>NC_047671.1:45722152-46360277 GCF_011762505.2 Arvicanthis niloticus
AATATTGTAAGAGTCACAGGACCAGCCCATCTGCTGAGAGACTGTATCCTCTATATAAGACAGGAAAGCTGGACCAAGGCAATCTCAACAATAGGATTGCCCGGAGAGGTAAAGCACAAGTCAACATGGATTGGGGGAAATCTCTCAAGGCTCCACCCATGGATAAAGAGGTACAGGCAATTAATAGTTACTGAGTGAGGGAGAATCAGTCCTCCTATGGGTGTGTGTGTGTGTGTGTGTGTGTGTGTGTGTGTGTGTGTGTCAGAGAGAGAGAAGAATTAAAGAAAAGTCATACATTTTAGAGAGGGGAAGCATCATGGGGAGGGAGGAGTTGGAAGGAAAAATGATATGAATACAGCGTTCATATATAAAATTCTTTAAAGAAAAAAGTTTTAAATATCAGTTTGTCCTGAGTTTGGATCACCTGGATCAACTCATCTGACTCAGAACAAAAGTCATTTTAATAAGAGTAGCTGGAATCTTAGTTATGTAAAAGCAAGGTGATTTGGTAGACAAATTATGAATCGAGTTGAATAGTGTCCTTGTTCTGAAAACAGATTTGTTTCTCTGGGGGAATTCTGTTTTGAGGGGTTCAAATTTTTAATAAATAAAAGCACACATGTTTTAGAACATTTGTGTTATATGTTTGGATATGATGGGTGCAGAGAGGATCTGGACCATTTACAGCTTGCTGATGGTGATGAAAATGATAAGGGCCTCACTGAAAAGCTGTTTGACGCTTTAGTAAAAACTGAACCAGTTGTTGGATGTGTAGCACACACCTGTAATCCCAGCATTTGGGAAGTGAAGCAGGGGGATTTGTTCAGGTGGTGTTCCAGGCTTGACCCCCTCCACGACATGGTCCAGCCATTTCCAGTCCTTCCTCTCTCTCTCCAACCCTGACCACTAGGAAAGTCTCTGAATCAAGGAGGCACCAAAAAGCCCAGTTCTGCATCCCTGACATTCCTGACAGCGGTCCCTAACCCCCTCACCTGAAGTCATCAGTCACCCAAGCCCCTTCCAGAGGACCCAGCACCTACATTGAACAGTTCACAACTATTTATAACAGCCGCTCCAGGGGATCTCTTCTGGCCTCCATAGGTATCCATATACAGGTGGCATACACTCACACAGTCTTACACACACACACACACACACACACACACACAGTATTATTTGAATCTTAACAAATAAAAAACCAACCAACCAAACAGAAAAGGAATCATGGCTGTCCAGATGGCTCAGCCAGTAAAGACTCTTACAGCTTAGCCTAAAGACCTAAATTTAACCCTTAGGACCCACAAACTGGAAGGAAAGAACTGACATCCCAGATTTCTACTCTGACCCTTACTGTGGCACCAGCATGCGTGCCTGAGTGCATATGTACATGCTTACACACTCTATACACATATCACAAACAAAACACTTAAATAAAAAATGTTTTTTAAAAAATAGGGTCATTGTGACTGCTTCATGTCAGTCAAGACTAGAGGGGGCCTGAGGGAAGGTAGGGAAATGGGCTAGGAAGCTGGAACAATAATCAGAGCAAGAGAGAGTGGCAGTTTGGACTAGGTAAATGGCGAGAGGCTGGACTCTGGTTATATGCTGAAGATAAGGTCAATTGGTTTTGTTTTCTGGGTTTTGGTTTTTGGGGTGGTGGTGGTGTTATGACAGGGTTTCTTTGTGTAAGAAGCCCTGGCTGTCCTGGACTCACGTTATAGACCTCCCCAGCCTCAGACTCAGAGATCCGTCCGTCTGCCTCTGCCTCCTGAGTGCTGGAATTAAAGTTGTGTGCCACCATGCCCAGCATCAATTTGTTTTGATGACAGAATAATTTAGGTATTAAAGACAGCAGTTATGATTGACACCAAAGTATTTGGCCTGAGCAGCTGGCCTGGAATGGGAAAAAAATAGTTTTAAAGAATGGCTTTTATGGCTGGGCTTGGTGGCAAATGCCTGCTCTTAGCACTCTGGAGGTTGAGGGAGGAGAAATGAACATTCCTGGCTAGCCTGAACTATATAGCAAGACTCTGAAAAAAAAAAAAAAACCAAAGAACAAAACCAAACAACAACAACCCCACTGCTCCCCAGCTCCAACTATATTGCAGCTCACCATCTGACTGCATACTCATCAAAGGACCCAAGCTAGCTGAAGTGCACCAAATTCCTGACTCATGGGGAACTCTGGGAGATAATGAATTGTTATTTTAAGCCAATAAGGTTTGGAGTAATGTTTAAATGGCAAGAGAGTTTTTTTCCTTTCTTTTTTTCTTATCTCGGGGATAGAATTGGGGACTCACTACTCCTAAGATATATCTGAAGCCATTTTAAAACTTTAAATTTTAAGTCAGGTTCTTACTAAGTTGCCTAGACTGTTCTGAACTTATTCTAATGTGTCTTATTCCAAGGCCAGGTGGGTCTTGGATTTGCAATTCTTCCTCAGCTTCCTGAGCAGTTGGGATTTATAGGCCTCTATCATCAGGCCCTGATTTTTATTTGTTTCAACACAGTCTTAGCACTGTAGTCTAGACTGACCTAGAACTCCACACCTCCTGCTTCTGGCTCTCCTACTAGATGACAGATCTGCATCACCACATCTGGCACAAGAGCTATGTTTAATGATTCAGGTGTCACGTTGCCCGTGTAAGCTATGCCATAGCTCTCAGTGTTTTGCGGAATGTCAAAGATGGCAGCTGCACTTTGTGCATGCCAAGTCTGGAGTCATTGCATAAGTGACTGATTTCTAGTTCCGGGGAGTTGCAGATATCGCCACTTTAAAAGAATCATAGACATGGAAATGATAATCTCCCCAGTTTGGTTGCATTTGTCTAAAATAAAAAGCACTTTCCGTGAACGTAATCACTTTTCCCAGCTTGTGGCCATCAGGTCTAGAGTTTTCATTAATTGACAAAATTGCCTTTTTATAGTATTTATTGCTCTTGCTTGCTTGCTTGCTTGCCTCCTACGTATTTCCTGAGCCCTTAACTATATACCAGGTATTGGCAAATATCAGCCTTCTATGGCACAAGCTCATATTCTCTCAGCATCCTCAGGAGGTAAGTCTGATCATTATCTACATTTTCCTTTGTGGACTCAGATGTCCCAGGCTGAAGGAACTTGCCTAAAGTCACATAGATAGACAAGCCTCAAATCCAGACCTTGGCATCTGATTCCAAAGCCCATAAACATAAGCACTGTACACACCCCCACCCTCAGCTGACTCATGAACTGTGTTGGAAGTGGCGCACAGAATAATGTTGTCATCCATTGAGCTTATAAGTCCTAAAAGGATTATTCTTTTCTTCTCTTTTTCTTCTTATTGTTTGGATCATGGGGGAAAAAAAAAAACGTTCAGCTGTGTGTGATGGTTCACACCTGTGATCTGAGCCCCGGGGAGATGGAAGCAGGAGGTTCATGTGTTCTTGGCAAGCTTTGGCTACAAAGTGATTTGGAGGCCAGTCTGGGTTGCATAGCGAGGCCAGTTGTAAGAAAAATTGGAGAAGTGTAAAATAAAGGCGGGGCATGAATGTAAGAGAAGAGAAGCACTTATAAGCTAAAGCTAACAGTGAATAGTCATTGAGTATCATGTACCTGGGCATCTAGCAGGAGAAGTGTGCACAGTCCCTTCCTCTCAATCCCTTGTCATTTCAGTATAGAGAACTTAGGAAGATGGAAGATGGAAAAACAATGGCGCAGAAGGACTCAAAGGCAAGCCAAAATTAATTATAGCATCACAGATCTAAATTTAGAAAATGTACTATATTGAATGAAATAACCAGTGGGGCAGGTTTGGGTGGGAAAAACAGGGAGAAACTGAGTTCTATTAAGAGTTTTGAAGTATGAGTGTGCTGTGGTTCGGCAATCAGAAAAGGCATAGGACACAATTACATCACCATAACCAGCTCAATTAGCTCAATTAGTGCTTCTTAGAAGCATGGGTAAAGCTTTTCCCATTACATTGGACTAATGTTTTTAGACTTATTTTTCTAATGCCATAGATAGCTAACATTGTAAGATGCTTACAGACACATGTGCATACAGAAACAGGGTCTGTACACACATTACTTCGTTCATCCTCATAGTGATCCAATGATGTACATGCTATTATTACCTTTAAAAAGCAGTTAGTTGTGACCTCAGGAAATGATGATGTTGATCTGTTTGAATCATAGCTGAAGCTCTTATCCAGGATGCCGCCTTTCTAATTTCTAATTTCGTTTATTGATAGAGGGTAGACCTAGCAAGGAATGAATAATTCCTGTCAAAAAGTCATATTACTACTCATGAACATATTAATTTTTTAAAATTGTTTTAAGTGTGTGGGTGTTTGCCTGTATGTATGTTTGTGTACCATGTGAATGCCTGGTACCCTCAGAGCCCAGAAGATGGTGTTAGATTTCCTGGAATTAAAGTTACTGACAGTCGTGAGCCATCGTGTAGATTCTGGGAACTGGACCTTGGTGCTCTAAAAAAGTAGCAAGTACTCTGCCCCAGAAAAAAACAAAATAAAACAAAACAAAACCCTCTCAGTGTTGTAAATGTCTTTCGTCCCAGCTCTAGGGAGGCAGAGTCAGAATGATCTCAATTTGAGGCCAGTCCAGTCTACATAGTGGGTTCCAGGACAGTCAGGACCTCACAGAGAAGTCCTGTCTCAAAAATAAATAAATAAATAAATAAATAAATAAATTTGCCTTTAATTCCAGTGCTGGGAAGGTACAGGCAGGAGGGGCTCTATGAGTTTAAGTTCAGCCTGGTCTGCTGAGTGAGTTCCAGGACAGGCAAGGCTATACAAAGAAACCTTTTCTCGAAAAGCAAATGAACAAAGGAACCAAAAAACTAAAACTGTCTAAATAAAAGAGTAACAAGTGCTCTTAATCATTGCACCATCTCTCCAGCTTCCCCTCCCCCCATTAATTAGTGTATTTATTCACTTTTCTCCAGCTCTTTTATTGAGAGTTTGCACTTGGTTCTCAGGGACTTCTTGGCCTGACTGGAGGGAGCCAGGGAATGAAGCAACGATAACCGCAAATACATACATATATAGAAAAGCTGGGATTGGGTGGACTGGGCTCCTCTGTTGGAGACATGGAAGCACCCAGGTAGCTCAGCATGTTCATTGAACATAAATAAACAAGGAGGCAGGGTTATTATACATAGCTGAGCAAGGAGGCAGATTTAGATAATCTTGGTAGGTACAGTCTCTGTAGGGAAGCAGTATTCAAATGGGAAATATCCAGGGGGAGAAAGTTATGGTAGATGTTTTCTGTACACATGGACCAGAGGAAGGCTTTTGTTATCCTTTTAAGCCTCACCTTTGGGGGAGAGAGGCTGTACCGTTTTCCTGTGGGGCTGAGGAACTGGAGTTCTTGACATGATCATGCCCATATCAAAGACACAAATTCACTTCAGGACTTCATTCAATCAGTGCTTCCCTCCACGCTCCACACTTTATTTTATTTTTTTAAATTCTTTCACCTTCTTAACCGATGTTTCCATAGTCAAAGACACCATCACTTCTGAACAACAGCGGTAGCTTCCTGTTTTCACTACTATTCTGTTCTATTCTTCTTCAGAATGCTCTTCTTAACACGTAAATAGAACCAATTCCTTCCGACCTTAAACCTCTGAGTGGGCTCTCATTGCTTCTGCTGGTTTAATGTCTGCCTTTTCCTTTCACTCTCGACTCTCCATGAAAGAGACAACCATGCCTGTCTTGTTTAAGTGTCTCTCCAGCACCAGAAGAGTGTCATGTACATAAAGGATGCTAAATGGATGTTGTTGAATGAATGGAATCCAAACGACTGTTGCCCTCTTTTGTGGAGCTAGGAGTCAAACCTAGGACTGTGCACATGCTAAGCAGGCACTTAACCCCGGTTCCCTTTAGAAAAGTGGATTTTAGTCACTCTAATAAGAAATAAGAATACATTTAAAGGCATGAAGGTGGTTTTGCATAGTTTGCATTCACTGAATTACGTGTTTACTTTTGCTTTAATGTCTCACGCTCATTAAATAATTTGCTCCACAAGACAGCAACTAGTCTGTTTTGTTCTCTATTTTTATTCTGGTTCTGTGTCAGGTTCGTGGGAAATGCTTAATAAAGAATTTGCTGCATGAAAGATTTTAATTGCCAATGGGATTTGAGATGACAAATAGTAAAGGTTAGGTCACAATTGTAAAAGTACAACACCAGGACTGGAGAGACGGCTCAGCCCTTAAGAGCACTGACTGCTCTTCCAGAGGTCCTGAGTCCAATTCCTAGCAACCACATGGTGGCTCACAACTATCTGTAAAGGGATCCGATCTTCTGGTGTGTGTCTGAAGATAGCTGCAGTGTATTCATATAAATAAAAATAAATAAATATTTTAAAAAGTATAACATCAGTTATAAAAGCTAAGGAGGATGAGATTCTCTTACTAATTCAAAAATCTTACAAAGTGCCTGTCATGTGCCAGATACTGCTAGGCATAGTCCTACTGTCTTGAGCTTGAAGTCTTGCTGATGAACAGGCAATTAAATTTAGCTAGATTTTTTTTTTTTAAAAAGAGAGATAAAGAACAGAGCACTTCAGGGGATGTATAGGACACATTTAACCCATACCTGGGGTGTTAAGAAGTGATGTCTAAATTGTTACTAGTTACAAGAAGGTATTGACAAAGCATTCTTCCTTGTAGCCTAAGGCTCGCTTTCTTTCTTTCTTCCAACTTTTTTTATTGCTCTCATATCATACACCAGGTATGTATTATACCATAATTAAATTTTATATTTCTATACAATTACGTGTGAAAAAAATTCCTTAGTTCTGTTGGCAGCCATATGTTTGAGCTGTTCACCTCTCTTTAAGTGTTTTGAGGACACTTAATGTTTACTGGATTAATTGATATTAATCGGAACACCAGAGAGTAAAAGCTATTTCTCATCAGGTCTGTTCAATAGAATATTTTTTTTTTTTGTGCTGATGGAAGTATTTTTGCACATTTGCACATAGTTACATAGACAGGTGAGTACTTAAAATGTGGCTTGAGAGTGGACTGAGCTAAGCTTTGAGAACAGGTGGGTTTCCTGTCTCTCGCCTAAAGGTGCAGATTGTTTGGTAAGTGCTACTAAATGTCTACATGCTGGGCTGTTGAATGCCACCTGTAGTAATAAATACATGTGCATAGTGGCAAGCCATAATTAGCGCCTCAATTGCTGAATAGTAATCAATTCCGCATCCTGGCATCCTGACAGACGGACAGCTCCACCGGGTGAGAAGGCTGAAGTTGCTAATTCCACCTACTTTCGAGCGCACTTGCAGCAGTCCATCATCCCGAACTGCATCACGGATCTTGTAGTTTAACATAAGGTGACATTACTGCCGGTGTCACCTGGGCGTACGCCTATGGCTACAGATAACTTCCGGTATCGCTTTGTTTTCTGGGAATTGTAGTCCAAAGACGCTTGTTGGACTTCAGCAGTCGTGGTCTAGGAACTACAACTCCCTGCTGTCCGCGAGAGGCACCCGGGTGTAATCAGTGAGCTTTGCGATTGCCTCAGCAAGTGTGAAGTGTGTGCTTTGGTGTCTTGAGAGGCTAGGCTTTCACGAGTGGGAGGGAAAAGTTGGATCCACATCTCTGAGGGATTCATTGGGGCCACTGTACTGGATCTTCAGTCGTTTGGGAGGCGCCATGGCGGTGAGTTTGGGCGGGAAGAGCGTCCTCAGGTTCGGGCCCTGGAACCCAGCTGGTAGGGAACTCTGGTCTCACCGCATGCCGCTTGTCGCCGAGAAGGGGAACATCCCTTTCTGAAAGACGCCTTTCCCTCGCTTGAGGCAGGACTTTCTTAGAGAATCAATTTGTTTCTCTCGCTAGTTGAGCCAGGAACGTACTGTCTTCCCTTTACACTGGCTACTTGAATTCCGAATGCTGAGTTTCATCGTGTTTTTAATAAAAATAGAGGCGAAGAAGAACATTTAGCGTTTCAACAACAGCAAAAGTTGGGCATCTCACTGTGAATATGTTTAGTGCCCCCGAAGCACTGACTTTAAAATATAACCCTAATTTAAAATTAAGCAGCTGGACCCTGTCGCACAGATCTTGTAATCTGAGCTACTTTGGAGACTGAAATAAGAGGATTGAAAATTAAAGGTTTGCGTGGAGTTCAGAATGAGTTCAGAGCCAACCCGAATAACTTAGCAAGACTGTTTCAAATAAGAAGCGGAAAGGGGGGCTGCAGAGATGGCTCAGTGGTTAAGAGCACTGACTGCACTTCCAGAGGTCCTGAGTTCAGTGCCCAGCAACTACTAGGTGGCTCACAACCATCTATAATGGGATCCGATGCCATCTTCTGATGTGTCTGAAGACAGCGACAGTGTACTCATACAAAAAAATAAGTAAATCTTAAAAATCTTAAAAAAAAAAAAAAAAGTGAAAAAGGGAGATAGCTTAGTGTTAGAGCTTTTTTACTTAGCATGATCAAGTCCTTACATTCAAGGTCATCCTCCTGCCTCAGCTTCCTAGTGAGTGCTGGGATTACAAGCTTGTGTTACCATACCCATCTTGTATTTACATTTAAAAAGGTATTTAAAATGTCTTTACATACTGATTTGAAGTAGATAGATAATAATTGTTTATTTTTTTCTGTATGAGCAGAACTTTCTTCATCTGTTTATATATTCAACAAATGTGCAGTGAGCATCTTTTAGGTCAGCCCCTGTTAAGTGATGTGAGTTAACTCATCAGGCTGAGGCCTGGGTGATTGAACCCAACATAGTTTGGCAATATTATGCATTCTAGGGGTTGGGCACAGCTTAGGTAAAAAAAGTGGAGATGCCGAGCACAACTTAAATGCAATGCTACCAGCACTCTTGCCTGGTTTTTGCTTGTTTTCTTCAGTGAAAACAGTTTTTTTTTTTTACTTGATTCCTAGAAACTATATATGTTGAGGTACCATATGATGTTTCAGTGCATGCATACATTATGATCAGGTGAAATATCTGTTTCCTCAAATTTAACTACTTCATAGTGACATTAGTCTGATCTTTCTTCTAGTTCATTGTTGTGAGTCTAGGTATATGATCATTTTGGTGTTTCAAGACAGGGTTTCCTCTATGTATCCGTCCTGGACCTCACTCTGTAGACCAGGCTGGCCTTGAATTCACACAGATCCAGCTGCCTCTGCCTCCCGAGTGCCTGGATTCCAGGTGTGCGCCACCCCTTCTGGGCTCAGTAACTACTTTTTAAAACTCTTGTTCCTTTACATTTGAAGGTAGGCATGGGGATTTGAGCTGTCAGTGAGCAGCTTGAGTCTTTGTGAACCTGACTTTTTCTTTTCCTCTTGGTTTTTCACACAGGGTCTTATGTAGCCCAGGCTGGCCTCAGGCTTGCTGTATGGCTTAGAGTGAACTTGAATTTTAGATCCTCTTACTTCCTCGTCCCAAGTGTGGGGATTACAGACATGTGCTAGCATCCCTGGCTCTTACATTTTAAAGCAAGCCCTTTTGTCTTTTTGTATATTTAATAGGAAAGAAAAGGAACAGCCAAAGTAGACTTCTTGAAGAAGATTGAGAAAGAAGTCCAGGAGAAATGGGAAGCTGAGAAAGTGTTTGAAGTCAATGCCTCTACTTTGGAGAAGCAGAAACAGACCAGGTGAGTCTGAGGAACCTCTGGTTAACTGCCCCAGGAAGAGGGAGGGGAGAAACTGAGATGTCTGAGTGGGCTGAAGGCGCCTGAGAAGTCAAGGCAACTCTCTCTCCGGAATTCCTAGAGTTTGTTCATAAAACAAAAAAAATCCAAATAACCACATTTATTCATATGTATGTGTGTGCGTGTGTGCATGTGTGCGTGTTTGTGTGGGGATGTGTGGCGGTCAGAGGACAACTTGCAGGAGTCAGTTCTCTCCTACCATGAGGTTCTGAGGATTGACTTTGAGCCTTTGTCTGCTGATCCATCTCACCAGCCGATTCAGTTTTTTTTTTTTTTTTTTTTTTTTTTTTTTTTTTTGGTTTTTCGAGACAGGGTTTCTCTGTGTAGCTCTGGCTGTCCTGGAACTCCCTCTGTAGACCAGGCTGGCCTCGAAATCAGAAATCCGCCTGCCTCTGCCTCCCAAGTGCTGGGAGCACTGCCTGCTCTTCCAGAGGTCCTGAGTTCAATTCCCAGCAACCACATGGTGGCTCACAACCATCTGTAATGAGATCTGATGCCCTCTTCTGGTGTGTGTCTGAAGACAGCTACGGTGTGCTCAAATAAATAAAAAATAAATCTTAAAAAAACAAAAACAAAAACAAAACCAAAACCAAAAAAACAAAACAAAAGAAAAATACATGTGTGCAGATATAGTAGTGGTGGCTAGCTGAATTTTCTGTGTGCTAGGCAACACTATATTCTTGTTGAATTTTGAGAATTTTTTATTATGTTTATGATTATTTTTTAATGTTTATGGGAATTTTGCCTGCATGTATGTCCACGCACCATGTGGGTGCCTGGTGCATACAGAGGCTAGAAGAGGGTGTCCGTTCCCTTGGGACTGAAATCACAGACAGTTGTGAACTGCCGTATGGGTGCTGTGACCTGAACTCTGCTCTGACAGAAGAGCAGCAGATGCTCTTAACCTTTCTAGTCCCTCTTTTTTAAAAAAAAAAAAATTTAAAAATTTTCTTATTTTTTTTTCTTATTTTTGGATTTTCAAGACAGAGTTTCTCTGTGTAACACTGACTATTCTGGAATTCTGTAGATCGGGCTGGTCTCGTATTCAGAAATCTACTTAATAACCTTTTAGGGTGAGGATTTTTTTTTTTTTCTTTATTTTTTTTTATAGTTCAGCCATTACCTCTCTCCCAGTTCCCCTTCCCACAGTTCCTTATCCCATTCCTGCCACACCCCACCAGCCCCCATCTCCAAAAGGATGTCCTTCCAGGCCTCACCATTCCCTGGTGTGTCTTTTCTCACTGAGGCCAGAGCAGGCAGTCCTCTGCTGTATATGTGTCGGGGCCACAGACCAGCTAGTTAGTGTATGCTGCCTGGTTGGTGGCTCAATGTCTGAGAGATCTCAGAGGTCCAGGATAGTTGAGACTGCTGGTCTCCCTATGGGGTCATTCTCCCCTTCTGCTTCTTCTAGTCTTTCCCTTATTCAACCACAGGGGTACCCGACTTTAGTCCATTGGTTGGCTGTAAGTATCTGTGTCTGTCTCCGTCAGCTGCTCTTAGAGGACAGCCATGCTAGGCTCCTGTCTGTAAGCACACCATAGCATCAGTAATAGTGTCAGGCTTTGGAGTCTCCCCTTGAGATGGGTCCCAATTTGGGCCAGTCACTGGACCTTCTCTCTCTCAATCTCTTCTCTATTTTTGTCCCAGCACTTCTTTTAGACAGGAACAATTCTGGGTCAGAGTTTTTGACTGTGGGATGGCCACCCTGTCCCTCTACTTGATGCCCTGTCTTTCTCCTGGAGGTGGGCTCTACAAGTTCCCTCTCCCTACTGTTGGACATTTCATCTAAGGCCCCTCTCTTTGAGTCCTGAGGGTCTCTCACCTCCCAGATCTCTGGTACTTTCTAGACGGTCCCCCCACCTCCCATGTTGTGTTTTTTGTTTTTTGAAACAGGCTTTCACACTGTGTCAGGCTGGCCTCAAACTTGCCACAAAGCACAGAATTACCTGAGTTAATCTTCTGCCTCTGCCTCCTCTACCTAGGATTATACAGGCAAGTGACACCATGCTTGATCTATGTGATGTTGGGGATTAGACCCAGGGTTTGGATATCCTGGGTAAGCGCTCTACTAACTAAGCTATCCCCAACCTGGTAAACAATTTGTTTTACTATATTTTATAGATGGTGAAACATACCAAGAGGCTAAATTGATAAGAGTTCTCAGGCTGTGATTCTTTTATATTTCCCGACCCCTTTTGTTTTCAGGTTTTTTTGTTTTTGTTTTTTTTTTTTTTTGTTTTGTTTTGTTTTTTGAGTCTCTCTATTATTTGCTCTGGATGTTCTGGAACTTGCTGTGTAGACCAGGCTGGCTCTGCCTCCCCAGTGCTGGGATTAAAAGCATGGCCTCTACACCTGGCTCTGCCCTTTTAAGTATGAATCAGGCAAGACCAGCTTAGTTTCGGATATCTGATGAAATTACGGTGAGACCATAGACTGCTTTTAGGTCTTACTGATTCTAAAATCTAACCTCTTGACTTACTACTTAGCTCTAACGGAGTGCATGGGGTATGATGGACTTGCTGGCCTATGTTATCTATTGTTATACCTTAACCTGCTGCTCATTGCATCTGTTGTTAGGTTTTAGAATTTTAGTCCACTTTAAAGAAGTGCCATCAAAAATGAATCACAATGCTTTGCTCAGTAAAAAAAACGAGCTGTTGAGATATGTTCAGCGTGAAAGAAGATTATTAATATTGTGAAAAGGAAATTGTAAAAGTCTTTATGAAGCATACCATGCTTTATATAAAATTCCCGAGTGAGCCACGCTAAGTGATACATTGTCAAAGATCATATCCATATTTGTAAACTATGGAAAAAGAAGAGAATGACGAAAGGCAACTAGAGGTCACTGGCTTGTCCCTTGTGGGGAGGAGAGAGCATACATGGGTGGCATCACTGAGTTATAACTTGGAGGGTGCATTTGTAAGTGCTCAGTTATGCTACACACCATAATAAAATGAAAATTAATTTTAATTTTTTTTTTTTTTGAGACAGGGCCTCAATATGTAGCCCTTGCTGACCTGGGGCTCACTATTTATATAAGAGACCTCTTGCCTTCCATCCTGACTGAAAAATGAGCACTTATAAATGCACCATTTATGCTGTGTGATATAAATACATAGGTTACAAATAATTCTTGTGAAAAAGGAAGATAGTCTGAGACAAAACAGTCATTTATGAATATATGATGTTTTCAAAGTCAACCTTATTTTAATTGTTGGAGACCTCTTAATTTCAGGTTTATAAATTTAATATCTTTTTTGAAACAGTCTTACTTTGTAGTTTAGCTGGCCTAGAACGTTCTATATGAACCATGCTGGGCTCACATTCACAGAGCTACCTACACCTGCTTTTGACTCTCAAGTGGTGGAGTTACAGGCATGTGCCGCCCTCGCCAGCCTAAACCTGCTATCTTTTAAATGGGAAAACTTTATTTTTTTTGTATTATGTGTATGAGTTGTTTTGCCTGCATACAACTGTACCAGTGAATTCAGTGCCTTTAGAGTTTAGAAGAATTACAGATGGATGTGAGTTGTCATGTGGGTGCTGGGAACCCAACCTGGGCTTTCTTATGAGAGCAGCAATTGCTCATAAAACACTGAGCCATCTCTCCAGCTCCTGAAGTAACTGGACTCTAAACAGAGTACTTAAATAACCAAGCATCCTTTCTACCCCACTGCTTATTATGAAAGAAGTGTAACTTGTCTTTTCTACATGATTATTTTGCAGCAAGGGCAAATACTTTGTCACCTTCCCATATCCATACATGAATGGACGCCTTCATTTGGGACACACGTTTTCCTTAACCAAGTGTGAGGTAAAACTCTTTAAGTTTACTGAGATGGGACAGGGAGGATCTATAATAAATACCCAGGTTGAAGAAAATTGTATGTATAGAATTTACTTCCTATTAAATTCAAATTCTTACTTGTAAAGAGTAATTTTGATAGTCGAATTTTTTAATTTTTGTTTGTGTGCCATATGTCTATTTGTCCAGGGTTCTAGACACGTGTACTTGTTCAAAATTTGTGTGTTGGTGAAAAAAACATTAAAAGGATAGTGCATTAGGATCGTTGAGTGACACGATGTCTGGTGTTCTAAAGCTGGGAAGACAGAAACAGTGCTGCTGTCGAAGTTAGCATTTTGTGTACATCTACCATTTATGTCTGTAATTGAGATTTGACTTTCTTCCTGTAGTTTGCAGTAGGATACCAGAGATTAAAAGGAAAAAGCTGTCTCTTTCCCTTTGGGTTGCACTGTACCGGTATGCCTATTAAGGTAAGACTGCAAAGAGGGTTGCTTCTACTCGTTAACTTAGAGTAACCGTAATACCAGGTTTTCGGTTTTTGAATTGGATTTTCACATTGCACCAAATGAGTTAAATTTGTTATAGTAAAAATTAATTACAAAAACATTGGAAGGGCTAGGGAGATGGCTTAATGGGAAAAGCACTTGCCAAGCAAGCCTGATGACCTAAGCTTGGAGCCGCAGAGTCCACCTAAACGCCAGCCACAGCAGAACATGCATAATGTATAATGTCATTGTGCCCCTATCAGGGAATGGGAGCAGAATATTGTCAGAAGTTCGGGGTCAATTAGCCTGGCATATTGAGCAGTGAACAAGAGAGTCTATCTCAAGATGTCCTCTGACTTCCACACGTGTGCTCATACGTAAGCCCACGCGAACTAATCGAAGAAGGGCTGTGTGTGGTCCTTCGGAGTTGACACAAGGGTTCAAGGCCAATCTGAACTACACTGTGTGACCCTGTTTCAGGGAGAAGGAAAAACACTAAGGACACAGAATTGCACAAGTGATTTCTGTTTTTGTTGTTGTTGTTTTTTAATGTGTTTTGAGTAATTTATACTTTCCTATCTGTTGGAATAGGGTAATTATTTTTAACAAGTAACATGTACAGTGATGTATACATTTGTACGCACAGAAATACAAAATAATTAATACACATCATATTTTGACCATTTTTGCAAGTTCATGCCTTCATTTGTTGCTGGTGCATGGTAATGCATACCATTTATCTCAGCGCTTGGGAGGTAGATGCGGGTGGGTATGAGTTTGAGGTCAGCATGATCTACACAGTGACTTTCAGGCCAGCCAGGAGGCAGAGGCCAGCAGATCTGGTCTACTAGTCTACATAAAGAGTTCTAGGCCAGCCAGATCCACACAGTGAGACCCTCTCTCAAAAACAAAACAAAACAAAACAAAACAAAACAAAACAAAACAATAGCCTATTTTAGAGGTAATTCCCAATGAAAAATGGATTAGAAAACTAGAATTTAAAAGATTCTCTCTCTCTCTTTTTTTTTGGAGAAATACTTTGTAGGCTTTGGTTGTTCTGGAACTCATGTAGACCAGGCTAGCCTGAACTCACAGAACTCCTCCTTCCTCTGCCTTCTGAATGCTGAGATTAAAGGCATGAGTAACCACAACTGGCTGAAAGCAATTTTAAAAGTAATAGAATTAGGATTTTTTTTTTTTTCTGTTAGACAATTTCTCATGTAGCCTAGGCTGTCCTTGAACTTGTGTAGCCAGGATGACCTGCTTCTGTCTACTAAGTGCTGGAAATACAGGTGGTGCCATCATGCCTGGTGAATGTGGTACAGGGTTATAGAACCCAGGCCTTCGTGTGGCTGAGGTGAGCACTGATGCTCAAGACGCACCCCCCCCCAGCCCAGGAACTTCTCATTCCCTAGCCTGTTTTGGCAAATGTCTGACTTGCAGAAGAGGAGAAAGGATGGCACAGGGAATACATAATGCTTTGTACTTTGTCCACTGCCTTTGCTTTAGCTCTGGCAGCTCACACCTAGGCACCCAAGCCTTTCTTGTAGTTACTCTGTGTACTTTGTATAAGTGAGTTGCCGATGTCATGCTATTCACCTATCTTAGCATGCATCTCTCTCTCTAAATACATAGAGTACATCTTTTTTATAGTGTATATTTATTTTGTAGTATGCATTTTGTGTGTATCTCTATAATGTGCATTCCTTTTGTATCATTCTTCGATTGTTATGTGAATCTCTTTGTAGTGTGTATCTCTCTCCCATAGTCTTCATCTCATTTGTAGCATGTGTCTTTCTTTCCCTTAGAGCATGCATCTATCTTGTAGTGTGCACCTCTGGAAAGCAAGGTCATCCTGTGCATCCCTGCAATCACATCATCTCCTTTGACTGAGCGTTGATGTGATATGTCACCTTCTACTCTCTCCTTTGGTTGTCTCAGGATGTCTTTCCTGATGGCATTTTTATAATTTCTTTTGTGGGTTGGGCTTTACATGTAGTTCACTTTAGACATTTTAGTTGTTTGTTATGGATGTTAATGCTTGCTTGGATTAGATACTTCGAAAAGAATACTACATAAATGAGGCATAAACTTCCCACTGCATCACAACAGAAAGCACACAATTTTAGTAATATTAAGTTAAAACATGTGACAGTGTGACAGAGTTCCTCATTCTAAGGGCATCTTCTTTTGTAATTAAAAAGTAGCCTAGCCACGAGATGGTGGTGCACTCCTTTATTTCAGTACTCAGGAGGCAGAGGCAGGTGGATCTCTGAGTTCGAGGCCAGCCTGGTTTACAGAATGAGTTGCAAAATTGCCAGGGCTACACAGAGAAACCCTGTCTTGGAAAAAAAAAAATAGTTTATGCGGACAGTGGCACTATTTTGAGAAGCTCTGAATGCCCTATCATTCAGTAACCTTGTGGTTTGAACATCTTTTGATGATCCTGGCTTACTTAAATTACTGTATTTGTGTTTGCAAAATGATGATTTTTGTTGTTGTTGTTGTTGTTGTGTGTGTGTGTGTGGGGGGGTACTGGGAATTAAATCCAGTATCTGTTCTTTACCACTGGGTCACATCTTCACACCAGTGGTAGTGACTTGTCCCTTTCAGTACTGGACTTCGAGGCAGGGCCTTGTTTTACAAGTAGTCTCTTCATGCCTCGATTATATTCATACTTCTTTCTATTTAATTTTTATGCTGAGACAGTATTGTTAACTTGCCCAGGGTGGCCTTGAGCTTGCAGTCCCCCTACCTCAGCCTCCAGAACAGCTAGCTGTATGTGCCCCTAGGGTCATTTCAAATAATACCTTTCTAGTTGTACCTTATTAACGGAAACTCTTCTGGATGTAAGAGCCCTTCCTTACTCTGATAATTTCAGTCCTGTCTTTTCAATGGTTTTTCTGTTTTGGAAGTGAACCCATGACAACTGGGAAGAGCTATGGCAGGAAGCACAGTTCTGTAGCTTCTTAGCTTATACCTTAGATACATCACTTCATGTCAATGTCTGTTCTCCTACTGCTTGTCCTGTCCTCATAGCAGGGGTGCTCATAGCTAACAGAGGGTAAGCATTTACCTTTCACTACAGAGATAATACTAATCTTTAAAATGAGAAACTGTTACTAGTATTGTTACTTATAATAACATACTGTGTTTTATGTGTCTTTGCATTTCTGCTGTTCAGTGTATCACTATGCTACATTGAGTACTGTAGATATTGATTAAAATACAAACTATATCAGTGGATTTTGAGGTATGTGATTTGCATCTTTTGGGTTTTCTATAGTGATAATTTATTTAACGGTGTGTATGTCGATATATATGTTGCACAGAATTTCAGAAAGCCAATTTTAGTTGGCCTTGGAAACAGCATTATCTCCTTGAGTTCTGAACTCAGCTCTCCCTAATGTCTCGGTCTAGGCCTGTGCTGACAAGCTGAAAAGAGAAATAGAGCTGTATGGCTGCCCTCCTGATTTTCCAGAGGAAGAAGAGGAAGAGGAAGAAAGCAGTGCTGACCCTGCAGATGTGATAGTGAAGGCTAAAGCTAAGGGAAAGAAGGTCTGCTGTCGTTTATGTCTCAGTTGTCTCGGCTGATGTTTTCATTGTTGGTTTGCTTGTACATAACCAGCATGGCCCTGTACCTGAAACATGGAATGTACTTGATAACACAAAGACAGTATTGAATCAAATTGTTTAGATGGTTCATTGGGTAAAGAGCTTTCCAGGTAAGCACAGCATCTCCGTCCCAGCAGTCCGTTGTTGCATTGGGAGAAGGAGACAGAAGAATCCCTAGAAGCTGGTGGCCCAGGTAGTCTGGACTCACAGCATCCAATAACAAGCAGACCCTGTCTCAAACAAGCTGGAGGGCTAGAAATGCTACCAGAGGTTGTCGTGGCCTCCATGTGTACACCAAACATACATTATACATGTATCCACAAGATGAAAACTACATCAAATCAAAGGACCCTCGTTCTCTTCCCAGTTCTCTCATGGTGGCTTATGATCACTGTGTCTCTAGTCCCAGGGTACCTGATTCCCTCTTTTTTGTCTCTGGGTACCTGTGTGCACATGATACACAGACATACATGCAGGTAAAACACCCATATACAATATTCATTTTAAAAAATCAAATAAAAATTTATCTCACTCTATATATTTTTGGTTTAAAAGCATTTCAAGACAGCACAGTGTTTCAGTGTAACTTTTGCCCACCTTCCCTAATGTTACTCTTCTGTAACTATGATATAGTCATTCTACCTAAGCAGCTAACATTAGTGCAGTGCTGGATAGTAAATACTGAGAGTTCATCTGAAGGCTTTTTAAGAAGGGGGCTTTATTGTTTTAAAGATTTAGTTTTAATTATGTGTATATGTGTGTCTGTGTGGGTATGTTATATGCAGATGCTTACAGAGTCTGGAAGAAGGTGTTGGATCCCCTGGAACTGGAGTTACAGGCAGTTGTGAATAGCCTGGCATGCACTTTTACTTGCTGAGCTATCTCTACAGCCTCTTTACTTGAATTGGAAAGTGTGTGTGTGTGTGTGTGTGTGTTATTCAAGGGCTATACAGTGAGACCCTTTCTTAAAAAGAAGCAAACAGAATCCCCAAATAGGATTACTAAATTAAAAAGGCTGTAGTCCTGGGATGCTGAACAGTGGTTGGACAGGCTTCAATGGAGTTTGTGTTTGTTTTCAGAGTAAAGCTGCTGCCAAAGCAGGATCTTCTAAATACCAGTGGGACATCATGAAATCCCTTGGGCTTTCTGATGAAGACATAGTGAAGTTTTCTGAAGCAGAGCATTGGCTTGATTATTTCCCACCACTGGCTGTTCAGGATCTGAAGAGAATAGGTTTGAAGGTATGCCATCACCTTCAGTGTTAAAGAAGAAAGATTAATGGAAGTGGGTGGAGGGATGGCTCATTGGTTAAGAGCACTGGTTGCTTTTTCAGAGGTCCTGAGTTCAATTCCCAACAACCACACGGTGGCTCACAACCATCTGTACTGGGATCCAGTGCCCTCTTCTACCATGCAGTCGTACATGGAGATGGAGCACTCCTGTACATAAATGAATTTTAAAAATTAAAAAAAAAGATAATGGAAAAAAATTTACAATAATATATTCTGGCTGAGTGTCACCAGTAATTTAATTAGATTGACAAATACTGGGATTTAATGTAAGGAAAAAAACCTTTCAATATCTGTCTTTCCAGAATAAATTTATTAGCAAATGGTAGAAAGGAATTATTATTTAAAGAATATAAAGATACCAAAGTTCAACCTGAGTATGTTGATTGTATTACTTAATTCCTTTTAAATTTATTGTAAATCTTATATGTTAGGTAATGTGTAAGAGTGGTTTTATTTTGGTTTTTGTTTTTCTAGACAGAGTTTTTCTGTGTATCCCTAGCTAACTTGGAACTTTGTAGAACAGGATGGCCTCAAACTTGGAGATCCTCCTGCCTCTTCCTCCTTAGGGCGGGGGATTAAAGGTGTGTGCCACTGCCCAGCAAATATGTGTGTTGTAAAGCCTATTAATCAAACACAATATTTTAATGATTTATATGTATTTACGGTATGAAGCTAGACATTTTTAAATATGTGATCTAATTTTAATTTGGAGTAAAGAGTAGGAAGGTAAACAGTTGACTCAAAAGAATCCTTGTTTATAAGAATTATCTTTTCGGGCTGGAGAGATGGCTCAGGGGTTAAGAGCACTGACCGCTCTTCTAGAGGTCCTGAGTTCAATTCCCAGCAACCACATGGTGGCTCACAACCATCTGTAATGGGTTTGATGCTCTCTTGTAGTGTGTCTGAAGAGAGCAACAGTATACTCATAAAAATAAAAGATATATATATATATATATATATATATATATATATATATATATATATATATTTTTTTTTTTTTTTTTTTTTGGTTTTTCGAGACAGGGTTTTTCTGTGTAGCCCTGGCTGTCCTGGAACTCACTCTGTAGACCAGGCTGACCTCAAACTCAGAAATCCGCCTGCCTCTGCCTCCCAAGTGCTGGGATTAAAGGAGTGCGCCACCACCGCCCGGCAAAAGAAATAATTCTTAAAACAAAAGTATTATCTTTTTTTTTTCCCCTCTAGGTAGACTGGCGGCGTTCCTTTATCACCACGGATGTGAATCCTTACTATGATTCTTTTGTCAGGTGGCAGTTTTTAACTTTAAGAGAAAGAAATAAAATTAAATTTGGGAAGCGGTGAGTTTGTTTTCTTTCAGTATAAAAAACTAAAAATCATAACTCTTGCATTACAATTCAGTACATATGTCTTGTATCTACCCATCTGTCATCTGTCTGTCTGTCTTACCTCTTTTCTCTTTTTCCATCATTCTCTTCCTGTTTTGTTGTGTCTTTTATTTTCCTTTACTCTTGCCAGTGTCTTATTTTTTTATTTTCATATTTTTTGTGTTGAATTTAGGACCTTGTACCTCCTTCCTTAACAAGGCATTTTGTCACTGGGCTACAGTTTCAGGTTCTTGCTGGTCAGTGTCCTAATTTCTCTGAGTTGTTTTATTTTCAGCAGCTAGAACCAGAGAGAGTGGCATGATTCTGTTCACACCACTAGCAAACTTATTTTGTGTTTTAGCTTATACTTCTGTGTGCAGATCAAGTAAAAGTGACTTACACTTCATATGTGACTTTATCTTGTAGTTGTGTTCCATTACCAAAGGCTAAGGTTAGACCATAGTTTTCAGTAGTGTTCCCTTTCATGAACATGGAGATATTAGTAGCTATACCTACAGAACCACTTATCAAAACATAAAGCATAGATTTATAGACACTGACTCAGATGAGAGTCTTAGCTATAATTCACACTTGTACGATATTGTTGACACTAGCTGATAAATTACAATGTAACTTGACTATGACAGTATCTACTGCTTATTGCTCTTTTTTTAGGTACACTATTTATTCCCCAAAAGATGGACAGCCTTGCATGGATCATGACAGACAAACTGGAGAGGTGATTATCTCGGATACCAAATAGTTACTGCAATACTCTTTAGTGTGGCTAGACCACGAGTACTCTCTTCATTAGAGGAAGAGCTAATTCCCATGCGCCAGAGTCTGTGTCAGAAATTACAATCAGATCCCTCCATGGCTAGCAGGTCGAATCCACATCTTTTCCCTTAGAGCTTTCCCTTGTTTATTTGTTTAGGGTGTTGGACCTCAGGAATATACCCTGGTCAAACTGAAGGTGCTTGAACCATACCCATCAAAATTAAGGTAGGTTTGTTAAAAATTATTATTATTATTATTATTATTATTATTATTATTATTATTATTATTGGAGACTGGGTTTTGCTTTGCAGCCTAGTACTCTTACCTCAGCCTTCTGGGTACTGAGATTATAGATGCCACTATGTCTGACTTGATTTATCATTTGAACAATCAGGTAACTATGAGGGAATCCATCCACATTTTTAATATAAATATGTGTTTGTTTGTTGTTGTTGTTTTTTTTTCTTAGTGGCCTGAAAGGGAAAAATATCTTCCTAGTAGCTGCTACACTCAGACCTGAGACTATGTTTGGACAGACAAATTGTTGGGTTCGGCCTGATATGAAATACATTGGGTTTGAGACAGCAAATGGAGATATATTCATCTGTACCCAGAGAGCAGCCAGGAATATGTCATATCAAGGCTTCACCAAACACAATGGAGTGGTGCCCGTTGTGAAGGAGTTAATGGGAGAGGTGAGTTGGGGAGCATACTCTCAATTTTCATTGCATAATTAGAAGGAAATATTATCTCTGGAGCTTGAAAAAAAATATCAAAACCCTTTGTATTTCGACTATCCATGAGGTAATGTGTGCAGGGCATTTGTATTTTGGTGACTTATTACAAGTGTATTGGCTTAAGCAAGCCCCACCCAAGTCAAGGCACAGAGCTGTCCTAGTGTTCTCTAGAAGGTTCTGCCATGCTGAGTCCTCACCCCTCCAAAGGGACCTCTGCCCCTCTTCATCCCTGCTAAGTGCTGTGCTTGAACTTGACCTAATGGAACCATTCTGTGTGTCCAGCCAACTCCAGCATTCTGTTTGTGTGGTCTGTATGTGTTGTTGCCTTTTTATTTACTATATAGTAGTAACTTCATGATCCCTAAAGTCATGTTTTTGGAGTTTGTTTCAACTTAGTATTTGATTGAAAAACACATAGTTCTTCCTTGGGTTAATAGCTCCGTGAGAATAATGTTCTTGAAAACATTGCCCATGTTTCTGAGATTGGAATGAGAACTGCTTGTCTTCTATTTAGTAAATGATGACCTCGGTTTTTTGATAAATAACCTTTTACAGGAAAAAATGTGATAGACTACTGTCTTGCTTTTAGTTGAGTTTTATTTCTTATTTATATTGTAGTTTTGTTGTTTTTTGTTTGTTTGTTTGGTTTTTAAGAAAGGCTCTTATGTAGCCCAGGCTAGCATTAACGTTGCTACATAGTCAATGATGACTTTAAATTTCCTGTCTCTGCCTTCTGAGTGCTGGGATTATAGGCATGTGCCATGACAGTCAATGTTACATGATGGTGCGGATTGAACCCAGGGTTTCCTACGTGCTGGGCAAACACTACACCGGCTGGGCTACAGCCCTAGCCATTTCGTTGTTTTTTGGTTGTATTAGACATCTTATTGGTAACCTGTCCTGGTCTTGAACTTGTGTCATTTCTTCTGCCTCTGCCTGCCAAGTCCTAGGATTATAGCCACTGCTCACCTGATCTTTTGTAAACTTTTACAAGATTCAAAAGTCAAAAGATGGCCAGGTGTGGTCATGCATGCCTTTAATCCCAGCACTTGAGAAGCAGAGGCACAACGATTTCTGTGAGTTTGAGGCCAACTTGGTCTACAGAGTGAGTTTCAGGACAGCCTAGGGGTATTACACAGAGAAACCTTGTCTCAAATAAAAAAAGGAAAGAAAAAAAAAGGAAAGAAAGAAAAAGTACAAGACATTTTTAAGCTGGGGTGTAGTCAGTAGAGAGCCTGCTGGTGTTGTGAGGTCGTAAGGCCTCAGCATCGTCAGGGGAAGTAGACAACCATGCTTATACATTTTCCTTTCCAGATGTAGTCAAAGGTGTCTGTGTCCTGTGTGTTCTTCCAGAAACGTTTTCATGGTTTGGCAATACATACATTACAGGCAAATACATAACGGATATTGTGCTGTGCGTCACTTTCTGTTACTCACTGTCTCAGTAGTCAGTACCGGACAGTTTGCTTGTGGTTGCTTATAACTACACAAGCGTCCACTGGTTGGCTTTTATTTTAATAGATGGGAGTTTGAATGCTTTGTCTTTTATTTTAGCAGCAGTTTCTGTTTTGTTTGAGCAGTTCTTAGAAACAGTATTAACAGTACATTGTTTCCTGTTCTTTCTATTTTTAGTTTTAATTTGTTATTTGTGTGTGTCATAGCCCATGTGTGGAGATTCAGGACAGCTTTCAGGAGTCTGTTCTCTCCTTCCACCACTCAGCTTGTCAGGCTTGAAGTACAAGTGCTGTTTTCCAGAGTCAGCTTGTGGCCCACCTGCTCTTTTCTTTCTGTCCCTTCAGTACTAGGGACTGACCGTTGCCATGCTAAACAGATGCTCCATCCCTGAGCTGTGGCCATCAGGTGCTCCATCCCTGAGCTGTGCCCCACAGGTGCTCAGTCACTGCTGCACCCTAGTGCCTTGAAACATGTTTACACTAAATTCCCCAGGCTGACTTTGAACTAGCTATATAACCTCTGAGCAAATGGAATTACAGCTGTACCACCAGGTGTGGGGTTCAGTGTTACATATAAAGTGGGCTTCATTATGCCATTTTTATCCATGTACATAATGTATTTCAATCATTTTAACCCTCCCTGCATTACCTTCTCTTGTCTTCCCCACCTCCATTCTCAATGATCCCCTTCCTTCCCCATCCTTCTTCTACTTTCATGAATTTGTTAGGTTTTTTTTTTTTTTTTTTTTTTTTTTTTGTGATTCAGTAAGTTTCATATGGTTGCTTACAGGAGTAATTGTTTCCTGTTTTTTTTTTTTTTTTTTTTTTTTTTTTTTCTTTGTTTTGTTTTTTAAGTCAGGGTCTCTTTACAGAGGCCTGGGGTCCTGGAACTCACTGTGTAGACCAGCCTGACTTCAGACTCACAAAGATCTTCCTGCCTCTACTTCTCTGGGAATGCTGGGATTAAAGGCATCACATTTGTTACTACACCGTACTGTTTCCTGTTCTTACTGTATCTTCTCACAATGTTAGAACAGGTTTTTGAAACTGCTTTGATATGTAAATTGTACCCATGTGATTGCTGATTCTACAAAGGTACACACACACACACACACACACATCCACCAATACAATGGAATGGTGCAGAATGAGTGTGCAGCTGCAGGCCCTTTGTTGCCTTATACAAGTACAGGTCCAGAGCTTCGTGGTGCTCAGGAAGTAGAGGCAGGAGGATCACTGTTAGTTCTATGCCAGTCTGAGTTACAGAGTGAGATATGGGACACTAGAAGGAGAGAGGAAGATATATATGTATGTATATATGTGTGTCGGGGGGGGAGAGGGAGAGAGAGAGAGAGACAGACAGAGAGAGAGAGAGAGAAAGAGAGAGAGAGAGAATACATAGGCCCAATGTTGCCATGTTTTCTAAATTTTTTGAGGCAATCAGGAATTTTTTTTTACTTCAATTTGAATTCATAATTATACAGATATATAGAATTCTATTTTCTTGATAGGACATTTTGGTTATTACCTAATATTTTGGTCACTGAAAGCAGTGGTTTTGTGTAGCGGTTCTCAACCTGTGGGACGAGAACCCTTGTGGGGGGGTCACATTAAATATTTACATTATGGTTCATAACAGTAGCAAAATTACAGTTATGAAGTATCAGCGAAATAATTTTACTGACGGGGTCACTGCAACATGAAGAATTGTATTAAAGGTCGAAGCATTAGGAAGGTTGAGAACCACTAGTGTAGTGTTTTACTAGTGTAAGTAACATAGTGTTTAGTAAGTTTCTTTTTTATGTTGCATATTCTGTGCATATGGGCATGTATGTGTAAGGTGTGTCATGCACTGTGTATGGAGAATAAACTTTTGGAAGTCATTTCTCTCCTACCACATGGATCCTAGGAATTCAATGAAAGTTGTTAGACTTGTTGGCAAGTGCCTTCACCTGCTGAGCCATCTTGCTAGCACATTTTGGACATTTTGTAGCTCTTGCTATGGGTCTTGATACTTTTTTTCCTCAAGAAATACAATGTCACAGGTTAGTATACTAAGATTCCTATTGCATTGTCAAGTTTGGTATTCTCATTTTAGATTATTTTTAACCATTTATTTAAAATCATAGAATAATGATTTTACTTTTTCTTTATTTTAAACTGTTTATTTGGTGGAGTAATTGTGTGCACTTATGGTGAACAGCATGATGTTTTAAAATCTGTATACACGATAGAATATCCAAGTAGAGCTAACAGTCCCTCACAGACTTCCCACTTGTTGTGAGAACATGTACAATCATTGTGATTTTCACCGTGTCATTAACTGCAGCACCTGCTTTGTGCAGATGCAGCTCTCGGGAGCTTCTTGGCCTTAACATTTGAATGTTATTTAACTTTTTGTTACTGCAGCTACATTTCACCGTTTTGCTGCTCTCTATGCAGGAAATCCTTGGGGCTTCACTCTCCGCACCGCTGACATGCTATAAGGTGGTCTATGTTCTCCCTATGCTGACCATTAAGGAGGATAAAGGTACATATTTGTTCTTAGAAGGCTTTGCTAATCATATTCTGATTCATTGTATTAGTTAATTTTGCTCTGTCTTTTATAAGGCACTGGAGTGGTCACAAGCGTTCCTTCGGATTCCCCAGATGATCTTGCGGCACTCAGAGACTTGAAGAAAAAGCAAGCAAGTATTCCTTTCATGTCCTTGTTTTTAATTCAACATGGCATCAGTGAGTGCTGCCGAGCAGCTGGGAGACTAGGCTAAGAACAGACATGTTTGACTCTGGACCGTTACTGCTAACCTGGTTTTCAGGGTTTGGATGTTTGCGGTCGGACAAGTCTATGACAGATTCGAGAAGGCTATGTGTGTGGGAACTGTGCGCACCATCGCACAGGGGACAGAGTGGCACGTTTGGTGTTTTACTCTACCACTGCCACCTTACTCTTGAGACGGTTGCTCACGGAACCTGGAGCTAGGTTGGTAGCCAGCAAGTCCCAGAGGATTCTCCTCTCCATGTTGTGCAGTGTTGGGGTCACCTGGCTTCTCACATGTGTGCTGAGGATTTGAACTCTGGTCCTCAAGCTTCTGCGGCAGGTGCTCTTACCCACTGGCTCATTCTCCCAGCCCCAGGAAAACTTTATATTCGTATGTTCATTACAGCCCTGAGTATCACCCTTAACTGGAGTGCTGTCTTGATGTCTGTGTGCGTTGTTACACCTGACTGCAGTTCCTACAGGCGTGTTCAACCTATGGCCTGTGGATTACATGTGTCACAGGATAGCTGTGGATTGGGCTCAATGGAAACAATCGTAAACTTATTTAAAACATGAAGTTTTCTTTGTAAGTTGATTTCATAGTTCATAATTGGGAATAGATGACAGGTTTTGTTATAGTGTCAAATTACTGGAGGTTATGCCTGAAGGTCATTCATATTAAGGTAAACTGTTGAGTTTAAAAGCTTAAAGGTCCCTTCATGAGATATTTGACAAATTTAAAAATTGTTCTATATGGAGAGAATGAATAATGGAAGAGAAGTTTAAAGGCAGGCAAGAGGGAGGCTGAGGCAGGAAGATCTTAAGTATAAGGCCAGCATAGGCTACATAGTAAAGTCTTGCCTAAGGCGGGGAAAACATTGAGTTTGTTTTTCTTATTGATTGTATTAGTAACAAAATTGAGCATTAATGTTAACTTACAAATTTTCTGTAGGCCTTACGAACAAAGTACGGAATTAGAGATGACATGGTCCTGCCATTTGAACCGGTGAGTATGTGAGTGTTCACAGGCTTGATATGTCTTTATATCAGGGGGAAAAAGAGGCATTTCCATGTTTTCCTTGTAACAAAAATAAATAATTGGTAGAGTTTTAAAATAAGAGAGGGAATTTTCATACTTTAATTTCCTATTGTAAATAACAGTAAAAGAAAAATGAACAGTACACATTTTCTTTCCACTTGTCCCCTGTAGTTGGTAACAGACAGCCTTTTAGTCTCATTGGTTTCATACTATATTCTTAGTTTAATTCCCTGCATTGTAAAGATAATGCTGGACCACACTGAACTCATGAATATTTATTTTGTAGCCTTGCAGGCTGTTTAGTGTTTGTTGTTTTTCTTGTTAGTACCTGCAGAAGAAAGGTCAGAAGACTTCTAGCAAATGACTTTTATGCAGCGTCTAGGAGAGTGAGCATGGCCATGCTCAATGCCCTGGATGTGATCCTAAGCACTCGGGGAAAGACTTCAAGAGTTTAATATAAACTTGAAACCATTCATAAAAGTAGTTAACATTCTTCAGTTGTTGCTCCTTAGTTATTCAGTGAACTGTGAGGCAGAGGGTGAGAGCAGGGGTTGCATGTGCTGTTCCTGTGGTAAGGGAGTGTGCACATCCATCTGCAGGCTAGTGGTCTGTGAGCACTGAGTGTATGCTACTGCCTGGTGTTGGTAAAATCTAAGGTGACTTTGCAGAGCATCAGTGGCAAAAGAACCATGTCCACACGGATTGTGTCTGCCTTTCAGCATGAATACATTCTGGTGTTCTCTGCAGGTGCCAGTCCTTGAAATCCCAGGAATTGGAAATCTTCCTGCTGTGACCGTTTGTGACGAGCTGAAAATTCAGAGCCAGAATGACCGTGAAAAACTTGCAGAAGCAAAGGAGAAATTGTATCTAAAAGGATTTTATGATGGTGTATGTCATGATTTTTATTGTTTCTATTTGTAGCTGTATGGTCTGAGTTAATTCTTTGCTCAAGTGTTAAGTTTGCTCACTAAGTAAGAAGTTGGAAGATATCAGGTCTATAGCAGGCCTGTAACAGACAGGGTTGAATAGAGAAGCCGGTGTGAAATATGCTTGGTTCCCCTAAAAACCACCAGAATGATCATAGTACAGTGGTTCTTAACCTTTCTAATGCTGCCACCCTTTAATACAGTTCATCGTGTTGTAGTGGCCCACAACCATAAAATTATTTTGTTGCTACTTCATAACTGTAATTTTGCTAATGTTAGGAATCATAAGTATCCAATATGTAGGATATCTGATATGTGATGCCCAAAGGGTCATACATAACCCACAGGTTGAAAACTGCTAGTATAGAAGAATCATCTCCATGCGGAAGCTTGCGCATAGACGTGAGTGTCTCTTCCTAGCTCTGCTCTCATTAGCTACAGCTACAGAAAGACAACTGGACCAGACCCAGTTACGTCTACAGAAAGACCAGTGTGTATGTTATTATCAGTTGTGTCAATTGTATCAAAATAAAGTTATGGCTATAATAAATGTGATAACTGTTACTCTAAAAATGCTTTGGACTGATGAGTTAAGTAAACTTAGCTAGGGAAACTCAGAGCAAATTTAATTGTTTTGTATGTTTTCCCCCTCATCCTTGTAGGTAATGCTAGTGGATGGATTTAAAGGACAGAAGATCCAACATGTAAAGAAGACTATTCAGAAAAACATGATTGATGCTGTATGTGGTATTCTGGAGGCTGTCTGGGAAGAGCAGCTAACTAATAGGCCTTAGAGTTTCATTAGTACTGAGTTCTGTAGAACGTAGTGCTGTATAAAAAGTATAACAAGGCTTTATGGCAGAAAGCAGGCCTAATTGCAGCTCATTTACTTTACATATCCTGTAATAGGGATGAGATTGTGCTCCAAGGCTAAGATGTGTCCTGTGTTGTAGTATATGCTTGTCATCTCAGTGTTTAGGAGGTAGAGGCAGAGAGCTCTCAATCTCATGGCTAGCCTGGGCTATGTTCTGTAATAGGGATGAGATCGTGCTCTAAGGCTGAGATGTGTCTTGTGTTAACAGTGCATCACTGTCATCTCAGTGTCTAGGAGGTAGAGACAAGGAGATTCAATTTCATGGCTAGCCTGGGCCGTGTAGACCCTGTCTCAACATGCCCCTTCCTCACAACAACAAGGAAAACAAAAGCAGACCCAAAGAAAACCAAAGCTGGCATGTGCAGAGCACACCCGGAGAACTTCAGCAATGTGTCTGGCAGTGGCCACTTTAGGGTTTTTTTTTTTTTTTTTTTTTTTTTTTTTTTGGTGCTGCTTTGTTTTTTATTTTCATCTCCTGTTTCTCCTTTGGCAGAACTCTGCTTAACTACTTACCTCTTAAATGATACAGACATTCGATAGTGGTCTTTATGTTTACTGAATTAAAAAATCAAAGCTGGTGATTCTTCTCTGGAACCAGGAGGTAGAGGCTTGAGAAACAGGAGTTTCTCTAGTACCACTAGCTGAGGTGCTGGCTCCATAACAAAACAGGCTGGGAGAAGGCTTGAGTTCCAGCCCTGAAAGCCATACTTGTGTGATGATGCATGGTTGATACCCTGCCCTGGGGAGGTAGAGACAGGTGGGTTCTTGGGGTTCATTTTACTAGCCTGTTTAGTGAACCCCAGGTCAGTGAGAGACCCTGTCTCAAAGGGAAAGAAAAGATGGATGGCACCTGAAGAAATGATATCTGGCTTCTATGTGTGTACACACACACACACACACACACACACTCACACTTAACACCCCCCCCCCCCACACACACACTAACATTTACTTTGTCCTTCCACATTCTTTTAAATTTATCTTTGGAGAGGACAGCTTTCAACTATGTTACTTATTTTAATACTGACATCCATCTGTGTCTCTGTCTCCAACTCTATTTTTCTCTCTCTCTTTCCTTTCTGAGACATGGTCTCACTTTGTAGTCACTCACTCACCTATTTTTTTTTTCCCCCTGTTCTACTTGTCTTTGTAGTCAGCCCATCTCTTCATCTTCTTTATTGTCAGGTACAGGAATTTTTAGAGGGAGTTAAATGTCTATTTCTAATTTACTGTTAAAGCATAGCTATTTAGTTTATATTGAATTGAATTTTAAGAATAGAGCAGCAAGTCATTTTGGTAATGATAATATAGGATTTTAGCTTTAAAAATTATCCTAGCTTAAAATGCTTGGCTTTACAATGTACTAAGAGATATTTACATCAAGTAAAAAATAAATAAAATTGGAGCCCATGTGGTGGTACATACCTATGTCAATACTTGGGAGATAGAGGCAGGAGGATCAGAAGTTCAGGATTATCCTCTGCTACATAGAAATATGAGGCTATCCTGGGCTAAATGAAACCCTGCCTCAAAACACCAAAATTTAGTAAGTTGTAGTTAGTTTTCTATTTAGAACTGAATTTATAATAGCTCTAAAGTTTCTAATAAGATTTTTTAATGTTTAATCTATATATATTTTTTCTTTTACAATCAGTAGTATCGTGCATTTTGTTTTTCTTTTAATTTTCTATGTATTTTTATAACAAAGATGGAAACTCTCATAAGAGGGCCAATCTTTGAACCTTAAGATTAGAAAGTGCTTGGATGACAAGTAGTTTATAAAGTGGTCCAGTTGATAGAGGTGTCCAGAAGCAGGAGCTGCATGGAAAGACATGCAGAGCCAGCCTGGGGAAGGGAAGGCTGGCTGGGACATGACATCTGCTCTGTCTTTATTTACCTTCCTTTAGGGAGATGCACTTATCTACATGGAGCCAGAAAAACAAGTGATGTCTCGGTCTGCAGATGAGTGTGTCGTGGCCCTGTGTGACCAGTGGTCAGTCCCTCTTGTAACAAGAAAATTGTGTGAGTCACTTTGGTCGTTTCTGACGTTAAGAAGAGCTTATTTTGTTCACTCCCAGGTACTTGGATTATGGAGATGAGAACTGGAAGAAGCAGACATTTCAGTGCCTGAAGAACATGGAAACGTAAGATGGGAGAAAACAAGAGGGGCGCGGGAGTGTGGCTGATGGAAGAGAGGACACATTTTGGCTTTTGTTCCTCTTAGATTCTGCGAGGAGAGCAGGAAGAATTTTGAAGCTTCCTTAGACTGGCTACAAGAACATGCTTGCTCAAGAACGTACGGTTTAGGTCAGCAGACTTCTCATACTTGTGTTTGAATGATTTTGTTAGATAGACAGAAAATGCACTATTTTTCGCCTTTCCTCCACCTTTCTCCTGGTGTTTGCTAAGCAGGAAGTGATAGGTTTTGGTGAGAGGATGAGAAGAACCAGGATGTGGTTCCCTGTCACCTACCTAATACTAGATAGAGCCTCTCTGACCACATGATTTTTATACTACAGTATGTTTGTTTATGTATTTATCTTGTGTGTGTGCATGTGAATATGGCGTATGTATGGGTATATGCACATCTAAGAGCAGGGTGTGCATGCCTGTGCATGTGTGGAGGCCAGTGTAGGATGTCTGGCTCTATTCCATCACTTTCACCTTACTTCATTGAGACAGTCTGTCATTGAACCTGGAGCTAGGCCAGCAGCTAGGGCCCCACTAGTCCTCCTATCTCTCCCCATAGTGCTAGGGCTAGGGGATTCAGGATTTTACATAGGCATTGCAGTCAGAATTCTGGTTTTTATGTGCGTGCAGCAAGAGTTCTTACTTACCGAACCCTCTCTAGCCATATGATATTTTTATTAAAGGACTCCAGAGGTTCAGTCAGTTTTGGTTTTGTATACTTATTTACCTTTATAAATTATTAAAGTAGAATTTAGGGCTTCTTAGGATTGTGATGTAGCTCAATGGTCGAGTGCTTGCCTACCATGTGCAAAGCCCTGGCTCAATTCCTAGCACCACAAACAAACCAGAATAGCAGTAACCCACAGCCAGAACAGCATCAGAAGGTCCTAGGTAAGTAGCCTTGGAGATGTGGCTTCTGCCGGGGAGTCTCAGCTTCAGTCAACACCAGTTTTTGTCTTTGTGTCGCAGGCACTCGTCTGCCTTGGGATGAGCAGTGGTTGATTGAATCTCTCTCGGATTCCACAATTTACATGGCGTTCTACACAGTTGCACACCTGTTGCAGGGGGGTGACCTGCATGGGCAGGCGGAGTCTCCACTGGGCATCAGGTTGGTACACAGTTAAGAAAAAGAAGCTGTTCAACTGCCCATGTTGTGACATTTTGGCTTACATATTTAGAAATTCATTCTTTCAAGTTTATTTTTCTCAAGAATTTTGGTAGCAAGAGGCATTCACTTTTAATCTCAGTATGTAGGAGGCAGAGATAGGCCATTCTCTGTGAGTTGAGGGCCAGCTTGGTCTACATAGTGAGATCCTGCCTTTAAAGACAAGAGCTTGGTCTTCTGTTATAGTTCGCCTTTTTACTGTGCAACTGAGAGAGATGATCAAGTCGCTCCTCCTGCGCTATCATGCCTTCTTGTTCTTAGGGAATCTGTTTGCTTTTGTTTGATACTGTAACTAATTAAAATTTTAATACACGATTAGGTGGACATTCTGATTCTTTCAAAAATAATAGTCCATTTATGTACTCTCTTTCAATACAGCCCCCAGCAGATGACGAAGGACGTTTGGGATTATGTGTTCTTCAAGGATGCTCCATTTCCTAAGACTCAGATCCCAAAGGAAAAGCTGGATCAGTTGAAGCAGGAATTTGAGTTTTGGTATCCAGTGGACCTTCGAGCCTCTGGCAAGGATCTGATTCCAAATCATCTTTCATATTACATTTACAATCATGTGGCCATGTGGCCAGAACAAAGGTAAATGTTCAAGTCTGTGTAGGATTCATTTATTGATAGTCAATAAGGGTGTCTTAAGGCTTCAAGCATCTTAAGGAATGACTATGGAGGGGTTGGATTTGTTACAGTATGAGTTATGTGGGATGTGTGCTTCTCCCTGTCTTATATAAACAGCCCAAAGAGGATACTGTATATATTTGAGGTCATCAGGGGCACTGGCCTGCTCGGTGCAGGAATGCAGCAGTTTTAAGACAGGTTATAGAGTGCATAATGCAGTGTGTGAAGATAACAGGGTGCTCTTGACCTTTCACCCACCACTGCACTTAGTCCACTCTACTTTGCTATTACATTTTTTTTTTTTTTCTGGCTTCTCTTGGAGCAAATGTTCATACATATTCTGGGAATTGAAAGCTATGTATTTATATTCATGCAAAGGTATATGTGCTCTTCTGTTTCTTTTGCATAATTGCATATTTTCAAGATCTTCCTGATCTTGTTAATAGCTGAACCCTGCTGTATTTTTCTTTTCATTACTCACAGAGCCAATTCTTGGGTTCTTTTCAGTTGCTTCCTGTTGAAAACAGGAGCACAGCACAGGGAGCACTTCTGTGAGAGGAGCCAAGCCCTGTTTCTGAGCCCTAGAACTGTGAAACAAAAGCCACCCACAATTGTAGTGCATGGTCTTGTCTCAACAAACTGCCCACTGTTAACATTTACTTCAGGGTATTGTGGAGAATAGTAATTCTGTTTTCCTTTTTGTTTTCTGTCTTGCAACTTGCGCCTGTAAAGTGACAAGTGGCCTGTTTCTGTTCGAGCAAATGGACACCTGCTGCTCAACTCTGAGAAGGTGAGGCCCTGGGCAAGGTGTTTCAGCTGAGGAAAAAAAAAAAGGAACAGAAATATGTATGAATTAGTTCGAATTAAGAAAAGATATCTGAATTCTTTAGGACTAATAGCTGGACTAAATTTTAATCTTTTGAGTAGGCAGAGCAGATAGTCCTAAGGATTGTTAGGGTCCTGGTATTAAGAATGATTCAAATTACAACTGGAGGAGAGAGGTGAAGGGAAGGAGCTGAGGACATGTGCATAGAGACCCTAGAACTGACTCGGGAGAGAATACCTGGGACTTTCTGTTGGCACTGTGACTTACAGCTCTTGAAGAACAAGAGAATTTGGAGCTTCAGGGGTTTCTATATGTCATGAAATGCTAATACTGTTCCTGCCAACATGGCTGCCTCCCAACACTTTTAGGAATATTGTCCCTTTTGCTGCCTGTGTAGGATTTATCTCAGTAAATCGTTTCTGAGTAAAAAGTTGTGCAGACTCCCTTCACCTGTCCCTCTCATGCCTGCTCAATAGAAAACACAGACACACATACACACGCACCCTTCCTCAAAAGTGCCTGCATTTACTTCTGCATTAGTACCTTAGGTTCATTGGACAACCAATGAATGTTAGTGTAACGGCAGGGTTGCCATTCTAAGTATTACAGTAGGAGCTAAAACATGGCTCAGACCACTCAGCTGACCCATGTCATCACAGCTCCAAGGATCTCATGCTCTCTTCTGGACTCTAGGCATGTGCGCTTTCACACACTTGCCCTGACACATTCATAAATAAAAATGAGAACAAATCTTTGTAAGTGTTACAGTGGATATATAGACTGAACAAACAGCAGATGGTACAGGTTACAGTGTGCAGCGTCAGATAGAGACAGTGCCCTAAAAGTCAAAGGTGATTTTAGAAGTTCTTCTCTTTGGTGGGTGCAGTGGCTCATGCCTTTCATCTCAGCACTTAGGAGGTAGAGGTAGGTGGTGGCTGTTGAAGAGCTCCGTTCCCTCCAGGACAACATAGTGAGAGCCTATTAGAACATGGCATCCTCTTAGCCTGCTGTGAGTGCTGCTTCTCTGAGTGCTGCCGATGGGCCTGAAAAGAAAACCTCACTTTACTCTCGGGAGTGAGTCTCTTCTGTTCCTATGACTTTGTGTCAGCAAGGCTCTTCCCTGCGTTAGCAGCCAGCGTTCCCTGTTCCAGTCAAGACAATTCTGTCTCAGCCAGCCTTTCAGAGGTCACAGTAGACCCTGTCCTAGTTGCTTGGTGGCTGGGAATCCAGGCAGATCCTTGGTGGCCTCAGCTTCAGTGCTTGCCTCTCTTTAGTCATCATCTGCTGTGTCCTTCATTTTCAGATTCTTGTGCTTTTGACTCATGATGACCACTCTGATTAACTTAATTTGGATTGTTTTATTTATTTATGAAAATTATTAATGCTTGATCAATGCTTTTTTTTTTTTTTTTTTTTTTTCTTTTAGATGTCAAAATCTACGGGCAACTTCCTCACTTTGAGCCAAGCTGTTGACAAATTTTCAGCTGATGGTGAGTACATTTTTATCCTTGCCGTTATTCAGATAGGGCTGCAGAAGATAAGTTCAGGTTGTTGCTTATTCTTTTACCTTTAACAAAAATTTAAATACTCATGTTTCCTATGTTGATAAGCAGCACAATTTGTAAGCTAAATCACAAGAATTGCTGATACAATCTATTCAAGAAAAAAATTCAAAGTATTTAGAGTCTTTTAAGATATTTATTGTTTGTGCATCTGTGCATAATGTTTGTGTGAGTGTGAGCACACTTGTACTGTGGCGCATATGTGGATGTCAGATGACAGCTTCTTTTTGTTTCACGACTTTGTCTACAGTGAACAGACAACAGCTTTTTGGAGCTGATTCTCCCTTCACCTTGCTTTGAGAGTCTCTCTTGTTTTCTCTGCTCTGTGTGCTTCAGACTAGCTGGCCAACAAACTTGTGGGTGATTCTCCTGAGTTCTCAGAAGCTTCCCCAGTCAGTGAGGCTGATAAGAACAGTGATTTATGGGTGTGAGTGCTTTAGAAGGCAGCTTGACATGTGCCTCTCATCCATCCAGTAAAGCCATTTACTAGATGTTTTTCCATTGGGACTTAGGACTTTCCCAGTCACAGGCTTTTGTCCTGGCTTCCAATACCAGATATGAATTTCATCGTTTAGAGCAGGCCTTTAGTCCAAATGGAAGGCTGTTAGTCTTACCCATGACAGCTGACCACTATTGCACAAGCAGGTACATCTTGCTTAGCATGTCAGTATTTTAGCACACAGGGAAGATAGTCAAGCAGGAATGTCAGTGACAGTTTTCCACCAGCAGCTTGTGTGGTCACCTCAGGCACTACAAAAGCCAGTCAGCAGGGTATGAATTTCCATTTCAGTCCCAGCTAATCTCTCCCTGTCCTACAGTCAAAGCATGCACATGTAGCATCTCTGAAAATAGTGTCTTACTGTCTTGTCCTGGTATACAACCACCAGCTGTAGTAATAGCTTTTATGATTTGTGGGGCCTTAGGGGCTTTCCTGGCCAACAACTCAGGAAGGTACCCCATCCCTGGCACTAGTGCTTTTATTCAATAAACTTATGGCTCCTGGGAGTGCCCTTTCACCCATCTACAGGGTACCTGTTGGATTTCTTTTTCTTTTAATTAACCTAGCCCCTGCTGGGTTGCAAAGTAGTTAGAAGTACCATTGTACCCGGTTGTCACTCCAGTGGCTTTCCAAATCTGCAGAACACTCGGGTTAGCATTATGTCATCTGTATAAGAAAACCTCCAGAGGATAGATAGGGCAAGGTAACATCCTGAGCCACCGTCCTGTAACAATTAGGTTACAAAGATGACCTCGGTGAAACATTTTGAAAGTCTGCTGTCATCTGTCCTCAGCAAGAGTCAGGTGACTGCAGAGCTAAGAAGACGCTAAAGTCGAACACAAGGAAGGTCTAATACAGCATGAATATTCCGTCCATTTGCATCAGTTGCTTCCTCCACAGAGCAAGGCTGGCTACAAAGCATTGATAGGAGACGATAACTTAATTAGCTCCCTCTAATCCCCATCATCCCCTCTGAGCCATTACATTTCCATATCCTGGAGCTCCTCCATGGAGTCTTCCTACATTTCTCCATACATGGTAAACCCAGTGAGCCTGACTTGATCTGCTCAGGCTGACTCAGGGGCCAAAGGTGAATGTGGCCCTGTTTACCTCTGCTGCACTTGCTGGCTTCTTCGGTAAGAGTGGCCCCAGGTTGGCACAGTGGCTTATAGTCTCTTTATTCACCACACCTGGTTGTTGGGGAAGTTTCTGACTGGGCAAGCCATCTTCACCCCTAGATTAACCTTTTCCTGAGGGAAGTGTACTTTCTCTAGTCTGGGAGGATAATTACGCACCCCTGGGATGGGCTTAATCATGTTTACCTGTATTGGTCTATCATGAATGTTTTCTGTGAACTGCTCCTCAGGCTTTAGAGAAGCTTATCAGCAACACAATTTGGTGTTCTATCAACTTTTTCTTTGGAACCACAGCTCAGCACAAATCTTGCCACACCTGCCTTTGAGTAACCCAGACAGACCTCTTCCTTCTGCATTGCTTTTCTCCTATTTCCTCTACCTTGTTCTTCTACTGTATTTACATGCTACTCTAAGTCAACGAGACTGCCAAAGGCTTTCCTACTTTTAAAGATCTTGCCTGACCAGAAAACTAAGCTACAAACCAACCTTGAGGTCCCCACTGGATCAACCATGTGTTTAACTACCTCTGTGTGAATGGAGTTCCATTTAGTCCAGTGAACTTGGGTTCAAACTCAGTTTTTGCTATTCCTGTTCCCTCAATAGTATCTGCCTCCTCTGTGGTTCTCCAATTCCTGATATTTATGGGGACTTTAGATAGAGATAACAAGTGTTCCTAATGGCTTTCATTAGCCAGTCCACTAGGGACCAGTTTCCCTCATACTGTCACAGTTATGTAGCCTTTGCCTTAGGGGGGATGGGAAGTTACAGTACTCACTTTCTTTGCTTCTGTACAGTTAGACTGATCCCATCTGCCCCCATGTCCCATAGCTTCACAAGCCAGACTGAGACAGGCTCTTTCATTGCTTGTTTTAAAAATGTTCCCTAATTCTAGCAGTTGAGATGCTGAATATTTCCTATCACACTAATTTCTTGCATTGGACCATTGCTAATACCCCATCTGCACACTGGATTACAGAGGTTCTCTTTTTCTACTGAAGGTTGGACTTGAGAGCTCCTCCTCACTCTCTGCATCTTCCCAAGTGTTCCAAGTTCTTAGATCCAAGGAAGAGCTTTTGAACATAATCTAACTTGTACTTGCTTTTTCTTCTGGTCCCGATGTCTTAAGAAGAGGCAAGCCGGCACCTACACCTCATTCTCTTGTTTATCTTTCTAATTTACTTGCCAGATCAGAGGCTAACAAGAAGGATGCTACTGCATCTTCCTTTCTTGTTGCAATTGCTCCTTTATGCAAACAGCTTCCTGCTTGGCTGTCATTTGATACAATGAGCACAAATAATGCAAGTGTGATACAGAGGGCACAGAAGTATTGTAAAAGTTGAGAGCCTTATTTTTGCTGTTGATCCAGGACAGTCATTTGTAACATTTGTTATTTCTTAATTTACATGTTCCCAGCTGAGTGCCTAAGTTTTTCCTAGAATGTGAGTGTGTGGCTTTTTTTTCCTCTTTTTCTTTTTTGAGACATTATCTCATATAGCTTGGAACGTCTTCAGACTTTCTATTTACCAAGGATTATCTTAAACGTCTGCTTCTAGCTCCCAAGCGTGCGAGCGCACACACACACACACACACACACACACACACACACACACACACACACAATTTAGATATATACACATATATTTGGTTTTTTTCAAGACACTGTTTCTCTCTGTAGCCTTGGCTGTCTTGGAACTCACTCTGTAGACCAGGCTGACTTCTAATTCACAGAGATTCTCCTGCCTCTGTCTCCCGAGTGCTGTCATTAAAGGCATGTGCCATCACTGCCCGGTCAGTAACTATGTTTTTAACTGACTGGTTTTGTTTTCTTTCAGGAATGCGCCTGGCTCTGGCTGATGCTGGTGACACTGTTGAAGATGCTAACTTTGTGGAAGCTATGGCAGACGCAGGCATCCTCCGTCTGTACACATGGGTAGAATGGGTCAAAGAAATGCTCGCCAACTGCAGCAGCCTCAGAAGTGGACCTGCTGACTCATTCAATGATCGTGTGTTTGCCAGGTAGTTTTGGGCCAGCGCTATGCCATAGCAGTTGCCAAGTCTGGTTTTCAGGCTGTCTGTTTTTTTTTCTAAAATAAGTTAAATGATAGCAGTAGTTGCTGTTTGTTTCGGGCCTTCGTGTGCAGGCTTCTGTCTTCTGTCTGATTCTAGCCTCCCAGCAGCCTCAGGCACTGACAGTATAGCTAGCTCAGCTTTAGGGATGAAGAAACTGAGGGGTAGCAGTTTCATTGTAGTAATAGGAAAATTGTGATATGTAATAGGAAAATTGTGATATGTAATAGGAAAATTGTGATATGAACTTGTCTGTGTCTCCAAAACCTCTTTGCATAACCTTTCTTTCACTGTCTCACATTACAGTAGAATAAAATGGAGACAGCAAAAACAGGTTGAGAGAAAAGAAGAAATAACTTTTGTAAGAAATTCAAGACATTTGTTTGCCTTATGTTGGGAGAGATACTCAGTGCTGGTACTACACAGATGAGGAAGACTTGTTGGAAAGACTACTAACTGAATTCAGTCGTTGGTGTAAGGAGGATTTGTCAAGGGAGACTGGGAAATCTGGATTTCTTGAAAAAATAGACAGTAGTCTTTCAGGGAAAGGGGAAAGCAGATTGGGAAGGGTATGGTATTTGAAGTACAGTACATGGAGCTCAGAGACAAGAGATGAAAGAAATCAGGGCTAGGTCAGGTTAAATTAAGTCTGGGCGATAAGAGGTGTTTCCTAATAGCTGATATCTATTACTTACCGTGCAAGCTCTAAATCCTGGCTGCCATGTTTGTTAGGCGATTTTTATGGTGTGTTTGAGCATCATTAACAGTGTTTTCAGTGAGGAGTACTTGGGGTTAGGGTCTTACACTACTCTAGGCTGGCCTTGAACTTAACCTTCCAAGTAATCCGGTTGGATTACAGGCCACCGTGCCCAGCTCCACCAAGAAACTTCACAATCATGAATAGTAACAGAACACTGTTAAGTGTGTTAAATAGGAGCTCTGAACAGTGAAAGCTGACATTGTATACAACAAGGTAGACAAACATTTTTATGGACATTTTAAGGACAAAGCATTTTTATGTTGAGCAATTGTTTTAAAACTAAAAATTAAAAAAAAAATGTATGTGTGTGTATATATATATATATATATATATATATATATATATATAGAGAGAGAGAGAGAGAGAGAGAGAGAGACAGAGACAGAGACAGAGACAGAGACAGAGACAGAGACAGAGACAGAGACCAACCACAGGCATTGGTCTTTGCCTTCTACCTGGTTTGAGATGGGCTGCTATGTGCCAGACTAGCTGGACTGTGGTTCTTGGGGCTCTCCTGTCTCAGCCACCTGTCTCAACTCAGCACTGAATTACACACATGCACTGCATCCTCTGGCTTTAGCTGGGTTCTGGCATTTGAACTCAAGCACTCATGCTTGTGCCACCACTGGACTCATGAGCCATCTCCCTGGCCCGTGTGTTGAGTTCTCTGTAATGTTTCTGCTGTCGTGCTCATTTTGCTGGTTATTAATCTATGTGGCAGATATATGTCATAAATATGTAATGCATACATATAAGTATACAATAATAATATGAAGTACATAAAATATATAGTTGCCTTTTAACTGAATAGATTTTCTTTCCCTATTCAATAGTGAAATGAATGCAGGAATTATAAAAACAGATCAAAACTATGAAAAGATGATGTTTAAAGAAGCTTTGAAAACAGGTTTTTTTGAGTTTCAGGTATGCTATTCTTTTGGTGTCAACCATGTAAGCATTAATATGGTGTATTTCCGCCTTTTTCTCCTTGCTATGAAATAGTTGCATGTCCAAAGTACAGACTGACAATTTTTTCAATGAATTTTCTGATAAATTGTGATTCAAAAGTAGCTTTCTTTGACATTGTGTCTGTGGTATCCACTTAGTATAGAAAATTCTGCTCTTATTTTACTCCTGAGCAGTAAGGGGAGGTCCTCTTGTCTTCAGTTAGGCATGTGCCAACCCTGTCTTGCTGCACAAAAGCATTTTAAGTTAATAAATGTGAAGGCAAAGGTGTAATTAATTGCCATCCACATGAAAGCAAATGTTGTCTTGAGTTTTTCCACAAGGTGTCACTGTTTTTCCAAGTTTGGCATTTCAAGGGCCACATGTAGCTTTACTCAACCAGTTTTGTAAAATGTCACACTGCGATTTATGTAACTTAGTTTTTAGATGTGGTTAAATAAGGCCAAATGCTGAGCATAAAAATCTCGCATTCTAATCCCTTTATGTTAATGTTGCCCTGAGCACTGCTCAGAGCCTGACCTAAGAGGATGAATAGTTCAAAGGTCTAGCTTTATGTCTCACTGACATAGACACATCTTAAAATGCCTTTAAAAGAAGAAAGGTAGGTAGGTAAGTAGGTAGGTAGGTACGAAGAAAGAAAGGAAGAGCTGAACATGGTGGGCTTGTGCCTGTAATCCCACTACTTGGAAGACTAAGGCAGGAGGGTTGCTATGAGTTTGAGGTTAGCCTGGATTAAAAAGCATGCTCATAAAAATGGAGGCACAGCAAGCCTAGGATACCTAGCAAAACCCTGTCTTAGAAACTCCAGACCAGGTAGACAAACAAACAAAATTCTGATACTGTTTTTTTTTCCCCCCCTTGTTCTGGAGAAAAATTGAAATAGTTTTCTTGTTTATTTTAAGTCCAGAGCTTTCCATGTTGCAGGCATGTGTTCTTGCTGCTTAGCTACATTTCCAGACTTGTTTCTTGAGAATTATTAATATAAATGCATGATATTCTCTTAATAAAAGATTGTTCTTATATTGTAGACTTTAAAAATAAAGTGAACTGTTTATCATAACTTTTACAAAACTAATCCTTAATGAATTAAAACCAAGAAACTGAATTTCTCATCTTCATTTTTAAAGAAGATAAGGAAAATGACAAACTATTTGAAATTTGTGTAGGCTGCAAAAGACAAATACCGTGAACTGGCCACAGAGGGGATGCACAGAGAGCTTGTGTTCCGCTTTATTGAAGTTCAGACAATCCTTCTGACTCCATTCTGTCCACATTTGTGTGAGCACATCTGGACACTACTGGGAAAGGTATGCCATTGGGTTTAAAATGTTTTGGGGACTGCCAGGCAGTGGTGGAGCACACCTTTAATCCCAGCTCTTGGGAGGCAGAGGCAAGTGGATTTCTGAGTTCGAGGCCAGCCTGGTCTGCAGAGTGAGTTCCAGGACAGCCAAGGCTACACAGAGAAACCCTGTCTCGAAAAACCAAAAGAGAGAGAGAGAGAGAGAGAGAGAGAGAGAGAGAGAGAGAGAGAGAGACAGACAGAGAGACAGAGAGACAGAGAGACAGAGACAGAGAGAAGGAAAAAGAGAGAAAGAAAAAGAGAGAAAGAAAAAGAGAGAAAGAAAGAATATGTTTTGGGAAGTATGGTTTGGCCTCAGTAAATAAGTGTTGTGATAATGTTATTCCTTATGAGTTCAGGAATAGTCATAGGTTCATCATCATAATTCTAACAGGTTGAAAAATACATTATACATTGTACGTTTTGTACATTTGTACATGCACAATGTATATGTGTTAAAAATGTGGTCCTATGCCTGCTGTGTACTCTTTGATTCCCATCTGTATTGAATATGTTCAGATGTGTTCTTCTAGTGGTTAGAAAGGGGGAAAGACTTTAGAGAGCTGTAAATAACAGAATGAAGTGCTCATAAACAAAGATGTAAGGGCATGTTTACATAAATGTTCTTTTTTATATAAAACTCCTGGCATATATAGGGCTGCCTGTCAAGGAGTTATGCCAGCAGTCACAGTGTGAAGATCAATTCGGTTATCTCTCCTAGGCTTTCAGCTCAGGAGATTGGCCTGTTTCATGTTCCTTTTTAATCATGAGCACGTACAGAAATGTGCTAGTGATCTGCATGCTGACTAGCCATACTTTTAATACTGGATGTATTAATAGGGTAAAAAACTGAGAGCATGCATAATTTATATAATAATGATTAAATTTAGGCAAATTAGCATTACATCATTTTCTTTGAAAGTGAGCATATGTGTGTGGGTATTAATATTGCTTGTACAAATGGATGCTAATTAAGAATGTAGAGTCAGACTTCACAGCTTGAATTCTAGGGAACATTAGATCAGGGACTGGAGAAGTGTGCTGTGTGTAGTCAGGTTTGAACTTGGGGTACATGATTACAGATGGTAACTGTGGTGTGAAACTGTAAGCAAGGCCTGGAAAGCAAGTGTTGTTTAATCTCAATTTTTTTTTTTTAAGCCCGATTCAATTATGCATGCCTCATGGCCTGTGGCAGGTCCGGTGGATGAGTCGTTGATTCGTTCCTCACAGTATCTCATGGAAGTAGCACATGACCTTAGATTACGGCTCAAGAATTACATGATGCCAGCTAAAGGGAAGGTGATGTCATCCTTTCAACAGTTTTTAAAAGCGATCATTCCTTATCATGGGTACAAAGTCATGAAAACTAAGTCATTAAGATGGGTAGTGCTATGTGTAGCACAGCTCTGAAGCATATATGTTCTAACTGAAAGGTCTGGAGCTTGTATGTTCTAACTGTTCAAGATGTGGAACACATATGTTCTAACAGTTAAAGGTCTGGAGTGTGTATGTTCTAACAGTTAAAGGTCTGAAGTGTGTATGTTCTAACAGTTAAAGGTCTGGAGTGTGTATGTTCTAACTGCCTCGGGTCTGTGCATGTATGTTCTAACTGCTCAGGTTGATAGTCTAGGTGCTGAGTGTTCTCATCTGGTTTACATCAGGACCCATGTTTTTCTTTTCTTCTCCTGTACAGAAGACTGACAAGCAGCCAGCTCAGAGGCCCTCACACTGCACCATCTATGTAGCAAAGAACTACCCTGTCTGGCAGCACATTACTCTGACAACCCTGCGGAGCCACTTTGAGGTGATGTGATTTCTCTCAGTATTGTCTGCTTAAGATATTTTTGGTTTTAGGATGTTAATGGTAAGGGGGAGGGACAGACAGGTGGCCTTTTTCAATTCTCTCCAGGCAGAGAGTGTCCTTTGTTATCCTTGGTAGCTCATACATGGATGCCAAGAGAAAAACTACCATCTTTCAACATTTCTGAAGCTTTCTTACAAAAAAAAAAAAATGTATTGAACCTAGTTGTTTGTAATTAAAAGGTGTGTATGTGTGTGTGTGTGTGTTAGTGTGTGTGTGTTTAAATTTTTTTTCTGCATGTGTAGTTACAATAATGAAGCCCAGGGACCGAATTTACCCTTTGAATTCACTGTGACTTTAGCGGTGATTGGACTTAGAAAGGGTCGGCTTTGTAGCATTTGGAGTCAATTGAAGCTTTGCTCTTTACTGCTGTTTCCTCTGAGACTGCCCATGAGATGGGCTCAGAGATGTCGGCTCAGTGTCTGTGAAATGAAACAGTTCTGTTTGTAGGAAGCTCAGTGTTTAATTTAGGTCAGATTTTTTGTTCTTAATTGTGTGTGTGTGTGTGTGTGTGTGTGTGTGTGTGTGTGTGTGTCCTGAGTGGCCAGGAGCTTTCTTGTAGACCATACAGGCCTTGAGCTTACAGAGGCCCCCCTGCCCCTGCCTCCCAGATGCTGGGATTAAAAGTGGCCCTAGCCTTTCATTTTTCTTTGGATTTTTTTGAGATAGGATTTCTCTGGCTGGCTGGAACTCACTTGTAGACCAGGCTGGCCTCAAACTCAAGAGATCCTTCTGCCTTTGTCTCCCAAGTGTTGGGATTAAAGGCGTGAGCCATCACCGCCTATTCTTAAGTTTTCTTTTTTTTTAAAAAAAAAGTAATTTATGTGTATTTTTATTATATATATATATATATATATATATATATATATATATATATATAACCTGTTTGTATGTATGTCTGTGTGTGGATCATATACATGCTTATATCAGTGATATGTGATAAGGTTTTGGGTTTTTTGTTTTGTTTTGACAGAAATGATACTATTTTTAGCACCAGAAACTAGAGAATCCTTTTTTTTTTCTTCACATTTATAAAGGAAAGTATTTTTTAAAAATAAATATTTATTTACTTATATATTTTAGGTCTTTGTCTACATGTATGTCTGCACAACAGAAAACGGCATCAGATCCCATTGTAGATAGTTGTGAGTCACCATGTAGTTGCTGAGAACTGAACTCAGAACCTCTGGAAGAAGAGCCAAAGCTCTTAACCACTGACTTATCTCTCCAGCCCTAGGTGTTCAAAAAGCAGTCATATTTTAGGGCTAGAGAGATGGCCCCTGCCAAAGATCTGAATTTGGTTCTCAGCACCTATGTCAGGCAGCTCACAGCTGCCTGTAACTCTAGCTCCAGGGAGATTTGATGCCTTTCACTCCCTTGGGCACCTGCTCTCATGTGCACATACAAACACATAATGGGGTGGGGGGGTAGGAATCTCCCCCAAAGTAGTCATGCATGTTTTGTATAAGAAATGTGTTGCTTTCCATTTTAATATGACCCACAAAATGATAAGATCTTTGAACTTGAAGACAAGATCTTTATATGAGCACATCAGTTTTTGACTAGGTGAGCTTGTCTCCAGGTGGGGCTGCTTTTATTGAAGAAGATAAATAAATATTCAGTGTACCACACTGTGTTTCTCCTTTGCACTGACAAGCATGCCTCTTCCATTCAGAGGGGAAGGTCTTTCTGCCTTGTCCACTGAACTTGCACTTCATGATGCTGTGCTGAGCGCCCTTGTCTAAGCCGGCTGAAGCCTCCTCCTGTGTCTGGCACAGTTCCAGCAGCCATACCTGTGGTCTTGCATCATTTTCTAAACACTTGTCTTTATATCCCTCTCCTGCTCCCATTTTTAGGCCAACAATGGAAAATTGCCTGATAACAAAGCCATTGCTGGTGAACTAGGTAATTTGCCAGAATTGAAAAAATATATGAAGAAAGTTATGCCATTTGTTGCCATGATTAAGGTAAGCGAGTATGAACGTTGGTCAGCTGTGCCCATTTGAGAACTGTTTAGCTAGGACAGGAGAGGGAAAGGGGAAAAAGCCTCGGACACAGTCTCCCCCAGTGATGTGCTAAATAGCTCTTCTAAGTCAGTGATTGAGACATGACCAGTCAGAGTTTGAATTTACCTATAGAATTGCTGACTATGTGAAAATACGCATTCCAGAAGAAAATTAGGTGCATTGAATTATTTTCATCTCTGCCTTCCTACCTTCCAATTTTGGGGAAGAAATACCTTCTTTTCCTTATGTTAGGGTATTATCGGTAGATCCCTTGTCTGGAACCACATTCTACATTTGTGTGGCTTAAGCTGAGCAGCATGAATTACAGTGATAGCACGTGGTTAGATTTGAGTTATTGAGTGGGGCAGTGACTTGATGTTTTGAGCTGCTAAGTTCTTTAAAGAGTTGAGTTCTTTAGGATCTCAACATCACACTTTTCTTTTATTTTTAATTAATTAACTAATTAATTTTTTGAGACAGGGTCTCACTATGTAGTCCTAGCTAGCCTGGAACTCTTCTATGTAGATCAGGCTGGCCTTATGGTCACAGAGATTGACCTGCTGCCTCTACCTCTTTTTTTTTTTTTTTTTTAAACCTGCTCAAGACAGAATCTCTGTGTAGCCCTGGTTGTCCTGGAACTTACTTTGTAGACCAAACTTAGAGATCCTCTTTCTTGCTTTTTCCTCCCCTATTCTGTCTGGGACATGTATCACCATGCCCAACAGTAATATATTTTTAAATAATATTCTTGATTTGCCAACCAAAAAATGAGTAGTTTTGCAAATGTTGAAAATGATTGAGAATCTGGGAATAAGAAAATAGCTTTCTTGGACTGGCAGTGTGGCTCACACAGTGGAGAGCTTGCCTAGCATGCACAAAGCTCTGGCTTTGATCCCCAGCACCACAGTCAACCTGGTTTGGTGCATTCCTGTAATTCCAGGACTTGGGTGGTTGAAGCAGGGGGATAAGAATTTCAAGGACTCTTTAGTGACATATTAAGTTGAAAACAACCTGGACTACATGAGAGGTTGTCTCTAAAGAAATTGACTTTCAAGTACTTTTATGGAAAAGGAAATAGAACTTAGGTGATGCCTTACTGCATTTTCTGCTGCTATAACAGAATACCACAGACTGGATACTCCCTCTCTCCCTCCCTCACCGCCCCCTTTGTGATGTTAGCAATTAAATGTAGTGCTTTGCACATGTTAGGCAAATGTGACATCCTGCTACCAAGTGACATCCCAAGCCAAGGCCTGATAATGTTTAAAACTGGGAGTTTGTTTGGCTCGTGGTCCTGTAGGTAGGGAAGCTAAGAGCAGCACTGGCACCTGCCTGGTTGCCTTCTGCTGAGTCCATGGGACAAAGTGATGAGGAGCGCCTGCAGCACGTATGGATTAGTACCTGACACTCTGTGTAATGGCACTGATCTACTGCCGGTGGTGGCCGAAAGCAGTGGGTAGGAGGAATAGTGTGGGGCCACTGTCCCGTGAATAGGACACACTGTATCACACAGCTGTAGTGTACTTAGGAGGTTGGGTCACTAAGATTATGTTTTGAGTAGAAACACTTAATGTTGAAGGAAAGTAAGAATAGGAAATTGTCTTTTGAATATTACAAGATTATCCGAATACCTATATAGAATGACAGTGTCAGTTTTTGTGTAAGCTTTCAGAAATATCTTTGGGAATTATAATGCTTGTTATGTTGAAAAATTAAAAAATTATTAGCTCAAGGGATTTATTTAATGCTTTTTTTTATTATTTTGGTTTGTACAGTAAGTCATCTAAATAAACAATTGTTAAACCACATTTATTTTCAGCATCTGAAAATTTCACGCCTTCTAGTCTTTTCAGTACTACCTTAAACCTTGTCTTGTTTTAAATGGCAATTATTCTGAGCAAGTAATTTCATTAACAAGCAAACATAGATAAGGGAAACCCATGAGTCAAAGACCTTTTCTTTACCCGCTGAAATGTAAAGATTTTATCAGTTGAAAGAATGATTACTTTGGAAAAATAGATTCTTTTTAACATGTCTTTAATGTGATTTTGTTTTCAAAACCATTTGGCTATTAGGAAAACATGGAGAAGAAAGGGCCACGAGTCTTGGATTTAGAATTGGAATTTGATGAGCAGGCAGTACTTATGGAGAATATAGTCTACCTAACCAATTCTCTTGAGGTAAGAAGGCCAGGGATTATAGTTAATTACTATGGTTTTCTATAAAAAACACAGTCCAGCTTTACAGCCTGCTAGGATACTTTTCATAAACTTCATCTTTTATATTTAGTACTTTGACCAGATATATAATTAGTAAATATTTTTGAGATGAAAACAGATGAATGGATATAAAAGTTGCAGAAAGAAAATGATCTGTTACCTTATCCAGTTATCAGTTATCTTATACATAACACACGGGCCATATGTGGTTAGAGATTCTCCCTAGATTGTCTTTAGAGCAGTCAGATTTCTGTGTGTGTGTGTGTGTGTGTGCGTGCATGCACACGTGTGCTCTCGAATGTGTGTACTTACTGGCACGCGTGCAAACCAAGTATTACAGAACAAAAAAACCAAGAAAACTCAAAAGCTCACAAAGCAGAATGACCTTTTATTTAGATGTCTTAAAAGCCTTTCTGTTAGCCCACATTCTGAATTGTCCCACCTTTAGGCCGCAGAGTCACAGAATTCACTTAATTATAATCTGTGGTCCTGGTGCATTTTCAGCTACAACTTATACAGGATCTAAAAATGCTTTCCCTTAGCTCAGGCAAAGGGAAAACGGAATTGCTTTAGAAGACTCAGAATGTGATTCTAATGATAATGAAGACACTAAAAACCATGCAGGTTTAAAGTGACTAAGAGCTGTCCTGTGGCATATTGAGTTGAAGGAGAGGTCTACGGGCGAGTTTGCTGTGTTCATGATTGCTGTGCATTTGTTGCTGGCTTTTGAACCCAGAGCGTCATGCTTGTTAAGCCTATTGGTCACGAAGTCAAAGATTAGTAGGTTGCTTATGTATATACATTCATGTAGGTCAAAACCTGTTCCAGTCCTTCATGTGAACAGTAGGCACACACCTTAGAGGCATCCTTGAGGATCTGCAGTATGTTACATGACTGAACTTTTCTCTGCTTATGTAACTTCTCAAATGATAAACTTGGGAGCGTCTGCTTGTGTAGGTGGAAGCTTTCATGCTGCTTTCCTTCTTATGTGGTGGGGAGATGCCAGATTCCAGTATAGAAAGTGCCACACCCGACTGGATAAGGAACAATGCCATGAGACAGCTAGGAGGAGTGTTGATAACAGATGGTAGATTTCATTTAACATTAATAAGGAAAACAATAAAATTGTACAGACCATTTCCTATTAAGTGGCAAAGCCATCGTGCTCTTAATGAGATGAAGTGGTGATTAATTTCAGCCATATTAAGTGTTACTAATGACTTTTATTTCCCATCCATTCAGTTGGAACATATAGAAGTCAAGTTTGCCTCTGAAGCTGAAGATAAAGTCAAGGAAGAGTGTTGTCCTGGGAAGCCACTTAATGTTTTCAGAACAGAAGTAAGTTGAAGAAGCCATACTGAATCATTGCCTCTTAGGCCTAGATGAGACTTGGAGGTCATTACAGCAAGGGCTCATTTGTAGGGGGAGGGCATTGGATATGCAGGGTTGGAAATGGGGCTGGACTTGAGGTGACTTAGAGGTCCAGCTCGTGCAGTATTGGTTATTACTTTATTCCTATGATAGTGTTAGGTATTATTTGTAGTTTTCAAAAACAAAATAAGATGTTCTAAACTTGGTTTTTATTGAAAAAAAGGCAAAAACAGTCTAGCTGTGAATAAGACTTAAATAGTGACAGAGCTTTCAAATGTCCTATTTAGACTTTTCAACTGTTATGCAAGGCTTTTTGGTTTTTGTTGTAAACTAAGCAAGAACATTATCTTAATTAGTGCAGGAATTGTATTTTTTGGTCATTATTGGTAGACGTGTAAAGGTCTTACAGATTCTATGGAGCCTCCAGGAATCCATTCAGATTTAGACTACAATTAAGACTCCTCTAGAGGACGTAGGAACGTGGTTGCTTTGACCACATTTCATTGAAAACAGGTCTGGTTTGAAAGAGTAAGGGAATCACAGTCTTGGAGACCTTCTGACATTATTACTGTGGTGATTCTCTCATTGTCTCATGGTGTGGCTGCAGAAATGCAGTCATTTTGGGAAGAAGTGGATAAATGAAGTAATATTCATTATACAGCCATAATATATTCCCTTTGGAATATAATATATGGAAGTCTGTAAAGTGCTTCTTCCTGTGCCTGACCTACCATGGAGAGGTTGAACAAATGATGGTAGTGGAGGAGAAAATATCCTTAGTGTGTTGATGTGTCGCCATGGTGTGTCACCGCGGTGTGTCAGCAGTGTTAGTATGTGCAGTTGTAATCCGTACACCAAGGCATCTTGGTGTAAGCATGAACTTAGACAGTTTTTCTTTCATATTTGACTGTCCTGGTCATAATTTTAGAATACAGAATTAGAAATGTTTTTAGCGGGTATAGAAATGTGGCAGAGATCACCCTTGTTTTTTGACAATATTAAAGTTTGATGTGTTATAACTTGTATTTTTCCTCTCCTAGCCTGGTGTGCCAGTTTCCCTAGTAAATCCTCAGCCATCCAGTGGGCACTTCTCAACCAAAATCGACATCAGGCAAGGAGACAGCTGTGAGTCCATAATCAGACGCTTGACGAAAACAGACCGAGGAATCAAAGGTGAAAGGGTTTCCCTAAAACTCCCACTATCAGGGGCTCGCGCATTGATGACTCTTACATAGAAAGGACAGACAGCTTGTCTAAGGGCTGCACTGTAGCACTTCAGGAAGAGAACTGGGCTCAGCACTGGAGACCTAGATTCTTTTGGGCTTGTTTGGGGTTAGGTAGCTTGATAACTCTGCTGTGTCACTTTAGGGCAAGTGCATTCTCTTTCAGTGCCATGAGTACACTGGATTAGATTTTTTTTTCAATATTCTAGAATACTGGTTCTGAAATTACAATAAATGATTTTTGTCTCTTAGAGGTAATTCAGAGTTAGGGAACACATCCCCTTAGTGTTCTAGACTAAGTGGTCCGGCTGGGTCTCTCCCTGGGTAACAGGAGAGAATAGGAGTGTTTGTGTGCTTTCCATGCGTTAGCTTTTTACAGTTTATAGTAAAGTCATCAGCATTATCATTCCCCTTGTAGAGATAATGAAATGGAGGTTCACAAAGGCTAAGGTACTTGCCAATTTTTTTTAGCTGGAAAATCTCAAGCCTAGACTTTAAACTCTTTGACTCAGAAGCTTATATTTTTTCTTTTAAACAGTGTTTCTCCAGGCAAAATACATAAATAATCTCAGTTGCTAATCTAGATTCAGAGTGTATTTTCTGTGATTAAAGTCAGTATAAACATCCTTCCCACTTCCTTGCAGGGTCTTACTGTGTAGCCTCCTGGGTGGAGGGCGGTAGGGAATGGGTGTGCTTGCTTAGTCTGAAGCCCTAGGTGACTTGGAACTCACTATGTAGACCAGACTGACTTTGAACTTGTGGCAGTTCTGCCTCTGTCTTCTAACTGCTGGAATTACAGGTGTGTGCTCCCAGGGGTGGCCTTCTTTTTATTCATTTCTTTGCATTGCTCGGTTTTGATTCCAGGTTCTCGTATCTACTAGGCAAGGGCCTCCCACTGAGTTATATCTTCAGCATTTTCCTTTTAAAGTAAACTTTTCTTTGCTATGTATGTGTACATATGAACATACATGTAGTTCAGAGGACAGCTGTCGGGTCATCAGGCTCGTGTGAGCATCTATACATACTGAGCCATCTTGGTGGCCCTCTTCTTTTTGATAGCAATCAAAAATGGACTGACCTGGGCTTGATGTCACATAAGTATAGTCCCAGCATTGATGGGGCTGAGGTAGGCTGATCAAAAGTTTGAGGTCAATCTGGAAATTAGCCTAGGATACACAGTGAGAGCCTGTCTCAGAAAAAAGAACTGGATAAGCTTTTCCATAATTTTTCTTTAAATTATTGTGTGGTATGACTAGGCTACAAGTAGTGCCACTTTACCTAGCTATGTCCGCCCTTCCTTCCTTCCTTCCTTCCTTCCTTCCTTCCTTCCTTCCTTCCTTCTTCCCTTCCTTCTTCCCTCCCTCCCTCCCTCCCTTCCTTCCTTCCTCCCTCCCTCCCTCCCTCCCTCTCTCTCTTCTTCCCTTCCCTTCCTCCCTTCCTCCCTTCCTCCCTTCCCTTCCCTTTCTCTCCCTTCTTTTTTTTTTTTTTTTTTTTTTAGAGAAGGTTTCCCTGTGTAGCCCTGGCTGTCCTAGAACTCACTCTGAACACCAGGTTGACCTTGAACTCACAGATCCGCCTGCCTCTGCCTCCTGAGTGCTTACACAAAAGGTGTACTCCACCATTGCCTGGCTATTTTCCCTTTCTTGTTAAGCTTATTTCACTAAGCAGAGTGTCTCCCATGGCTTGGTGTGGAGAGATAGCAGTTTGTAAAGTAGTACTGTGCAGATGTGAAGGCCTGAGTTTGGGTCCCCAGCACCTATATTCAAACATTTTAAAAAAGCCAGGTGCAATGATACATGTCTGTAACTCTAATGCCTAAGGATGTGTGCAGACAAATGGGTTTCAGATAACCAGCCAGTCAAGCCAAAATAGCAAACTCTCAGGTTCAGAGAGATCCTTTCTTAATAAATAATAAGGTGGAGAGTGTAAGACACCCAGCATTGACCTCTTGTCCTCATGTACACATGCATATGTGAATGCACTCACATACATGCGGACATACATGTATATACCCCACCTCCCATATACATACACATAGTTTTCTAAGATTCATCTATATTCTTAAAGGTTTATTTTATTTTATGTGTGTATGCATGTGCCTGAGTTATATATATGTACCAGTGCAGATGTCCATGGAAGCCAAAAAGAGGTGTCAGATCTCCTGGAATTACAGGTGGTTACAAGCCACCTAACAAGGGTCCTAGGAACTGAATCTGGGTCTTCTGCAAGAGCAACAGTGTCTTAAGCATTATGCCATCTCTGCAGCTTCTATAGGCATTTATGATGTTTCCTTAGTCAGTGAAATACCATAGAATGGTAGATACGCCTTTGGAACAAAAGAGTGGGACATGAAAATTTTGAAAAATGAGCGTCTAAGAAGCCATGTTACGCCTTCTCATATTGTATTCCTATATGCTTCTCATATTGTATTGCTTCTGTTTAGTCTTAATCAGATTTCATAATAGGAAAAACGTGTTGCCCTGAAAGACATTAGCGTGGCTTTTAAAGAAAATGGGTCCTTATTATGAGGTTGTAGTATACTACAGGGTGTATCCCTGCATTGCAAACTGTATTAGGAAGTGTTAAATCAGGGACAGGGAGAAGCCTCAGTGAGTGAAGGCATTTGTTGCCAAGCTGATCGCCTGAGTTTGGTTTTTGTGGTATGGTAGAATAGGAGAAACTTCTTTTACAAATTGTCCCTGACTTATACATGCAAGCTATGGCATGTGTGCACACACTCAAAAAATAAATAAATTAATATTTTTAAAAAAGATGTTAACTCACCATTCCTATTAAAGGCACTGAAAGCACTGAGTTCCTCAGCACTGGGCTGGCATTGCTTTCTATCTGTTGTCTTTTCTCATGGAATCTTTGGCATAGTTCCTATCTCTTTACTCAGACCAGCTCATAATTCACAGGTTTTAAAGTCTGGTCTTAGAAACTGCTGTAAATTTTGGGAAATGGATAGCATTAGCAAAGTTTGAAGTTGACATTCGTGTGAGAATCCACAGAAGAGATCTGACCTTGGTGCCCTCCATTGGCCCTCGGGTTGCTTTGTTAGGTACATACTGAATATGTGGGATAGAAAAGCAGTTCAATTCAATACCATACTTCATAGTCGTCTGCTGCACTAGACAGCAAGCAGTCCAATTAGTGCCAATTGTATTGAGGGTGATTATGATCCAGGCACCAGGACACACTCGGCTCAAACGTCATTTCACTTCACAAAGGCCACTGGGCAACTCTTGATGATAATGACTTTAAATCACTCACACCCAAGCCGTGTGAACTAATAACCTGGAGGTGAGGCTCCATTGCATATCGTCAGTCCCTAGGGCCTTTCAATTGCTCTTATCTTCTCTCTAAGTGCCTTAAACCTTGTGTACTTGCAGACTTAAATTTCAACATTTTTAGTGATGAGAGAGATCAAGGATAAGAATAGATAGGAAGGCCACTAAGAAAGCCCTACGAATTTATTGGCAGTAATGAACTACATGGCAAAACATCAAGTCAAATGTGTTTTGTCACTTAGAAACCCAATTGAGTGTTAAGGTTTCTTTGAAATAGTTTGAATTAGATTTGGTTGAAATGATGAGGGAAGACTGTTAGAGAGAAGTCTGCAGTGAATGTATAAAATCTTCTGGCAGAACTTATTACTACATTTATAGCAAAATACTTGGTGCGACCGATGCACAGCTGAAATTGCAGTAGCTGTTGCCATGAACTGTGTCCATGCAAATGCGAAGGCTGTGGTGAGGCTCTGCCTGCCTGTCTCCTATTTTAGTTTTCATGCCTTGTGCTTTGTCTTGGAGCAGGCCGTGTAAGGTCTCTCTGCAGAGGCTCTGAACACTCCCAGGCAGGGTTTGCTTTTATGGCAGATGCAGGTAATTGCTCTGTAAGCCCTGAGAGCTCTTCTCTAAACTTGCAACCTTTCGGTCTTTGTTTCCCAGAGAGAACAAAATGCCTGGAAGACTTATACTCTGGATATGGCTGCCAGCTGCATTAATGTCTTCTTTTATCTCTTATCCCTTACAAAGCTAAGCTTTGTCCTCTTGAGACACCACGAGGGAATGCAGCTCACAGACCACCCAGTCATCTGTTTTAGAAAAGCTTAGAAGTAATGTAGGAAATGTGTTCTGGGGAGGGGCAGGTGAAGCACAACTGGCCACACTGCTTAGAACGACACAGACCCAGAACGAGTGTTTGTGATTTGTTTCAGTGTTTTTCCACCAAATAAAACCAGAATTGTTTGATGTTGAGAAGTCTCAGAATTACTTAAATAAAAATTTTTGACCTGATTGTTAAATCATAAATGTATCCATAGGGCAAGTGCTTGTTTGGCTGTTGTGTTGTCATTGTTGTTTTTAGTCAGGAGCCATATTACCAGCCTGCAGCAGCCGACCAGATGCAGGTCACATTAGAGCAGATCTCCAAGCTGCAGCTTCACCTGCCCACTCCTTCCTTCTCTTCTTGACTCTCACCAGGCTGTGCTACAAACACTTCTTACCTCTTGAGCAAAAGAAGAAACAGGTAGCACTGTTTGTCACAGTGATTGGGGCTTCTCCAAAAATAGCTCCAAAGGTCCTTTGCCAATCTGAGTGCATCCTGGAGCAGCAAAGGCTTGTTGAAGCACCGAAGCATGTAAAATGACGTAGACCATAGGTTGGCACTTGAAAAGACACTGTTCCTCCTCCTCTTGGTTTCACATCCCAAGTGTGTCCCACAGGATCTCACTGTTTCTGCTCAGGTGTAAAGCGGGAAGGGGCTGCGGCTTACTACGTGCTAACTTTGCTTCTGACACTGGGTCCTAAAAGTCTGATGGAGATGCTTGTGTCTGGCTGTTCCAGCCAGGTTGTCAGTGACTGTAAGCGCTCACGTTGCTCATCTCTTTTGCTATAGATCTTTCCAAAGTGAAGCTGATGAGGTTTGATGATCCTCTGTTGGGGCCTCGACGAGTTCCAGTCCTAGGAAGAGAACACAGTGAGAAGACACCCATTTCTGAGAACGCCGTTTTCCATGTGGACCTAGTGAGCAAGAAAGTTCACCTTACTGAGAATGGGCTGCGCACGGACATTGGCGACACGATAGTCTACCTGGTTCACTGAATTCATGCCAGCCGGAGCGTCAGTATGGCTTCTGGGCTACTTCTGCTCTAAGAATCTCAAGCTAGATCTAAGTAGACTTCATTTCTAACTGCTGGGTCCTGTACAATTATCCCAATTCTTTGATTTCTAATCTAATAAACTTGCATTTTTTTCATCTTTGGGCCATGTTTGTTATTTATTTTTAATAAATTATTGCTGTTCCCTAAGAGTTTTTAAATCTTTACACAAAAGTATCAAGATGCTTCTTTTTTAGTCTATTTTTGTTGTTTGAGACAGGGTTTCACTTTAGCCCAGGCTAGCCTTGGAGGCTACATAGCCTGGAGCAGGAGTTAAGGGCCATTGGGAGCCAGCTCTAGAAATTGAACTCAGGTCCCATGCAAGAAAAGCAAGTGATCTTAACTGTTGACTATCTCTCTAGCCTGCTTCTTCTTCTGTTCACTTCATAGCTAATTATTATTATTTAATTTCTTGGTTACCTCTTCTGTGTTTCTTTCCAAAACAGGCAATTTATTTATATTTCAATTTCTTTTTTCTAATACAAATAGGAGGAAACATTTTTCTATAGCATTATATATAAATATTTTTCTATAGAATTAAATATAAAAGTAATTTATACTTTTTAAAGTTACCAACAGAACCTGAGTATGTTCTCAGGCTTCTCTTTCAGCTTCCCTTTCTTGGCCCTAACCTGCCCCTCTTCTCCCACTTCCACCTCACTGCTAATGCTGGTGCAAAGGTTTACTTGCCTAATCTCATAAATGGACACTTTGCAAGTAATATTCTGTAGATTTTGTTCGGAGTGTAGAGTGAGAGACTGGAGAGGAGCAGCATTTCGCAGCTACATATACTTTCTGCTTTTATAGAAGACCCAGGGTTTGTTCTTGGCACCCACAGCTCCCTGCAACTCCAGTTTCAGGGGATCTGGCACCCTCTTCTGGCCTCAGGCTCCTCAGTGCACATAGTGTGCATAAACTGATACAGGCATGCACATATGCGGGAAAATAATAACTCTGAAAAGAAAGGAAACATGGTAAACAACCTTATGAATATGTGGTGCATAGTTTTGGAAGTGTATACTCAGAGTCAGTTTTGTAGATGTAAGCTAGCTTATAGGTTCAAGGGTCAGTACCTATACTTCCATTAGCAAAAGGTTCCCAGGTAGCTGGGGACAGCAAATACAAAGGCTCTGAGAGGCATGGAGCTACATGTGGAAGCGGAAGACAGAAGGGGGCCTCATGATGCTGCTCTGGAACTGAGGAGAACGTGGTCTGCTGCCTGTGTTTTCAGGCTGTTAGGGGAGTGGGAGAGATGGATATACTTGCACAGCGGTGGGTGTGTGGAGGAGGCGGAGCCTGAAAGGGCTGAAGCTCCTGAGACTTGTAGTAAGAGCTGAGAGGTAAAGTTGGATGGTGTTTGGTAGACAGTGGTGCTCAGGAAGGGCCATTGATGATTAGGAATGAGAAGGAAGTTAGAAACAGTTAATTAGATGAAGTCTTCTCATAGGAGTTCTCGGCTTCTTGGGCAAATTTATATAATTTAACTTAATAGTCTAACTTAATTGGAGTGTCACTATACATTTTTGAAGCAAATGATAAGGTTTCATTTTCATATTTTATTGTTGGTTTTTAAAGAAAGGGCTTCTCTGTGTAGTACTGGCTAGCCTAGAATGTTATAGACCAGGCTGGCCTTAAACTCAGAGATCTGCCTTCCTCTGACTCCCAAGTGCTAGGATTAAAGGTGTGTACCACCATGCCTGGCTTAATGTTTTAATATTTTGATATACTTCCTGAAAATATATTCCTTTGACATTCTTAAGAATGTGTGGGCTTAGGCACTCATATCTCTCGGTTTGAGGCTAACCTGGTCTCTGAGTTCCAGGATGGCCAGGGCTACCCAGAGAAACCCTGTCTTGAGAATCCCAAACAAAAATGTATGGACTTAACACTGATGGCTTGTTAACTGTTTTTCTTCTCTTCAGAGTCTCGAACATCACATTTAAATTAGAGCGGTGGTTCTCAACCTTCCTAATGCTGTGACCCTTTAATATAGTTCCTCATGTTGTGGTGACACTCCCCCCCCCCAACTGTAATATTATTTTCATTGCTACTTCAGAACTGTAATTTTGCTGCTCTTAATGAATCATAATGTAAATATCTATTATGCAGGGTTCTGATATGCAACCCCTGTGAAAGGGTCATTCAACTTGGAAAAGGGGTTGTGACCCACAAGTTGAGCACCACTGTTAAAATACCCCAAACTTAAGGTATTTTATAAATTTTCTAATTGTTCACTGCTATGCTATATACAAAGTCTAACTAATTGCATGTTAAAAAAAAAAAAAAAAACAACAACTAAAGTAGGGTAGAACATGACCCTTCTAAGGGTCTTAAAGAATTTAATAAAGGAATGTAATAAAATTGGTAATTTGTTCCTCTCATTTCTTGTGATGGTAAATTGAGAGTTGTACTGTTTGGGGCTTTGCTACTAGCCTCAGGAATCTTCAGAGCACTTGAAATGTAGCTGGACCAGATCTCCGTGTGGTATAATTAGTTTATGTTCCAGATCTTAGAGAGACTCAGCATGCAAAAAGAATGCAAGATATCTCAATAATATGTTTTATAATATTGATTGAAGGGGCTGGAACGATGGCTTAGTGGCTAAGAGCACTGGCTGCTCTTGCAGAACACCTGGTTCTAAGCAACCACATGGTGGGTCACAACTGTCAGTGACTCTGAACCAAAGGGAGTTGACACCTTCTGGCCTTGTGTGCACCAGACATGCACACGAGACAGACATTCATGCAGGCACAACACCCACAGATTAAACAAAGATAAGAAAGAAAAAAGAAAGATTAAATGCCAGCATAGTATTGTCTCAAATATATTGGGTTAAGTTGGTGTGTTTCTTTCTGCTTTTTTTGTTTCACTTGACTAACAGAATTTAAAATAGCTCAGACTGTATTTCTATTAGCAACATGTCTAGGGGTTTGTTGAAATTCAGACTAAACATTACTTTCATTGCACCATTTGAAGATAAATTATCTCAGTTTGTTCCATTTTGAGATTTGATAAAATCTAGGATTTCCCTTGTTAATGGTACTTTGTTACAACTTCCAGGGTTTTCTGTTCCAAAACACCTTCTGGAATGTTATTTCCAGAGCTTTCAGTGCAGGCCACTTCCCCTTTAAAAAAAAAATCACTCTCAGAATGTTCAATTGTACAGACACATTTCTGTATCCAAAAAAAGAAGGCCCATTTAAAGTTAAAGGAAACCCTTCACTTTCCCAGACATGTATGATGTAGGTTTTTTTTTTTACCCTCATTTGTAATTAGGAATATACAGTTTAATACTTCTATATGTTGGGGGATAGTCTGTCCTCGATCATAATGTTTTTCTCATCCTTTGAAGACCATTTTTTTTTTTTCTTGATAGCAATCCCCAGGCTGGAAGACCTTTCTCACTCTGCTTTTTGGGTAAGTTATGGAATTGTGTCATCTTTCAGGATTGAACCCCTGGTCCTGTAGATGAAGCCTCGCCTAATAGGATACAAAAGTACAGTTTCTGAGACAGGAGACACAGTACTTAGCGGTACTTAACAAGGTGAATACTTAGTAGAGTGTATCTCCACCAGCCTTTCCTTTCAGACTAGACAAAAAGGACAGACCCTCAGTTGGGCATGTGCTGTCTTTAAAAAAATACAATGTCTGCCAGACTGCTATGACCTTGGGTTCTGGAATACTAAGGTAACATTCTTTTAAAGGCATGCTCCCCTTTGGTTTGAATCTGAGTTTAGAGTCAGTCTCCTTATTTTCCAAGGGAAAGGATAGCCCAGTGACAAGAAGACACTTCTAACTATGAGCTGGCTGGGACATCATTTCTCCAGGTGGTGCGAGGACATTTCCTTGCTCAGTACACGTGTACCACTCTTTTCAAGCATGCCCTCTGAAGACGAGCATTTAGTCTCGAACTTGAGGTAGGAAGTCAGGTGACTGTCCACCCAGGCTTTGCTGTTAGTTGAGACATTTAGCCAATCTCTTTGTAAAAGGAGCCAGGGAAAGTGGGGAAAGTGGGGAAAGTGGGGAAAGTGGGGAAAGTGGGGAAAGTGGGGAAAGTGGGGAAAGTGGGGAAAGTGGGGAAAGTGGGAGTTACCTATTGCCATGTGTACTTGAAAAGGGGGCAACTGTGTTTGGCTTGTGGAAGGAGAAGGACCATCTGAATTAAAGGAAACCACTTCATTCTCAACTTAAAATGTCCCATCCTAGCCAAGTGAAACTTTATTTCTGGGGGTCTGCCTGTAATTTCCATCCCTTTGATATAAAAACCTCAGAGCTTTGACTTTAATTAAGAATTAAAGTAAACAAGGAGGCTTAAGTTCCAGAAAGCAGCAAAGAATGTCCGTGTTATAAACTGGGATGCTGAAGTCATGTTAATGGTAGCCACCATTAATTGTGTGCCTACCAATGCACCAAGTACATGATATTGTGGAATGCTCATGGCAACTAAGAGCCAGAGTATTTAAAATACAGAAGGAAGAGGAAGATGAGGTCAGAGATGAGGGCCGTGATAGAGTCTTTCTTAACCATAAAGAACTGGAATGTAGCTGAGCTAGATTTGAAATTCAATGGGCACAAATCTGCTCGTTCTGTTTGTGAATGGACAGCTTCTCTGATTGCATAGTTCTGTGGGCATCAGCTGCACCCATCATGCCCAAGCTTATTCCTATTCTTCAGGGTAGCATAAGCATTTCTTGGGGGACATTTATAGACAATTGCCCAAGAAGTTACAATAGCTACGTTCATCTCATCCATAGCAGGCCCAGAATAAGATGATAATAAACCCTTGCTCTTGGTTTGACTTTCCCTCCCTCCCTCCCTCCCTCCCTCCCTCCCTCCCTCCCTCCCTCCCTCTCTCCCTCCCTCTCTCCCTCTGCTCTCTTTTGATAAGATTTTGATAGATAAGACCTTGCTATGCCGCCTTGGATGGTCTCAATTCTCCTGCCTTACTCTCCCAGGTACTGGATTACAGATGTGCACTGTCACACCTAGTCATCTTTGTATTCTTAGTGGAACTACTAAATGCCTGGCACATAGAAAGTACACAGGGAGGGACTGGCATTATTTTAATTATGACAGATGAGCAATAAGCTTAAACTGAAACATTTTATCCAGAATCTATAAATCTAAGCATTTTAATATAAAGTCACCAAAGGTTGGTTTACACACACACACACACACACACACACACACACACACACACACACAAGTAATTTTTTTCCCCAACAAGTCAAAGTTACCTTCTCAGTTACTTGATTTGGAGTAGATAGAAGACTGGCTTCCTTGCTGTGATAAAAGGTGTTCTGTACATAATTTTAAGATAGAAGCAAAAAATTCTTGTCTATGACTGCAAGCTGTAAATGGTTCATTTCAGGGAAAAATCTTATCCAGGTGCTCAGCCCTCAGAAATCCCTCCACTAAAATCAGAGATGATTGAAGCTCTTAGCATAATGATGGATGCCGCACGGATAGGCATCACATCGAGAAGGAAATGCCTTGGATTGTATAGACAGATGCAGAGAGCTTTTAGGCCGCCCTCTGCTTTTATTTCATCAGGTTCACACCTGAGAGTTATGTCCTCTACTACAGAATTGGAACACGGTTCAAGTTGCATAATTTAGCTCAGAGGAGCTAGATTTGAGAAAGGCTCAAATAGAATAGAAGACAGAGTGAATCTATTTGATCCAATCAGCAAATATTTATCGCATAAGCACTCAGTTTCAGAATAGAGTGCTAGATGCTGGGCACACAAAGCGGAACAACAGCATGTGGCCCCTGGCAACCAGGAGCTCACACAGAAAGAGGTGGAATAGGACCGGTATGAAAGGGAATTCTTCAGGACCAGTTTCAAATGTTCATCTATGACAAAACAAACAACAAACAACAACAACAACAACAACAACAACAACAACAACAACAAACCTAAAACCTGGATCAGACAGAATTAATGAGAATTAATTCATTCTGTTCTGGAGGCTAGAAGTCTGGGCTTGGAGGCATATGGCTGGTCTTTGAGGCCTTTCCTGGTTCATATGGTGCTGTCTTGGTTTTTCCTATATCTAAGCAGAGACCTCTCCCTTCATCAGTTCTGTTAACTCAGGATCCCATCCTTCTGGTCCACTGGACTTTGCTTCCTGTGAGTCTATGAATCATTTCCATATACAGCCTTCCTGGTGTCATGGGACTAAATATGCATTTCATTGTACATGTCAGTCCACAGAAATAACTCCTAACTCACTTCAGAACAAACATGAACACATACACATATTTTGACTCTCCTTTTCTTCACAGGCATCTGAGGGGCATGTGAAAAGGTTCTTTTACAAATTTGGTTTTGATATTATCTGATCACAAGAAATTAATTAGCCACTGACTTCTGCTTTTCAGCAGCCATGCCTCTGGGAAGTTTTGAGAAACAAGAAAGCTTAAATGTGTTTTTAAATGTAATACACTATTTGTGAGTTAGACTGAGTATGGTAACATAAGCCAGCACTCTGTAGGCAGGAACGAGATTCATCTCTGTGAGTTCTAGGCCAGCCAGGACTACATGGTGAGACCCTGACTCACAAACAAAAACAGAGCTCAAGAGTTGGCTCAGAGGTTAAGAGCACTGTCTGCTCTACCAGAGGTCCTGAGTTCATTTCCCAGCAACCACATGGTGGCTCACAACCATCTATAATGGGATCCAATGCCCTCTTCTGGCATGCAGGTGTACATGCAGATAGAACACTCATACTGATAAAGTAAATAAATAAATCTTTATATAAAAAAAAAGCCAACAACCAAAACAACAACAACAACAACAACAAATAAAACAAAACAAAAACAAAAAAATGCACCAAACAACAAAATTCACGAGTTCTATTTGACAATGACATGGACATAAAGCTAACTTTTAGTGTTTAATTTAGCATTGATTTATGTTTTATACTTTTTTACTGAGTCTCAAGAACATATAGGATCTTAAATTGCTAATGAGACCTTAAGTATTGTCTGTAATGCCTGGGGACCCACTGCACAGTCCTGAGCAGTTTCCCGGTATAGGATCCTCTGGATAACTCACTGGGTTATTGGACTTGATGTGTTTCAAGCATCCTCCCTTCTTGTCTATCTCCTGTTCTGTTTTCTTGCCAGTCCTGTTACGTGGACATCACCTAGCTGGTGAAGACTTGGAAGCTATTGCAGTTACCAATGGCCTCCAGACCGACTGCATAAGGCATCATGTGGTAGCAGAACACTTGCTTGGGAATTACCTGCAAAACTGTTGTGGTACTGACTTCTGGACTTCTTCTTTGGAGACCCCAGTTGGTCTGGGGCAGGGCTTTGGAATTTCTTTCAACAAGCTGTCCTGTTTGGTGATGCTTGGGCTTTGTCACTTTGTCACATCTTGTTACTGTGACAGATGCATGATAAAAAACAACTGAAAGGGAGACTTACGTCTTTTATGGTTACAGAGATTTTTAACCCATATTTTTTTAGCCCCATTGCTTATGGGCCCATGTTGAGGTCATATGTTGGGAATGTATGAAGGAAGATAATGTGTACATTATGGTAGATAGGAAGCAGGGAGGGAGGGAATGGCCCCTACAAAGACAACCTTTAGAGGCATGATCCCAATGAAGCACATCTCCCAAACAGGCCTTACTGTCTAGAGTTTCCAGAACGTCTCCAGAACTTCAACACAAGTCTGTAGGGGACATTTCATGTTCAACTCTAGCAGATAGTATTGGTGTGATGGAGAAGACATATCATGATATCATAATCTCACATTGAATTTATTGGCCCAAGTCTGAAGGTTTCCCTAGGGTAATAATAATTTATGATTGTTCAGACATGTTTCACTTTCAGGTCTAGGGCATCTAGAACTTGGTGACTTACTGCAACAATAGTTCTGGGGAAATGGTATTATATCTTGTTTATTTTGTTTTAAATGAGAGGCAAGATCCTTCCTTAATTTTCCAAAGCACATTAGCGATCAGGTGCAAACACTTCATGGGGCTTGCCTTAAGAGAGGCACATAACAGGATAATGACAACACGATGCAGGCTCAGACTCATTCTAGGCCCCAAGTTGACTCCAAGTTGCCCTGACTTTCCCATGAAGCTTGAAGCAGCTTACCTTCACCAAATGGCACCTGACTGGTGCCATTTCCCTGGCTGAAATCCAGGCAAATCTTTCCACCTCAGAAATACGAGGGAAAATTTTCCCTCTCCCCTCACTATTGGAGCCTAGTCCCTTGAGCATTCATTTCCTAATTTAGAATTACCGAAAGGGGAAGTATTCATCCCTTTCAGGGAAAATCAACTCCAAGTTACACTTTGTGGTGCGGCTGTGGGATGTTCTGTATTGGTGCCATCCACATGTGGACTCCAGTGGCCGCCCTCAGGTTTCCAGGTGCTCATTTCATCATCCTTTCTTCAATAAAGGTGCATTATTCTTGGGCTATAGCTTTCACCACCCTGCAGTGCTCCCTCTGGAGACAGTACACTAACAATAGGCTTTCAACTTATAAAATAAGTCTCATCAGATAGTTTACCCATCTGAACTAACAGGAAGTAGGGAGTTTAAACCATTTAGCTGAGATCATGTCACCATGGAGTGGCATGCTGGAATCTGATCTGATGTCTTTATTTCAAGCTTGTGAATTTAACTACTATGAAATTCTGGCAAATACTGGGCTGGTAGGTTGGATATTGAACTTGAGTGACAAGTTTCTTCTTAATAAGACCTCCCCCTCAAAAAAAGTCCGAGAAGGCATGCTGAAAGAGCGAGATGGTGGAGTCAGACCACGGGTCTGATCTCCTCTTTATTGTTCTGTCTTGATTAACGGTTATCATTCTGCAACATGTTTGTTAACTAGTTATTGTCCTTGACTCTCCAGGAGCCACGTGCCAGCTCGTGTTGTGGTGAAGCAGCCGATCCGTGGAGCCAGTGGCAGGACCACAGTCACAGCCATTGTTCAGACTGGTGGGGACTGGAGCACCGGCCTCTTCAGTGTCTGCAGAGACAGGAAAATCTGTACGGGTTTCCTTTTTACTTAAGTGCCTCTTTCCTATTCCCTCCCCACTTTCCCCACTCCACCCCTCAGTCCACCCACCCCCCAACCCTGAGGAAAAGCTACCCCAACATGAGATCAAAAAGTAAACGACTTCTGAAAAGCTCTACTAGTCTAGTGCCTCAAGGCAACTCCTTAGTTGAAGAAAAAAATGTGCTTTTCAACAATGTAGATCTATTCATAGGGTAAGTGTGGTATTTTCAAAGACTTTTTTTTTTAATGATAAAATCCATTGTTGACAAAGATACATAAGATAGCTTTTCTCATCCACTATTGACCTGATAACTACATTTCTCAGAGCTTAGTCTAATGAAATAAATTCTCTGCAAAGTTTACTGGTAACATTAAAACTGCAGCATTGGTTACTGTAGCAACACTTGGGACGATATGCATACCATATTCGCCCACCAAATTATTACACAGCCATGAAAAGTCATGTAGGAGTGACATTGAGTGGGTAAAAAGGTAGTATGTGTATAGTTTTATTTTTATTCATTTATTATTTTCTGAGACAGGGTCTCACTATGTTTCTTTGGCTGGTCTGGAACTCATAGAAATCTCTCCCCCCCACCCCCCATCTCCTGAGTACTGGGACTGAGGGTGCATGGTTCTACACCTGACTTACATGTGGTTTTGGATTTAAGAAGCCGAGTGAGTGCCAAACTGTGTTCACTAGGTTGCATCTGGAGGTGGTGAAAGCATTTAGAAATAAAGGATAGAAAGATACAAATACAAATATTTATAGCAGAAGTCTTCCAATGGCAGGCTGACATATGTTCCAGTCTTTATTATCTCTTTAATATCTCCATGAAGATTATGTATCACTCTTATAATAACAAGATTATGTATCACTTTTATAATAACAAGAATGATCTGAAAGGAAACTCCCTTTGTTGACTGAGCTCTTTTCTGGACCTCGTCCAGTTCTCAAGAGGATCTCATTTCATGACTGACCTCTGACCTAGAGCAAAGGCACACTGAGTCAGTACTTACCTCAGCTGCCATGTATCATGGTCCCCAGAACTTATGAGAAGCAATCACTGTGTCCTACTTTCTGTCTATCCCATTCTTCCCAGAGATAGCTACTTTTGTAAGAATCCAGATAGAGTACACACACTTAGAAGGCTATGAAAAGTTTTAAAAGAAAATACACTTTAAAATTTAAAAGCACCATTTATAAAATAGAAAAAAATATAAAAGACGACCAAAGGATGAAATAGCAGCTATAGTTATACCCCTTGGATCTTTTGACTCATCCCTCCTACCTCCAGATTTCTTTACTTACATCTGTACATAATTTACACAAATGGAAGGACTGTAAATTCCCATTACTTTGCACCTCTGTTTTAATTTCACCACACATTTAGGTTGTGAACACCACATAAGCACATCTGGAGCTAATTTCTTAAATTGCTTTATGGATCCCCTTGTACCATAGTTTGTTTATGCAGAAACCCCTATTGGTGGACCTTTACGTGGTTTATTCACACCAAGGCTGTGCGACTATGCTTATTCAGATGTCATTTTTGCATGGCGTGAAGATTTCTGTCTTGGGTAATAGCTAACAGGTAAATTTGCTGACCAAACAGAACATGCCTCCTTAAATCATGAAGTTGCCTAGTGGTTTTTTTTTTTTCTGGAAGGTGAATTCACACTCCCACTGGCAATGCATGAGTGCACTCCACTCCTCTCTAAAGTGTCCTATTATTGGAAGGTTCAATTCCTTTGGAATAACTGAACTGAAATGTGTGCACTCAACTGTCCACCTGGTTCCCTACTTCTGCTCTCTGGGCCTCCACACCGCAGCTTCTTGTCTTTGTCTTGATTTGCCTGTGAGGCAGGAGGATGGCGATCCACACACAAGGGGAGAGAGTAGGCCTGGATTTAGGTAGTCTGAGGAGCTGGTGTAACCACCAAACTTGTAGGTATAAAGGAAGAGGCCCAGTGCATGCCATAAATCCCCACTGTTCTTGAACTCTGTTAAAGAAGAAAATATATGACGAATAACCCATTGATACACTCACCTTATATAAATGAGATGTTACAGAAAAAGGACCCAGGTCTCTTTGTAAAAACCAATCTGTGCTTGTAAACAAGAGCAATAACAAAATCAATTTGGAACACTTCCCTCTAGGTATTTTCCTCTATGTTTACCTGTGTATCCATTAGCATACATACTATTGCATGTATACTATTGCATGTATACTATTGCATGTATACTATTGCATGTATACTATTGCGTGTATACTATTAGCATGTATACTATTGCATGTATACTATTGCATGTATACTATTAGCATGTATACTATTGCATGTATACTATTAGCATGTATACTATTAACATGTATACTATTGCATGTATACTATTGCATGTATACTATTGCATGTATACTATTGCATGTATACTATTAGCATGTATACTATTGCATGTATACTATTGCATGTATACTATTAGCATGTATACTATTGCATGTATACTATTAGCATGTATACTATTAGCATGTATACTATTAGCATGTATACTATTGCATGTATACTATTAGCATGTATACTATTAGCATGTATACTATTAGCATGTATACTATTAGCATGTATACTATTAGCATGTATACTATTGCATGTATACTATTGCATGTATACTATTGCATGTATACTATTGCATGTATACTATTGCATGTATACTATTAGCATGTATACTATTGCATGTATACTATTAGCATGTATACTATTAGCATGTATACTATTAGCATGTATACTATTAGCATGTATACTATTGCATGTATACTATTAGCATGTATACTATTGCATGTATACTATTAGCATGTATACTATTAGCATGTATACTATTAGAATGTATACTATTGCATGTATACTATTAGCATGTATACTATTGCATGTATACTATTGCATGTATACTATTGCATGTATACTATTAGCATGTATACTATTGCATGTATACTATTAGCATGTATACTATTAGCATGTATACTATTAGCATGTATACTATTGCATGTATACTATTAGCATGTATACTATTAGCATGTATACTATTAGCATGTATACTATTGCATGTATACTATTAGCATGTATACTATTAGCATGTATACTATTAGCATGTATACTATTAGCATGTATACTATTAGCATGTATACTATTAGCATGTATACTATTGCATGTATACTATTGCATGTATACTATTAGCATGTATACTATTGCATGTATACTATTAGCATGTATACTATTGCATGTATACTATTAGCATGTATACTATTAGCATGTATACTATTGCATGTATACTATTGCATGTATACTATTAGCATGTATACTATTAGCATGTATACTATTAGCATGTATACTATTGCATGTATACTATTAGCATGTATACTATTAGCATGTATACTATTGCATGTATACTATTGCATGTATACTATTGCATGTATACTATTAGCATGTATACTATTAGCATGTATACTATTAGCATGTATACTATTAGCATGTATACTATTAGCATGTATACTATTGCATGTATACTATTAGCATGTATACTATTGCCTTGTAACTCTTTAAGCAAAGCATAAATGGTTTTAAGCTGTACCCATTATGCAATTTGATTTTTTAAAAATTCAAATTAGTCTTAGATACTTAGCTATATTGGTATCATTTATCTTTTACTACATCCTTTTAGAAAAAATTTATGTGTGTAAGTGGTGTGTGTGCAGGTGTGTGCACCAGTGTGCATGGGCAGAAGCCAGAGGAGGGCATCTGATATCTTCCTTTATCGTGCTTCTCTTTATTTCTTTGAGACTGGGTCTCTCATTGAGCCTAGAGCTTGGCTGGCATCCATCAAGCCCCAGCACACCTGTCTCTGTCTTCCACTGTCCTGGTACTTAAGGTACGTAGGCTGGCTTGTTATGTGGGTGCTGGGATCCAACCTCAGGTCCTGGTGGTTGCACAACTACCACTTAACCGCTGAGCCATCTCTCCAGTCCTTTTGCCACATTCTTAGTGGTTACACACTCATATTTCATTTGGTCTTTAGTCCACTGACATACCCTTAAAATTTTACGATACAGACAGTGCTGCAGTGACTATCCTTGTAGATCCTTTTGTGTGCAGATGAATAGCATGACTCTGGGTGCTGATAAGTGAAATTATTCATTCCTAGAGGGCTTTGAATTTCACTAGACTGAGCAAAGTTATCATCTAATGTGATTGGGCCAATTTCCACATCCATGTATTGTTACTCTAAGTCCCCAAGCATATATTAAAAGGAAGCATTCTTGTGAGGAGCAAGTGCCTTCTGATAGTATTAATATGCCTTCCTAATGACATCACTGTTGGCCATTGGTATTTGCTTTTCAGCAAGCTACCCCCTCATGCCCTGTGCTATCTTCTTCTCTCGTATCTTTTTTTTTTTTTTGTATATGGATTTTATAAGACACCCCCACCCCCATATTCTACATGCTAACCCTGGCCTCATACATCACTGCAAAGCCTCCTCCTTCAGAAAAAGGACACCATCCTTCTATTCTTGTGCATCATTTTTGGGGGTCTAATCTAAACATTTTCAACTCTAACCATTCCTCACCAGGCAGAGCAATGACACTTGACCTAGAGGCTTCTTCCAAAAGGATTCACATGAGTTCAAACAGTTTCACAGGCATAGTAATAGTGGTAACGAGCATATTGTCCTGGAATACACAAATCCACGTGTGTTATGGCAGGATGAAAATGTAAAACATGAGAACATATGTACATATATGTAATCGTAGGAGTCTGGTTCCATCCTTCCCTAATAATGTTATAAACTTAAGGGGGAATTGCTCAATTCTTTTGGAGATTAGGTGAACTAATTGTGAAATGGGTATAGCAAGAAGACCTATTTTATCCATCAATTGGTTTTCTGAGATAGGGTCTTAGTAAGCACAGACTGTCCTGGAATTTCCTACATATCCCAGGTTGTCCTTGAACTCATGATCCTATTGTCTGAGTTCCACAAGTACTGCAGTTATGGGCAAGCTCTTATGTAGGCCTTAAAAGTGCCTAGTTTATATGACTATTTTGAAGATTAAGTGAACAAATATGTACAAAATGTTTTTAGTGAGAGCTTGGCACACAGTGAACTAACTCTGTGTGGATATTAGCTATTGTGGAATAAAAGTTAGGGCTTCATATATATATATTTTTTATAAACACAGCTAAACTCTATTTCAAAGTGATTGAATTTGTGTTGGGGGCCAACTTTTAGCAGAAAGCGGCTATCAGCTTTGCAGCCATCTTGAGCCATATACCCTGACATGAGACTTGGATTACAATAGCCTACAACAGCTGAGCACACTCCGATAATCTTGGTTTAGATACCTTGAGATTAAAGGTGTGTGAGATTAAAGGTGTGTGAGATTAAAGGTGTGTAACTTAAGAGTATGACTTAGAAGTATAGAGATCAGAGTTAGAGACAAGACCTAAGGGCATGATTAAAGGTGTAACTTAGAGGCGTGGCTTAGAAGTAAGACATATAAAATGCAGAGGCAGACAGTAGGATTCAGACATTAGGGAGACACAGCAGAGAGAAGACATTAGGGAGACGAGAGAGAGAGATTCATACACATCAGACATTAGGTAGAATCTGCCCTCACCCTCGTTCTTGCTGAACCTCGACCTGCAGACCGGAGCAGCAGCTTGGGCTGGGATACAGTGGCCGCCCAAACGTGGGTCGGCCCAGGCCTCAACATTTTGCTCAGGCCGAGACATTTTTTGGCCGCCCCAACGTGGGACTAGTGCGGTCCCCAACATTATTTTGGCGCCCGAACAGGGACTCGAGCTTGGGCCCCAACAAATTTAATTATTGTGGTTTGAATGAGAACATTCCCCATAGGCTCATATGTTTGAATGTTTGTCATATCAGTTGGTAGAACTGTTTGGGAAGCATTAGGAGGTGTGGCTTTATTGAAAGAAGTGTTACTTTTTTTTTTTTTAAGGGTGGGTGAGCTTTGAGGTTTCAAAGTCCACACCACTCCCAGTTAGCTCCCTTTCTGCCTTTTATTTGTGGATCAGACATAAGCTCTCAGATACTGTTCTAGTTCCATGTCTGCCTGTCTGCTTCCATGCTCCCCACCATGATGAGTAAGTGCTCTAACCCTCTGGAATATGAGCCCTCAAATTAAATGCTTTCTTTTGTAAGTTACTGAGGTCACCTCAGTAAAAAAGTAAGACGAATATTTAAAGAGTGAACTTACATAGCATGGCTATCTGACAGAAAAATTAATAATAATAATAATAATAATAATAATAATAATAATAATAATAATAATAAAAATCAGCCTTTCTTTTTTGTGCTGCCCAGGGATGGGTCCATATAGCATTATTATTGATTCCCACTGTAACTAAAACTTAGACAATATCTGGAGCCCTTGAAGTCCTGCAGATGAAGGAGGAGGATGTCTTCAAATTGTTTGCTGTAGGAACCCACTTAGGTGGCACCAACCTTGACTTTCAGATGCAGCAGCATATCTACAAAAGGAAAAGTGATGGTATCTACATAATAAATCTGAAGAGGGAGCTGGAGAGATGGCTCAACAGTTAAGAGAACTGTCTGCTCTTCCAGAGGTCCGGAGTTCAATTCCCAGCAACCACATGGTGGCTCACAACCATCAGTAATGGAATCCGATGCACTCTTCTAGTGTGTGTCTGAAGCAGCTGCAGTGTACTCATATAAATAAAAAAAATAATAATAAATCTTTAAAAAAGGAAATAAATCTGAAGAGGACCTGGGAGAGACCTGGGAGAAGCTGTTGTTGCCGTTGAGAGCCCTGCTGTCAGTGTCATCTCCAGGGACACTGGCCAGCGAGCTGTGCTGAAGTTTGCTGCTGCTACTGGAGCAACTCCCATTTCTGGCCATTTCACACCTGGGACCTTCACTAACCAAGCAGCCTTCAGGGAGTCACGTCTTCTAGTGGTGACTGATCCCAGGGCTGACCACCAGGCCCTCACAGAGCCTTCTTATGTCAACCTGCCCACCATTGCTCTGTGTAACACAGATTCTCCCCTGTGCTATGTGGACATTGCCATCCCGTGCAACAACAAGGGAACTCACTCAGTGCGTCTGATGTGGCGGATGCTGGCCCGGGAAGAACTCTGCATGCGAGGTATTGTCTCCCGTGAGCACCCATGGGAGGTTGTGCCTGATCTTTACTTCTACAGAGACCCAGAGGAGATTGAGAAGGAGGAGCAGCCTGCTGCTGAGAAGGCTGTGAACAAGGAAGGATTTCAGGGCGGATGAACTGCACCAGTTCTGGAGTTCATTGCTGCATAGCCTGAGGTGGCCGACTGGTCTGAGGGTGTGCGGGTACCCTCTGTGCCCACCCAGTAGTTCCCGATACAAGACTGGAGTGTGCAGCCAGCCACTGAGGACTGGTCAGCAACTCCTACAGCGCAGGCCACCAAGGGGGTTGGAGCCACCACTGAGTGGTCCTGAGCTGCTCTGCAGACATCTGAGCAAAGGGACAAGGGAAAGAAAAATAAAGTTCCGAAAAGCCGAAAGCTGAAAACAAAACAAAACAAAACAAAACAAAACAAAACAAAACCACCAACCAACCAACCAACCAACCAACCAACCAAACGAACAAACAAAAAAACCCAAACCAGCTTGTAGGTCCTAACGAGGCGCAGAAGTGCCAAGGCATAATGAGCTTCTTTACGGTGTTGCTTACAGCTCAGAGACGTGTAAACAGAATCGATCAGGTGCTTAATTTGCCAGCTTTACAATTAAGCAAGTTTTAATGAATTGCTTTATTTGTGGGAATTTACAGTATTTCATAATCTTCACAGAACGTGCCATTGATTTCAAATTGCCCTAATTCAAGGTTGCCGATGCTGAGAGCCCTCTGTTCTTGCCGTAAATTTCGCTCTTTCCTTGGTTGTTCAGACTAGTTGTCAGTGCTGGGTAGAGTCTCCTCATGTGCATGGGAATTGTTTTTCAGTGCTGGGGGCTGATTTTTGCACATTCTACAAACATACTACCGTGGATCCGTATCTCCAGTTGGGATTTTCTTTTTTAATTTAGGTTAAATTATCTCAGAATTACTTGAGACTACACTCAGTTTGCTCTCAGCTACATGGTTCCTGCCATACCTTCGTTTCTGGTGCACCAGCAGCTGCAGTGACTAACACTGTACACACGCTCCAATGGCTAAAATAAGAACTCTGATGATAGTAAATGATGGTGACGATGACAAGCCATTAGAAGTCTTGAACATTGTTGGGGTATGAAATGGTACAGATGCTTTGGACAATTATTCATCTATATTTGTAGAATTAAACATATGGCCCAGCAATTGCACTTTCAGGAAACTACCCAAATAGAAAAAAACCATATATCCACATATAGAATTAACAGTATGTCCATATAAAGACTTAAATGAGGGTTAGGGTTAGGGTTATGGTTAGGGTTAGGGTTAGGGTTAGGGCTAGGGGGGTTAGGGTTAGAGGGGTTAGGGTTAGGGGGGTTAGGGTTAGGGGGGCTAGGGTTAGGGTTAAAAAAAAGACTTAAATGTCCAAATAAGTGCATATAATCACACATAAAGCATAGTGGTATTAATATAAAAATTTGGAGCTATAAAATGTCGATTAGTGGGAGAATAAACAATTTGTAGAATATTCATACACTGAAATACTATCTACCCAACAGTAAGAACTACAGATTCATATAACATGAGTAAATCTAAAAAAACAGAAACAAAAACAAAAAACACCCCCCCCAAATGCATGCTATCATACGAAAGCAAAATAGTTATAAGAGTAAATGTTATTCCTTTGAGATGAGGGCTGAGAGGAGGCATAACTTACCTACGGGGATCAAAGTCATGGCTATGTATCCCTCAGGAGTAGAGGGGAGAAGGGTGGGATTTACTGTATAGAAACGTGACAAACACTGTGGAATAGCAACAATCCATAGTTCCCGATGTATACATGAATGTAATTATTAAACTCACCCAAAGTGAACACTTAAGATTTGCTCACTTGGGAATATAAGGTTACCATTGATTAAAATGTTTAGGATGCTTGTTGGAGAGTCTTAGCTCAACTTGATACAAGCTGAAGTCATCAAGAGGAAGGAACTGCTGGGAACCGTATTGTCTGGCTTTGTGGGCCAAAATGTTGTGGCCTGTTCTGTTCTACGCTTGGCAGCCACTGTGTCCTGGCCCAAGCTGTCGCTCTGGTCTGAGGGTCAGGGTCTAGCGAGAGTGAGTGTGGGGCAAGCAACGCGAAGAATGGAGACAAGACAGAGGTTCTGATCAAGTCTCAAGTCTCATTTATTGAAGGGAATTCTGAGGTATTTATATGTTTTTGTCACGTGTCTTGTAGGCGCGTGGATATCACGTGCCTTGTAGGTGTTGATATGACATAAGCCTTACAGGCATCTATAGCGTGGATAGCACGTGCACCGTGCGCCTTGTAGGCTTGGATACCACGTGCACCTTACAGGCATATATGGCCTGGATAGCACGTGGACAGCAATGTGAACTGCATGCCTTGCAGGCGTGGCTACCTCATGCGCCTTGTAGCTGGGGGAAGTAAACAGCAAAACAAAATATGTGGGATATCAGGGTGTGCTTCAGCTGTTGTAGACTATTGAAAACCAAATCTCTTATCAGGATATATGGTTTCAGATGGCTGCAAAGATAATCTAGCCGATTTCTGTTAAAAGTCGGCTCCCAACAAGGAACCTCAATTAAGAAAATACCTCCATAAGATCGGGCTGTAGACGCAAACTTGCAGGGCATTTTCTTAGTAATTAGTAATTGATGGGAGAGGGTCCAGCACATTGTGGGTAAAGACCACCACCTGGACTGGTGGTCCTGGGTTCTATAAGAAGGCAGGCTGAGCAAGCCAGGGGAAACAAGCCATAAGCAGCACCCCTCTATGGGCTTTGCTTTATTGAGTCCTGAATCTAGGTTCTTGCCCTGCTTGAGTTCCTGTCCTGACTTCCTTCAGTGATGAGCAGTTTGAAAACATAAGCCAAATAACCCCTCCCCCCAACCCCCAAGTTGCTTTGCTCATGGTGTTTCCTCACAGCGCTGATAACTGTAACTAAGACAGTATGTTTCCAAAGACTGGCCATCATGGCATTTTTGTTGATCCATAGTCCTCATTATTTGAAATCATCAGGGTTGTCATCTTGCAATGTTAGATGATGTAACATCTAAACTGCAGGTCAGGATCTCTTAACTTGTAGCCTATTAATAGTTTTTAGTGGCTCTGTGAGTGCTATGAAAGGGAATGCACAATTTGCCTGCCCGCGTGTGTGTATTTTCTTTTCCCTTCTGAACAAGTTCACAACAGCCATTCCAATCTCAAAAGGCTCTGTGGCCTCAAACATCTTTAGAATAGAACTCCTGTTAGAAAGTCCATTTAGGCTGTGTAGCAACCCATGTCAATAGTTAACAGCCAATGAACTAATAAGTGGAGACCATTTCCAGTTGACACTCACGGGTCCGATCACCTAATAGTTTACAGATTAAAATGGACAAAAGTCAGTGGCTCTGTGAAGCTAACAAAAGTTAGAATAACCTCTGATGCGAGAAATAGAATAAAAGCTTGGTAAGAATAGAAAGAAGAGTTAGTGTATACCCAAAAGATTTTCTATCATTATTACAGAAAGGGATATCTGTTATTCAAGAATATTCTAGTAATCTAGGTCCATTTAAGTACTAAAATTAGATGAACATAACAAGCATGAATTATTTAAAAAAATTACTTACCATTTTTGACAAGGGAGTAAAAATCAGTTACCATCATCAATGCTAACAGAATTGTGTCATTCAGCTTTGGTAATATTCAACAAAGAACACAATTTTGATGCGGCTAGGTAATAACAATTTTCTAACTCCGAGCCTTGAAGATTGTTTGTTCATTCCCTATCTCTGGTTGTGGGCAGACAATGCAGTGTTGAAATTGACGGCACAGGGTTGTGAATCTATTTAAGATATGAAGTCATTCCCTGAATATCTGAGAATGCTGGTTTTCTTTTATGTGCAACTGACAGGTTTCTGGGGTCTGCTTTGTCCCATGTGTCTTGAGTGTGACATTGCCAGGCATTACGGAGAGTGTCTTTGTTGGCCACTCTTACCGGGGTCTACCTTTGCATTGAGAATTGGCACCAGAGAAAGACATAAGATACAGGTAAGGGCAACTGAGGTATGTATGAATCTCAGTCTTTATGAGAACTTGGATGCTTTTCAAACCTATGATTTCCCAAAGTGATGGGAGGGAGGGAGGGAGGGAGGGAGGGAGGGAGGGAGGGAGAGAGAAAGAGAGAGAGGTGTATTGGTGAAGATGCTTATCAAATTTACACTTAATGGAAAATTGTGAGGGATGAAAGCTCTGATCTCATTATTTACTAGAAGTTATTGCTTAACTAAAATGCTGTATAATAAGGGATATTTCCTAGAAAAAAATTATAATGAAGACTGTTGGTCAGCAGGCTTGGTCAAACCATTGGTCAATTTATACTTCAAGAGATGTGCTTTGATGCATAGAAATAGGAGGTTATAGCTACTATCCCCTACCATCTACAAAAATAAAACCCCACATATGTCTCTTATTACTTCAAGACATGACAGATGGAACAAAACTTAATTTGGAGGATGCACTCATGTAGCCTGTGTGGCACATGGAGACTTCACTTGGGAGGTTCCCTGGGGTCCTTATCTTTCAGTAGAGCCAAGATGCACAGGCACAGATGGTTTTCAAAAAGGAACCTTTTGTGTTGGGCACAGACAGATGCAGACAGACAGACAGACTGACTCCTCTTTCTCTTTCACACATAGTATCTAGGTATTTTGGGGGATATTCTCTAAAATATCTTTTTACATGAGAAAAACAAGACATAGGTCTATGTAACTATTCAAATAAAAGGAAATATATATATATATATATATATATATATATATATATATATATATATATAACATTACTCACACACGTGTGCATACACACACACATGTGCTGGCAAAGTTTGCCTAGGAATGTAACCAATGATTGTCTCTAGGCAGGTAGTTGGGTGGCTGGGCCCAGCTTCGGGGAAGGGAAGAGAGATTTACTTTTTACTTCCCATCCCTTTTTACAATGGGGATTTGGGACCATTTTAGTTTATTATCCACTACAAAAAGTTAAGTATAATGAGTCTAAGAGACACTAAAAAGAAAAACTAGGAGATTTTAGTAAGAGGCACATGTCCAAAATTGAAGGGGCATGGCTCCGAGCTGTAGTTCTTGACCAGCCACTGTTGGACACTTGGGCTACCTAGTATCTGAAGTGTTAACGGAAGTGTTTGGGGATCTTGGGAACAGAGGGTGGGATGGGCCAGCAGTAAACATTGCACAGGTTTTTAGAGATGGAAATGGTCCTGTATACTTTGGTCTTGCCCTAGGGGACCCTCTGTGAAGACTGGGTGGTGGTGCACTGCTGCTGGCCTTTCTCCATCTGTCAGGTGGCTCGAGAACTCAAGATGAGAACATCTCAACTCTACGAAATCTGTGAAGTCCCTGAACTCAAGGACACCCTGGTCTGATAGCTCCTCCTCCCCCGCTTCCTATACCTTCCTCCCAAAGCTGTCTCAGAAAGATTGTTCTTTTGTTTGTTTGTTTTGTTTTCCATAGGTTTTCACTGGACTAGGAGAATAAATGGTTTGATCACTAGTATATCTGCTGTGTTATGATTTCACTGAGGTCTTTAGTATTTTCTGACTTTGCTATTTCGGTCCAACTATGCCCATAACCTTCTCCAGGTAAGTGATGTGTACACTCATCCCCTGGGTTTGGGGAGGTTGACTTTTCTCCTAGTTTTCTGATACCATCCTTTCTTTTTAAAAAATTTTGTGAATTTGTGTGTGTGTGTGTGTGTGTGTGTACCATGTACATGCCTAATGCCACAGACTTCCTGGAACTGAAGTTACAGACAATCGTGAGCTGCCATGTAAACACTGAGAGTTGGACCTGGGTCCTTTAGAGAAGCAGCCAGTGCTCTTAACCATTGAGCCATTTCTCCAGATGCCATCCTTTTTTATAAGAGGTGCCTGTGTGACTGGAAAAATTACTCTGTATCCGTTGAATCAACCCACTTTCCTCAGAGTATCAGTGATGGGTGTGTATGATTAACTAAGCACCATCATCTTTGAATTGCCCTTCCCCTGACCCAACTCCTTCAGCCCCAGTTGCAAAAGAAGAAAGTCTGAAGTTCATGGTGATCTTGAACTCCTCTCCAACACTTGTAGTATCTACTCTGGGCTCAAAATCAGAATTGATCAACAACTATGACTTAAATTGAGATTGCTCCACAAAGATGTGTTGCAGCCCAACCTCTGGTACCTATGAAGAAGATCTTATTTGGAAACAGTCTTTGCACATGTGATGAGTTTAAGATGTCAGTAGGGTAGGGCCTAATGCAGCATGATGACAAGTGACCTTTAAAGAAGATGTAGAGGGACAGACAGACAGGATGGTCATGGGAAGACTGGGTGGAGATTGGAGTGATGATGTCATCAGGCAAGGACTGCTCAGGGATGCTGAAGATAGAAGAGGCAAGGGAGAATCCCTCCTCCCCACTCTCCCGGAGCTTTGGAGGAAACATGGCCCTGTCAATAGTTTGCTTTTGGACTTTAGCTTCTAGGAAAGTGACAGAATAAGTCTCTGTTGTTTCAAGACACCAAGTTTGTGGCAATTTATACAACAGCCCTAGGAAGTACAGTAGCCACCTAGTTTTGTGAAGTAATTCCCTCCACCCAGGTCTTGCCAGGTCAAGGGCACATAGCTGAAGAGCATGAATACCTATTAATGATGCATCTGTAAGCAGTTTTTCTATCTCCAGTGTCTCAGTTCCTCATGGTTAAAGGGGGTGGTGGTAGCACAGATCTTAGAGTGCCGTGAGGTTGTAACAAGTCAAACCATGTAGAACTGTGCTGAGCGATGAGTATTAAGGACTCAGTAAATGCACTATTGATATTTTATATTTGTAGCAAATTGTACTAATTTTCTATTTACAGTTGGCACATAAAGTTTTTTTTTTTAACTGCTGAGCTATCTCTCCAGCTAGATGTAAGATTTCCTTTAAAATTAAAAAAAATCATTTTATGTGTATGGGTGTTTTTTCTGCATGTACCTCTGTGCACTACTTGCATGTCTGATGTCCACAGAGACTAGAAGAAGGCATCAGATCCCTCAACAATGGAGTTACAAAGGGTTGTGAGCCACCATGTGAGTACTGGGAAATGAACCTGGGTCCTTTGTAAGAGCAGCCAATGCTTTTAACTGCTGAGCCACCTCTCTAGACCTGTTAAGTTTCTTTTAAAATTAAATTCTAGATGATAACTGAGTCAGTTAAATAGGAATGATAGTTGACACCTACAGTCCCATCACTTGGGGGACTGAGGCAGTAGAACGGCCATCATTCAAAATAAAATAAGTCTCTAGGATGTCTGGCACATGGATGTAACAAACAAGCTAAAGGGGTAAAAACTAATTTCAAAAAAAATAATTGTGTTTATTGTTATCATTGTGTATTGAGTTGTGTGTTTCCTCATGGTGCTTATGTGCCATGGAGTGCATTTGGAGATCAGAGGGCAACTTTTGGGAGTCAATTTTCTCCTCTTACCATGGGTGACAGGGATGGAACTCAAATCCCCAGGCTTGCACAGCAAGTGTCTTTATTGACTGAGCCATCTCAATGGCCCAACATTAACAAGTTAAAAGTGTTTTGCATATTTTGATCTACTCAACCCTCAACATTTCTTTTTGATGAACACTTCAGAAGAAGAGGTCTGAGCCACAGAAACGGAAGTGACCTTCTCAAGGCCCCATGTTGTTCAAACCATTTCTTTCTCTCCAGAGGTGAATTCAACACGGTCAGCCTTGCCAGTGTTACTTGTCCCTGTTTCTGTCCCTAATCATTTACACACACACACACACACACACACACACACACACACACACACACACAATCACTTTTGGATGCTCAAAGCAGTTGTTAGCAGCTAGACCTCTTGGGAAAAACATTAAGTACTCCATGTTGATATTTAAGCCATGATCAACCAGTAACAGAAAAAAGCAGGGCTGGTAGACGAGATGGCTGAATGAAAATAAATCTGATTTCATTGTTTTGTGCTAAAACACATGTTAGGCTTCACAGGCTCAAATTGGCAACAATACTTAGTCTTGGCAAGGAAGCCTAGAGGTAACTCTGCCCTGTCTGAAGGAAGTAAAGATAGTGGCTCATGCACAGGACTCTGGCCCAGTTTGCCTCTCTGCTCACATAAAGGGTGTGTGTGAATGGCCCTTTCCCGGAGAGTTCTCCTTTTCACATGTTGCTTCCAATCAGTAAAGAGCAAGCAGTGCTTTGTCAGAGACAGGTCTAGGCAAGTCAAACTCTGGGCTCTGAACACATGTCTACCATAGGATCATAACACACAAAACAGAATTTATAGGACAGTTCTTCACACATAGTACACAGTTATGGCTGAAGGGAGATGGCTTCCAGCTACAAGTTAAGATTTTCTCCAAAAGGACATGTCAAGGCCAAGAAAATGAACTTGACAAAAAAAAAAAAAAATGTGTGCTTCCTAAGAGCACCATTATCCAATGCCAGACATGCATGTGACAGATACTGGCTGATATCAAACATCAGCAGCCGCAGGCACCACCAGCTATGTGAGCTGGACAGAACAGAGACCCTGGTATGGCCCTAGGGGACAGTGTATATCGATTGGCTGGTGATACTGTTGGCTTTTTCCCATCTGTCAGCTGTCCAGAGAATACAAGAACTTCCCATCTCTGTAATCTGTGGAGACTATGAAATTTGTGGTACAAATCTGAAAATTATCCAACAGCGAAGGCACGGCCTGCTTATCATATTAGAGAAATTCCTTTCTGTTTACCAGGGTGCAAACTGTGGAACAAAGCTTTGATGGCTCCCTGTGGGACTGTGATACCAACGCATAAGCAAGAGACGTTCCAAAGTCACCTGTACAGAATGTCATGCATCACAAACCCAGGATGCAAGCCAGCAGAAAGCTGCTCGACGCTCTTCTATTTACAGAATAAGCTAAGGATATCAGCTGCATTCCTGGAATACTCTAATTTTTTTGGAACAAAAATATGAAAGGTTTGGATGTCCTTGAGTGTCCATTTTCCCATGCAATCATTTTTATCTCTTTACATATTTTATACAGCTAGAATTTATTTCATATTCCATAATGACTTTTGTATAACATCCTGTTATGAACATTATTTACAAACATATTAACTCAAAATATCCTTTAATCTTATAAACCCTAAATTTTAAAAAAAGTAAGCAAAGACAGAAGACTCTGTAGCACTTCTGTTTAAACTTCTGCAGAGGAATTAATATTTCTCCCAGTCTATTCTCTTGGTTCAGTTCCACCTAAATGATACCACTCTGCCTGACCAAATGCAGAAATAAGAAGCAACGATTTTAGATGGAATTCAGTCTTTCATAGTTAGAAATCTATTATAGGCTAAATCATAGCTGACTTTATTATAATATTCAAACATTAACCTTTGCTGTTGCCCCACCACCTTTTGACCATGACTACTTTTTTTTCCCCCCAAGACAGGGTTTCTCTGTGTAGCCCTGGCTGTCCTGGAACTCACTCTGTAGACCATGCTGGCCTCAAACTCAGAAATCCGCCTGCCTCTGCCTCCCAAGTGCTGGGATTAAAGGTGTGCGCCACCACTGCCCGGCCTTAGCAATGTTTTTAAAGGGAAGGAATGGAAATGTATGGTTCAAAAAGATCTCATGCAAGTAATTTCGAAATTGTATTTTAGATTATAGTTTTACACACACACTCATACACACCTATGTGTACACGCATGCTTGTGCAAGAACAGACTATCTTCCAATGGCTTGCCTTTATGGTAGCTTTACAAACACACAGTCGTTTCTACTTGAATAGCCCCTCTGTAGACATGATACTCTGTGGGATCTGTCTTGTGCAATCCTGGGGTTTTCTATCTGAGGTTCTTGGACACAGTTCTTTATTTTCTTGATCATTATGTTGTAACAAACAGCTTCTTAAGCTGTTGTCAACCTGTGTGGGTTTATGTGATTGAATGTCAGGGATTATGAAAAGTCAGCAAATACAAATGGTTCCCATGCCCATGACTCATTCATTGTGTGACCCCAGTTCTGAACATGCGACTATGTACTGAGTATGCAGACATGTTACACAGTGCTGGTGGTTGGGTGCTGCATGAACATATTATAGAATATTAATGAATTTCAGTATCTTTAATTCACATGGAAAAATTTTCTGCTCTTGTTGATTATGGAAAGCAAAAGACTTGATATATATTTTTATCATCCTCCCTGAATATGTAAACATCAAATCTGCACATCTTTGGGTTGGATTATGTTAGGATATTTCATTTTAAAATTGCTCTGTAGAACAGCTGGAGGTCAGGGATGGTGATTCCCCCAGAAGTTCTTTGATTATTGAGAATTGTGTTTGTTATCCTGAGTTTTTGTTTTTCCAGATGAGGTTGAGAATTGCTCTTTCCATGTCTGTGAAGAATTGTGCTGAAATTTTGATGGGGATTGCACTGAATTTGTAGATTGCTTTTGGTAGGATGGCCATTTTAACCATGCTAATCCTACCGATCCATGAGCATGGGAGATATTTCCATCTTCTGAGGTCTTCAATTTCTTTCTTCAGACACCTGAAATTCTTGTCATACAGATTTTTCATTTGTTTGGTTAGAGTTACACCAAGATATTTTGTATTATTTGTGACTATTGTGAAGGGTGTTGTTTCCCTATTCACTTTCTCATCCTGTTTATCATTTGTATAAAGGAAAGCTACTGATTTGTTTGAGGTTTTTTTTTTTTTTTTTTTGTTTTGGTTTTGGTTTTGGTTTTGGTTTTTCGAGACAGGGTTTCTCTGTGTAGCCCTGGCTGTCCTGGAACTCATTCTGTAGACCAGGCTGGCCTCGAACTCAGAAATCCGCCTGCCTCTGCCTCCCAAGTGCTGGGATTAAAGGTGTGCACCACCACTGCCTGGCTTGAGTTAATTTTATATCCAGCCACTTTGCTGAAGTAGTTTTTCAGCTGTAGATGTTTTCTGGTAGAATTTTTGGGATTGTGTATGTACACTAACATATCATCTGCAAATAGTGATGCCTTGACTTCTTCCAAGTTATATCCCCTTGATCTCTTTTTGTTGTCTTATTGCTCTAGCTAGAACTTTGAATACTATATTGAATAGATAGTGAGCAGCCTTGTCTTGTCCACAATTTTAGTGAAATAGCTTCAAGTTTCTCTCCATTTAATTTAATATTGGTTGTTGGTTTGCTGTATATTGCTTTTATTATGTTGAGGTATGGGCCTCGAATTTCTGATCTCTCCAAGACTTTTAAAATAAAGAGATGTTGAATTTTGCCAAAGGCTTTTAAAGCATCTAATGAGATCATCATGTGATTTTTTTTTCTTTGAGTTTGTTTATATAGTGGATTATGTTGATGAATTTTTATATATCGAACCAACTTTGCATTCCTGGGATGAAGCCTACTTGATTGTGGTGAATGATGGTTTTGATGTGTTCTTGGATTTGGTTCGGGAGAATTGTATCGAGTATTTTTGCATCAATATTCATAAGTGAAATTATTCTGAAGTTCTTTTTCTTTGTTGAGTCTTTGTGTGGTTTAGGTATCAGAGTAACTATGGCTTCATAGAATGAATTAGGTAGTGCTCCTTCTGTTTCTACTTTGTGGAATAGTTTGAGGAGTATTGGTATTAGGTCTTCTTTGAAGTTCTGGTAGAATTCTTCACTAATACCATCTGGTCCTGGGCTTTTGTTGGTTGGGAGGCAATAGTGATTAAAAACTGGATGGTACTGGTTCAGAAACAGACAGGTCAATCAATGGAGTAGAATTGAGGACCCAGAAATACACTTAAACAATTATGGACACTTGATCTTTGACAACGAAACCAAATCCATACAATGAAAAAAAAAAAAAAGAAAAGAAAAGAAAAAAAGAAAGCATCTTTAACAAATGGTGCTGGTATAACTGGCAGTCTGCATGTAGAAGAATGCAAATTGATCCATATTTATCTCTTTGTACAAAGCTCAAGTCCAAGTGGATCAAAGACCTCCATATAAAACCAGATACACTGAATCTAATAGAAGAGAAAGTGGGAAATAGCCCTGAACACAGGGAATAATTTCCTGAACCGAACACCAATGGCTCAGGTTCTAAGAGCAACAATTGACAAATGTAACCTCATGAAACTGCAAAGCTTCTGTAAGGTAAAGGACACTGTCAATAGGACAAAATGGCAATCTACAGATTGAAAAAAGATCTTCATTAACCATACACCCAATAGAAGGCTAATATCCAAAATATATAAAGAACTTAAGAAGTTAGACTCTAAAAAACTAAATAACCCTGTCTGGGCCAGAGCATTGAGCAGATCTTGGGTGGCAGCTCTGCCCCCAATCTCTAAGAACCCAGAGGAAGTGGGGATCCCAAGTGCTCTAACTCAGGCAGTATCTTAGGTAAGCAGACAGCAAGGCCAGCCCCAAACAGGGAGTAACTGGGACCCACAAGGACCCAGGAAGTCACCCCCAGCCCTGACCACTGGTTCCCTTTGGTCTGGGCCAGAGCACTGAGCAGATCTTGGGTGGCAGCTCTGCTCCCAATCTCTAAGAACCCAGAGGAAACGGGGCTTCCAGAGCTCTAACCTGGGCAGCATCCTGACTGCACTTGAGCACTGAGCAGATTTTGGGCCCCAGCACTTACCCCAGTAGTTACACCCACCCCACAAAGTTCTGATACAACTAAGATAATAGGAAAGACAAGCTCCAGTCAGGGACAGGGCAGGTAGCACTAAGGAGATACAGATGGCAAAAGGCAAGCACAAGAACATAAGCATCAGTAACCCAGGGTACTTGACATCATTAGAACCTAGTTCTCCTACACTAGAAAGTCCTGAATTCCCCATATCACCAGGAAAGCAAGATTCAGATTTAAAATCACTTCTAATGATGATGATAGAGGACTTTAAGAAGGACATAAATAACACTCTCAAAGAATTTGAGGAGAACACAGGTAAACAGGTAGAAGCCCTTAAAGAGGAAACACAAAAATCCCTTAAAGAATTACAAGAGAACACAACCAAACAGGTGAAGGAATTGAACAAAACCATCCAGGACATAAAAAAGGAAGTAGAAACAATCAAGAAATCACAAAGGGAGACTATGCTGGAGATAGAAAGCCTAGGAAAGAAATCAGGAGTCATAGACACAAGCATTACCAACAGAATACAAGAGATAAAAGAGAGAATCTCAGGTGCAGAAGATATCATAGAAAATATCAACACAACTGTCAAAGAAAATACAAAATACAAAAAGTTCTTATCACAAAACATCCAGGAAATCCAGGACACAATGAGGAGACCAAACCTAAGAATAATAGGTATAGATGAGAGTGAAGATTCCCAACTTAAAGGGCCAATAAATATCTTCAACAAAATTATAGAAGAAAACTTCCCTAATCTAAAGAATGAGATGCCCATAAACATACAAGAAGCCTATAGAACACCAAATAAGACTAGACCAGAAAAGAAATACCTCCAGTCACATAATAATCAAAACACCAAGTGCACAAAACAAAGAAAGAATATTAAATGCAGTAAGGGAGAAAGGCCAAGTAACATATAAAGGCAGACCTATCAGAATTACATCAGACTTCTCACCAGATACTATAAAAGCTAGAAGATGCTGGACAGATGTCATACAGACCCTAAGAGAACACAAATGCCAGCCCAGGCTACAATACCCAGCAAAACTCTCAATTACCATAGATGGAGTAATCAAGATATTCCATGACAAAACTAAATTTACACAATATCTTTCCACAAACCCAGCATTACAAAGGATAATAACAGGAAAGCTCCAATACAAGGAGGGAAATTATACCCTAGAAAGAGCAAGAAAGTAACCCTCTTCCAACAAATCCAAAAGAAGATATCTACAGAAAGATAACTTCACCTCTAATAACAAAAATAACAGGAGACAACAATCACTGTTCCTTAATATCTCTTAACATCAATGGACTCAGTTCCCCAATTAAAAGACATAGGCTAATGGACTGGATACATAAACGGGACCCAGCATTTTGCTGCATACAGGAAACCCACCTCAGTGCAAAGACAGACTCTACCTTAGAGTAAAAGGCTGGAAAACAATTTTTCAAGCAAATGGTCCTAAGAAACAAGCTGGAGTAGCCATTCTAAAATCTCTAGCCCGAGCACACAAAGGGGGGGACTCATGGCTCCACCTGTATAGGTAGTTGAGGGTGGCCTTGCCAGGCATCAGTGGAAGTGGACAGCCTTGGTACCTGAAAGTTTGGATTCCCTAGTGTCGGGGAATTGCAAGAGCAGGGAGGTGGGAATGAGAGGATGGTGGGAGCACACCCTCATAGTAATTGGAGGGGGGGAATGGGGTAAGGGGTTAGGCATCAGTGGAAGTGGAGGGCCTAGGTGCCCGAAAGTTCGGATTTCCTGATGTTGGGAAATTTGAGTGCAGGAAGGCAAAAATGGGAGGATGGTGGGAGCACACCCTCATAGAAACTCCCAGAATTATATGGATTAGACATGACAGAGGCAGGCCACCAGAAGACTAGATTCCAGAATTCAAACAAACAATTATCTTCATACTAAAATTTGTTTTGAGAATTGTATATTGCAGAATACATAGCCTTGGTGTATCTACTCATCAGGCAAGCTGAGCAGACCTGCTCGAGAACCTCTGATGTCCTGGAATTCCAGCTGGATGCAGTGAAGACACAGTGTCAGAGGCTTATCAATTTACTCTTCCCCCTGCCCCTCTTCTAATATCTCAACACCCATAATCAGCTTGAAGAAGTTAATGAAGAGTCGACACCCCTATTCCCTGGGCTTGGGGACTGAGGTGGTTAATATTGGGCTGTCTTTCTAGGGAAAAGTAGTGGTTTTGGTGGAACAGGGAGGATTAGCTAGGATTTATTGCACAGCCATAACCTACTGGTAGAAATATGTATAATTGTTATTAAGATGAAGTTATAATCTCTTAAATGGGTACAAAATTTACTTTGATTTCAAATTTAAGGCTTTCATTGGTATGAGCTTTTTATTAATATGAAAGTGAGATGAATATTGTTAGTATCATAGGCATTGTGCCTGTATAATGTATTTAAAAATACAAGGCTTAGACCCAGTCCTTCTTTAACTTTTTTAACTGATTTGAGATGGTTAGCCTGTGAGTTAAGGCCCTATAGAAAATTCATGGCTTTGAGTTTATTGTTAGGGTGTTTTCTGTATTTTCTTTAGAAATAGCTGAGAGGAGTTAACAGACAACAGTCCAGATTGCCTTACATAAATAGTCGGTTTTCAAAACATCAGAAATCCACAGAATTGACATTACAAACATTTCTGTATTAATGTTCATTTTGATTAGAGACCTGTCTGCTCCTGACAGCTTTCTGTATTGGATTCTAAGAAGAAATTGAGCATCTTTGGAGTTATCCCAATTGTGGTGAGTCAGCCACTAGGCAAGAATTGCTTCTTTCCATCTACAGACAAATCACTGTCCAGAAAAGGACACACTTGTAAAATAGTTGACTGATTATATCTGCCAATACAGAGTAATCAGCCCTTAATAATTCTGCATCACTAGGTCTGTCAGATGATCCTGGGCCAGAAGGCTGAAGATCAGATGTTCCAACGTTCTGTAGAATAGGGACTGTCCACGTGTTCATAGGTCTCTATAAATTGGCTATGTTTTAGAAGCTATGCTTTGTGCTTCCTATAATTTCAGTTAACTCAGTCATTCTGGATTTCTGATGGGGTTGAAAACTCATAGCCAATCCTTGCTATTTACTTTGAGAGAAAAGATTTGAGAGGATGGTTTTTTAGCTGACATTCATTCTAAAGCCAAGAAAAAAAAAAAGCCAGGCTCAGAACTAAGTCTTTTATTTAGGAGAGATGACAGAGGTTCTGCTTAGCCAACAAAATGATGGACTGGGTATTAGGTCTATCTTGCACTTACTGACATAAATTGGTATAGTTATGCTCTAACTGTATTTTGAGAGAAAAGTTTTATTTTAACAGGAAGGGTAATATGTAGGAGGAGCTAAGGTGGGAGGAGTAAGGAGAGGAGGAGCTAGGTGATGAGAGAGAAAGAGAGAGGGGGGCCAGACATAGAGACAGATGTTCACATGTCTCCGCCAGTCAAAGATAGTTGATATATCTAGGTTGGGTATTAGGTTACACTTCTGATTGATATTGAGCATTACCAAATTTATAAAACCATTGGTTAACATTAAAAAATTGTATAAAAGGAAAAAGGAGAAGTGGGTATGGGATAGGGGTTTTCTAGGGAGGGGAAATGGGGAAAGGGGATGGCATCTGAAATGTAAATAAAATATCCAATAAAAAAGAAAGAAAAGAAAAAAACCCAAATAACCCAATTAAAAATGGGGTACAAAGCTAAACAGAGAATTATCAACAGAGGAATCTCTAATGGCCAAGAAGCACTTAAAGAAATGTTCAACATCCTTAATCACCAGGGAAATGCAAATCAAAATAACCCTGAGACTCCATCTTACACAAATCAGAATGGCTAAGATCAAAAACTTAAGAGACAGTAGATGCTAGCGAGGATGTGGAGCAAGAGAAACACTCCTCCATTGCTAGTGGGATTGCAAACTGGTACAATTACTCCTGGTGGTTCCTCATAAAATTGGAAATAGATCTACCTGAAGACCCAGCTATACCACTCCTGGGAATATACTCAAAAGATGCTCCACCATATCACAAGATCATGTGCTCCACGATTTCATAGCAGCCTTACTAATAATAGCCAGAAGCCAGAAACAACCCAGATGTCCCTCAACTGAAGAATGGATACAGAAAATGTGGTACACTTACACAATAGAATACTATTAAGCTATTGAAAATGTAAATATCATGAATTTTCCAGGTAAGTGGATAGAACTAGAAAATCATCCTGAGTGAAGTAACCCAGACCCAAAGGGACATGCATGGTATGTACACACTGATAAGTGGATATTAGGCAAAAAATACAGAATACCCATGATACAACCCACAGACCATAAGAATTTTAACAAGCAGGAAGGCCCAAATGGGTATGCTTCAATCCTACTTAGAAAGGAGACGAAAATCACAGGAGGAAGAGGGAATGAGGGACCTGGCAGGGTAAAGGGGCAGGAGAGAGGAAAGGGGAAACAAGATCAGGTAGGGGGTAGGAGACAATAGAGAAGCCCAGAAGGCCAGGAGAATCAATGAAATTATGCAGCCTCTGGGGGTGGGAGTGGCAGGGGGACCTTCTAGAAAGTACTAGAGACCCAGGAGGTGAAAGACTCTCAGGATTCAGTGGGGGTGACCTTAGCCAAAATGTCCAACAGTGGGGAGAGGGAACTCAAAGAGTCTACCTCCAGTAGATGATAGAAAGGGACTTAAGTGGAGGGACGGAGTTACCAACCCACAGTCAAAAATTCTGACCCAGAATTGTTCCTGTCTAAAGGAAATGAAGGGACAAAAATGGAGCAGAGACTGAAAGAAAGGCCACCCAGTGACCAGCCCAACTTGGGATCCATCCCATGCATGCACACCAAATCCTGACACTGTTACTTAGCCATATTGTGCGTGCAGACAGGAGCTTGGCATGGCTGTCCTCTGAGAGGCTCTACCAGTGACTGACTGAGACAAAAGCAGATACTTACAGTCAACCCCAACAGAGTGAGGTTTGGAACCCATATGGAAGAGGTCAAGGAAGGACTGAAAGATCTTAAGGGGATTGCAATCCCATAGGAAGAACAACAGTGTCAACTAACTTGGACTCCTCAGAACTCCCAGAGACTGCCTTGTCTGGCCTCAGTGGGGGAGGATGTGCTTAATTCTGTGGAAATTTGATGTCCCAGGGAAGAGGGATCCTGGTGGAGGTGAGATGGCAGTAGGTGGGTGGGTGGGGATGGGGTAAAGAACTAAGGGAGGGGGAACCAAGAAGGGGAGCAACTTTTGGAATGTAAATAAATAAAATAATTTTATAAAAATTGCTCTGTGGGGGCTGGAGTGATGGCTCAGTGGTTAAGAGCACCGACTGCTCTTCCAAAGGTCCTGAGTTCAATTCCCAGCAACCACATGGTGGCTCACAACCATCTGTATGGGATCTGATGACCTCTTCTAGTGTGTCTGAAGACAGCAACAGTGTACTCATATACATTAAATAAATAAATAAATATTAAAAGAAAAAAATTAAAAAAATTGCTCTGTGGGTTGCTAATATTTTCATAAAAATTATTAATTTTGGTTTAGGATTAGGACATTTCTATCAGTTTATGAAGTGACACATAGTTCTGTCACCGTGAACTTGTATTTTTGCAAAGCAACAGTTTTGATGATCATAAAATCAGAATAGGGATCAACTTGGCAAACACTGAAGATACTTTATTTCAACCAGTATCAAATTCTCATACTAAATTAATTACTTTTTGTTTTGTGTTGTTTTGAAGGCAGGGTTTCATGTGTCCCAGACTGGCCTTGAACTCACTATAGCTGAGCATGACCAGGAATTCCTGATGATCCAAGTCCTTTCACGTCCCAGGTTCTGGAATTACAGTCATGTGCCACCACGCCTGGTAAAATACAAATCCTTATGTAGCAATCAAAGAATACATCCATCTAATTAGTATGCAAATTTTTTTAGCTTTTAATAAAGAGTAAAATTATATGTATACTAACTTTTAAAATACATTTTTTTTATTGTTACAACTTTTATTCATGACTGGGAATATTCTAATCATTCAAAGAACCTAACAAAGAGTACCTTTTAGTCAATCCAGTAGTCAAATATTAGTTTGGTTTGGTTTTACTTTTAACAAAAATTATTGACCATACTTTTTAAAATTGGATATTGTATTTATTTACATTTTAAATGTTATCCCCTTTCCCGATTTCCACTCTGCAAACCCCCATTTTATTCCCCCTTACCCTGCTTCTATGAGGGTGCTCACTCACCCACTGACCCACTCCCACCTCACTGCCCTAGCATTCCTCTACACTGGGGCATCAAGCCTTCACAGGATCAAGGGCCTCCCCTCCCATTGATGCCAAATAAGGCCTTTTCGGCTCCTTCACTTCTTCCCCTAACTCCTCCACTGGGGTCCCTGTGCTCAGTCTGATGGTTGGCTTCAAGCATCTACATCTGTATTGGTCAGGATCTGGCAGAGCCTCTCAGAAGACAGCTGTATCAGGCTCCTGTCAGCAAGCACTTCTTGGCATCTGCAATAGTATCTGGGTTTGGTGTCTGCATGTGGGATGGATCCCCAGGTGGGGCAGTCTCTGGATGGTCTTTCCTTCGGTCTCTGCTTTACTCTTTGTCCCTGTATTTCCTTTAGACAGGAGCATGTCTGATTTAAAATTTTGGAGATGGGTGGGTCTCTTAGGGTCTGTATGACATCTGCCCAGGATCTTCTAGCTTTCATAGTTTAATGAGAAGTCTGGCGTAATTCTGATAGGTCTGCCTTTATGTGTTACTTGGCCTTCTTCCCTTACTGCTTTTAATATTCTTTGTTTTGTGTATTTGGTGTTTTGACTATTATGTGACAGGAGGAATTTCTTTTCTGGTCCAATCTATTTGGAGTTCTGCATGCTTCTTGTATGTTTATAGGCATCTCTTTCTTTAGGTTAGGGAAGTTTTCTATAATTTTGATGATGATATTTACTGTCCCTTTAAGTTGAGAATCTTGGGTCTCTTCTATACCTATTATCCTTAGGTTTCATCTTCTCATTGTGTCCTGGATTTCCTGAATATTTCGGGTTAGGAGCTTTTTGCATTTTATTTGACTGTTATGTTAATGTTTTCTATGGTATCTTCTGCACCTGAGATTCTCTCTTCTATCTCTTGTATTCTGTTGGTGATGCTTGCATCTATGACTCCTGATTTCTTTCCTAGGTTTTCTATCTCCAGGGTTGCCTCCCTTTGTTCAATTCCTTCACCTGTTTGGTTGTGTTTTCTTGTAATTTTGAAAGGGATTTTTATGTCTCTTTAAGGGCTTCTACCTGTTTACCTGTGTTATCCTGTATTTTTTTTTAAGGGAGTTATTTATGTCCTTCTTAAAGTCCTCTATCATCATCATGAGATGTGATTTTAAATCAGAGTCTTGCTTTTCTGGTGTGTTGGGGTATTCAGGGCTTGCTGTGATGGGAGAACTGGGTTCTAATGATGCCAAGTAGTCTTGGTTTATGTTACTTATGTTCTTTCCCTTGCCGCTCGAAATCTGGTTATCTCTCGTGTTAGCTGGTCTTGCTGACTCTGACTGTGGGTTGTCCCTCCTGTAAGCCTGTAAGCCTCCTGGGAGACCAGTTCTTTCCAGGTGGAATTTGGGTATGGAGAGCTGTGGCACAGGGTCAGCTCCAGGGTGCAGACAGAAACCGGAAGGATCATGTCCCCGGGCTGTTCCTTGGTTCCTGTGTCCTGAGGGCTCTGAGTAGGTCTCTTTTGGGTGAGGAATTTGAGCAGAAGTGATGGTCTCACTTGTGTTCACAAGTGTATCAGCACTCCTGGGAGACCAGTTCTCTCCTGGGGGGGGGGGGGATTTGGATATGGAGCTAAAAATACATTTCTTAATGATTTATTACCATTGTCTGATTCATACTTGATTTATTTACTTATTTAACCTGGAGCTGCACAAAAATTTCTCAAGCAAAGAGGTTTCAAGTGGAAAAGGTTTACAAAGCACTCTTCTAACAGACATTCTCTGAGTCAGAAGGTATCACAGGGAAAGATGGAGTGGTTAACATGCTGGCTTCAAGGTAGGGAGTCATGGGTGGGGTAAAGCCTAGAGGACAGTGTGTATGAGTGGCAATCTCTCTGGATTGACCCTGAGAGATGAATATCATGTCAACCCCTGCATTGCCAACAGTGGTGAGATGGAGAGACAGGCAGACACAAGGCTGAAAGGCATAGGTTTATCACTTGTTGGTGAGTGCCAAGCATTGATAATTGACCAGGTCAAGTATGCCTTTCACAACATGAGGAATGGGATGTGCAACCTACAGCTTCATGTGACCTGCTTGCTTCCCTCCCTCCTGGCTCACTACCCACTAGGGGCTAAAGACAGATGTCTCCCTGTCTTGAAGCCTGGACTCTTGTCTTCTGGTGCCATCCCTGCCATTCAGAGAATGTCGCATGGCCTACATACTTTCATGGGGTTTCTTCTGTCTAGCAGGTCATTTGCTTCCTTCAGCATCCTAAGTGTCCTTAGCTTCCATGGAGCTGATTGCCAAGGCATCTGTGAAGGTGAACAAAAGATTGCAGAACCTATTAGGGCAGGGATGCAGCCTGGAAGAACCGAGGTTCTTTAAAACGCAAGCACTCTGGGCAGGGAATGGTGTTTTCTTCTTGCAGAAGAAAGGATATGTCTGTCTGTGTTATCAAAAGGTGGTTATGTTTCCTCAGTGCTGGTGATATTGATGGACCTTTTGATCCCTGAACTATAAAGTTTTTGTTTCCTCTTTTGTGATTCATAAACATCTTGTGAGGAGATGTTCCCTGAGTCTTCAAGCTGTCACCCAACTAAAGCTAACATCCATTGATGGTTCCTGTCTAAACCAACTAACACTGTAGTGGCTGCCAGGAAGCCGTGTGTCTTAATTCCACTAGTTTCTCTGTACTTAGCACATGTATTTTATAGCAAAGCATTTTTTCCTTTATATCAGCACAGATATAGAGATCCCATTTGATCCATTGGATTAGCCTGTTGCTGTCCAAATTGGGTCTGATGTTGAGGACATAAAAGACAAATCCCAAATTGAGAGACATCCTATAAAAGAAATGGTATTTTTCAAAATACCAAGATAATCTTGAGCTGTAACAGATTGAAAGATACCGTAGAGCTATGACAGTTGTCCTCCATATATGAATCTGGAAGGGAACTGAGACAAGAGTTTTGTAAATATATATATATATATATATATATATATATATATATATATATATATATCTATAAAGAAAAATAGGACAATTGGGAAAGAAACCTAGCACGTCAACTGAATAAGATCTTCAGACTAGTTAATAGTACCATGTGAGGCCCATGTCCTGATTTCCCCAGTTGAGTTGATGTGTGTGAGCATACTCTTGTCTCTGGGAACTCTGAAATGCTCAACCACAACTTATGATGTGTTCCCAGCCTCCTCTCCAATGGTTCATGGAAAAAAAAAAACCAAAAAAACAAAAACAAAAACAAAAACAAACAAACAAACAAACAAAAAAAACCCCAAACAAAACCAGCACAGAAAAATGTTAATGTTTGGGAAATCTACTGGCAGGGTGCATGGAAATATTTTGTACATTTTTAGAAAACATTTATGTAAGCCTGAAATTATTTTGGAAATATGCTAAAATTCATGAGCTCCTAGAATTTTCCTGAGGCCTCAAGCGTTTCCGTTTGAATACCAAACCCGACCTGCATTCTAGCCATCCTCATGTAACCAGCTGGGCTCTGCTCAGCAACTCTACTGCCCGGTCTTTTGAGAATTTTCCTTAGGGAAAAGAGTGCCACCACACCCCTCTGCCGTCCTCTTATGCAGAGAGGGCAAGTGGCCTGAACGGGCACAGTAGGAATCAGCTGGTACCTAGGATTGTTGCCAGGACATGGGACAAAGGAAAACAGGACAACTGAAAAACAAAACAAAACAAACTTGGTAGGGCAAACGAACTCTTAAACTCACCATGCTGAAGGAGGAAGGGACAAAACTGCAAAAACAGTCTGACAACTCCCAAGACTTGCCTTCTCATACACCCAGCCTTGGTTTGTCACGAGTTTCCATGAAAACCCAGCAAAGCAGGAAGTTGTTTTCCACATCCCTGCCTACTTTTACCTAAGCTTGACTTCGAATCAGGGACTCAGGTTGATGTAATGGGCTAGTTTGGCTTAATTCTGGAAGATGTAGCAAGGACAGATGTTGAAAGCCAAGTTTGTGGGCGGTCTTACTATACTTAAATTTGAGATTCTTACCCAAATCCCTTCTCTCTAGAGAACTATAATCCGTGGTTCCAGAAACTGGAGGGAGGGCTATGGGCAACCCAAGTTCCAAACGGCCATCTGGTTCAAAGCCAAGAGGCTTGGAGTTCTCACTGAGCATGCTCAATGGAGCCCTTACTCATCAGCAAATATCTCCACTCAGCACAAGGGCGACCAGAGCACCAGACATGCCAGGTGGCTGCTTCACATTCAGCAGAAGAAGCAGGTGTGAGAATAAAGTCTGAGCATCCCCAGCTGAATTCTGTCTTCACTACAGACCACAGGCAGATGTTATATTTCTCTCTCTCTCTCTCTCTCTCTCTCTCTCTCTCTCTCTCTCTCTCTCTGTCTGTCTCTCAGAGGTAGGTGTTACATTCTCTTTCCCTCTCTCTCCCCTTGTCTCCTCCTTTGTTTTTGTTGTTTTGTTTTGAGACAGAATTTCTCTGTGTAGCCCTGGCTGTCCTGCAACTCTCTGTAGACCAGGCTGGCCTTGAACTCACAAAGATCAGCCTGTCTCTGCCTCCTGAGTGCTGAGACTAAAGGCGTTGTGCCACCACGCCAGGCAAAGTTTAGCTCTTCTAGAAGAACTCAGTCTGTTTCAGTTACATTCTGCCTCTAAGGTGGTTGGTTGGTCCCTGCACCCATGCTGGGCTTTTGACAGGGTACGGCCAGCTTGCTCTCAAGTCAGAAAATGTCCACTGTAATCTGCACTCCTGGTGTCATCTGAGGGAAGAATGTCTGAGAGGGAAGGCAAGGTTATTTGAAATTACTGTGTGCATCCCACGAAAACTATGTTGGTTTGTTTGCCTTTTTTTAACGACATTGATTGTGATGTAGTGGTTCCGAGAGTTAGTGCAAGGCCTGGGAAATCATAAGAAGGGACTGTCAAGGGAAGGCCACTGCCGCATTAATCTGATATTCTAGGTTGTACCGAGTGATGTAGAAAGAATTCTGATGCTGAGAGCTATTGACATTTTAATAGGTTCCTGAAAACCCCATTAATATAGGCAATGAATCAGGAAGGACCGCAAAAGCTGCCTTGTTACTGCTACAGGCCAGGGCTCTTAGGACTAGGCAAGTAGTTGTTCTTTTCCTCCTGGGTGCGCAGGAGCATTGAGATGAGGTGGTGAGCAGTTAGCAGCCACACACTGGATTCACATTGCTTTATTATTCCCCCTGAACTTCATCAGTCACCAGCCTGTGACCCTGTGGATATTAATCTCTGTTGGCCTAAGATTCATTATTGGTGACATACATGGAGGTTGTGATAGTACTTAGCTGTGGGGGAGAAGTTTACAGAGTCAATACAAGTAAAGCACACAGAAGGCTGGCCCAAGGCACGGATATTACTATACATGTAAGAGGATTCTTGAAGGCTATTCATCATGATCTTGCTTCTTGATTTAAAAGATGTCAAATCTGATACATGGTATCAGACCACTATGTGGCGGTTCCTTGTTATGCGTATAACCAGAGACCCTTTCACCATTAAAAAGAAAACCCCCGTGTTAGCTTCCTAGAGTTCTTAAAAATCACACATTTTAATTTATAAAACAGAGATGATAACAGCTAGGTATCTATCTTTCTTGTATATGTATATATGTGTCCTATATTATTAATCCCATTACATTGATGAAAGAATTGTCAGAGAGGTAAAGTGACTGCCCAAAGTCACACAGCAAGTCACACTTTGTATACAATCCAGGTTTTCTAGCTCTACAGCCTGGGTTCTTATGTGTAATGCCAGAGAATCTGGGGAAAGAGAGGAGGAGGAGAAGGAGGAAGAAGAGGAAGAGGAGGAAGAAGAAGATGAGGAGGAGGAAAAGAAGGAAGAGGAGGAGGGAAAGGAGGAAGAAGAGGAAGAGGAGGAGCAGGAGCAGGAGAAGGGGGAGCAGGAGGAGGAGCAGGAGGAGGAGAAGGAGGAGGAGAAGGAGGAGGGGGAGAACAGAAGAAAGGCAAGGGAGGGCAGAGACTCATCACTGCTATTTTCTGAGTACACTGGTAGGTGTGGAACATCAATAATTCATCTTGATGACGAAAGAGAGGACACTTCAAGCCTGTCTGCCCAATTCTAAATCACCATCTTGCAGTTTTTGAGCCCCAAACAGAGTTGTGCAGCTATTTCCTTAAAGAGAGCCCGGAGAGTAGGCTCCTTTGGGAAATGAGCATCTAAGACACGGAAGTTCTGAAATTCTGATGCCCAAGCCACGCCCCTTGTTTAGAGTCAGGTGGAGGTGGGGGAGAAGAAAAGGGAAACAACTTTAGTGTTGCCATGGTAACTCAAGAGCATCTCTAGAGTTCACCTTTCCTACAAAAGCCTCTTTGGTCAGGGAAGAGAATCATTTCCTTTCCCACTGTTCTTTCAAGATATAATTACTGAAGTCAGGTGGTGGTGGTGCATGCCTTTAATCCCAGCACTCAGCAGGGAGAGTCAGGCAGATCTCTGTGAGTTCTAGGCCAGCCTGGTCTATACAAAGAGTTATAGGACTCTGGGCTACATACGTGTCTCAAAGAAAAGAAAAACAGAAATCACTATTGTATGCTCAAAGGTGCTTGCGGATGGTTAGTGGAACCCAACCCAGGAGCCTCCTGTGAGCTACTCTTGTTCTCTTCATGATGCATGTCTGGTTCCGTCCTAGCCTTCACATTTTAATTAAGATGTCACTTTCTTGGGGACATCCCTGGCAATGCTGCTTATGTCTCTCAGCCATCCTGTCTCACCTCTCTGCTTCCTTCTTGACCTCTGTCTTGTTAACAGCTCACTGTTTGCTCCCTTCATGGATGTGAAAAGCCAGCCTGACTTGTACATTGTGGTGTCCTAACCTTATGCAACAATTCCTGACACATAGTAGGTGGTCAGTTAGTATGATTGAATGAAGAATGAGTGGTGGAAATAACATTGGCGTTTACCTAGGAAGCACGTGTTCTGGCTCCAAGTGGGACTAGGATGATAACAACTTCCGTCCAGATCCTATAGGCTATGATGATATCCCTGGCAAAGTTAACCACGAGCGCATGCATTTTCTGAGCTATGCAGTGTGCCAGAGACATTTGATTTCTGTTACTTGGCACTAAAGAGGAGGAGTTGCTATTAAAATCGTCAGCCAGCTGGATGCTTGTCCTGTCAGACCTATTTGCAAATCAGAATGGACATTTCATAAGTCTTGTCAACCCTATAAAGGTGCAAGTCCCTAGGGTACATAACACCAGTGAAACTACTAGCTGTATGTGGGGCTACAGACAGCTTCCCTAAACATTAATGCTCCATCAGATGAGTTGGTGACGGGCAGAGATAACTGGAAAAGACTGGTGAGGGCAAAGGCATAAAACTCATTTCAGGATAACTGTCCTATTTATTACAGTGAGCTTCATGTATTCACCAGCTTATCTGAGAGGTAAAACAAGGTCGCCTGCTGCTTCCTAACTGTGACCTTAGATGAACGAATAGTTTATCCCCTTCAGTTGTTTGATCTGTAAAGAGGGAGCGGTGGTGCTTAACTCATGGGCTGGTTCTGAGGATTAGATGAGAGAGTGCATGCGGATAATAATGACAGCATTACAGAGTGCTTTCTGTGTGCTGGGCACAGTGCTAATGACATTAGGCCCATTACCTTACTTAATCCCCACCTGGCCATTCAAGGATAGCACTCTACACTTGACTTTTATACCTGTCTCCTTAGGCTTCCTGTGTGCTTATTTGTGCAGGTCTCCTGAATGCCAATAAATAGCTTTGACAATCCCCTCATGTGGTCCAGGAGTCTTTATATTCGTGGGAAGGCCCTTAGGATGCCTCTGACATGCAGCACTCAAGTGATCTATGGCAGTCGAGCCCCGACGTCACAGTGGCTTCCATTAAGTCCGGCCATCAAGCTAGCTCGGTTCCAAGGTGTCCACACAAACTGCACACTCTGCAAAAAAAAGAAGCTCTGCAAATGCCCCTTGCTTTCCGAGTCCTGGCTGACAGCCTCTCTGTCCTTAGCACGCTGCAGCTCTTGTCAGTCAGCAGTGACCCTGTTTGCATAATCAGCTTGCATCTGTGGGAGCTGCCTTTGAACTTTGTATAAACACCAGCACAGAACACTGGAAGACGCCACCTCCGTGAACCATCTTGTTCCCTGAGATGAAAATAGGATTACTTTGGAAATCTTATCTCCCCTGTTCTGGGAATCTGCTTTATGTTGTTTAGAGCGCAAGGACAGGCAAAACCAGAATACTCTCAGGGAGAGGATGATTTGGAGAATGCAAAATGACCCTTGTGCTTTGATACCCGGTCTGCTTCGTGGTTGGCTGCTCTGACAGAAGGCGGATCTTTGTTTTTAGGATTTCTCTGTGCAGAGCTCTCGGTTAACTTTCTTCCAGCCCAGACTCCTTAGAGAAGGCAGCTAGTGCTCCCTGGTATCCCGCCACTGCTGCACCTCATTCCTGCCTCGTGGCCAAGATCTTTTTTTTTCTTTCTTTCTGGGAAGTCTTGACCTGCTGAGATGTACCCTCTAACCTGATCCCTATGATCTCAGCAACACTGATCCTTGGTCTCTCCTTTCCAACTTCAACCATATTAGAAGTTTGCTTATAGCTGCCATTGAAGAAAAGGAGGTTTGGATTTAAGATTGAGGTTTGGGTTTAGAATTATGGATTATGGTTCTTGTGGCCTTTGAAGAAGTCATTTGAGCTCTGAGCCTTAATTCTTTTCTCTACAATGGTGTAGAGACACCTCTCATCAGGTAGGGTCAGTTTAAAAGGAATGTGTGAAACACATAAAGCCCTTGGTACGACATCAAATTCCCTCATTAGATGCTATTTTTGTTCGCTTTCTTTTTTTCTATTCCACATCCTACTGATTTTGTGACCTTACACAAGGAACCACATCATTCTGGGTCTCAGTGTTCTGATCTGCAGGTTGGGACCAAAGTAGATGTTCTCTGCATGTTTCACAGGGTTCTTATGGAAATCCATCATTGTCACCATCATCATGGAACTCAGCAGCATCGTCTGACGTCATCTGCCTCATCTCAGTGGCACCACCACCAAGACACTTTTAGTTTCGGCTTTCAACAAGGCATTTTGGTTTTCATAGTTGGCTATTGAGAGGTACTAGGCAAAGGCTTGGGAAGGAGGTTCCAAAAAATCCCATCCTCAAACACTCTGGGCATGGTCTCAACTTAGAAGCAACAAACAGCTGTTCTTGGAAGAGTCCTTGAAAAATCGATGTATCCAGCATCACGTCAAAACTAGACACGTCAGTTCATCTGTTCCCAGCAGCAAATCAAAGCCCCGGAATCCCAGTGGCAGGAGCCAGATGGGGTTGCAAATCCTCAGAATGTTTATAGCATGGTGCTGCAGCGGTCATGTGACTGTTTACTGAGCACCTCTACAGAGAGAGCTGAAAATTCCATAGAGCCCACGTGCGGTAACATCACTAGTCAAAGAGGAGCATGAACTTTTAGGACTGTGGTTGGGATGGATAGAGTAGGGGAGAGGCACACAGTGGGACCTCAGTAGTATAGGCAATTATTTAAAAAGCTGTGTGGTAGATATGGGTTGTTTTATGACCTTATATAATCATAACACTGTTGAAGTATATTTCATATATATATGTAACATTTAATAATTAAAAGGGCGAAATAACAAGAGAAGCCTCTAATCTAGAAACATCAAGAAATCCTACACTGTGAGGGCCATCTGTATTTTGGCCTCCTGTTAACTAGTGTGTGCCTATCACTTTTCCTAAAGCCTGCTCCAAAGTGACCGATGGATATCCTCGCTGTCTGCCATACAGTTTCCAGCTCTTACTTTCCTGGCTTTTGATTTGAAGGGATACCCTGAATCCCACCTCTGCTGTTTTCTATTTGTCAAAGTGTATATCAGTGGACTGAGGGCCTCCTGGGAACATTTTGTTTCTGCTCTGGTCTAGGACATAACTCTGGCAGACAGCTTGATCATTTACGATTGCTCTATTTTAAGCAAAATGTCCTTGTGTGATTTATTCCCAATGACACCAACCTGCAGCAAGAATCTTCAGCTCGAAGGTCCGGTGCTTTCTCCTAAACACCCTAAGCAGCTGTCTTTCATAGTCACGCCAGAAGCTGCTGGATCTGTGAATAGTATCTTCTCTCAACAAAAAGGAAGACTGGAGTCTTTCCTTCCAAGGCATAAACAAGGGAAGCATCTGTGGGGTCTTGGGGGGTGGGGAGTTGTGAGGTTATATTTGCTATTATTCTTGTCCCAGCTTCTAATTTCCCAGGGAAGGAATCCAGATGTGTGTGGTCAGGGTTGAAGGAATACAGGTAGATGCCTGGTGAGCTCTTTGGGAAGAATGATTTCTACATCTGCCAATCCCATGTGTGAACAGGAACTGGAAAGCACCCAAGCATTGTTTATGTCTGTGGAAGGAAGTGTTAGCTGATGGAGGCAGGCTCAGGGGCAGAGGTCATCTTCACTCAGTCAGCTACTTTCCTGAGCCAGGATATATTTGGGAAGAATCCAGGGCTTTCTGGCAGTGTTCTCTGCTTGTGAGTGACCTTGTTGGCCCTGTTCTGTATCAAAGGGCAACAGTTAGACTTTCAATAACCAGACATAGGTACTAGCCAATCAGAAGTAAGAAGGGCTTTTTGGTGGAGATCTCTATATATTTAGCAAGCTGCTAGGTGATGGAGTGGAGGAGAGGATTTGGGGTAAGATCTGGGTGTGGGATGTGGCAAAGCTGCAGAAAGCTTTGTGTGTCTGTAAGTCACTTGTTAGTACAGAGCTATTTCAATAGTGTAAGAGCTAGTGTGACCGTGCTTCTGCTGAATGTCATTCCTGCTCTGCCCCTGACAGAGGGAGATGAAATCCTCCTGCTTTATGTGCTTCTGAGCCACTTGAAGGAGCGTGTTAAAAACTTAAAAGTGCCTGGTTTTCACCTAAAGACCGCCAAATATGACTCCCAAGGTTCCAGATTAAGACCACTATACTAGACTTGAGAATCTCAGGTCAACTAATCTTCAGTAATTTAGCTCGAACTTTGGAGGGGTTTATGACTTGAGGGATAGAGTCCCAGGGGGAACTGTGCCTAAAGCAAGCATGGATCATGTGCACGTGTGGAGAGGGCCTGTGGGATTGAACAGCCGACAGATCCCTGGCTATTTTATTGAAGCCACCTTGATCCTGACTCAGCTATTTTAGGCTGCCAAAGTACCAGCTAGTAGACCTGGTGTGGATGGACATTCTGACTTTTCAAGAGATGTTGAGACTCAGAGTCATGACTCACCAAGTTGACACTACTTCAAATTCTTCTGCTCCTCAAGCTCAGCCTTGGAGATGGGTGAAGGGTGGGGATGAGGGTGAGCCCACGCAAGAAAGGGTGATGAGCTCTGATGGAGGATCGTGATGCTTAGCTCCTTTACTCAGTGTGGTCCTCGGGTGGTTGTGGCTCACCGTCATCCCTTATCCATCCTCCCTTTTCCTCCAAACAAATCCTACCATTAACCCCTTTGGTGCTAGGGTCTGAGCCTGAAGCAATGGGGCACCTTCCAGGGCCCGTGAGTCTTAGTTGGGAGGTTTGCATGTAACAGGCGAGAATTTTTACTTCCGACTTGGAGTGTTGGTTTCCTGGGATGTTCTACTAAGGAGTAGATTTGTCAGTGGGGCTTGATTGTTTACATTGAAGGCCAATTGCCAAAGCTTTCCGTCTACCTGGAAGCCCGTTTCTCATTGCTCTTTCTTTCTGACTCTTGCTTTTCCTTCAGGACTCAAGACTGTGTTCTAACCTCAGAGACCAGGCTTTGTGGATTTTCTTTTAATGCCAGAGTACTGGGCAGACTTTTGGTTTAAAAGTTCCCATTTGAGATTTTAAAGTTCTTGTTTTGTTTTGTTTTGAGATAGGGTGTCACTATGTAGCCTTGGTTTTCCTGGAACTTGTTATACAGGCTAGGTTAGTCTTGAACTTATGTAGAGATTCTCCTGTCTCTGCCTCCCCAAGTACTGGGATTAAAGGCCACCATGTCCAGCTAAACAAAACAAAACAAAACAAAACAAAACAAAACAAAACATCTAAGTCTAGCATTTGTAGGTGTTCATTAAGCATTAAGGGTTTTTTTGTTTGTTTGTTTTTTGTTTTTGTTTTTTTAATCTCAGGTAGTCCTCACAATAGTCCAATGAGGCTGGCACTGTTACCCTATTTATGCAAAGGTATACCTTTCTGGTTGAATAAGATAGCCTTCCCAGAAAGTGATAAATGAAGATCTGAATTGTCGAGCAGAGTCTGCTGGCCTTCTCTGCATTTGGAGCCAAAATTGCGTTATGTTGCCTTCTGGCAATTGGGACTCATTCACTGTTCTGGAGTCAAGGGAGGTCTTCTGGGTTCATACACTACAGTCCTCAGGCAGGCTATGTTATCAGGTAATCTGGGTTCCCATCCTTGCCTCAGCCAGTTTGTAGCCAGTTTTCAAGTTTCCATTTCTTTGGCTCTACAATGGAATAGTTATAGTTGCCGTACAAAGTTTTGCAGGAGGTGCGCCAAAGGATGAACGCACGGCTCTCGCTGCTGTGTCTAACTAGCACAGAGGTGAAGGTCACACCCATGTTGGTGGAATAAAGGCATGGAAGATTCTCACGAAATCAACATTTACTTAGAAATACCAGCCCATCAGGTTCAAGGACTCACGAAGCTCTACAAGATACAGGATGCTCTGGGAAGCATTTGGTTCTGTGAATGGATGAAAGGTTTGGTGCCATGGAGGAGGCAGTCCTTGGAACTATGTTCATTTCTTAGGGAGGTTATCCTGTAGAGATAGTGTACAGTGAAAATTTTGTCTCATGTTCCATATTCATTTGCATGTCATAGGCTTGCCCCTCTGTTGTCCTTTAAACCACCTGCTTGATAACCACAAACAAACAAACAAAAAAATAACTGGACCTGTTGCCATTGAAGAATGGGCTAAACATTTAGTTGGCTCATTATGCTGTATGTCTGCCACACTGGGTACAGAGTGCTATACTTGCTATACTTAATGAGAATGCTTTTCTGGGGTAAAGGTGAGGCATAGGTCCTCACACTTGGACAGATCATAGTGTCTTTCTGTCCTTGTGAGTGTCCTACTTCTCCATCTGAATGGCTGTCCTGAGTTCAAGAAGGCAGAGTTGAGCATGCTGATTTCATGACATACACATCTCACAGAAGTGCAGGAACCACATGCCACTGTGGACTCCATCGCTTTCAAAACTCTGGCACACGTGTCGTATTCATTGGCAGGATTATGGTTTTTGTTTTATTCTATTAATGTCTGGAAAAGCCTACAGATAATTCAGTTTGCCAAGCGTGTGGGTGGGTAAAAGATGTATGTTCACAATCCAGAGACCTGAAAGAACTGTCTGTAGGAAACGTCTAATTAGACCTGTTTTTTTTTTTTTTTTTTTTTTTTTAAAGTGGCACCCAGCCTTAGTAGCAAATGGCATTTATGCGTCAAAGTGTCCATATTGATGGACATGTGATGAATGTTGTCACAACAATTACATTCAATGAGAACTAATGGGCTGTCTTAGATCGTGGCCCTGGCTCTCAGAGCTGCCTCCTACGGCTCCCTCCCACGGCTCCCTCCCACGGCTCCCTCCCACTGCTCCCTCCCCCTGTTCACAAGGCTCCTTGATGGACCTGCTCCTTCTAGTCCATCTGGATGGAGTCATCTAGGTTTGACCTTTTCTCCACGGCAGACTCTGGTCCTTTTCCCACCTGTTGTCACTGTAAACATTGCTTCTACCAGATTGGTTTATACTCTTCCCTGAGAACTTCACTCTTCCCTCCTTCCCGCCTCTTCTCATTTATATTTCTTTCATGCATGATTCATCCTCTCTTCCTCCTAACTCCCTTTCTTCTCCAGCCTTCTCTGTCCACTTCCTTTGGTAACAGCTCTGCAAGAAGCACCCCTTTCTGCCCTCCCTCATTGTCCTATGAAGGAAACTAGTTCCCTGCCCTACATGACTAGGAAACCAGGGAGAACAAAAATACTGGGATACAGGCAGAATAGAGATCTTATCCCACTGCCCATTCAAGGTCCCCTCAAGCACACTTTGTTTTAAGAGGAAGGGTGAAAAATTTATAATACCACACATTCCTTGTCTGTGTATCCATGCTCCCTGCTTATCTACTATGTAGAAATATATGGGGAGAATCAGGCCGAGAAGCTTAATGCATGATAATCTTTGGGCATTTGGTAGTCAGCATTAGACTCTCTGGCCTTGGGGGCAGCAAACTCAGAAAGTCACTCTCTTCAGTTTCAGTGGGTTCTCAGAATGTTCAAAATGTCCATCTCATGCCATTTCCCCAAATTCTTCCTTTGCAGCTGGAGTTGTGACTCTGTAGAGTGAAGAAGATATGGCCTCAGCAAATGGCAGAGAATGTTCTAGTGTGATGAGAAGAAAGAGGGGTGGCGATGAGGTCAAGAGGCCCTGAGAGCAATTTCACTACTGCCACACACTGGCTGGTTTTTAGGCTACAAAGATGTTTTATATTGAGCGCATAGGAAGAGAGGCCAAATCCTGAATCCTGGAGGCACAGGTTTTGACACTTTCTTCATTCTTTGGCTTAACCAATGGGCTCTGCTGTATTTAACCACTAAGTTTAGAAACATGCTGGTTGGTAGTGCTGCATGCTTTTAATCCCAGCACTAGGGAGGCGGAGGCGGAGGCGGAGGCGGAGGCGGAGGCGGAGGCGGAGGCGGAGGCGGAGGCGGAGGCGGAGGCGGAGGCGGAGGCGGAGGCGGAGGCGGAGGCGGAGGCGGAGGCGGAGGCGGAGGCGGAGGCGGAGGCGGAGGCAGGCAGATCTCTGAGTTCAGACAGTCTGGTCTATAGAATGATCCAGGACAGCCAAGGCTAAAAAGAAAGCAGAAGGCCAACCCGGAATTCCTGTCTTCCCATTCCTGCAGGTTAAAAGGAACATTAAGGAGACTCAACCTTCAAAGAACAGTATTAGTCTGTAGTAGAGGCAGACTGTATTTATATGCAATTCACCTCTTTTGTGTCTAAGAAAAGCCACCTGAAGAATCATTTGCTGGGAAATAAGGTCTGTGTGGCTGAAGCAGTAGATACTATGGGCATGGTCTTGCCAAAGGCTGACTTTCTCCGAAGGTCTGTCTGTTGCCCAGAGTGACAGCCACTTCGGTGGGCAAATAGGATGGTCATCTCTCCTCCTGAGGAGACTGCTTCGGGTTGGGACCCCTTGAAGGTGGCTGGCTGTTCATGCTTTCCAGAGGTGGGACTGGAGGCAGAGTGTTTAGTGGGCGGAGGGCTGTAATTCTGAAATCTCACGGTTTTGACTTGCTGTAAAATAGAAAGAAGAGCAAAGGAACATGGGTAAGATGTGTGCTCTGTCCCCAACCCTTTGATGATAGGATTTGTGTGGTCTCTCTATAGTCGTCTCCATTCAAAACAACTCATTGATGTGGAATTCATTCAGCAAATACTTGTGTCTACTACGCATGATGTAATGTCCCTGTCAGGTGCTGTTGATCTGAGACTGAACAAACCCAAACTGCCCAACTGGAAATAAATGTTCACCTTTTCTCTCTCCCCTCTGTTTTTCCTGAAGGTCTACGTCAAGGCCTGCCTCTCCCTCATGAGCTGTACTAATGACCCCACTTGGAGAGTCTCATAATTGCCTGAGAAATACTCATCAATAGACACCTGCTATTGCCATGTAACCTTCCGAATGTTGGCTGACTTCCCCACACATTAAGACCATAAGATGAATATGCAGACCAGCATTTCCTGTGTCTCTTTAAAAGATGGAATATTCTGATCTGGGTGTGGTAGGTAGCACAGGCATTTGGAGGCTGAAGTAGGGGACTTAGTTTGAGGCAAGCTTGAACTATATAGTGAAAAATCTACCTCAAAACCAAAATAATAAAACCCAAAAGCAAACATCAGAAAGAATCTAAGAGCTGGAACTCTTAGAGCAATTCTGGCAACACCCGGCTGGGCTTAGGAATTGCTCCCTTTTTATTAGACTGTGTCTTCAGCTTGCTTTAGTCTCTACCTTATTTGCTTCCTCTTGTGCCTCCTAGGTGGTTATGTATCATGCTTGGCAATTGCAGGTGTTTGTTTTTAGCCAGTCGCTATTTCAGGCTTAATAAAGTGTTCTTTCTGTGGTGGTTCTGCCTGGGAATTGCCTCTTTGTTCCATCAAATTCTATCGTTTTTGTCTTCAAGCATCACCATACTTTCTGATTCTCACTGTTTTCTGTGGGATCTTGGGATTTGCTAAATGACTTCAGAGTTTGGGAGCTGTGTCTGATGATTGGGGTACTAGACATCTGGGTCATGGAAGAAGCTGAAAGAAGCCCTCCCAACGTCTCTGTCAGTCACCACGACCTTTTCCAAATGCATTTCCTTAAAAGCTTAGCAGGAAAGCCTGGGCTTTCTTATAGGATACAGATGTCAGCTGTGTGTCTAACTCCCCAAGCCTCTGTTTCCTCATCTAAATGAGGATGAAAATACTATCTACCTCAGAGGGTTGTTATCAGGGTTTAATGAGATGGAACACATGGAGTGCACAGTGTCTGCTAGCATCTTTAGTATTCAGTGAAGGTTTAACAAGCAGGAGGGAACGCCATCCCATCTATTTTGAAGGGAATGGTAATGGTGGAATGGTAGTGATAGAGGTGAAGGTGCTGATGTGGGGGATGATTGATGGGTGTGGTGATGTTCAATAAGCTGAAGGCATGTAGTGAACATTGCATGATTCCTTTAATGTCACCCTCTCCTTTTCATCACCTCTCTTGCTTCGAGGTCCTTATGAAGAAGATCCATACCTTCTAGTGGAAAAATGTCCAGACTAGATGTTAACAGATCTGATGATGGATGCCAAAGAGGTCAAGTTAGCTGTTATATTAATCACTTGATGTGACTTTGATGTAACTTCCATGTGACTAAATTCTCCTGAGTTCCAGTTGTTCCTGCCATCTGATGGAAAAGTATGTGTCAAGCCCTGTGTCAGCACGACACACATCTTACGTCATTTAATCTCATCTCCAAGCCTAGTATGGCCATTATTATTATTTAATTAACATTATTTTGATTTATTTTTATTTTATGTATGTGCTTTATCTGCACATCTGTATGTGCACCATGTGTGTGCCTGCAGAGGTGAGAAGAGGGCATAAAATCTCTTGGAACTGGAGTCATGGGTGATTATGAGTCACCATGAGGGTACTAGGGACTTAATCCAGGTCTCTGTAAGAACAGAAAGTACTCTTAACTGCTGAGTCATCTCTCTAGTTCCTACATTATTATTTCTGTGGATTAAGCAAATAAGTAAATAATGGACAAATAAACAAAGCCTCATTGTGAATAGTGAAGCGTTTTGGCCAGAGCCACCTAACCAGAGTGGTAATTCAAATTGAGCCATAGTTTCTCCAGGTGTCTCTGGATCTCAAAAGAAGTGTGCATAAAGGGATGTCTAGCAAGGAGAAGGTGTGCTTTCTCTTAGTGGGATGAGAGTGTGTTGTGTGTGAGGATTTTATTGGAGGCTGCCAGTGTGGTTGCCAATGTCTACCAACATGTCAGTGTAATGATGTGCAAAGTTGGGAGGCTAAAGGGTCAGGCTCTGAATGTCACTCTATACCCAGTGTCAGTCATTCCCAGTGTCAGTCATTCCCAATGTCAGTCATTCCCAGTGTTAGTCAGTCCCAGTGTCACTTATTCCCAAGTGTCATTCATTCCCAGTGTCACTCAGTCATTCCCAGTGTCACTCAGTCATTCCCAGTGTCTGTCAGTCATTTCCAGTGTCAAGTCATACCCAGTGTTACTTATTCCCAGTGTCAGTCATTCCCAATGTTAGTCATTCCCAGTGTCAGTTATTCCCAGTGTCAGTCATTCCCAGTGTTACTCATTCCCAGTGTCACTCATTCCCAGTGTCAACCACTCATTTCCAGTGTCAATCATTTATTTCCAGTGTCAATCACTCATTCCCAGTGTCACACATTCCAAGTGTCAATCACTCATTCCCAGTGTCACACATTCCCAGTGCCACTCCATTCCTACCTTTTCGATGCCATTTTTTGAATTTTCTGGTTTCACAAGGATGGAGGGTGGTGCAGATGCAGGTGGCTTGGGTGGTGGTTCACTCTTGATGGGCATTTCTTTGCCTTCCATGATGATGGAATTGCCTGCTGAATGGATCCTGGTCTTGCTACCTCTGTTGATGTAGGTCAGGGCAGGCTCCCCGGTGGAAATAGATTTAGACCCCAGCTCCACCGTTATTGGTGTTGGGGAAGGGGTCATCCCCTGTGGCTGATAAAACTGGAACTTCTGAGGCCGGATCACCATGGTAGGACTGCACCTGAGGGAGCCCACCATGAAAGTGGGTATCCCTGGTTGAACTGGTCTCTGTAGAGATCCATCTGGGAGATGACAGAACAGGTATCAGCAATAGGTGGATATTCCAGAATAGATAGATAAGTGCTTTCCTAAAGTGACTGTGCTTACTCTTTCTTAGAGTCTTTCAAAGGTGACCTATTCTTTATTTGGTGTCATTTGGGGATGCTAGCAAGGGGTAACAGTCTAGTTGAATGCTGTGTGAGGTGTCTGAAAGTATATTGCTTCAATTTACATTTTCTTCTCCTCTCCTCTCCTCTTTGGTCCTTTCCCCTCCCCTCCCCTCCCCTCCCCTCCCCTCCCCTCCCCTCCCCTCCCCTCCCCTCCCCTCCCCTCCCCTCCCCTCCCCTCCCCTCCGTACTCTTCTCTTTTTCTCTTCTAGTCTTTTAAGATGTCTAGAGAAACAGACACAAAATTTCACAGTGAGAAGCTGGCATAGAGGCAGACAGGCCAGAGAGGAAGAAGCAATCAAAGAACACAAAGTAAGCAGGCAACAGGGAAGGAAAGCTAAACAGGGAGAAGACTACAGTCTGTCTACTGAAGATTTTTTTTTTTTTTTTTTTTTTTTTGGTTTTTCGAGACAGGGTTTCTCTGTGTAGCCCTGGCTGTCCTGGAACTCACTCTGTAGACCAGGCTAGCCTCGAACTCAGAAATCCGCCTGCCTCTGCCTCCCGAGTGCTGGGATTAAAGGCGTGTGCCACCACCACCAGGCTAGAAATTGCTAATAGACACGTTAAGCAAGTAGGTTAGGACAGAAGCTGAGAGTACCACCTGTGCTTATTGCTCATGTTTATTTCCTGCTCAGTGAACACTCAGAACCAGAACAGAGTTTGGATTGCATTTTACAAGATACACAGACAGAAGGCTCCTGAAGTCAGCTATGTTTACTGGCTATCATTATTATATGAAGGACAGCATGATATGCCTGCCTTAGCAATGGCATCTAGAGAACCATATATCATCCATGATGGTCTTTCCTGACATCTCTTGGACACGTGTGAATCAGTCATTTGTGTCTAGTACAGAGGTCCCCAGCCAAGTCTACACTATTGTGGTTATAAAGTTCCACCAAGCAGGAAGTAAATATGGACAATGAGCCCAGGTGTGTCTCAGCTGCTTGCTGCAAGCATGTTGCCATTTGCTGAGTTTGACTTTTGCATTTAGACTTTTGCTTTTTTCACTGACAGCCCCTTAAGTGGTGTGGGCCTTTGGGGAGACTGACAGCTTGACCTGTGTCATTTTGGAAAAAGAGAGAAAGGAAAGCGTCTAGAACTAGGAAAAGCAGAAAACCACCAGGCCAGTGTGCCCTTAGCTCTGGTGGATATGTGGGAAATTTGGCTTCTTGACTGTTTATCTGATCAGTTTCCAATTTCCAAAAGATTGAATGCTCTTTTATTAAGTAGGCATACAACACAAACAGTCAAAGCTCCAGGTTAATCAAGACTTACACAGCAATACAGAAGGAGTGTATTAAAAATGTAAGCAGCTACTGAGCATTGATGCAGTAGATACTGCAGATAAAATTACCCATGGGCTGAGGTTAGTATTTCTATTTTGGTCAAGCTTCAAAAATGGCATATATAGCTTGATCTTGCTAGCCCTTTTTGTCCTGGGAATACTTTTACTCCTGCCCATAGTGTTAAAGCTTGTTTTCAACATCAACGTGTTGGCAGCCAAAGTACATGGCTTGAAACTGAAAATGTTCCTCCAGACAGAATTATTAAGTTAACAGGATGGCAAGCCAAAGACGGGTAAGATTCTGCACAGAGCCTTACCAACCTAAGACATAAATACAATGCTTTTGATAATGCATATTCCCATGACAGGTAAGGAAGGAATTCTTGTCAGAATGACCTAAGATAGGCTCAGTCTTTTTAATGAAATAAAAAGGGGGGAGAAGTGGAGAGCCTTTGGGGCTGCTTGGCAAGAATCTGACATGGGCCAAGGACAAGAAAATGGGCTGCTTGGCAGGAATATGACATTGGCCAAGGACAAGGAAGTAGGCTTCAGGCAGGAATCAGACGTTAGGCTAGAACAAAAGTAATTTCAGTTAGGAATCTAAATCTTAGGCTAGAATAAAGAAGTAATTTCAGACAGGAATCTAAATTTTAGACTAGAACAAGGAAGTAGGCTTCAGACATGAAAATGACCTTGTGCTAGGACAGGAAAGTAGGCTCAGATACTTTGGTCATCCTGATAAACCCTTAGAAACAGTTATTACGGGAGTGTTCACGTAATTGGGTTTAATGCCTTGCTTTTTCTTTGACTATTTGTGTTTATTGTCTTGCTTGTTCCTTGACTATTTGCATCTATTGTATTGCTAGACCCTCAACCTAGAACTTGTGGGGAGCCAACAGAAGGGGCTATTATCCTTGCAGCCATCTTGAGCCATATACCCTGACAAGAAACTTGATTACAATAGCCTACAACAGCTGAGCACACTCTGATAACATCTTTTTTTAGATACCCAGGATTTTCCCTGGGGTGTGTGAGACTTAAAGGTGTGTGACTTAAGGGTGTGACTTAGAGATCAGATTTAGAGACAAGACCTAAGGGCATGACTTAAAGGTGTGGCTTAGAAGTGAGACATATAAAAGGCGAGAGGCAGACAGAAGAACTTGGAATTAGGTAGTAGGCGCTTGAGACTGAGACAGGCAACTAGGGATTAGGCACTTAGCACTTGGAAGAAAGAACTTGGAACTGGGAAAAAGACTAGCAACTAGAACTAGGAATTAGGACCTGAGACTAGGGACTAGGAACTGGGGACTAGGAACTCAAGACTTGGGACTTGGACTAGGAAGAGAGACTGAAGAATAAACGGGATTGAATCATACTCTGTCTGGTCTCCATTCCTTGAGTCCATCCTCACTTTCTCTCTTGCTGAACCCTGACTCACGGACTGGAGCAGCTTGGGGCAGTGTGGGCTCTAACAATTTAGCCCCCAAGGCTTCTGGCAGTGTGGGTTCCAACACTGACAGAGTGGTCCGTGACATTTTGGTTCCCAAGCGTGGGGCAGAGCGGCTCTCAACAAGAACTGACCTTAATACATGCATGTAATTTAAAATGGTATAAAAGCATGAAGGAGGAGGGGGGATGGGGTAGGGGGTTCTACGGAGGGGAAATGGGGAAAGGGGATGACATCTATATTGTAAATAAATAAAATATCCAATAGAAATAAATAAATAAAAATGTGAACAATCATAAGTGGAATGCAGTTCTCTGCATTGCTAAGTGATCTAGGCCGAGGGAACATCTCAGCCCCAAACAAGCACATTCACCATGTAGATGGGCCTGTTTCATTGTAGTAGTAATGAAGTGATTTATTTACCAATAATTTTTAACAATAATTTTTTTTTTTTAGATATTTTTTAAAAAGCCACATTCTCAGGAGCTTTGTTATGTGATAAACTCCGCATTGTTATTTGTTAAATTTGTCAGTTGGTTAAGTCTGATGGGGATACAATGCTTGTGCTAGATAACATATGGGCGGTGATAAGGTGAGTTTTATTATTTTCATTTTATAAGTGAGGAGAATAAAGAGAGTGGTAACTTGTACAAGGTCATTATGGTGAATTCTAGGTGGTGGGGGTGACGGGAAAGAAGGGGCTGAAGGCTGAGGCAGGAAGATACATTTAAGAGGCTATGCAGGTAATGAATTGCAACGACTGGGATACAGGTAAGTGAAGACACGTGCTTTCTTCTGATACATGTATATGTATACATATACGTGTGTATGTATGTATAATTATTCCCATGTGGCACACTGTCCCTTGTGCCACGTCTGCAATGCTGCATCTCACGTTTAGTCATTTGTTGAGTTTGTAAGAGAGACTGTAGGTCAGTTTGATGGAGGGCACATTACACACTTGGATTGTGACAGGAAGGAATCCTTGATGTCTTGTACAATGAGGTTTCAAGATCGTTTCTTTTTTTTTTCTTTTTTTTTTAATCCCCAGAGGAAATGTCATGCAGTTTAGTATGTTGACATACTAATAACGGCACGGTATTAATGATATCTCTGAGTGACTGCCGTGCGTTCAGTGTGGATGCTATATAGGAGAAAACAGAAGTTGTAGGGCAGTGCAGGGAGGGTAACTATCAGGTACCTCTATTAATCTTGAAAACTTTGGACGTGGTGGGTTTAGGATGCAAGTCTTGCTTTTGTATAACCTTTTCAAGAAGAACCTCTCTGCATGCATTACACAAACAACATAGTAGAAAACAGGGCCTTTTAGTACTGTCTTTAGCATCTCATCTTTGACTCTGAGCCCCTGTCTATGCAGAGGTATCCCTAGAACACAGTCTGAGCAGCACTGAGAAGTAATACCAACTTTGGCTGGTTTTGAATAAAAATCAGCACCCTTTGGCTATAATCCAATTACAAACTGCCCCACAGCTTGGTATCACTCCATTCACCATATATGTTTAAGTGGACCTGGCCAGTGACCTTCAGGTGGTCTGGGCTACACTCAATAAAAGTGCTTGTCCCTTAGGACTTAATTTTTGCAGAGGTTGAGCTCAAAAGAAACACATTGTTTTAGTGGAAAATTTCCAGTGTGTCCCAGTTGGAAGCCCCATCATTAGCTCTAGGCACGTACCTCTCCATCAGTACTTACTCTTTCTCATGCTGCTCCGCACTCTCCTAAGAGACCCTTGTCCAGAAGTCCCTGGGCCAGGTGTGCTCCTCGAAGGGTTAACTACGGCAGTGGGCACAAAGACAGATTTGAAGGGTCCATTTTGCCGGGCATCACTTTCTGAAAAGCTACCCTGGGAGGACACAGAGGAGGTGGATAATGCCCATGTGGTGCAGACAGTGGGGCTCCGGGAATCAGGAAAACTAGATGTCTTTCTAGCTGTTGAACTATTTTTTTAAAAAGAAAAGAAATGGAGAAAGAAAATGTTCAGTTAAGAATCCTCTGTCTTTTTGTTTTTTAAAGTCAGCTCCTTCATATGAATGTAGCCTTCTCAACTATTCACCCCCACCTGGCTAAATTGATCCCACTTCCAAGAACCTTAATAACTATGTCCTGACAGCAAGGAAGGGCTCACAAGGTCCCGGTAGAACTTGCACACTCAGACTTCATTCTTTTGTATGGTCCTGATATCTCCTCATTCCACACTCTATCAGCCTCATTCAGGGCACAGATCTTACATGGGTTCACTGTTCTTTGCTTATTTTATTAGTCTGTTTGTTTAGTAGTTTTCCCAATAGATGCTGAACACTTTGACGGTAAAGATTTCTAAGGCTTATTTTATAGCCTCTGTGTTCTGTATGGACTACTGATTAATGTGTTTGTCCACTGGCTGCCGTAATGCCTTCAGAACTCCCTCCTAGTAGTTTTGGCTAACACATGAGGGGTACTTTCACTGGCCAGGTACTTCACCCATATAGTGTGAGTTTTTCATAATGGTTTTCTGGGTAGCACTGGTATGGCCATGGCTTTTGAGACATAGAGATTAAACAGACTATACAGGACTAGAGAGAGAGCTCAGTTGATAATGTGCTTTACGTGAAACCATAAGGACCCAAGTTCAGTCTCCATCATCCAGATACAAAAAAGCCAGCTGTGCTGGTATCATGCCAACCCAGTTCAGGGAGGCAGAGACAGGCAGATTTTCAGAGCTTGCTGGCTGGCCAGCCTAGCCTAATTGTTGAGTTCTAGGTCCCAGTAAGAGACCCTGGCTCAAAAGACATAGTGGATGATTACAAAGGAATGACACTTGAAGTTGACCTCTGGCCTCCTCACCTACTTACACATAAATGTGGCTTCTCTTACACACACACACACACACACACACACACACACACACACACACACACACACACAGAGCGAGAGAGAGAGAGAGAGAAAAGAGAGAGAGAGACAGACACATATATATATAGAGACAGACAGACAGATAGAGTCAGAGAGACAGAGACTAAGAGACACAGACTCATGTTTACTTGTTCAAGCATTATTGGAGGTTTAAAACCAGGTCTAAGCCAGCTCTCTGCCCTACTTCTGAGCTATACCAACACCAGGGCTAGTTAGAGAAGCAGAGAAAAAAAATTTTTTTTTCACTCGAAATAAATTAAGATGACTATAGCCCTAAAGTGACTTCATAAGATGCTATCTCTTCAGTATTGGGCTGTGATATCATGAACAACGTTAAGGTTTTATAAACAAAAAGCTCATGGACACTGTTTCCAGTTTGAAACCCAGTGGAGTGCATGGCAGTATCTGTTACTTAATATCCCTTTCTCTCCCTCTCACTGATCCAAGACCTGGCATCCTGTCTCCTATGTGCAGCCTACCAATCACCCATCACTCTGTTGATGAATAGCCTCTGATAATACCACAGACATAAAGAATTCCACCAAGGTCCTGATGTAGAAAGCCCTCCTGGTGTCCTACTGCCCAGTGGCCTCCATGGTTTTTTTAGGCTATTTCTCCTTGTTCTTCCTTGTCCTCTTTTCCACTATTCATTATTATATGAGCCAATGCTGCATGAAGATAGGCTAGCTATTGTTTAACTGTGGCCAGTGTTACTCAAGAAGCGTAGGCTGCCACATGCTCTAGGAACTGACATCTGCTGCAAGGGACCTTCTCTCTCTCTTTCTTTCTTTCTTTCTTTCTTTCTTTCTTTCTTTCTTTCTTTCTTTCTTTCTTTCTTCCTTTTTTTTTTTTTTCTAGTCAGGGTTTCTCTGTGTAGCCCTGGATGTCCTGGAACTCACTCTGTAGACCAGGCTGGCCTCGAGCTCAGAAATCCATCTGCCTCTGTCTCCCAAGTGCTGGGATTAAAGGTGTGCGCCACCACCGCCCGGCTGCAAGGGACCTTCTGAGCAGAGCTGTTAACCTGCTCTGGTCTCTATGGCATGGTCAATGAAGAATGGAGTAGTTGAACAGCAGGAAAACAAGACTATATTCTAGAAACGTAGCCTGGGCACTGAAGAAGCTCTCCAGAAACTAGCTAACATCCTAGAGTGCAGCTGACTGTGTTTTGAACAAAGGCCACTAGGAGTTGCTTGCCACAATGTGCGTAAGCAATAGGCAAGATTAGTTCTCAAATTGTTTCCCAGCAGAAGCAGCAGAAGCAAGGACAGAATGCAGCTAATTAGGCTCAAGTCAGTCCTATTCCAATGGTCCCTTCTCTGAGTGACAGCTTATGGCACCAGCTGTAAGCTCATCACTGGGCTTGATTCCAGGAACTCCTGAATTGTGATTTTCCCACCCAGTGCTGACTCCCTCTATGTCTTTTGGCAAAAAGCTTACCACTTACCTAGTGTTTTCTTCCAACATCAAAGCACTTTGCTAACATGTATTAATTAATCCCCAGGAAACCCCAAACTTGAAGACATTATGATCTTTGTTTTCCAGAGGAGACTTGGAAGACATTCTGGGCTTAAGTGGGAGGAGTGGATATTCTGGTTTGCTCTGCTAACAGGTCCCTGTGTCCTTTTCTCTCTGTAATATTAGGGCTTATCCTATTTTCAAAGAGAGCATTTCATGCAGCAGTTCTGCTGGGATTGCCACAAAAACAGTGAAGGAACAAAGGTTGATTCTGGCCAACTTTGTAGTGTCTGTGTGGAGAATGAAAGGCCAGACAGTGATGGCCCCTTGTTACTTTCCTCCACCCATAAGGCACAAAACAGGCATATGTGTCTATGAAGGCTACAGTAAAGAACCATTCTACATAATTACATAGAAGGGAATTTATTGGGAGGACAGGACTGGGAACAGGGTTCGAGTGGGCACCTGAAGATTCAGTTGTGGATCTGACACCGGAGTATTGATGTTATTTGCTGGTCTCACCATAACGATCTTCGGCTTTTTGTATTCTTTTCTCCCTGGCTCCCATTTCAAAGTCGAAGGAGGACTGCAAGATTGGCCAAGCTAAATTGCTGTGGTGGCACATACCTGTAATCCCATCACCCGGGAGATGGAAGGATGAGGATAAGTGTCTTAGGGTTTCTATTGCTGTGAAGAGATGCCATGACCACAGCAACTCTTATGAAGAAAAAACTTTTAATTGGGGCTGGTTTACAGCTTCAGAGGTTTAGTCCATTATTGTCATGGCAGGAAGCATGGCAGTGCGAAGGCAGGCATGGCGTTGGAGAAGAAGCTGAGAGTTCTACATTTGGATCCTCAGGCAGCAGGAACAGAGAGAGAGAGAGATCCTGGGCCTGGCTTGAGCATTTGAAACCTCAAAGCCCACCCCAGTGACACACTTCTTCCAACAAAGCCACACCTACTCCAAAGGGCCAGATCCACTCCAACAAGGCCACATCTACTCCAACAAAGCCACACCTACTTTAACAAGGCCACACCTTCTAATAGTGCCATTCTTTGAGCCTATGGGAGACCGTTTTCATTCCAACCACCACGATAACTCAAGATGAGCTTCATCTATACAATAACAACAAGGCCAGTCTAGGCGAAACAAGATCCTGTCTCGCATCAACAACCTCCAAGAAAGGAAAACTAGTTGTGAATAGAATGGGAGAGTTGAGGATCATCACCTACTGGGACCACATAGGAAAAAGAGTCGAGTGGATGCTGGTGTTGTTACGAGGGGGTTTGGATATTGGACAGATGGATGCATGACAACTACTTTGTAAACCTGAGCCTGTTTGTGTCTTCAGGGTCTGGGAGAAGAGACTTCATGAAAGCACAGGATTAGCTGTGGTTAATAGGAGCTAGATATGTTGGTAGCTGGAGTATATGTTTTTCAGTATGAGTAGTTAAAAATGTCCAACTTATTGAATCTTAAATAGAAACCTTGTCATTTTGGTCATTTTTTTTTGAGACAGTCTTGCTATGTATGTAGCACTGGCTGGCTTGATATTCACTATATAGCCTAGCCTTGTCTCAAACTCATGCCAATCCTCTTATCTTAGCTTCCCGGAATGCTGGGATTACAGGCATGTGTCACAATGCCCAGCTCTGGTCAGTTCTTATCTATAGCTAATCCCTAAACTCTGTCTCAGTTTGTAGGGTATGATGCTATAAGAGCAAAGGTGTCAGAGCCCAGGGGGCATCTCACATCTCTGAGCCATGGCTGTTAGCATCATACACCAAAGGAGTTGAAGGTACTACAGAGCCAGCATTGTAACCAGGAAACAGACAAGGGAGGCAGACAGAGCAGAAAGGAACCTTGCATGTGTTGTCTAACCCACTAGTTTCTCATGTAGAACTTGATAATAATAGCAGAGACTAAGCTCACAATGAACAGCATTTTTCAGTCCTGAGAAACAGGAGGATGAAACTTAAAACAATGGACGTGTGGATATGAATAAGAGCCAGCTGTATCTGGCTGGACAAATTTGGCATATATCATCCACCCCTAAGGTTAGTAGTGACGGGCACTTTCTTTGTATGAGAAATATCATCAAGGAAGTAACACATGCATCCTCTCTAACCCAACAGCATTTTGGGACAGAGGGGCTTGTTCTTGAGAATGCCACTTCCCGATGAGAAAACTATGTCCCCGCCTTAGCATCTTATTATCTGCTAATGCTCTGATTTCTGTGGACTTGGAAATGGACATCAGCTCACTGTCAGTTTGTGGTGCTAGAACCCCACCACTGGCTGGTATGCAGCCATTTCACAGGGCTGAACACAGATACTCATGACCTACTTGAGGGCACTGGGTGTTTACCCAAGAGAAGACCAAGGAGGGACAATGGGAGGAGGAGCATTGGGAAGCTGGAGTCCCACACATACAGTGTGACCATATACCCGATTGTCCCAGAAAATGAAGAGCTGTCCTCAGTTTATACTTCCTCAAAATTCTCATGTATGGATGGTAAATATATGACCACTTTCATTCATACCAACACTTTGATGATCTATCCTGGACTCTGGGCTAACCATGGTGTACAAGCAGAGATGTTGGCAGTCAGTGTGGGCCCCGGACTATGGGTCAGAGCCCATAGAAAAAAATGTTCCCAGGTCGGGATAGGCATCCTTTCTTGTACATCATTGACTTCCAGCTTTGGTTCATCTTATCAAACTCTGCCGTCCATGGCAGCTGTTGCAATGACTTTACCCTCTAGGTCTGTCTCTCCTCTTATTCCTTGAGGATTTTTGCTTCTGGCTTCCTATTTGTCTCCTGAGCCCCCATCATACCAAAATGATCCCATCTAATCTTGAGGCTTTAGTAAGCATCACAAGACCAGGGCTCTCTCTTCAATGCTTGACACGTCTACTCAGTGGCTCACCAGCACTTTGACTTGTGTTACTAACAGGCACCTCACAGTCTGCTGTAACATAAGTGTTTGCTTGCCCACAGCTCAAGCCCGTCATCCGCTAATGTTTTCATCACTGGCATCCTAATAAAGCAGATACTCTATTGGTTAACCAGAGGAAAAAACCTCACACTCACCTTAAATCCTCTATCCCTTCCCACTTAATAGCTAATGTCAGAGAACCCCTGGCGCCTCTAGTTTTAAGGTATTTGTGGAATCTACAGCTTCTAATCACCACCCCGTATGCTCACAATGTGGTGACTCACCCTCACAGTGTAGGGTTGGTATGGTATTCTCTTAGCTAGATTTTCTGGCCCTACCCTTTCTTCTCTATGGTTTATTCTCAACCCAGAAAACAGAGAGATTATGGTTAAACATAGGCTAGATCATATTGGTCTTCTGAAAAACTCTGCTGTGCCGTTAAAACCAAACCCTTCATTATGACTTAAGAATTCTAGATGAGTTGGCCCTATTTACCATTCTGATCTCATCTTCAATTGGCCTACCTATCATTTACTCTAACCCAGTCCAGTTGGTTTTCATGTCAGGTACATTCCTACCCCAGGCCCTTTGAACTTGCTGTTCCTGTGGCCTGGAATGTTCTCTTCCCAATAATCTTGGCTCACTCCAGCATCTCCCCCATTCTTTCTTCTCAGTAAGGCCAAATCCTTATGCACAGATGTAGGTACGTGTGTGTGTGTGTGTGTGTGTGTGTGTGTGTGTGTGTGTTTGCATGCGTTATTTACTAATGTTTTCCTAGGTTCAGGAAAGGTATGATATCTGACATTTAGTGAACGTTAAGAGACTGGAGAGATGGCTCGGTGGTTAAAAGTTGTTCCTCTTGCAGAGGCCCAGAGATTGGTTTTTAGCACCCATATGGTGGTTCACAACCATCTATAACTCCAGCTCCAGGAGATCTAATGCTATCTCTGGTCTGAGGGTATCAGACCTGCACACAGTACACATACATACATGCAAACATACATAGAAACTAAATCTAAAAAACATTCAATAAATGTTTAAAGAGATAAAAATGTCAGTTACACACGCTTTTAGTTTGCTATTCTTCCAACAAACTCTAGGCATGTTACATCGAAAGGGATAGTTATGATGTCTTATTCCAACTTCTCTTACACACACACACACACACATACACACACACACACACCCTTTCTTGAGGTGCTTGAGGACCTCAATTTTGCCTGTACTCATATTAAATTGGACCTTCTACATGGCCAGCCAGCTGTGTAAAGGAAATTCTATGTGTTAGAAAATGTAGCCTTTTTTTGAACTCAAGTCATCTAAGTTGTATCCCACTCTTCTCTGCTGGCAGTCATGGCCTCTGTCTGGCTCCTGGCACACACATCACTCACATCTGTTGTTTCCCACAGGTTAAAGCAGCCTGTGTCATCAGTTTCTCCAATGCTGCAGTTCCTTCTTTTCTCACCATTATTGTTGCCCTCTGGACACAGGGCCCCACCTAAAGGATGGTCTACCAGAGTGTCTTATAGCGTTTGCCACCCTCAGGGTTTCTGACCCTCTGACATGTCACAAAGACAGGGTTTGGCATGTGACAAGGGCCTCATTGCCTTGTGGCTGGACAGGTGGTGGTGGAGGTTGCAACATATTTGAGGTCTGTGAGAATTTATGGGCACAGTGTGAAGAGGCAGGGCAAACTGCCGGTCAGTGGCATTGATTAGGTATGTCGCTGGGAGAGCTGGGAGGGAAGGGCTTCTTCAGGGTAACTTGTCTTTCACCTGGGCATGGCTGGACAAGCATGGGTTTGATTCTATGGAAATTCTGCCTCACACTCAAGTGTCCTGAGAATCTTTCTAAGATGCCCTGGGGAGGCATCTGATCACATTTTCCCATCAGTCTCATCAATGGTATTGTTTTGGTATCAGATGTGATGTGGGAAATGTGGGCCTCGGCCTCAAACACAGTCCTAAGCAAGTCATTTCACTGTGTATCAGTGACTTCATGTGGAGAATAATATGTGCCAGGCTCTTTGGCACGGCCAGGGCATTAAATGAGGCAAAACTGGGCACTGTGGTCTACACCTGTGGTCCTACCTAGTACCTGGGAATGTGAGGCAGGAGGACTGTGAGTTTGAGGCCAACTTGGCTAAGTTCCAGGTCAGCCTATAAATACATGGTGAGACCTCTGGTTGGGGGGGAGTTATAAATATTTTGTGTGTAAGTTAATAGGATGTGAAAGCAAAGCTGTTTCTTGGCTTATACTCTGAAAAAGACACTGGGTTCAATGCACGGAAGGGCCCTGGAGCCGTACCTGAAAACAGGGATGACATAGTCACTTGGAAAGATGCCAGTTTGTCCAGTGACTAAGGAGACGCCCCTCAGCCAACCATCTTGGGACTTGCCCAGAACCCTGATGCCTTCACCCTTCTTCAGGTCCAGCTCTTCAGGTCCGTGGGCTGAGTAACAGTGCAGGGCCACAAACCTAGAAACACAAGGGGCTGGTAAGGGAAGTGGAGCATGCCTGAGGAGGGCACAGAGCTGATGAAGGACTAAGGGAGCCAGTCCCTGGAGCTCACCTGCCAGCACCTAAAAATGGAAACAAACACTGAAGGCAGACAGAAGTGGAGCGACCCTGCTGGAATGCTGGGGGAGGAAGCAGGCCTTCTCTCTCCACTCCATGTAGCTGGACATTGCAGAGGGGCTAACATGGGCACTGTGACAATGGGGAACTGGCCTCCAGCAGAGTAACAGCTTGAAGGTCAGAATCAGTGGCAGAGGTGTGTGACAGTCTACCCTAGTGCCTTCTCAGTACTGTCTGCTCTGGTTCCGAAGACAGAAAGGCTCAGGAGACCAGAGTAATGAAGCAGTCTTTGGGGTAAGAGTAGGGTTTGTTTGACTTCTGGGAACAGCCTGGGAGACAGCTGGAACTATAAAGTGTACGTTAGGAATTAGGAGGCAGGGGTGATTATCATTAGTATTTTTTGCACGTAATGATTTCACCGGTAACTGGTGGGTGGAGGGGAATCGGTTTGTGTCATGCAAAAAACGAGTGAGAAGAAAGACGCTATTCTAAAGTTCACCCAGGAATCAGGTAGGTGGCGTCCAGGTATGAGTCACGGTAGTGAGGACAACAGGGAACAGTGAGGCTAAGTTGTGAGAAGAGCTGCCTCATGAAAGGCATTGAAGGAAGAACTTAATTGCCGTGCTGGATTTGGGGTCACCTCAGCCCGGCATGTCCAAGCTTACGGCATTGGGACATGAGGTTGCCATCTTCGAAATTTATGCCCCACAACTGTATAATTGAGCTTGCAATAAACATAACAAAAGCAAAATAGATCTGGTAATATTTTAAGTTAGCTTATGATTTTGGATTGGGCTGCATCCTTAGCTATGTTTGGTCTCATGTAGCATGTAGGCTGCAGGTTGGACATGCCCAGTAGTCCTCAAAGATCCTAAGGACTAGGAGATACGCCTAAACTCTTTATCAAAGTGGTTCTTATTTGCAAGTGTTTTTTCTTACCCCAATGCTGAATGAATATATATATATATATATATATTCATATATATACACATACATATATATACACAACACACACATACATATATAAAACTTTACTGACTATATAGCAAGTCAATATTCACTTATGACCCAATATTTTAAACCTGAAGTGAAACAATACCCAATCTCCTAGCAATGTTGTGCTTTCTAATCTGTGTTTTTCTCATCCATGCTCACCACCATTGGTGGAAGAGAAGGAAGGGGTGTTGTTGGCTGTTTGGATGCAATGCGTTGGGCATGGAGACTAGGTGGCAGGGGAGGCGGCCGGGTTGGCTCTGAGCTTTTTACTCACATGTTAGTTGAGAGGTGTTGCTGGGAGCTGGGCACACTGACCACGGCTGTGGAATGTCCTGGAGAGGCAGGTGCAGAGTGAGAAGTGCTGACCTGTACCGGCAGAGGAGACAGCCAAGCAGAACCAGTGAGAATCATAAGCCAGGTGCATGAACAAGACCCAGAGCAGCTTGACACAGCTGAAAACCAACAGCCACACCCAGCACCGCCTCCCCCCCTCCCATTTCTCTGGTTCATGGCCTTGGGCAGAGTGAGGTGGAGCAGATACAGTATGACCTGGTACACAGGTAGGGGTTCCCAAAGGAGTGTAGCAGTGTGGCAGGCAGGCTGTCAATGTAGAGCCAGCAGGGACAGTGAGCTTCCTCTGGCCCACCCCACCTAGGTCTCATCTATGTGGGAAACCTGTCTGTGGAAAACAGTAGATGACTAACAGGGACTCAGGACTTAGCTCCCCTGCACAGTTTATAAGTGCCTTATAAGTATCAAAAAATTTAGTTCTTATCAAAGGTAGTTTATTAATGAAAGGGGGCACTGTGGGGGATAAGAGTTATTAACTAGGGCAAACACAGTTTAAAATTGTCTAGGATATGAGTCCACCTGCTCATTAACTACTGATAGTATTAAAACACATACATACATACATACATACATACATACATACATACATACACACACACACACACACACATCTTAGCAGGGTATTCATTAACTTACAGAACATGAATCTGAATCTCTTTCATTTCTCTCGATAAAAACACAACAGCAATGATAGAAGCCTCTGAACTCTGCCTGCTTCCTAGGAAAAAAGTTATGCTATCATCTATTGTCTGTCTATCTATCTATCTATCTATCTATCTATCTATCTATCTATCTCTCCATCCATCATCTACCAATCATCTATCTATCCACTCATCATTCTTTCTATCTATCTATCTATCTATCTATCTATCTATCTATCTATCTATCTATCATCTATCGATCAATCATCTCTGTCTATCTGTCTGTCTGTCTGTCTCTTTCTCTCTCTCCCCACCCCCATGTGTGTACGTGTACATGTAGAGGTCAGTTCTATCTGCCATATAGGTCCTGGGGATAGAATTCAAAGCTCACATCCCCAGTTTTGGCAGCAAGCACCTTTACCTGCTGAGCTATCTCATCAGCCGTTATCTTGTCCCTCCCTCCCCCACTTCTTTCTTTTTTGAGTCAGGATCTCTCATTGGGACCTGGGCCTTGCTGATCATGCTAGGCTGGCCAGCCAGTGAACCATCTCTGGGTTTGCAAGTCCATAGCACTCCATCTGGGTCTTTTGTCTGGATTCCGGGGATTGAATTCAAGTCTTTTCATTTGTGTGGTAAGCATTTTAAAGGCTGAGCTACCTTAGAATATTTCTGTGCTTCCCTCTCCAGCCTTGCTTTTCTGTCTTAGCAATAAAAACCCATTGCTGCAATGAAACCCCATGAACGAAAAGCACATTGGTGAGGAGAGGATGGTTTGGCTTATGCTTCCACATCACTGTTCATCATTGAGGAAAGTCAGGACAGGAGCTCAAACAAGGTAGGAACCTGGAGGAAGGAGCTGATGCAGAGGTCATGAGGGGTGCTGCTTGCTAGCTTATTCACTAGTTCAGCCTGCTTTCTTATAGAACTCAGGATCACCAGTCCAGGAATAGAACCACTCACAGTGGGGTAGGCCCTTGCCCATAAATCACTAGTTAAGAAAATGCCCTACAGGCTTGGTTATAGCCCTCATCTTAGAGAGGTCTCTTTTGTGCTTGTTTGTTTTGTTTTTAGAGATACATGCTCACTACCTTTGGTTATTATACAGTGCATGTAAGTACAAAGTTATTATAATGTACCCTATAAAACTCAGACAAATATACGCCCCCCCCCAAAAAAAGCAAAAAGTACCACAATATGATATATTCTTATCACAGAGTAGATGTTGTTTACTAAAAATGTGATCTAAGTGAGGAGGACACCTGGACATTAGAGCGGTCCCCAGAGTAAGAGTGAGACTGAGAGATTAGAGGGATGTCTGATATGTACTGTTTCTGGCTCACTACACACCATACACCAGTCTCTGCCTGCTTGCCTGTTGCCTGCCTGTCTGTCTGTCTGTCTGTCTGTCCCTCTCTCCAACTCTCTCTTGTTAGAGAGTACACTGGCATAGTTGAGTGGGTTAAATCACGCAGGAATGAAGCACATCCCCTTGTGCTTTATGTCTCAGCTTCATTTTTTTTTTTTTTTTAGATTTTGTGTGTGTGTGTGTGTGTGTGTGTGTGTGTGCATACGTGTGTCCCACATATGTGTATGTGTCTGAGGAGACTAAAGGAACATGTGGCAACCCTCTGGAGATGGTGGCTGTGGGTCTTCCGTAAGAACATGAAAAGTTCTTAACCACTGAGCTATATATCTGCTTAGTGCAAGCATTGTCTTGAGGTTTCCTCTTCTCAAATGACTTTAGCTTGTGTCAAGTTGACATGAAACTGTCCAACCCAATTGACCCCTTGTCAACTTGACACACAAGCACATCACTGTCAAGCCACAACTTTTCCTTTTTTCTTCATCCCCAAGATGAGACATTATGTATCAGTAACAACATAAAACATTTTACAAACTTAAAAAGTCCCACTGTCTTTACAAATTCAAACACTTTAAATTCATTCTGTTTAGAACATTCAAAGTCTCTTACAAAACCTAAAATCTCTTTCAAAATTTAGTCTCTCAGGTGCAGGATACTGTAAAATCAAAAATAAGTTAAACACACTTTTACTTTGAGAGGGAAATACCAGGACACAGTCACAGTTAGATCAAAGCAATGCCCAGTATTTGGGTTCTCACTAAAAGCTTGAGTCTCTTCTTTAGCTCTAGCCTCTGTATCACACACAGCTTGTCTTCTAAGCTTGGGTAGGATCTACTTCCCACTGCTGCTCCTGTTCTTGATGGTCATCCCATGGCAGTGACATCTCCAAAATGCTGGGGTTTTCTGCTGCAACTGGGCAGCACTTTCACCAATGGGCTCTCTTCATGGTAACTAAGTCTCAACTTTTTGTTGTACGGCCCTTTCAATCCCGGGCTGTCAACTACAACTGAGGCTGCATTTTCATCAATGGCCTCTCCTGGTCTCTCACAGCACCAAGACTTAGCTGCTTTCCATGAACCGTTCATGCCTTCAAAATAGTACCACTTGAGTGACTCTTGCACTACCAAGTCTGGCTACTAGCTTGAGGTACAACCAGGGCCACCTCTGAAACACAGCTTCTATGTGCTGACTTTCAGGAAACACTTCCCAGAAGAATTCCTCTAGTGATGATGGTCTTTCCTTAATCATCACTAATTTCTCAGCTTCAGCTGGTCAGCATCAAGTATTCCAGTAAAACAGAGATGATTTACTGGTTCTGCTTTCCTGTTAACTGGGGCCGATTCTTCAGCCCCGGCTGAGCAGAACCAGATCTTCACACAAATGGCTCTGGTAGAATCCTTGCTTTCCTTTGGAACTTCATAAACCAGGCTGCCATCGTCTGCACCGCTCTCCACATTTTTATCTTCCAAGCTCCTACAGAACATCTCACTGAGCTCTCAACACTCAATGGCTCTCTAGGCCAAAGTTCCAAAATCCTTCCACAGTCTTCCCGAAAATCTTGTCAAGTCTGTCACAGCAATACCCTACAACCCTGGCACCGACTTCTGTCTTAGGGTTTTATTGCTGTGGAGAGATGCCGTGACCACGGCAACTCTAAGAAAGAAAACATTCAATTGGGGCTGGCTTACAATTCAGAGTCTTAGTTCATTATCATTCTGTTGGGAGCCATGGTGGTACTCAGGCAGACATGGTACTGGGGAGGTAACAGAGTACTACATCTGGATCCACTGGCAGCTAGAAGAGAGCAATTACTGGGTCTGGCTTAGGCATATAGAGCCCTAAAGTCCACCCTGAGTGACACACTTCCTCCAACAAAGCCGCACCTTCTTGAACAAAGCTACACTTCCCAATGCCATGACCTAAGTGTTCAAACATCAGTCTATGAGGGCCATTCTCATTCTAACCACCTTTCCCTACTCCTGCTCTCATGTTTGCTTTGTGGTCTCTTTGGCCATGCTGTTTCTGTCATTTATTTCTCACATCTTCTTACTTCTATTTTCTATAAAAGAAATCTAAATCATGAATAATCATGTACACAGCAAGTGTATACATAATTTTATGCATCACTTATGTAGTAGTATAAGTGATGTGTGTATCCATACCAGTAAACTCAAAATACCAATAGTAATAGGATATTGTACAGCTCTCTGCATCTTCCTCAATAACCAACCACATGGCTTCCCTTCCTCTAGAGCAACAAAATAACTATAAAATAATTTTATGGTTGGGGGTTGTGGTGGTTTGAAGATGCTTGGCCCATGGGAAGTAGTACTATTTGTTAGGAGGCATAGCCTTGTTGAAATAGGTGTGACCTTGTTGGAGGAAGTGTGTTACTGTATAGGCAGACCCTGGAGGTCTCCTATGCTCAAGCTCCACCCAGTGCAGAAATGAGAGCCTCCTTCTGGCTGCCTTCTGATCAAGATGTAGAGTGCTCAGCTCCTCCAGCACCAAGTCTCCCTACATGATGCCATGCTTCTCACCATGATGATGACGGACTGAAACTTTGAAACTGTAAGCCAGCTCCAATTAAATGTACTTTTAAGAGTTGCCTTGGGAAGTAGACTTCAGATATGAAAATGACCTTGGGCTAGGACAGGGAAGTAGGCTCAGATACTTTGGTCATCCTGATAAGTCCTTAGAAACAGTGATCATGGGAGTGTTTACGTAACTGGGTTTAATGCGTTGCTTTTTCTTTGACTGTTTGTGTTTATTGTCTTGCTTGTTTCTTGACTATTTACATCCATTGTATTACTAGACCCTCAACCTAGAACAGACCTTAATACATGCATGTAATTAAAATGGTATAAAAGCAAAAAGGAGGAGGGATGGGATAGGGGATTCTAGGGAGGAGAAATGAGGAAAGGGGATGACATCTGTATTGTAAATAAATAAAATATCCAATAAAAAAAAAAAGAGTTACCTTGGTCATGATGTTTCCTCACAGCAATGGAAACCTAACTAAGACAGGGGTCCCCACATCATAAGGAACTGTATTAAAGTGTCACAACATTAGGAATGTTGAGTTGAGAACCACTGCTCTAATTGTGCTAAAATGTGTGCTAGTCATCCCAGGGCTTTTTGTGTAGTTTCTTCACTCTGACACACATCCTTATATAGGCTTCTCTGTTTTGTCTGCTATGAGCATCATAAGAAAGCACATGGGGCCGGAGAGATGGCTCAGTGGTTAAGAGCTCTGACTGCTTTTCCAGAGGTCCTGAGTTCAAATCCCAGCAACCACATAGTGGCTCACAACTAGGATTCCAGTTGAAGAGAGTGACAGTGTACTCCCTTGTAGAAAATAAATAAATAAAGCTTAAAAAAATAGAAAGGAAAGCACATATAGTAAGTATATTCTGTGACATGGAGTTTTGCTGGGTATTTGTGGTTCCTGTCTCCTATTTCATGGCAGGAGTGTACCACCATGGGACTAATCTATCGCTTATCTGTCATTTGGGCGGCTTTTAGTTTGGGGCTGTTATGAACAGTGTTGGGATGAACATTCCTGTACATGTCCCCTGTGCCCATGAACAAGAGTTTCTCCAGGATATACACCTAGGAATGGAATTGACGGGCCGTAGGGTAGGGTAGGGTAGGTGCCTGCTCAGTTTTATTAGGTAATAACAAAGTGTTTCCCAGTGTGGTTGTAACAATTTACAAGTCTGCCGGCAACAAATGACAATTCCTGTTATTTTAGAGTCTTGCCAGCATGAGGTAACATGCTCTTTAATATCTGCTCATGTGATGTATGAGACGCTAACTCATTGTGGCTTTACATTCATGCCCGTGGATGCCAACAGACTTGAGCTTATTCTTTTTCTCTGTTTTCAAATGCTTACTGACTATTCTTAGCACATGAAATGCCTGTTCCAGATCCTCTGTCATCCCAAAGTCCTCAGGTTATTTATTATTTTCTCATTAAGTTGTGGAATTCTATTATAATGATATAATATATTCCCACACAGCACTTTTGGAAAATCTTAGCTAAAAAATGTCTTTTAATCCCAAGGTTGTGAGGTGTGCTTCTGTGTTGTCTTTTGGAAGTTTCATAGTTTCATCTTTCATATATACATTCTTTAGTTCACATGGAATTGATTTTTGACGAGGGAGGAATCCAATTTCATCCTTTCCCCACACAGATACCCAATTAGCCCGTGTCATAGCTCATTCTTCCCTTGTGACCTGCGGAGATTTTTGCCATAAATCACATCTCCACACTGTCTGTTTGCAGGTTTCCTAGCATGTTTCATTGGTTTAAAAGAAGCTGGAGCTAAGTCCGAGCCAAGTTAGTGACTGCCATTTTAACTTAAGATGAGTGATATCTGATCTGCAGGCAAGTCACTCCGAACAGACCCCACCCCCTCACTTTAGAAGTCATTTGGCCCCTGGTTTTTTAATGTTGTGTTTGAACATTAGAGTTACCTTTTGCATTTCATGAAAACAAACTCTAGAGCTGTTGAATTTGGAAATACATTTTGGGGGGAGGTTAACAACTTTAAGATATTGAAATATGGGTGTGGTGAGATCGGAGGAATATGACTGAAGGCCAGCTCCAGCCGTTTACCTCCTCTCCCCTCTTCCCAGAGGCAGAGTTCATTCTTCCCTTCGACCGTTGCCATAAATCAGGTCTCTACACTGTCTTGTTTCCAGGGTTTCTGGGATATTACATTGACTTAAAAGAAACCGGAGCTGTCTCCTTCCTTCTTTCCTTCTTTTCTCCCTCCCTTGCTCCCTTCCTTCTTTCTTTCCTATTGTGCATCCCTGTTGCTCTGGATGGCCTGGAACTTGCTATGGGATCATTCGGATCACCTGCTTTAGCTGCCTCAGTGGTAACACCCGTGGGCCGCCATACCTGAACTAGATGCCATTTAAAGAGAGATATTGAGCTTTCCTGTCTAAAAGCCTGACACATTTCACCATCTATTCTGTCTTTTTTTGATCTTAAGAACTGCAGAAAACTTGACACAACAGTGCCTGTCCTTAATTCCAGTACTGGGAAAGCAGAGACAAGAGGATCAGAAGTTCAAGGTCACGTTCCGCAACATACCAGGCTCAAGGCTAACCTGGGCTATATGAGAGCCCATCTCAGATAAAAAGAAATTATACTATAAAGCCTGTAACTTTACTTTACACCCAGTACTTGGAAGACTGAGGATGAGGACTGCCATTTGAGAGCAACCTAGATTATGGTGAGTTCCAGGTCAGCCTGAGGTAAAGAGTTAGACACTGAAAACAATAAATAAATAAATAAATAAATAAATAAATAAATAGTAAAAGAAAATTACCTTCCTAGCCTTCTTTTTGGTATACAGACATGCAACTGTGTTTACAAATGCTGGTTTGAGATTAGTAACTTTAATAACAGCATATCTGTTCTCAGTGTATTATTCTGTATTCTTTTGCATTTTCTATATAGACGATAATATAATATTCATTTAGTGACTCTTTTCTTCAAATATGCAACCTTTACTTTTTCTTGCTTAGTCTGTTGGCCAGGCCTCTAGGCAGGGTTAACCAGAAATATGGCAAGGTCTCGTTCAAGGGCCCAACATTTTACAATTAAGCAAGACGTTTGCTGTAGGTTTAGACAGATCCCTTTCACTGAATTCTATTAAGATTTTAATTCCTAGCTTGATAAAATTTCTAGTGTATAATAGATAGATACAGAATTCTGTCAAATATTTCCATATATATTTTTCCCATACTATATTTTGTCTATATTCTTTAGAATGTTACATAGGCCTTTTTCTTTAACTACTTAACATGATTTATGAGTGGAATTATTTTTCTTTTTTCTTTTGTTTATTTTTATTTTATATGTATGGTAGTCTTGGCTGGGTATCTGTGCATCATCTGCATACTGCTCCCTCAGGGGTCAGGAGAGGGCATTGGTTACTATGGAACTGGAGTTACAGACAGATGTTAGCCACCAGGTAGGTGCTGGGGATTGAACTCAGATCCTCAGTAAGAGTCATTTCTCTAATCCTGTGTTTTTATTTTTTATTTATAATGTAAAGAATAACCTAGGCTCCATGAAATACTCAGAGCTTTTCTTTTCTCTTCTTTTCTTTTCATGTTTGGAAGAGTTTAAACACTATCTCCTCGAAGTTGTGAAAGAACTTAGACACCTCTCTGGGTTTTTGTTTGTTAGTTTTGTTTTTAGGTATGTGTTGTTTTTTAAATTCAATTACCTTCCTTCCTGCCCATCCTTCTTTCTTTCCTCTCTGAAAGGTTCTGGCTATGTAGTCCTGGCTGGCCTCAAACTTAAGACACCCTCTCCTGTGCGCTGACTCATTTGGTCAGGTATACTCCACCCTTTGCCTTTGTTTTTCTTAGGCTTTTCTCAGCCATGTATCTGCTACCTTTCAAACAAGATTTGTGTCTCAGGATAGAGAGAGTGGCTACTATAATACATTTGAAAGACGAGGGCATCTTGTTCCATAATTATAACCTTTGTCCATTTATTTATTTATTTATTTATTTATTGTCTTTAAGGCAGGATTTCTCTGTGCATTTCCAGCTGACCTGGACCTTGCTCTGTAGACCAGGCTAGCCTTGAACCCAGACATCTGCCTGCCTCTGCCTTCTGAGTGTTGGGGTTACAGGTGTGCACCACCATCATTTGGCCCACTGTCCACTTAAAGTGTTACAATTTATAGTGTAACCACATTCCAGTAAGCAACGTACCTGCTATGTCTCTTTTGAGTCCCCATACTGGTACTTATTTACCAAATATTATGGCTAAAGATCTGTGAGGTCATGAGGATTTATGACAGGGTCATTATTCTCACGTATAGGGTAGACTATGTGCTAATATGCCATCTTCCTGCAGCAGGATCTTGTCTTTTCATTTTCCAAACAGACCAATCCCAAGATGTGATGTGTCAAAACATCTAATGAGTCCCATGATTCACCCACCCCTGATCCAAACAAAAGTACCCTCTGTTCTGAGAACGTAGCTTTGTGTTAGAAAGAGTGGCGTCGAAGTACATTTCTCCAACGGAGAGCTGGATGGACCAAACCGGTCAAGAGACTACAACATTTTTTTCTTAAAAACTGGTTCTGAGTTCAGATCCCTAGGGAATGGGCCTTTTCTGTTACTCTTTTACCATGTAATCCCAGGCAAGTGGACCTGTTTGTCCCGGAATTCTTCCATCTGACTTGGTGTACTTTAATAGGTTTTTCTGTGATGACTTGTCAAGAGTTCATAAGTCTTAGAGTCTCACTTCAGGAGAGAGAGTTGGGAGGCAAACTTAAGTTAGCTAAAAAGAAAAGTTAATTGGAAAAATTGTTTTGGAGAAATTCAGAGAGCCCAGACATTCTTTGACAATATCGACTCCATCTTTGTGAACTTTACAAAACTGACTATTTACGCTGTATCTATTGACTCAGGAAAACAAAAAAACTTCCCTAAAGTTATTAGAAGAACAAAGAAGATGAGTTTTAGAAAGAAAAGAAATCAGGCATGGTAGTGCATGCCTGAAATCAAGCACACAGGCGGTGAGGCAGGAGGACTGTGATTTTTTTGAAGCATCCCTGTACTACATAGCAAGATGTTTTCCCTCATCCCTGTCCCCATCCCTTAAAAAAGAGCAGAGAAAAAAAAAATCAACCACAGCTCCCTATATTATCAAATCAGTTGTTCCTGTTCCCTTGGGGGCAATTGAGTTCCCTCAGTAAGCTCATAGCCTTTGAAATCATAGACATAGTTTTCTCATGGTAATCTGAAGCTGCCTGTTACCTTCTTGGTGGCAGGACAGCTTTCCTCTTTGAATTATTTAATGGGAGACCATATGAAAAACATGCCATACTCAGGCAGATACCTTGCTTGGTCATGAAATCTTTCCATCTTTTGAGACTAACAGAGAGCATGGATCCGAGGCCCGTCCGCAGCTTGGCATCCTCTCTAGAGACAAGCCTGGGGTGTACATATGGAAGGACTTTCAGCATTTTCTCCAAAGCCGCCTCTTAAAGTCTCTTTTCAAAAGCGTGAGGCTGGTTTTATGCGACTCTGGAGTATAGGAAAAGCCCATTCTTCACATTTCTAACTGGATTTAAGCAGCTTGAATTGGCTGTTCCATGGGCCCACAGTCTCTGCCTCAATGGTCCAGCCTGTGGCAACTCTGTAGGTAAATTTCTGCTGTCTTTTTCTGAGACACTGAGATTACTACATAAGCTTGGAGCCCAGGGCTCTTTGGACAATGGCTACCTCTCACCTTCCAGAGTTCTTCTGTACCAGATAGGAATAGAGAGAGCCTGAAACATTTTAGACCATCTGTTTCCAAGCATGAAAGTTTAAGCTCATTTTGCTAAAAAGGCATGAGAATGTGGATCTGACTAAAGAGGAGGAAATCTAGAGGACAGATAGGTAGCTTTTTTTTTTTTTTCCTCCAGCTCTTAGAGCATACCTGAGCATTCCACAAATGTCCACTGACTTATTCCAAAAAGACTTGTGTCTAAACCATCTGGGTTTAGATGGTTTCTCTTACCCAGTTATTTTGTCTGGTATCAGCATTATTACCAGATAATTGAGGTGCATTGGAAGTTAGGTAAGGTCTCTTTTTGTTTTTATTTTTTTCTGGATATTCTCTGACTAGGCTTTTTTTTTTTTCTTCTCCCAGTGGATGATTTCCCACAAACCACAGGTATTATGTCCCTCAATGGTGGATGGACCTGGTCTGGTACTCAAGGATTCAGACAGATAGGCATATGATAATATATGGCCTCACTTAGACATGTCTGATCCCTTTCAGTCAGCAAGTGCTCTGAGTGTCTGAATTCCAGGTGCCGTCATCTGTGAATGAAAAGGGTTTGAAAAAAAAAAAGGCCCAGTTTCCCTTGTTTTAAGGGGTGTGTAATCTCACAAAGATAAAACAAGAAAAGCCAAAATAGATTTCTGAGAATGCACCTGCCACAAGAGCTCATGTTCATAGAGGCCACACATTACTAATTTATTTTCTCATGTTATAGTGAGTCAAAAGACCAAATGCTGTATGTGTGCATGCACACGTATATGCATGTTTGTCTGGGTGCTCCTGGGTGTGCATATCTGCTCATGTGGAGGCCTGAGGTCAAACTGGGATGTTATACCTCAGAAATTATCCCTGACATCTCTTTTAGATAGGTTCTCTGTGATATCAATCTTGTCCAATAGGCTAAGCTGGCTGGCCAGGGACCCACTTGTCTGTGCTCCTCTGGTCTTCCAAACTAAGCATTACTATATCTTCCTCATTCTCATTTTGCTGACAAGATTGTTAAGCAAACACATATTACAATAATTTGCCAAGGGCCATAGGGCTGGGTAGTTGGCAGAGGTAGGATCTGAACTTGAATGGTCTGATACAGAGTCCATTCCTTCAGCCCCACTTGCGATGTCTGAGGCAGCATGTGTCTTTTGGAGGTAGGATCAGTGGTGCCAGTGATAGGGCTGGAGGGTTCTTGGAGGACAGGCAACAGTGGGGGCTAGAACCACAGGCAACTCATTAGCTCTCAGCTCCTTATTTGTGAGGCTGAGCTAGGACAGGTTAGCCCAGTTTCAGAGACACCTACCAAGGCATCTGAGAAACTTCCCAGCCATCTCTCCCCTATAAGTTTTATGAGTGGATTTCACAAGGCAGAGGGAATAGAGCAGAGCCTGAGGGAGAGTGGTGGCAGCCTTTGAGTTGGTTCATACACATTGTTCACTGGTCAAAGCAGATGCTACCACGCCCAGTGCCACTTTGCTCCTGGTCAATGGCCAGGTTAGATGGTCACCCCTGTCTAATAATCAAACATTAATTTTAAGAGTTGTGGCTGAGGGCCTTTGGCTTTTATTAATTATATGAGTCTTGAAAAACCCAAAGCCCCCGGCTTTATTATTTTTAAAGGGTTTATGATTTAAGCCTATTTATGTTAGTATGTGTGTGTGTATGTGAGGTGTGTGTGTGTGTGTGTGGTGTTCAGGTCCTCATGGAGGCCAGAAGAGGATGTTAGATGCCCTGGAGCTGGAGTTTCAGATGTTCGTGAGCCATACAGTGTGGGTACTAGGACTAAGCTCGGGTCCTCTGCAGGAAATAGTCTTAACCCCAGAGCCATATCTCTCTAGCCCCAGCCTCTGGTTTTAGAGTCTCAGGATGTGAGAGCTGAAGTAGACCTTAAAGTCAATTTAATCCCCAAACCTCAAAGAGTTCAAGTGTCATGCTGATGGTCACAGGTAGAGTTTAAGATCAGTCAGGGCCAGGCCTACTACAGGGGGAGGGGCCATGTCCTGGGAGCTGGTTGGGGCAGGTTCTATACTAGCTTTCCAGTCTCTTTTACTTACATTGCTAACAAACCCTTGGGGGCTTTCCCTGCATGCCTCTGCTCTCCTGGTGCCCAAACTCTAGAGAGCACAGGCAGCACAACAAATGACTAGAAGGGATGGAGGCTGGTTAAATGCTTTCTCTAAAGGAACTGGTGATGGAGAATGAATGAGAATTGTTTCTGATGGTCTTTTCCTTGTTGACTGTTTTATTCTCTCTGGCTAGAAAGAACTTGGCTATGAGATCCATTCACACGTATTCCACTGCTTCCCCCCTCGTACCTGGAATGTTTACTCTTGTGGCATCCCTTACCTTTTGGGGTTCATCCCATTCACTTATGTACAATTATTTCTATATATGCGAGGCTAGACTTTAGGAAGCATAGTGGCCTGGCTTGAGGCCCAGGGTTACAGGTGACTTTGCCTGTCTGGGGACAGAGCCCAAATATAAAGCATCAAAGCATGGGCACACTGTCCTCAAGGGATTAAGCTCAAAATTGCTGGCAAGGCATGAGCCAGGAAGGCAAAATTGATGAGACGGGCTGAATGTAGCAGCAACACCCTTTATCTCCTATGTGTGTCCCACAAAGGCTACATTCACTTGGCAGTCATCCACCCTAGCTAGAGACTCCCCTCCTTCATTGCCTTATTTCTTATGCAGGTCCTTATCCATACAAGAATCCATACAAGGATTTCCTCACTCATCTACAGCTCTCTCATCCAATCTCTCCATCACTTGCGTGTTCATTCAGTCTGCCTCTTGCTCTCCGTCAGCGGTTCACACACACACAGCCATAGATACATTCAAGAGGCCCCTCTCATTGGTCTATTTGTGCATTCAACTCACATTTACTAAATGTCTTGCCCTGCCAGGCTCTACTGGACTTAACCCTGGAATGGTGGAAGGTACCAGTTGCCCTGGCCTTGCGGAGTTCAAAGCAGTAAGAGAGCACTCAGGCAAACTCTCTCCAGTGTGTGTAGTCAGCCTGTGTGTGGTGGAGTATTGAATGTTCCTTCCTCCCTACAGGGTTCAAAGTAACCAGACACACATGCTCACAAAGCCTTACAAAAAAAGAAAGATCAAGGTCCGGGGCCAACCAACTTTTTCTGTAAAGCGTCAAAGGGTAAGTATTTTAGGTTTTTCATTTAGTTTCAGTCAAAATCACCCAACTCTGTCATTGTGGTATGAAATTGGTCACGGATAATACCCACAGAGTGAGCCTACCTGTGTGACAATAAACTTTATTTTTTGAGCACTGAAAATGAGATTTTTCTTGCCTGTTATAGAGTATTTTTTTTTTTTTGATCTCCTCTACACCCCAGTTCCAAACTAGGGAGCAGGCAATACTTGTCCCATAAGCTGTAGATTGTCAGTATTATTTTAGGTCAAAGTAACAAATGAACGGATGATGGTTTCCAGGTGCAACAGTGAGGTGGTTAGTCCTTCTCTGGAGACCCCAATTTTTAGGTTGGTGGCTGTAAAGTATCTAATACCAGGTTCAGGAATGAAGGCCAGGAAGTCCCCAGTTATATTCTGTCACTTGAGCCAAAGTAGGTGATCGATTAAACCAGTAGACTGTGCTTCAGTATACACCTGCTTACATTTGTTCAGGGACTGCTTCCTGACTATACATCCAAGCGTGGCATGTCACCAGGTCTCAGTCACTAGTACCCAGATAAAGAAATGACTGGCACATGGGAGGTCACCATGTTTGAGGATAGAAGCTTAATGACAACAAACATTCTTGGCTAGTCTGGCTTAGGGAGAGCCAAAGGCTGTGAGAAAAGAGGCAGAAACATAGGTAAGCACTTGAGCTGAGCCAGGCCAGTGGCAAAGATCTGGTCTCCTCTGTCATCAGTGTCCTACCTAGTAGTCAGCCTGGAAAGATGTCTTGGAAACAAATACACTGGAGTGTGCAACATTATTTGCTATGTCAGCAGATTTTACTGTGCACCAAGCTGTCCAATTTCCCACTAGTAGCTTGATTGTTCGCAGGAGGGGTGAGAAAAGAGGGAGAGGGGTGGGTTATTTTGTCTCTTATACTTGGCCTTTGAAATACAATAAGCATTTTTTGTATGAAATAAAATGCCCCATTTTTTTTTCTGGGAAATTTCTCTACTGTTTTCTTTTCTTAGGATATTGTTATTCACCAAAAGAAAAATTGCTAAGTTGTTAACAAGGGGCTGTGATGAAGAACATGTTTATTCTTTTCTATGAAACAATAGAAAGTCATGTCCATCTTTTTTCCCCATAAAAATGCCACCCTTGAAGAAGGCCTTCCCAGAGTACCTTGTTTGCTAAAGAAACTCGGATGTACCCCTAACTCAGTACTGCTACCGCAAAATGACAAAGAAGAAGATTGTAGCCTTACAGAATCTTAGATTATAGACTTGTCACATGGCACAGGTGACTCACTTCCTGTGTCTAGGCATGACAGACATTACTAATCAATCCCATAATTTTTCTCACTGTGCCTGCTTACTTCCCACAAATTGTTTTAAAACCATTTCTGTGGACAGTTGACATTTCTACTTTTGCTGCTGGGTGTAGGGAAAGACTTGGAAGATAGCCAACCCTGGGTTGAATAATCCTGAGCTAATTATGGGTTATTCAATGAAGGGTCTCTCAGTTTCTTCATTTAAAATGGAAGCAGTGCTATTTATTAACAACACCCAGAGGTTGGGGTGGTATTTGGGACCATAGCATTGAATCTATCATAAATGGTGTCCTTTCCTTTGGGTTAAGCTGAAGTGGAAAGTGGAGCCATTTTGGTAACTCAATCTTTTGATTCTTTCAGCTTATTTCAGGTTTGGAGTAGTTTGCTTGCCTGCTTCCAGGAACAGGACACTGACAAACCTACTTGTCCCACCTTTACAAATTTTCAGGTTTCTCCAAAGCCCCTGACTATCTCTCAGTGTGAATTTGGGATGCATGGTTTGCTGGGGTGTTCAGATAGGACACCATCTCCGCACAGGCCCTGCCTTAGCTGTTGTTCATATTACATTAGTTACCCATCTGGTTTATACTTTGTACATTAGTGGCTCTCAACTGGTAAGACTGTGTCAGGGGGATGTCTAACAATATCTGGAGAGACTTTTTTTTTTTTTTTTTTTTTTTTTTTTTTTTTTTTTTTTTTTTAATGGCTACAGGAGGGTGACCAAGTTTGCAGGGAGAAGTTGTGTGCATTTCAGGTCCCTGTGGATGAGCCCTGAGTTCAGCCTCAGAGTTCAAGAATCTCTGTTTAAATGCTGAGGTGCAGGCTGGGCCACTCCCTCTTTCAACCAGACAGGGTTGGGTCTCCTTAGTGGTTCACCAGCCAGGATTAATTGGGCAAAGTGATGATGTAAAGTTTAACCACTCATTGGAGAAGTGCTGAATCAAGGAAGGGAGGTTAATTACCAAACTTGCTTTAGTCACCAGAAACCAGGTTTTCTCTAGAATATGTTGGGGAGCTAGGGCAGGGCTGGGGACGGAAGTATATAGAAGTAACCATGTACCAAGAGCCCTGCACTGTTCAGAGACTAGGCTGCTGGGCAGGGATGGCTGCAGCTCCTGGCTTGCCTCCTTCATTACTTGGGATTATAGCTGAGAGTCTGACTTTAGCAAGCAGAATTGTCCCAGGGACACATGGATAGAATACCAAATTAGACTCCTGCACTTTTGGAATTATCACTGCCTGTCAAGGAAGCAAAGGGTCTTTTGGAATCCCTCACACTCCAACTCCAGCATGTCATTCCTCTGAATGCCTACTCCCAGCAAGGCTGGTCTAGACAGGTCAGCTCTGGGGCAGGAGTAGAGAGGATACTTAGAGTGTCCTGGTTTGACCTAATAAAAACAACAGAAAGGACATCTACTGGGTCAGTTTCCATTGCTACATCCAGGCCATTATCTCCCGTACGTGGAAAACTGAGGCTCTGAGAGAGAAAATATCTTTCTGAAAGTCCTTCTGTTCAGGAAGGAGCAGTGAATCCCTGCTCAGATTCTAAGGACCTCAAAGCCTGTAGCTTTGTACAGCTCTTCGCTAAGTTCTTTATCTCAGGGAAGAAGCCTTCCTGACCCTCACCTCTCTGAGGCTGAGAACACTGCAGTCCCTGAAACATAAACAGATGTGACTGCCTGTGAAGCCGTGTGTGAGCAGAAGAGAGGGGGTTTCCAGCAATGGCCGCCCTAAACTAGATAACCATAGCAGCTCCTCCCTCCAGTTTGTCTTCAAAATGTGTTGTCAGGTAGTTCAGCCATCATTCTCTGTCAGGTAAATGTCACCAGTCTCCTTAGCAGATGTGGAAACTGAGACCAGGACGGGCTGGATACCCGGAGGGCCACACACTGAACAGGATCCCATGTGACTGGTGTCATATCTATCATGTTACTTGTACAGACAATCACCACTGCCATCTGGGATCAGGCCAGGCACCAGATTTTACACATGAAGATTTATTTCTGTTTTAAACGACAACTCAGTGTCTATTTGATGAGTTGGGGAGGCCGGAGTCTGTCAAGGAAGGACCACTTCCTGCCAGTTTTCTTACATGTAAAACAAGATTAAACCCCACCCCCAACTGATACGGCTCCCCCCCCCCCCATGAGCTTTTACTAGCAGTTGTCAGGGATCTTTTCAGTCTTCCAAATGACAATAGCTACAACTTGTCCAGCCTCTGCAGACCTTTGCAAGAGACTTCATGAAAAGACTTAGCCCATTTTGCAAATGAGAACACTGATGCCATTTAATTAGTAGATGGAAAAGCCATGATAAGAGGCTCTGAATGAGTCAAAACCTTTTCTTTTAATTCCTTACCTGCCTTTCTGCAAAAGAGAAATTGAAAAGCATGCCAAAACACAATAGTAACGAGTGCCCAGGTTTCTCTAGGCTTTCTATATGTCCACGGGATATGAAAGCTTTCTCATTGTTTGTTCCTGCAGCCTGTATCCTTTGATGTATGCCCCCCCCCTTTTTTTGCTTCTGAGCACAGTAACACAATTCTAGTATGCAAACCCACATTTGGAAAATAGAAGGTCATCATTCATCCCCACATCCACCTTGAAGCCATTTCTTCTCCATGTTGCACAAGCTCAGGCCTCCTTCTCCTGGTCTTGGCTCAAACATGGAAACTAGACCTTGGGGAGGGTACAGGAGTGCACAGCCAAGGAACCTGGGACACTTGGGCTGGCCTGAGGGCAATGATAAGGATGTAAACAAGGAGACTGGTACAGACAGTCAGGGTAACATTAGTCCAGCTGGCAGCAGCCAGTGGAAAAAAGGGTTAGCAGTTCAGTTATGGCGAACATGCCAGGCAGGACATCGATGAGAAATGAGCCCTGTTTTTGAGCTAGAGAATGCTCAGGAACAAACTGGGGAGAGGGATGAGATCAAGCATATGAGCTTTGGAGTCCCTGACTTAGGAGCTTCTGACATGCAGGTGTGGTGTGTAGCTCGGGGAAAGGTCTCTGTGTAGTGTCTGACACATAAGGTGCTCTGGAAAGCAGAAGTCAATATTATAGAAGTGCTGCAGTTTAAAAAGAAATCCAGCAGGAAAAATGGACCTGGAATGTCACCAAGAATGAAATGATGTTCAAGTTATTAGGAGGGAAGTCTGATGGGGAGTTTGAGAACCAATGGAGCAGGCTGGTGGCATCTCCATTTGAAGTCATTTTAATGCAAAAGGAGATGCAGCCAAGCATTTTGAACCTCTCAATGCATTGCGATAAGTATTTAAGTTTTGACAAGAGTGTCAAGTTAACAAAACGGGGATGTGATGCCCTTTGCAGTGAATGCTCCTGGGACAACTAGATATCTACATGCATAAGAATGAATTTGAACCCCAATCTCATAACATATGCAGAACCCAACTGCAGTTGGGTCCCAGACACAAGAGTAAAAGCTAACATTGTAAACACCATGAGGTTAAATCTCAAATTTTGGTTAGGCAATAGTTTCCTAGCATGGATAAGTTCAACATCATCGTAATGAAAACATTTTGTATTTTAAATGATATTATGGAGAAAGTGGAAAAGCAACCCACAGAATGGGAAAGTTTTGCAAATCTTATATCTGACCCAGGACTTTTTATAGAATATGTAAAGAACTCTTTTACAACTCAATTAAAAGAAGACAAATAACCCAATTAAAATATAGACAACACACAAATACTCCAAAGAATACTGGTTCAGTAAACTTAAGAACAGATGCCCAATGTCATTAATTATAAGAAATGCAAAATTAAGCTAGACTCAGACACAGTGGTATGTACCTTTAATTTCAGGACTTGGGACGTCGAGGCAGGAAGGTAGCAGGTTCAAGGCCAACCTGGGTTACACCATGAGTTCCTGCCTCAAAACGAAAAGCAAAAGCCCGGGAAACCATACATGCATACAAAGTTTTACAATAAAATACTGCATTTCACATACACTAGGGTGGCGATTGTCCATAAACAGACAGTAAACACATGTTGGTAAAAACTGGAAAACTGGAATCGTGCTGTAGTAGTGTAGATGTAAAATGTGCATTCAGTTTGGAAAGTGATTGTGAGCTTTGCAAACAGAATTCTGTGAGAGAGAAGCACTATATCAGCTCCATCCTTAGGTCTATGTGCATGTGAAAATGTACCTAGACAAAGTCTTGATGCAAATGCTCCTAGCAATATCACTCATAACAGACAAATAGAAACTACCCCAATGTCTACCAGCTGACGAGTGGGTAAACTAAATCTTATGGCATTTCCAAACACTGGAATATTATTTGGCCATAAACAGGAATAAAGTACTAATACAGGCTGCTTATAGGGATAAACTCTGAAACACAGACAGTATGAAGCATTGTCACAAAACTAACAAAAATCAAAAAACCACTGTGAGAAGGCAACTGTCACTATCCAGAATTTTTTGAAATTAAGAGGACAAAAGACTTGTGCAGTGCAAGGGATGAGGAGGCCAGTGAATACATAGAAAAAGAGAAATCTGGGGAATGCATTAAGCCAATGCAAAGTGCTCACTTTACCTGTATCTCATTTGAGGAAAGTGTTTATAAGGCAAATGTAGAAACAAACATGGGATCTTGAAAATGTAAAGGACAACTTTGTTTGCTGTTTGCTAATATTGTGATTGTGCGAAAATACTTTAAAAGACACAGTTACTATAGTAGATAATTTGACCTGATGTCTGGGCTTCAATTTATTCCATGGAGGAATGGGGTGGGGAGATAAACTGGCCCAAGAGTGTGTTCATTATAATATTCTTTTAATTTTTATGTAGACTTGAAATATAGTGTTTATGATCTGGCTACAAGTCACATTTCAGGCTCATTACATAGTTGTAAACATACATGTACACTATATATGTACACCATGATAATATAGAAGGTAGAATTAATCTGGATACGGTAATACTCATAATCCCAGCACTTGGGAAATGGATAAGGAGAATCAGGATGTCAGTGTCATCTCTGGCTACATAATACGTTTGAAACTAGCTTTTCTACATTGCCTAAGTAGTAAAAACAAGAGGGCTTCAGATATTCTACAGTGACATATGTTAGCAAAACAATATCCCCAACCCTGAGAAACTCTCAACCTATTGAGCAATGTAATAAGATATATGCACACTGTCTTTATATATTGATGTTCTAACATGTTGCTTAAAACAACATGTTACACACACACATAAACAGTGTGTAGTTAATACAGAAGGGACACTAACCCTTGCAAAGGATGACTGACAAGAACTTCCTTGAAGAAATGTTATGTATTTAGGGCTTAAGGGATGGGTACTTCTGAAACAGGTGAGTGAAGCAGGAATACATTCCAGGGGGAACTGCATTATTTAGCCAACAAAAAATTTGTTCATTGTCCAGAATAACTCGGGCCTTTCAAGGGGGTACAGAACCAAAAAAGGAGTGAGCTGACTGAGTGTGTATTGCTCTGTAGGTGTCGAGCAGATTACTGTGGCATGCAAACAGGTAAGGATGCTTTCAGACAAAACTGTATGTGGCCAGTTTCAGGCTCCTTTCTAGCTTGTTTTGTAGCCAAGGATGACATCAAATTCCTCATTCTCCTGTATCCATCTCCCAAGTGCTGGGATAATGAGTGCTGTCACATCCAGATTAACTCTACCTTCTGTATTATCATGCAATAGTTTACACATATGCTTATGACTGTGTAATGAGCCCAGGCTGCTGGAATGTGAATGCCAGACTATGGATCACTTGGTACCACATTTAAGAACTCTTTTGGGGGAGAGAGAGAGAGAGAGAGAGAGAGAGAGAGAGAGAGAGAGAGAGAGAGAGAGAGTTACACTCAAATCTTGGCTTCATTTCTAGCCTTGAGACAGGTTATGTCATCTTTTCCTCCCAGAGATCTGCTGTTTGTTAAGGTGCATACATCAGTGTCTCTTCAGAACAGTTATACATCACGTTGTCTGTAAGTCCTCTCATGGTGTTTGGCTTTTAGTAGCTACTTAATAAACTGCAGATTTATTATTACCATTCCTTAGAACCTCTGGGAACCACTGGCGATATGGGAAATAGAAATGGCTAAAAGGATTTAAATTTTAAAGATTTATTTATTTATTTATTTATTTATTTATTTATTTATTTAATGTGTATGAGTACCATTGCTCTCTTCAGACACATTAGAAGAGGGCATCAGATCCCATTACAGATGGTTGTGAGCCACCATGTGGTTGCTGGGAATTGAACTCAGGACCTCTGGAAGAGCAGTTGGTGCTCTTAACCACTGAGCCATCGCTCCAGCACAGGATTTAAATTTTAAACAGTCACTACAAAGTTATATTTGTAAAAATTAGAGATTGTGGGAGGGGCTGCACCAGGGTGATGTTATATGATTGAGCATGGTTCTAGGTGACCAGGAAAGAGACTGGAACTATAGTCTAGACAAGGGACAAGGATCAAAACTAAGAAAATGGCAAGGGCTGGACACAACATTATTATTATTATTTAGGTGCAAAATGGGCTTGCCAAATAGCTGTAGATAAGAGATGGAGAAAGAGATTTTTAAATAGCAATTCTACTACCTGAGTCTGACATATAAGAAGAAGGGAACTTTGACAGGGACTCACAGAGATGAAAGTGGGATGGAGAAGGGAAGGGAAAAAATAGAGATGCCAAAGGTCCTCTTACTGCAGAGGAGGAGACTGCCTCATTGCTCTTGAGTGTGGCAGACATGGATGAAAGAGGCTACACATCCCAAATCACAGGGCCAGAGAGGACCTTGTACTTGTGCCTACCCTAAAGAGGTACTATATCACCAAAGGACTTCTCTTGTAATTTGTAAGTCACACACTTGCCTTTTTTTTTTTTTTTTTTTTTTTTTTTTTTTTTTTTTTTTTTTTTTTTTTTTTTTTTGGTTATCTTTCTTAGGTCCCAGAGGGAATTCCCAGGGTCTCCATAAGGTCAAGGGTGTTAGTACCAAGACACCCACTTGACCTTCTGTACTGAAGGTTCCACAGAACCTACTCCAAGTGCTTGGGTCTGACTCAGTTATGTTCAAGTGCAGTTGTTTCTAGCCCACAGATATAGTATATCATCTTTGAGGTTATTACTGTATGGTTTACCCAGGACTGGCAAGTGGTTTTCTACAGGTAGAAAGAGACAAAGACAATGAGAAAGTGCAATCTCTTTTTCTGACTCCTTGCTGTGAAGGTAACAATTACACAATGACGACTTGGGCAATTCCAGCCTGGTTTCTTCCCAGAGGGAACCAGAGTGTTTAACTAGATTGGCTTCTATGCTGACTTTGTAAAACAACTTCTTGTTATCCAGCCTCCATTTTTTTGTCTCACTGGGACCTACATGTGTTTTGCAACCTCCTTAAAAGAAATGTCCTGGACCTTTCACTACATAATCATATAGTAAAATATTATTCAATTATCCATGGCAGGGCATAGTAGTGCACACCTTTAACTAGAACTTGGCAGGCAGAGGCAGGCATATCTTCATGAGTTCAAAGCCAGTTTGATTTACATGGTGAGTTCAGGGACTATATGGTGAAAATTTCTCTAAACAAACAAACAAACAAACAAACAAAACAACAACAACAACAAAAAACCCTTCAAATATCTTTCTGCTAGGGAGAAGGTTAAACACAATTATCTTCCTATCTGTGTTCAAAGCCATGCATGTATGTTCTGGGTACACATATGTTCACTTGGGATCTGCATGATCTAGTCTGTATTGAATCATACCTTCATAGGTATGCACTCTTATTAACTTAGTGTTCCTTAAATATGGAAAGTTTAAATTTAAATCAAGTATCTGAACATTTGTATGTCTTTCCTTCTGTGAACATAAAACTAATATCACTTATAAGATTTAGAGAGTTGCTACCATACAACATAATAGAAACCTGGTATTTTTCAACTTAGAAGTGAGGCAGTAATTTCCTACAGGATCTGAGTTGTTCTCTCTTTTCCTTATTTAGGGAGAGTAACTAATAACGCTCAAGAGGTGTTACAGATAGATTGGAACAGAGCTGAGACCTTGTTATCCTAAAAAACACCCATGGAACACCCTATGGAACACTGTATAGAACAAGTCATGGGGCACCCTATGGACACTGGGATGGGTTTTTTAGCCTGTTCTTTTGTATTCATAATTTCTGGGTCCTTATATCACCTAAGGTAGGGTGGAGGTGATCAGGGACCCCATCTCACTTTAGGGAGCCCAGTCTCCACTGAAGTTAGCCATTGAATTTTGAATCTCTTCTAGAATAATGGATTCCTTGATAACTTATTCTTGTTGACCTTAGCAATGACATACACCATGAATGCTTAGACATCACTGGTAGCTTGTAAGAAACAAAATGGCAGTAAATGAAAGCCTTTAGGTGGAGAAGACATAGGGCGTTTGTTTTTGTTTCTGTTTTCCCACTGGAAGGTATATGGGAAGAGTGATGGAAAGCCTTGTAGTCAAAAAGACCAATGAAGACAACCGAGAAGATAAGATGTGAACTTAAGGCAAACTACACTGGCTTAAGGGTGATGCTCAGGTGGTCTTTGCTGATGGCACAGTGAAATGCCAACCTTATGTTTTAGCACTAGAAAGTACCAAGATCAAGGCAGACTCTACTAAGTATGTGAACTGGGCCAAACCATTTTTCTTCTGGGTCCTTAATTATCTTAATATAAGGAGGTTTATAATTCTCCCACAAAAGATCTACCATATTTGTAAGATGGAGAGGCAGGGCTTTGGAAACTGGACCTGTCCTATCAGAGTCTATCATGTATCTGTCAGTCTATATCTATCACTGTCTGTTTGTCCATCTGTCTATGTATCTATTTAACATGACTATCTATCATATCTATCTATCATATCTATCTATCTATCTATCTATCTATCTATCTATCTATCTATCACATATATCTATCTATCTATCTATCATCTCTATCATATCTATCATATCTATCTATCTATCTATCTATCTATCTATCTATCTATCTCTTTCTACCTCTATCTATTACCTACATTCTACCTACATCCATCAATCATCTATCTGTCTGTCCATCCATCTACCCATCCATCCATCCATCCATCCATCCATCCATCCATCCATCCATTAATGCCTCTGTCATTTATCCATCCATATTGGTTTCAACATATTTTAGATTATTACTGCCTTGTTTTTGGAGCAGGACTTCACTCAGTATGATTGCTAGTACACAGTATACACTCTGGATAGTTGTTAGTTGAGTTACAGTATTCTGTGAGGCCTACAAGAGACTTTCAGGTTTCCCTGTGTGTTACCCCCTGCCCAGATACTTAAGTAAAAAACAACATTGATTATCTGATTTGATTGTTTTGAACACCTACTTGGGTATAAGCATTGTGTGAGGGTATGGGGGAGTGAAAGATCGGAAGAAATTAGTAGGCTAGAACCAACCCAGGCTCCCAGTGAGACTCTTAATGATGTTAGAGGAAAAGGAAGCAGAGGAGAGAGAGAGAGAGAGAGAGAGAGAGAGAGAGAGAGAGAGAGAGAGAGAGATCAATGCTCTGCTTATATTTAGGTTGGAGCTTCTGGATATATATATATATATATATATATTTTAATGTTACTTTTTCTTTTTTTTTTTGAGATGTGAAAAATCTTTATTGGATATTTTATTTACATTTCAGATGCCATCCCCTTTCCCCATTTCCCCTCCCTAGAAAACCCCTGTCCCATCCCCACTTCTCCTTTTTGCTTTTATACTATTTTTTTTAATGTTAATCAAAGGCTTTGTAAGTTTGGTAATGCTCAATAACAAGATGCCCATACAATCAGAAGTGTAACCCAATACCCAACCTAGATATATCAACTATCTTTGACTGGCGGAGACATGTGAACATCTACCTCCATATCCCCCCCCTTCCTTGTCACCTAGGTCCTCCTCTCCTCCTCTTCCTCTCCTTACTCCTCTTCTAGGTATATCTTAACAACATCTGTGCCATCTATATAGAAGTATTTACGGTTTACAGCCATTGCATTGATGAAAGGCTATCACGACTGCCCAGTGATTGCCTTGCCTGTGAACGCTGTGGTTTGGAATTATCATTCTTTGTGCACACTTGGAAGGAATAAGATTTGTCTTGAGTACTATTGGCATCTTCCCATTCTGGCTCATCCTCTCAGCAGATGAGGTAAACATCCAGGAATAAGGACTTCAAAGGCACAGGGAACATGTCTCCTGGATACATCGTTTGAGGAGCCAAGTCATGGCTGAGCTAGCTTGCTTATTTTTACGGAGTGTGGGCTGCACTTTATATACTCACGCACGCCTCTATATAAAGAATCCTTTAGAAACTCCTGACTTTTCAGCTTCATGTGAATCATCAGGTTCCTGTTTTAGAGAGTTCATGTGTCTGTGTGTGTGTGGTAGAACAACTCGGCATAAAGTGTGCGTATGTTCATAAAAATGTGTTTAGAATGCATGTCAATTTTTTTTTAAATGTCAGAAGAGTATGTATGGAAAGAGTATACGCTGAGAGAGAGAGAGAGAGAGAGAGAGAGAGAGAGAGAGAGAGAGAGAGAGAGAGAGAGAGAATAACTAGGGGTGCAGTTATATGAGAGACTGCCCTCTTAGCAACCCAGACAGTAGTATAAGATAGAGTGTTAATGGATGGGATTGTTTTCCTTGCAGACCAGCACACAGGTCTTTGAGGAGCCCTTGACTTTCTCCTTCTTCCGTGTGTCTTGTTAGAAAGGGATTAAAGTCCAATTAAGCCATTTAATCCCAAGGTAGAAATTCATGTTTAAAAACAAGATTTACAGCTTCTTCAAAAGAAAGAAAGAAAGGCACCAGCACAAGTTGAAGTTTGTCCTTTCAAGTTGCCACCTGTATGGTTCCAAAGAGTGTTTTTAGCTGAGCACCCAACGCGGCCATTCTCCTTAACTACCTTGCCTCATACATCTCCTCCTTTATCTTTTAAAGTGCCCTTCAGCCTAAATAGCCACAAGCTGTCAGAAATACTTCAGCTTCTGGATTGCTACAACTCACCTTGGCTTATCTCGTCTCAGCATCTTGGTGAGCAGGGCCAATAATAAAACATAGTACGGAGAGCCAGTGCTGACTGGGAGCTTAGCATGTGCAGACATCCTTGTAGTGGGTGCTTTATGCCCATTACCTCATTAGGTGCCCACTGTGAAAGCATCCAGGTTGGCTCCATGGGTGTGTGGATTGTGTAGTCATGCAGGGCCATCACTTGATTTAATGCGCTATTGTTGCCACCTTAAAATTTTTAATTTTTTTTTTTTTGAGTAAGGGACAAGCATTAAATAAAATGGCAAATGAGACTTAGCTATTGTACTATGTCAGAGAGAGAGAGAGAGAGAGAGAGAGAGAGAGAGAGAGAGAGAGAGAAAGAGAGAGAGAAACTCTCATCTGTCCTCTGATCTTTGGTTGCAAAAATGGGCATTGGACCTACAAATTATAGCATCATCCTGAAAAATAACTGTTAACCCACATGTCCTATTTACTTTCTTCCTATGTGATGCCCAGGCTACTGCAGAAGACGTGACATATAATCCCAAAATCCTGTCTGGAAAATGGCTGCCAACATTTCCTTAGAGGAAAGTTTTCTGATGAACAGGCAATCATGCTTACTACAGGACAGAAAAGGGAAAAGTATCTGGGTATTTGGGTAAGTTGTTTAAGCCTTTGAAGTCTCTATTTTCTTACCTGTAAAGTAGGGATTAATAATAATAATCATTTGAACTTGCAAGATGCTTAAGGATAAAATGAGCTCACAAACATTTGATAGTCAGTGCACATGGCTCCAGGTAATATTCATGCATTCTGAGTGTCTGCCACGTAGTCAGCATCCAACAGTGACATGGGACATGGTGAAGCTTTCTTGCCTAGCACCCTAGTGCCCATGGATTTACTCCCTACCTGTCCTGCAGAGCTGGCAGGGAAGTCCGCCTTGTCCCCATGCTGGGTGAGCACAGAGGGACTGCTAGAGCTGATGAGCATTGGGGTGCTGATTTCCACCATCTGGTGACCTTCAGGAGAATGGACCATTCGGTTGAGTGTGTTCAAAGCTGTAGTCATGGAGAACTGCCCAGATCCTTTCCTCCTGGACCCTGGGCTCTTTCGGAGAGAGGATGTGTTGGTTGCTTTGCTTCTGGATGGTGAGGACATCAGGGATAGGTTTTTTGTGCGTGATAACTGATGCCCTTTGTTCTTCTCCAGGAGGTGTCTTGCAGAGAGGTTTGGCTGCAAAGATAAGAGGACAGAAGAGAGTTACGCTCTGACGTAGTACCATAGCTAAGTCTCATGCTGGTTGGCAGCTGACGTTGTCTTTCAAGTCGCTGGCTTGGTAGGCCATCCTTTGGTCAGTATACTAACAAGCTACATCTTTTATCCATTTGAAGCTCATGCGTTTGGTGTTTGAGACAGAGTAGACACACATTTAGAACCTTGACTACAGCCTTCTGCTAATCCTGCTTCTCCTGTTTTGAATACTGCTATCTCTTCCTGTCCCTTTCCTGTTGTTTTTTTTTTTTTTTTTTCTCTAAAGTCAGTTGTTTTGTAAATTAGCTAGGAGGAAAAAAAAAACAAGAAAGGCTGGAAAAACCCTGGTATGTAGCATTATTGATAAACCGATGGTTTAACAGCTGGCTAGCACAATTTCTGGAAACGTAAGTAACAAATGGCATGTCTGATCTGGTGCCAGCCAGCCCAGTGCTGTATTGCTGTGTCACTGTAGCCTTGCCCTCTATTTCACTCATTCCATTAAGGGCCCTTAGGGACTCATAGCCTTTGGAAATGTGAAATTGGTCGAAAACAATGAGGGTTCCTGTGAATCAATGCTTTAGTCTCAGGATGATTAGTTAAATTCCTATTATTATAATAGTCACCAATGGCTCTCTGAAGCCACATGTCTCATTCTAATTTAGAAATTTAACCAGAGGTAAAAAAAGAGTTTTCCCATTTAAGAACGTTTAAAATGACAATGTGCAGAGGTTTAAAATAGCTAAGACAGAAAACTTGGAAGAAGAGGTGATTCTTGTCTGAAAACTGTCTCCATACTGTGAAAAGCTCATCAGGTAGGGGTGGCATTATTATGTTTGTACTTGCGTGTATTTGTATGTGACTTTCCACATATCTGCATATATGTGTACATGAACATATGTGCACATATGTATAAAGGGCAGAGGTCAAATTCTTCTGTTATTCCTCAGGGGCAAAAATTCCCCTTGTATCTTCAGGTACGGTCTTTCACTCACCAAGTGCATTTTAAAAAAAGTCCATTTCAAAGATAAGAAAGCTCAGGCCCAGCAGAAATGGCACAAGTGACAGAGCCCATTTGTAAGCTAATAAAGAAGCTCTCAGATGATAATAATCTTTCAGTCTAAAAGGGAGAGCACCCAGGGAGAGTGGTTACTTTAAATTGGCTGGGGGAAGATCAAGGAAGAGCCTTCAAGGAGGTGATATTCAAGCTGAGACAAGGGATGGAGAAAGAGCTGGTTGTATGAAAATGAGGATGTGCACAGGCCAGGCAGAAAGAGGTAGAGGAGGATGGAAGGGAGCAGGTGAGGAGACAGGGAGAGGCGGCTGCAGGCTTGGCAGGAGCCGGATTGCACAAGGACTCAGGCGGCTTTGACTTATTTTCAGTGTAACAGGAAGCTCCTGGCAGGATCTGGGAAGAGGAGTGACACGGAGTGATTTATGCTTTTTAAAGCTCATGTTACGGTTTGGCAGATTCTCATAGCTAAACACATACTTAGCATCGGATCCAGCGATCCCACTTCTGGTAATTACTCGAAGAGAGAAAAATGTATGCTCAAGCCACAGTTGTATTCGGCGTTGCCAATAGTAGAGAGCAACCTCCATGTCGTTTACTCCCGGTTGATGGTTTGCATATGTGTAAGTACAAGTGGAGGCCAGAGGTCACCCTTGGCTGTTGTTCCTTAGGATTTTAGGCAGGGTTTCTCAGTGGCCTGAAGTTTGCCAATGAGGTGGGCTGGTTGGCCACTGAGCTCCAGGGACCCCTCCTGTCTATACCTCCCCAGGGCTAAGATGATAACTGGCTTGTTTTTTTTTTTTTTTTTTTTTTTTTTTTAAACTTGGGTTCTGGGATTGAACTCAGGTCCTCACAATTGTATGGTAAGACTTTATAGACTGAACTGTCTTTCCCAGATGTCTTTTAAATGTTGAAAATACTATCTCTGGAACAACTGTGCTTTGGGACATTGCTCACTAACCAAAAAAGTGAGCTACAGACACAAACGAATCTCAGACGTGCTGAGCAACACAAAAGAAGCTAAGCTCACCAAGCTGTGTTCTATGGAGTTCCATTTATAGAACACTAGGGAGAGAAAGCCATGGGAGCAGAAAATAGATCACTGGTTACTAGGTATTGAGAGTCAGAGCAGGAACAGACAGGAGGGTGCAGAGTGAGGGAGTTAGGGGGAGACATGTTGAAACTATTCTATATATTGACTGTAGTGGGTTTACATAATTATATGTGTTTGTCAAAACAGAGATCTGGATACATAAGAAAGCAAAGAGATATTACTCTATATAAACGAAAATCTCATTATTTATGTTACCCAGAAGTGATGAAGAGAAGTAGGGATACCAATTAGTAAGATACTGATCTTGTTCCGGCATTCTTTGATGGTCACCTGGACTAAGGATGAGGCCTCACATGAACCCACAGCACTTGACCCTCCATGGTTTACACAGGAAGAGGACAACTGATGGCCTTTTAAAATTGAATGAGGGATGTGCTTTACAGCCCTCTGCGGCTGTAACTACACAAGTTCGATCTTTTCTATTTGTCCTGCCTGTTCTGGCTCCAGGTGGGCACCACCGTCACCTTTTAAATTTATTTATTTTTATCAGTAACACCAAACAAAGAGCCTCACGAGACCACTTCTGCCCTGTCCTCTACTGGTGTGATTGATAGTCCCTTGGGGGAGGGACTGCGGAACTCATTTGAAACAATATCCTTGAAGTTCATTGGGCCGGATGAGGCTCACGGACTGAAGCTGCCTCACGAAGAAGTCCAGACAAGAGCTGGCAGAAGCTCGGCTTCTGTTGTATCACCCTTTGTGCAGGTGCAGTTCAATAAATCAAATGATGCATTAACAGGAAAAAAAAAGTCTTATTTATGCACAAAAGAATTCCATGTTATTCCTTATGAAAAGCCTTTCTTTCAATTGCTCTGTGTAATGCCACCAATGCGCAAACTTAAGGAGTTCTTAGCAGACACTGCTGGTCTTAATGAAATTACTGGAGTCAAAACTTTAAGTACCACCGTAAGAACTCAATTTAGATTTGAAGTAACATTTGAAAAGTAGGTTCCCAATTAGACAAACCACTTGAATATCTTTTTCCTCCTAGCAATTAGGAGAACAAATGAAGCAATGGCTAGTTTCATGATATTTTCGAGGGTTCTCATAATTACTGATTTTAGTGGTAAATTTGTAGAGAGATTACCAAATGGGTAATCATTAAATACAGAAGTTTTGGGGAAAAAAAGTTTTCAGAAATGGGTGATAAAATTAATGCTTAGCCCTTCACCCCAGAGCTATGAAGAAGCAGCTCAAAATACTGCAGATCAGGCCAAAGTCTGCCTCCTTCCTGTGTTCGCTAAAGTACCAAATGCAGGTCCTAGGAGAGTTAGCTTTGTCTCCTAACATCCTTATTGTTTCCACTTAGCAAATGGCCCTGCCACTGACCTAAGCTCAAAAGTCATTGAGTGGAGATGCCCCAGGCTGCTTTCTCATCCCCTCCACCACCTATGCAATTCTCAAGCCAGTTCTCCTAAGAGACAGGATTTGAACTTGTCAATTCATTTCCAGTCTAGTGGTCAAAGTTGCATCCTTTCTTAACGGAGCCATGCAGATATGCAGACATGCAGACATGCAGCAGCCTGCTCATCTGTCCTTCTGTGTTTTTCTCTCCTTTTGTGATTTTTATTTCCCCACTGTATCCAGGAAACCTAAGACTGGGCCTGGTCACTCACATCTGCAACCAGAGCATTTGGGAAGCTGAAGAAGGTCAAGGCTAGCCTGTGCTGTCCGTTCATTCAGTTTCAGGCCAGCCTGGAATAAACAATGAGACCCTATCTGAAAACAGAATGAACAAATCAACTCCTACCAACCAATGTACTGAAAAATGACAGTCAAACCAAACCAAACAAACCTGACCAAGTCACTGCTTTCCTAAGAACCCTCTATGGCTTCTATGGGTCTCTGAGTTAGATCTTAGTTTATTATAGTATCCACACGATCCCCTCTCCTCTGCTGACTTAGAGCAATGTGACTGCTCAGGCCAATGGGCAGAGAGTGAATGTGGGCAGTGTTACTTCAGAGGCCCTCAACCGGGAATGTATAACCTACTCTCCCCTCCCGTAGAAACCAGGAAGGACACATGCTCCAGATGACGCAGCTAAAAGATGGCCCAATCTTATTAGTGTCGGTTCCCAGATGTCTGTGAAGAGAGCCACTCGGCTACTTGTGCTGATGTTCATACATGTTAGGTAGGAGACACTGTTTTTTTTTTTTGTTAAGCCACTGAGACTCTGGGGCTGTTTCATATGACAGCATTACCTAACCTTTTCTGACTGTTCACAAAATGATTCGTACTTTACTATAATTTAACTCTTTGGCTTGGTGACTTGGCTTCAGATCTAGTTGTCTTCTGGGTCCTTCTGGTGCTACTTCTATGTCCCCAGTTACTCTCCCCTCTATTCATACACACCTAACCTTAACTGCTTCTTCGTCAGCTCAGATGGGGTTTGCTGACCTCTCTGATTAAGCTGCATATCACAAGCCCCTAACAGTTCCCTTCTCTCACTCTTTGAGTCATCCATCATCCTTGTAATTCATTAGCCCAGTACGGACTCTGTGACCTCTGGGATTAGGGACCCATATCCATCCTGTATCTTTAGAACTTCTTGAAGAACCTGATAGAGCAGGTGCCAACGAGTGATTAAGTAAGTGAGAGGACCGGACAGGGTCAAAGCGAATGGCTTATTTATCTTTTCTAACCACCTTCAGATAGGCTTTCATTTATTCATCTTAATGCTTTAAAAATTGTTGCGTTGTTACCGGATCCCAAGGCCTTGTATAAACTGGGCAAACTTATTTTTTATGGGGAGTCTGTTCTGTGTTAGCTGGTCTGTAAAGTCTGACCAACTCGTGTTCAGAGAAGACAGAAATCAATCAATGCTCACCTGGCTGCTGACATTTTTGGGACTTTTTTTTCCCCTCAGCACAGCCTCATAAAATGAGTGAAATTTAAACAGACAGGAAGCACAAGGCAGGTGTGCCAGGAAGAGAAAGGCTCGAGCAACGAAAGGACCTTTGGGTGCACACACTAAAAGCACAGTGTTCTGCACGGCTCTCCCTCCACCCTTCCTTCCGGTGTTGCTTTGACTGGCTGAGTGAAGGACATACCCATCTCCTTGAAAGCTGGACAATGCTTAGGAGACACCCTTTGTTGCAGAACTTGCTTTGGCTTTCATGCACGGAAGAGTTGGCTTCTTTTCAATTCTGCCTCAGTTCTGTTCCCCCACCCTCCTGAAGGGTGGGGCCACTACTTTGTCCTTTTATAGCTCCCTGATACTCACTTTCAATGCTTTTATGCTTGGTAAGCACCCAGTAAATGCACTTAAACAATGAAAACTCTCGTTCGAATTTGCAATGACTTGCTTCGAGCTAGGGTGAGGCCAGTGGCCATTGAGGTTAGAAACTAGAGGTTAGATAATTACACTAGAGGAATGGATAGCCTAGCTTGTTTTTGAAGTTTACCTTTTCCCCCCCCAACTGCTACAGAGGTAAAGCTTGTTATGCAAAGGTGCCCAGACCCTGTATAAAGGCTGTGGTAGAGCATGCCTGAAACCCCAGTGCTGGTGGTGAGGGTATAGAGGCAGGCAGATCTGTTGGCCAGTATCAGCAAACAACAAGCCCCAGGTTCACTGAAAGACTCTCAAAAAAAACTGTGGAGAGCTGTAGGGGAAGACACCCGATGTCAGCCTCTGGGTTCCATCTGGAATTTTAGCCTGTAGTGGTTACTACTCCCAATATGTTGGTATATATGTTGGTATATGTTGGTATATGTTGATATATGTTGGTATATGTTGGTTTATGTTGGTTTATGTTGATGCATGTTATTGCAGCCCCTTGCACACTCTATGCACAAACACACATTTATGGAGCCACTTTCAACCTAGTTCGACTTTATCTTACTGTGGTAGAACACACATAGGATACAATTTCATTGATTTAAATGCCCGGTTCAGCTGTATCAAGCACATTCGCATTGTTATGAACAGACAAATCTCCAGCATTTTCTCATCTTGAGGATTTGGAAATCTATACTCATTCAATTTGCTTTCAGTTCAACAGTAAATTATATATTTTCTCATAATGTCAAGAGCACCACAATATTATTCTTTAACATTTTAAATGTTAATACGTAATTTTTTTCCTAGCACCCTAATTAAGAGTAGGCCAGGCATCGTGGCACACACCTTTAATCCTAGCACTCAGGAGACAGAGGCAGGTAAGTCTCTGTGAGTTTGGATCTAGCCTGGTTTACACAGGGAAACCCTGTCCCTCCCTCACAGTGAGTGCTTTCTGTTGGGTTATTTCCATCATTTCCACATTTTCACAGATACGTACAGTGCTATGGAGAGCATTTTGTATGTTTTGTACAAACAGCTTTACATGTTTGTTTAAATATTTCCTTATAATCAATCTTCAAATGTGCAATTGTTAACATAAAGTTGTGCACACTTTAAGGCTTTGTTTTTTTTTAATAGATGAATCTTCATTTTGATGTGAGAAACTCACCACTTTATACTCCAAGAAACAGAATAGAAAAGACCCATTTCTCTATATTAACCAAAATTGGGTGTCACTGTCAGTTTTAAGCCTCATGTTAAATAAGAATTTCTCTCAGGCATCACTGGAGCATACAGACCCTTTTGAGCAACTTCAGATGGGAGAATCACATACCTCTACGAACAAGATGGGGAAGATGCCCACTTTATCTCCGAGCTTTCCCTCTGCCCAGTTCTCATCTACTCGGCTGATCACTGTGATGACGTCATCCTGAAAGAGAAGGCCTCACATCAGCTCTACCCTCCCCTTTCAGGTGATAAAAGCCTTCCTTGGAGATTAGTTCAAAGCACGGAGCAGGGGGTGAGCTCTTGAGTAGGTTGTGTGGGAAATATTTCTGGCATCATAGAGGGTAGTGTTTGGGTCACCAAGATTTTCAAGAGGATTGGAAGTGATTTGAGGATCAATGGAACTTGATGGAAAAAACCAGAAACACTCCAATCACCAGCAAAGTCTGTGGTTTTTATTTAAATTAATCACATGGAGAAGCCAAGAGGGAAGCCATAGGTGATATCGCTCTAGCTTGGTGAAGTGGAATGTTGTTCATTTGAATTTTGAAGACTTTCCAGCACCCACTCAGTTTTAATATGTCAAAAATAAAGCAGCTTTCACTTAAAACTTTCTACCTACAAAAGATTATATATAAAGTTGCAGAAACATTTTAAATGTTGATAAGAAAAACAAATGGATTCTACCCACGCTATCTGCTGATAGTATGGTTGACCGTTTTTTCTTGATGCTTTCATAGTAAGATAAAAGATATCTACATATAAATATTGATTTAAATCCTTTTCAAGACATACATATATGCATTCAATAAAGTTCATAAATCTTGGAAATAAGCTGGAACAATGAACCATAGCCACAAACGCCCACCCAAATTAAAATATAAAAAAGCCTCTACATCTCCTTTGTGCCTTCCCCACACTCAAGCATCATGACCTTTGACCTCTGATATTGTCCACTCATTTTGTCTGCTTTCCCACTTCATACAACTGATGTCATACTTGGTACCTCAATAGGACCACTTTTGTTTTCTTCCCACCCACACGTGTGACATGTACTATGGTGTGTGTGGAGGTCAGAGAGCAACTTCTAACAGTTGCTTCCCTCCTTAATCCCTGTGGTTTGGGGATTGAACTTCATCCATTAGGTTTGGCAGCCAGTACTTTTATCTTCTGAGCCATCTCCCTAGCCACCACACCGTCACTTTGGTTTTCCCTGGAGCCCAGGCTGACTTCAGTGATCCTCCCTCAATATCCCAAATGCTGAGATTACAGATACAGATATATGCCACTCCATTTACCAGAGGGAAGATCTTTGGTTTAGGACTGAGTTTAGATTTTTCTGATGAAGCTTCAGTGTTCCATAGTGGCAAAATTCTCTGATGTGGTATCATATCTTCCCATTGATGTGCATATGTCTTCCATTAGACTCCCAGTTCAATGGAAGAAGTGATATCACTCCATCACTGTTCCAAGTGACTGAATTGTCAGTTGGAGGGCTGGAGTGATGACTTAGTGGTTAAGAGCACTTGCTCTTGCAGGGGACCCAGGTTTGGTACCTAGCACCCACATGGTGGTTCATAACCATCGGTAACTTGAGTTCTAGAGAGCCAATGCCGTCTTCTGCTTTCCACAGGTACCAGGCACACACATGGTACACATACATGTATACAGGCAAAACACTCATCTACATAAAATGAAAATCGATTAAAAATATGTTTAAAAGAAATGGTCAAATAATGGGTTTAGAGAATGAAGGAGAATGTGATGCAACTGTCCCTGTTTGCAAATCCCTAGAGAGGTTGGGGAAGCAGATGTTGTTTTCTGCTATGTCTTCCTAGGAACTCAGTGTCTAATGTGTGCTATACAGTTGATACTCAGTAAGTGCTTGTACATTGGACTTTCTCTAGTTGTTGTCTAAGTGTGAAGTTTGTAGTTCAGGTTACAGAATGACCTTGCTGAGAACTTTCTGAGGAACCAAGAAAATAAAGATGATCATCATTTTGGAATGTGCAGGGCAGTGAGATGATTTAGTTAGAATGAATTAGAGGTGGGATCTCATTTCTCATAATCGTAAAACACAAACACTTTACAAAAGACTTTTACTGAGGAATTATAACAGCACTACTTCATGTGCTCACGTGTTAATATGTAATAGAAGAAAAGAATAAAGAGGTTTCTATGAGATGATTTAAACACCTACAGGACAACAGCTTCTGAAAACACAGTTGAAGTCCCAATTAAATGCTTTTTTTTTTTCCTTTATAAGTGTTGCCATGGTCTTAGTGTCTCTTCACAGCAATAGAACATTGCCTGAGATAACGTCCATGTGGTTGAAATTAGACCCATAAAACACATTGCTTACATATTTGTGCACTCACACACATACATACATACATACACACATGCACAAACATACATATACATATGCATTTATGTGTAAAATACATACTCTTTTTCAAAATCAGAAAGTATTTAAACAGTGGACTCTGGGTTCTGCCATAGTCTGTATGTGGTGTGTGACTCTTACCTTGAGGAAAGTCAGGCAGTCCTGGTTCTCGCTCTTATCCTTGTCTCGAAGGTCAAAGTTGTAGAGGGCTCTGCAGAGTGGGGGTGGCTGGGGCAGCTGCTTGATGACTTCCACAGAGCTGGCTGGGAAGGTCCCACTGACCCCATTGATCTCCCCCTGGTACCAGTTCTCATCAAGCTGTCTCCGAAGGAGGATGACATCTCCTTTATTAAACTTCAGGTCACCAGGATTCTTCCCTCTGTAGCTGCACAAGGCCTTGGCTCGAGGAACCTGTAAGTGACACAGACCAGAAGAACTGAGCTTAGGGGTGGAAGGATGGAATGTCTTATACCAATTACTAATGATGGTTGTGTATGGACCATTTATCTCATTTAGTGTAAAAAGCTGCCTTAGTTTCCCTTCCTGTTCTGTGATGAGGTATGATGACAAAATCAATTTTAGGGAGAAAGGGTGTATGTTGGCTCACGGTTCAAGGTGCCCATGATGACAGGGGAAGGCATAGTAGCAGAGGCTTGGAACAGATGCTCATGTCACAGCTTTGGTCAAGAAACAATGACTGCTTTCAATTGCTCAGCTTTCTTTCTCCATTTCACACAGTCCAGGATCTTCTCCTTTCCAAGTAATTGCCCAGCTCACAATGAAGCAGGGTCCCCTCCATATCAGTCAACATAATCAAAATGACCCCCATAGGCATGCTCAGAACCAGTTGTCCTTTTCTTAGGTGATTCTAGATCCTATCAAATTGTCAACTAACAGCAACTGTCATAGTAACTTTTTTTTTTTTGACAAAGATTTGTTTTCTTTTAATTCTAAGATTATAATACAATTACAACATTTCTCTCAGCCTTCCTCCCTTCAAATACTCTCATATTCCTTTCTTCACTCTCCTTCAAACTCATGGCTTCTACCTTTATCAATTGTTATTACATGCATATATGTACATGCATGTACACATATATTCCCAAATACAACCTGCTCCATTTGTATGTTACTTGTATGTTTTTCAGGTCTGACTGTTTGGCACTAGACAACCAACTGTTGTGCTCTGATCTGGGGAACACTGCTTCTCCTGTTCCCAGCTTTACTCAGTTGCCTGTAGTTTTTTTGTGTAAGATTGAGGTCTCATGAGCTTTCTCCCATTTACCTTAGCAGCACCTTAATTTTATACTTTGATTTGGATGGTGGTTTGTGAATATAGTTGGTTGTTCCCAATTATTTATTGAATATCAATTACACACACACACACACACACACACACACACACACACACACATATGAAAGAATTTTAAATCAGTGTTTATATGCAGGTATCTTTTATCACTACAAAGGTATCTGGAAAAACTAGTAGTAACATCCTTAATCAGCTTATACTGGGATAGCGTGTTGGTGAAACCTCATGAAAATAGCTTCTGATATTACTAGGAGACACAATTTTACAGCAATCTCCCTGATCTCCCGGCTCTCACAATCTTTCTGTTCCTTTTCCACAATGTTATGCAAACTCAGGTGTGGGGCGTCACTGTTCTGCTCACAATATCTAGGAAATGGAAACAACAGAGTAACCTTTTGAGACAGAAGTTTGCCATCCAATTTACTGATGAGGCTGATTGACAGTGGTTTGGTAACTTGCATAAGGTGACACAGTGGGGAACGGTAAGTATCAGCAAACATTAGCTCTGAACCTAGGATACCTGAGTCTAGAGCTTTTGTTGTTAATCCTGATACCTGGAGTATGGGTTAGGATTGACTCACAGCTATGTGACTTGGAGTGAATGTCTTAGGGTTATGATTGCTGTGATGAAACATATTGACCAAATGCAACTTGGGGAATTAAAGGGTATAAACCCTTTGGCTTATACTTTCATATCACTGACGAAGTCAGGACAGGAACTCAAGTAGGGCAGGAATCTGGAGGCAGGAGCTGATGCAGAGGCCATGGAGGGGTGCTGCTTATTGGTTTGCTCTTTGTGCTTACTCATCCTGCTTTCCTATAGAACACAGAACCACCAACCCAGGGTGGCACCACCCACAATGAGTTGAGCCTTCCCACATCAGTCACTAATTAAGAAAATGTCCTACAGGTTTGCCTACAGCCCTGCTATTATGGAGGCATTTTTTAAATTGAGGTTCTCTCAGGTGACTTTAGCTTGTATCAAGTTGACATAAAACCAACCAGCACAGTGAGTCAGTGACTCTTTCCGGCTGCATCCTGATTTTGCATTCTGGTTGTACCTCTTTCTACTTATGTGATTAGGGTTGTTTAACGTTTTTCTGAACTATGTTCATGTATAAAATAGAATGTTAGTAGAATGTCTACCTCATTAGGGCTTTTGTGAGCAATAAATAGTATCCATAATGCATTGAACATCTTGCCTAGAATATAATATGTGCTCAGTGAATGTCTTCCTTTATTAGCATCATGTATAATGGGGAACTAATGACAGCAGTTCTACCTACTCTTCAGCATTGATGGGAAGAAAATGGGAGTGGAAACCACCTGCAAATAGAAAGTGGATTGTGAGGGTACTGTAGCATAATTTATCTATAGTCTTCTTCAGAACTGTCGACCTCATGAACATCTGGATCATTAGGAAACTCAACTGAGACAAGGAAACAATTAGTCAGGAATCAATCACAGCTTTTGAATAAAAATCAGCTCGCGAATCGTCGTTTGTCAGATCAGTTGTCTGTCTAAATAATTAATACAGTCAAATGCTTCCCTCCACCCCGCATTGAGACTTGACTGCTCCACACAGGAATGATCTCAATATGGTTTTATTTGAGGCTGGCTTGGCACAATGAAAGTTCTAACAACTCAAGTTTCAACTAAGGCCTTTCTCTTACCAGAGATACTAGTGTGTGTTTTTCTAAGCAGTGGGATGAAACAGTTCCCTTGCTCTCCCTACGGGAGTCGGGAGAATTTAATTTGGGTCTTCCAGCATGTTCTAGTTCTATAATGTTCATTTGAAAATACAGTTCCAAGCAAGTTGTAGTGAGAAGCTCTCACATCCCCTTGGCAATGGATAACGGGGCTGTGGATATTGTAAGGTAAGCCGGGGCTTAGAGAAATACAAGAACAAAGCTCACACTGGGGAAACAAGAGGGTAAGTGAGCAAGGCACGTGCAAGTGGTTCAGTGAGGTATGACACACGTTCACATGGTGAGAGCTCTGTAGTCATTAAAGCGGATGTTGATTCTTTAGCATGGAGCATCATTCCGAATATGCTATTCAGTGTAATAGAAGGCAAAAACAGGCCTGTGGACTCGATTATCACCACATATTAGATTAACCGCTTTGGAAAATGTTAGACGTCTAAACCTCACAACGCAGATTATTTCTAAGGAGCAATGTTTTTTTCCCCTAAGTGTTTAGTTCTGGTTTTTAAACCTTTATAACAAAATGATTGTGTTGCCTATTAAAATTAGACAAACCATGGAGAAAAAAAAATGGGGTAAAGCTTATAGGTGACAGGTGGAGTTATGGAAGGGATTTGGGAAGGAAATGAAACTTAGTGGAATAAGTGACTGTGACCTGTGCTGAGGGAGATGCTGTGTGAGAAACTAGCATGCAGAAGGACGAGATCACAGGATGCCTAGGAAAAGCCTAATAAGTCTGTGAGGCATCCTGGGTTGGAGACACCAAGGATCAGTACCTGTCTTTCCAAATCCCTTCTCTCCAATTTTCTACCATAACATGAGCCACATTTTTCTGGGTACATGACTACACGGAATACTGGCTGAGCACACTTCTAAGTCTTCCTGGCTGCTGAGTTCTGATCCATGGAGTAGAAACCTTTCAGAAAGTTTCTTATGGAAGGAACCTGTCTTCTCTTCCCTGGCTCCAGTCTGCCACTTGGGATTCACCATCTTGAGTAATGAGGACGAAGGCTCTTTCTAAACAGGGGAAGGATCCTGCCGCATGGCCTTAGACGACTTCTCTTTCAGACTTTTGTTTAAAAGTTACACAAACTTTTACTTTAATGCATTATCCTTTTGTATTTATGAAAAGAAAACCATGAAATGATAAAGGAGAAAAAAATTCCAGTTTTTTTATACAATGATGGTAATATTATGTAATAGTTAATATTATTTTTTATATATACCAGCTACCATTACTCCATAATGTATTTTATTCAATTCTTACAGCAACATTCAAAGTATATATAAATTTAAATTTCAAAACTTAGAAAAATTGAAATCAGGAAAGTTCAAAGTTACCCAAATTTACAATGTGAGATGGTGGTAGATTCAGGATCTGACTGTAGGATTCTTTTTAAGCCCAGGGTCTTAACCATTAAGCTCATGTTTCTCAAAATCAACTTTGTGGTTTACCTGTATCAGACTTATGGACAGTGCTGAAAACACATATTCCAGATTCCAGGCCTGAACTATTCGCTCAGTCTTTCTTGGAGTAAGCTTTTTCTTTTTCCATAGCTGCATTTTAATTTTTATGAAGCTATCCTTCCATCCAGGTTTGATGGTGCTCATTTAAGCAACATCTTTTTTTTTTTTTCCCAAAATCAAATGGGGGCAATGGAGATTTGATATAAGCTTGTAAATTAGTAACCTACTTTCTTCTTTTCCTTCCGGGAAGATATTTCTAGTGCAAGTGGCATACGTATTTTAATGAGTACCGAGGGAGGGTATTAAAGCAAAGTGGTAGAAAGTGCTTAAATTAATTCCTTTGAAGCTGCCTCAACTTTGAAACTCTGTGATGGTCCTAATTGTCCACCTTCCTCACCTCTCCTCTTCATTCCTCCTCAGCACGGGAAACATCGTGGACATGAATTACAGGTTCTATATTTGGTGCAAGGCTTCCCTCTTCGTTCCTCCTTCTGGATAATATGTCCCTGGTATTCTTGGTACTCCCATTATAGTGACTGAAAACATTGTCCTCCATTACAGGAAGGGTGAAAGGAGGTGGGAGGGGACAAAGGGGGAAAGAGAGAGAGGCAGAGAAGGAGGACTCTGAAGAGGGGGAGGAAATAACATGTCTCAGGGTTCTTTCAGGCCACTGAAGTTTCTCTCACGTTATGGTACTACTGAATTTTTCATCTGTTAATCTCACTCATGTGACCTCACAACCCTACGAAGCAAGTGGTGTCACCCTATTGTATTGACTGTAAAATAGAAATTCTGAGATGATATATGTCACCAGATGAGGTCTACACTCAGCCAGTATACACTAGGCCCAAGAAAGACTTGGGCTCATCTGACCCCAAGGTCCTGGTACTTCTGCTACACTCCTTCATGCCAGCTGAAGTCACCAGAGTGTTTTCTCATCATAAAAATCACTGGGGTTGTTTAGTAATCAAAATCTGAATGGAGTGTGAATGCAGTTGGCTTGATGCTGGCTGCATTAGCATGAATTATTGAACTCCAGAGCCCTTGCATAAAAGCTAAGCACCTGAAGAGTCTCAGATGGTTGATTCTATCCGGTCTTCAACTGTTTCCTCCAGGGAAAATGACTCCAAGTTCTGCATCTGCTATTACCCGGTGTGTGGTTGGCACCAGCTTTTATGGCTCATAATTGTTTTTTTTTTTTGTCTCTGCAGGTGCAGGGGTGAAGGGTAGGGTGGGGCATTGAGTGAAGGACCCAAAGGTCATCATCCAACTTTGTCACGGTGTTTTACAGAAGAGCCCTTCTTGGGTTCTGCCTCATGTGCCCCTTTCCACTGCTTGCTTTAATCTCTATTCCTTAGCTAGAATAGACCAGATTTACCAATTTCCAGTGATTTGTTGAATGTGAAGGCATCCCGGGGCCCTTGGTCACACTTCCTCACGGTAATGTTGAGAGGACTAATGAGACAAATTATATAGACTACCCAGTCGAATGTGAGGCGCTACTACACAAACCAGGATGCTTAGACATTCTTGCTCAAAGGAAGAGAAAGGAAGAATCAGCCTGCTGTTGACATCTGGCTTGACTTTCTCAGCTTTACTTGTCAATCATTTATTTGGTTTTCTTTTAACAAATATAATTTGAGAATTCATCATGCCAGGCATTATACAAAGCATTTGGTTGATCTCATAGTCCACTTGGTCAAACAAAGACCAAACTTAAATTACAAATAAATATAAAATTGCAGGTAAGAGGTATTTTAATAGAGGAATAGAATAGAGGACCAGAGTCCTTGAGGCAGGCAGGAAGCGAAGTGCAGGGGAGATTACATTGTCCTCACGTCTGAACCTTCACTTTATTCTTTTATGTGTCTCTCCATCTTCTGTCTGTGACCCTTTGTTCTCGTCCTCACTTCAGCACCAGGACATCTCAGGGCTCTTTTATGTACCCATTTTATGCCACATAGAGACATGGCATCTTTCCGATTCCAAGGTGATACCAGTCAAGGGCTCAGGACATACCAGCCCTCTTGCCCTGAGTCCTGCCACTTCCTGATTCCTGTAGCAGGAAGAAAGGGAAGGGAAGCAAAGGTTTGTGTCATGTGGGCAGAGAGAAGGACACCCAAATTAGTTACTGCCTTTTAAGGTTTGCCGTTCATGTACTTTTCTGTTTCCTTCTGAAACATTTTCCCAGTGTTTGCTTTGGGGTGGTCTCATTTATCTACTATTGAAGGTAATGCCAGAGTTGTCCACTTCCATATCTCAGGCTCTAAATACAAGTTGGTTCTTAGCCAATAACTCAGTATTGTTTTGGAAGTGGGCTATGTGCCAAATCTACAGACATTCAAATGGATAGCATTGAACTCAAAACCCAAGATTCCTCTCACCATCTCTTCCTCTGGGAGGGCATAAGGTACCTGTGGGAAGTAAGAGAGGTGCAGAGCAGCCTGAAAGGCGGGGAAAGCACCATGCCCTCAGCCTGGCAAACAGGTCTACTCTCTCCCATTTCTTCTGTTTCTAGAGTAAGCTTTCCCAATAAGCGTGGCAAATGGGAGATGTCTCTTTTCCAATATGGCTGGAGAATTGAGCCAACTCCATCATGCTGAGTGAGGAAAACTAAGCCAAATGGTGTTCTAATGCTACAGCCTTCCTACTAGCTTAAGCAAAAAGGGTGTATTGGCAGCTCTCTGCCTTTATCCCCTAAATTAATTGGTCCCCATCGTCTCCATGTGGAGGGCTCTTGAGACGAAAGAGGAATGATGAGAGACAACATGATCCAGACAAACAGCAGGGAGTCTCTGAGAATGGGACCATCCAGGATGAGGTTCCCCTAGATGGGACCCACAGCTCACGTACCATGCCCTTGGATGATGCAGTAATTTCTCTGCACTTCAGTTTTTTCTGATCTAAAAATGGTGATTATTTATATATTCCTTTTTACTATTTCTTCCAACTCTAAAGGTAACAGAGCCCCTCCCCCCCTATTTTTGGAAAGATTTTAGAAGTATCTTTAAAATATACTTAACACAAAGGTAATGGCCGAGATGAAATCAAATTGTCCAAATGATGACTGTTGGACTGCAGTCTTGGGTTCAGTATGCTATTCAGTTTTTATGTATCTCATTCTTAGAATTGCTGGTGAGGGTGTCACCATTAGGACAGGCTGTTATGGCAAGGAAAAAAAATGGCTACAGCCCCCTCCCCCCCGCAGGCCATTGGGGAAAGTGACTTTAGAAGAGAGCTAGTGCTAATGCAGGTGGACACGTCCATTGTTAAAAAGTTACATGTCCTTGAGAGTTGCAGGTGTGTGCACAAGTGCATGCATGTGACTATGAGGTGTGATCTTCTTCCTGGGGAGTCCCCTAGGGGACTCTAAATCCAGGCATGTAGACATTGCAGATTAACCACAACAGGACCTATCAAGACATACTCTTCTGTACCTTCTTTGTCTTCTTGATATCCCTTGGCTGGATTGGCCTCCTGTTTTGTGAGCTGTCCTATACTTCTTTGAGTATAGAACTCATGAGCCCTCACTGTAATTGCTGGCTCACACATCTGCATATCAGACTGAGTTCTGAAGCACTAATGTAATCACCTCCTAGTCTCTGTTCCTCGTGACACATCCACTCATGCAATCATCAGAAATTTTCTGAGTACCCACAATAAATAAGACGGACCCAACTTTTGCCTTTCTGGAACACACATTCTACCAGGGCCTAGTAAACACTTACTAATTTGCTGAACAAGTGACTGAGTGAGTGAACATTATTTAATCAAGCCATCTCACTTAAGTGCCTCTCAAAGTTTGGCATTTTGTTTACAGTGTTCTTCCAAAAAATTACATCATATACAACTAATTATTTCCTTAAAACTGGGGACGAATCAAACATACTAGCCACAGATAAATACTGCATTTTTTATAAACTGCCCATTGAAAAGGTGCCATCATTTTAAGCGTGTTTTGAATTATATCTGTGTCCAGGGTTTTCTAGAGGCATCTGCTTTGGAGATTCTCGCTTGTGGTAGACATTTTCCTTCCCAGCATGCCCCTCTGCATTAAGTTCCTAATCTCTGGTACAGGTAACCATGTTGAGTGACAGAAATTGACAGATGGCAGTCCCAGTGAAGGGAGCAGGCGAGAGCAAGGAGCTATCTTTTTCTGTCTATTCAGAACATTGAAATCCAATTTATTGCTAGCTACATGCGCCAAAGAAAGCAGTTCTCAGCAGCTGTTGGTCTGAGAGGCTCCAAGCTCATCTCTGCAGGCTGGGTGTCACTGACGCTCCTCTGGCATGTCAAGAAATAGGTTGGCATGAGGAAGTGGCCCTCCCAGTCTTCTCTGAGAGGGCTGGCTTTGGGTGGGCCTGTCTCATATGACAGAGAATTGGAGCACTGCTCTTTCAGAAGTCACAACAGGTCTGTGTTGCTCTTTGTTATAGGAAAGATTTCTTGGGTCCAGAGTCTCTATTCTTCTCATTCCTTTTGCACACACGCAAGGCTGCATGTACATTAACTTTTACAGAAAGACTCATGCCAAACTTCCCAGTGTGAGCAATCCTACCTTGTTTATGTATATGACATCACCGAGCATGGTGTTCAGAAGAGATGGGCACATGAGAGTGGGCAGGAGCTGCTCTGACGTACCCATGCAGGGCTTCCTTGCATTCACACTTAGACATGAAATACAGCTGCAGCCCAGCACTACTGCCATTTTGCAGGCAGGACTTTAAGATATAGTTTGTATTATACTTTTATACTTGCTGTCGCTGGGCTCTAGACGCAACACTGTATGACACCATTATGCCTATTTGATAGCAGAAGAAACTGAGGCACGAGGACATGTGACTTGCCTCAGCTCACACTGCTGAATTTCTTCTGTCCATATCCATCTCTGGGCATCTTCCTCACACTGACTCCTGCAGTCCCTTAAAACTTTTTTTTTGTACTACTTATGCCTCATAATTTCTTACCTCTTAAGTGTTTTCCAGAATATTCTCCTTCTTCTCTTTCTCTACTGCTCAGTTGCTACATGTTGTTTAGGTCTCAGCTTAAATATCACATCTTTAAATAGCTGGCCTGAATTAAGTGGATCTTCCCACTTGCCTTAATGACATTCTCTACATGGCATTGTCAATTGACATTAAAGTGGCCTGTGTATTTACCTGACCCTTCTTCTAGATGGCACACTTAGCAGGGACTGAAAGTTTTATGTCTCTAGTGCCCTTAATGCCTAACACAGTATCTGGACCAATAAATGTTTCTCCCCCTTTAAAGACAAATGAATCCACGGACAATGGCACCTCAAAATTTCCACATTCTTTCCTACCACAACCACCAAAATTGATCACAAATCTCCATAAATTGATTGAGATGTTTATATTTTAAAACATTTCTATCTATCTATCTATCTATCTATCTATCTATCTATCTATCTGTTTCTCTCTCTCTCTCTCTCTCTCTCTCTCTCTCTCTCTCTCTCTCTCTCTCTCTCTCTCTCTCTCTCTCTCTCTGTGTAGCTTCCAGAAGAGGGAGTCAGATCTTTTGGAGCTAGAGTTACAGGAGGTTGTGTGCTGTGTATGTGGTTGCTGGGAGTTGAACATGTGTCCTCTGGAAGAGCAGCAAGTGGTCGTAACTGCTGAGCTAGCATCTCCCTATTCCCATTTGTTGAGGTTTTTTTTTTAGTGGCTGGTTAGGTTTCTGCTAGAATTCTCCATGGGGTGACTCATGTACTCTGCCTTGACATGGCTCCCCTTGGGCTTTGCCAAGTGTCACGGGAGGAAGCTGAAACCTGTTCAGTGTGCTATGAAGTGTGCTTGTTGCACCCATGCCAAGACAGAAATGTAGCAAGGGAGAACCCTCCAGAGACACCTGCAAGGAAAGGCTATTCTGGAAGCAGCAAGCCTTTTAATAACTGAGTCTTACAGATAGCGCAAATTCTCTCAATTTCCATCTGAGAAGGCAGGAAAGGGCCAGGTTGCTTGCCTGCTGGGGAGCTGCTGGCCTTTTATCACATAGGGAAAGCTCTCCTTATAGTATCTAATCACCTTCTGTAAACACAGATGCTGCCACTCATAACAGGCAGGAATAGAATCTGGCACATACTGCTTGCTTCCCTTATATGACCTGAGCATGTATGTAAGTTCAAGGGGTTCGTCTTTGCTCTTTAGTGAACACGGGGAAAATGAGGTGACAAGCATCAGGTGATCTATTGAAACTTCTAGAAGCACCACTGTTCAATAAACTTCCTACTGTGGGAGAAACCTGCTATAGAGTAGTGCTTGCCCCATGTAGCTTGTGTAGCACTGGGACTGAATTTCAGATTTCATTTGCTTCAAATTAGTGTAGATGAAGACAGGCCAAATGTGCTAGTGGCTACTGCACAGGGTGGGTAATGTATTTGTCAGCTACAAGAAATTCAGGAACTGAAGAACAAATTCAGGGATACCTCAGGGATGCAAAAGGGGGTTGGAGCCTCTCAGGGAAATCTATTCTTTGCACATGAAAAAAAGAAAAAGAATAGGTTTGTCATGCAGATGAACCTACAGATTAAAAAAAAAATTAAGAACTGTATTGACCAACTACAATCCACAGAACTTGGTGGATTCGGATTCCAGCAACATCTACATCCATTTTTTTTTTTTTTTTTTTTTTTTTTTTTGAGGAACCAGAAAGATGGTTCAGTGGGCGAAGGTGCTTGCTGCCAAGATTAAATTTTGACATGATTATGACATGGAAGTTGTGTTAAAAATAGATCTTTATCTTTGAAAGGCAGCTGCTCACATGCTTACTAAAGATGGAAGAGCATGGTGTGTAGGTTATGCCCCGATTCTATTCTAATTGGAGGAGTGAGTGAGTAGGGTTGGGGATGGCCTAGGAAAGACCTCAGGTGGACAGCTGTGTATGTGCCCAGGACTCACCAGTCCTTATCATTGTTTTTTCTTTTAGATTTACAAGTTACCATAACAAAAAGCTTTCCAAAGTCAGAGATCAGTGCTGATGGAGGTTTGCACAGCAGCCTCTCTTCTGGAATGCTTAAAATTCCCTAGTGTTGATTTGGGTACATCAGACAAAATCTAAACTGCATGTTGCCATGGACCCGATAGCCTCAGTTTTATTAGTTTTTCTGACAGACTCATGCTAGAATTTCTGGAAAAGTTGTGTAATCCAGGTTGTTTCATAGTGGATGAAAGCCTAGACTGGTAAACAGGCCCAGAACATCTTTGAACCCAGGGTTTTGGAATCACACTCATTCTCTCCCATGTGCTACTAATTTGACTTTGGACTAGTAATTTGAGTCCAGGTTCCTCACACATGAAGCGAAAGGAATTATCAGTACCCTTGTCACAGCTGTGAGGTTTCAATGGGACAGTGTATGCTAAGTACCCAGAAGCGGGAAACACTTGATACATTTCTGCTACTAAAGTATATGTACTTCAGTATATTGAAATTATATATACATACATATACATACATATATACAGATGTGTGTATATATATTGAAGACCCCCAAACTCGGGAGACCCTTCCTCAAGTCTCAGGAAATCACGACCACCCAAAGAGCACAATAAACCATACCTGGATGCAATCAGCAGAGGCTTTATTAGGGAAGTTGGCCAGCCAAGGTCAAACCAAGAGCTCTCTCAAGAGCAGAGTTTGACCTTGAGTGGTGGGCTAAGGGGTCTTTTAAAGAGGAAAACCACAAACCAGGGGAGTGGGGAGGGGGTGAGGGGTTGCCAAGGATACATAACATAAGAATAAACCCACCCTGAAAGGTTAATAGCCATGGAAATTACTCAGTACAATCATTTTCTTCACTTCTTCCAGCTATAGCCCCACCTAGGTGGCTTGCATCTTTATCTGTGGTCAGGAATGTGTCTTCCTGCCTTGGGCCTCTCCCACCCATAGGTGGGCCTACTGCCTGAGGCTTGAGGAATGTAATCCATAATGTCCTTCACTCGGAATGTGTCTTGGGGTAGTGAAGGCCTGAAATCTTATTTTCAATTCTGAGTTCTGGGACCTGCATTTTTCTGCCCAGGTCTAAGGGCAAAGAAAAAGTCTACATATATTTTTTAAAATGGTCTTTATAATTGTTTCACTCTACAATATAATTTGCTGTTTTCCTGTGTTCTTATTGCAATCTTCTGATGACCCCTATGAGTCGATACTGTTTGTATCCATCCATAGTACAGATGAAGAAGTTAAGTCTTGGAGAGAGAGGTTGGTGTATTGGAGTCCACTTCCCTGGACTTATTAGAGCCAATTGCTGAATTTTCTTAAAAATTTCCAGTTGGCTGACAGCATATTGTTTTCTTGAAGGCAGTTAAAATATTGATTGATGCCTTGGGAATGAACAGACATGGCATTCCTCTGGACACTTGTTAAACTTTCAAACACTAAGATTGGTTAGGTTACATGTCTTAGGTTAGGCCCCATGGCTGCACAGTGGCTAAGCAGAAAAAAATTGTGTGACTATGTGTGAATATGTTTCATTTAAATTAGTTTCTCCTTCAGTTTTATCTTGGGACACAGTTACTAAGCTGAACACCATGGCCCTAGAGAAGTGATGCTCACATTCCAGAGTATAGCAGAATCATCTTGAGGGGTTGTTTGAACAGGTTGCTTCTTCCCACCCACTTACTTACACAGTAGTTCTGAGGTGGGACTCAAAACACCCACACACCTGACCAGTTCCCAGGGATGTGCGTGTTCACCCAGGGGTCACACCTCTGATGTTGTATGTTGTGCATCTTGTCATAACTCTATTGAGGTCTCTATGGAGACCAGCATACTAATGTGGTGGGATAAATCTGTATCCCCAGAAGTCTGAGCACAGGAAGATAAGACCCAACCCTTCGTGCCTCTCTCTCTAGCTGGCCCTCATTTCACTCTGGCGAGTATCCCAGGAGCTGGAACCTCTCTCTCTACACATAACAGTAGGCAAGTGAAAAAAATAAACATTTCAAAGTCTATTTTTAAAGCCTGGCAGAAAGCTGCCCTATAATTACCCCAAGTGAACTAGTTACAACTTCTGTCCTACTGAGGTAGAATTATTATGTGATGGCTCATTCAATCCCATGGAATTCAACAAATAAATTTAGAGCTGATTAAAGTGTACACACAGACACACACAAGGCATACAGACACACACACACACACACACACACACACACACACACACACACACACTCCTGGATCACAAATATTATAATTATAGAAACACAACCAAGAAAGAAAATGAGATAAACTCTGAGTTGATGGTTCTACTCTGAGTATGTTTCCTGAAATGATGGCTGTGTTTAGAAGAATGCCGTTCTATTTCTCTAAGTATCTTCTGTTTGCAAATGCATAAAGACTCTCTTTGAGAAGGCTGTGGGTCTAAAAACACTTAAGAAGTGATCTGACACCACTTTTGTACAGTTAGCTTTCCCTGAAATAATGTCTTCTTATGTAACTCAGATAAAGTAGGAGGAAATGAACCAGCCTGATTGGACGTCACTGGTCATATTTATAATCTCTAGTTTGGGAGACAGAAAAGGTACCACTGTCTTAAAGTGTACCAGAGAACTTTATCATCCATACCTGCGTAGACTCAAGGAGTCAGAGAATATGAGTCTAGAAATATAAACAGAGCTTGTTTGTTTGTTTGTTGTTTTTAAGTTCTGGAGATCAAACCTAGGACTTTCAAATGCAAGCAAGCACCCTACCACTGAGCAGTACCCATAATTCTGGAGTACAATTCTTACAGATAATTGGAATCTCAATTTCTTGAGAGCAGGAAGTAAAGCTTAGTACTCATTATAATCACACATTCCTGAGCACATAATTGGTGTTTAATATCCTACACACACACACACACACACACACACACACACACACACGTAAAAACTAAAACAAAAAACCCTCAAAAAAGTAAAATATACTCAACAAGTAATTATAAATGACTTATTTGTTTGTTTGTTTGGTTGGTTGGTTGGTTTTTCAAGCCTGGGTATCTCTGTGTAGCCCTGGCTTTCCTGGAACTCACTTTATAGACCAGGCTGGCCTTGAACTGACAGAGATCCACCTGCCTCTGCCTCTCCAGTATATAAATTACAAGATACCATTGTGCAAAGAGCAAGGGCTTCATAGCCAATGTACTTTGCTCTAAATCCCACTTTGCACTCATCTGTAATGTATAATTTAAAAACAAGTCATCTGTAGCTTCTTCCATATTCCATTTCCCTCTTTGTAAAGTGAGGATCAGATAAAATTTACCAAGTGCCTGTGTATGCTAACACTCTTCTAGAAGCTAGGGGTAGCCAGTGAGCCAGGTAGTCAGAATTCCTATGCACAAGATGGTGTAGATGTAACACTGCCTCTCAGGAAGGCTGGCTGTAGGCTATGGATCAGCCTACCGTCATTCATTCCTGTCAGTGTCTACCACAGTAACACTGGCTGATGGCAGCTGTGCCCCGGAGTAATGGAGTACGTTGTCTAAGGCTCTTAATGACCCATTGGGGGGGACCTTTTGCTATCTCTCCCACATATGAGGGACATGAAACACAGAGCAGAATTGGCTGTCAGCCCCAGGACTAGAAAATGGCTGAGCCAGACACTACCCCAGGTATGAAAACACAAATATTTTCTGCTACCTTTTCTCTGTGCTAAGGTCTCAGTGCTCCTGCATAAAGTCAGAACTCAATCCAAGTTTATCAGTAGGGTAAGCTCTAGGAGGGTTGGCTTGGAAACACAGATTATAGTTTTGCTGGGCTTTCCCTTTGGGTGCGTGAACTAGATAGACGCAGGAGGAGTCAGTGAGGGGGGTTGCCTAGGGTAAAGGCAGCTAGGGTGAAGGCTGGGTTAGCTGACCTGCCTGTCCTGGGTTGATGTAAAAGAGAACTGGTTTTCTCTTCCTTTTCCCTACATGGCTGTGAGTCACCTGTGTCGGCATGAGGCTTCCCATGGCATCTGCAACTATCCCTTTAAGACACAGGCTCAGCCAGCTAAGAGAGGAGTCAGAGCTAGCCACGTCCAGCTATCCTTCTTCTAGCAGGCGCTGGAAAGTGCTGGCTTCCCCAGACTGACGCTGAGTAGCATGTCTGGAGCCATCTCATTAAAGTGGCTATTGGGAAATTGAGCTCTAATGTCAGTTGGGAAGGACAGAGTGTCCAGGAATAGAAGGGGACATTGCAAATGAGCTGTGAAAAACAAACCCAGGCCTTGGCCCTGCTGCTGGAGCCCAGATGTGCTCCTGCAGAAGCTTGGCAGACGCACATGGAAGACGCTGCCTGCCTGGGCTGGGTATCCAACTTTCTGCACATCGCTTGGCTGCAGTGTTTGGCTCTAGGTTCTGATAAGCTAAGGTGGGCCAGGAAGGTTCAGAAGCATGAGATTTATCCAGGCTCCTACCAGCTCCAGTTCAAACCTATATGTTTAGTTGGGTTTGTACAGAAACTGGACAATACATTGTAGACCAATGATTTTTTTCCTTCCTTCTTCCCTCCCCTCCTCTTCTCTCTATCACTTTGGATAATGTATAATGTTGCAGGCCTGTAACTCACTGTGTAGTTGATGTTGACCTTGAACTTCTTATCCTCCTGCCTCCTCCTGTGAGTTCTGGGATTAAACCTAGGGCCTTTGGCATATGGGGTGAGCACTTTAGCCACTAAACATCTCCAGGTGATTGCCAGCTCTTTCAGGAATGAGTTTGCAAATGGCTTAGAAGCTTTGTTCTCTCGTCCACACCCTCTCTTATTCTCGTATTCATGTCTCTTCTCAGACTAAAGTACATGGTGAAAGCTTGGTTTATGGTCTACCAGAAACAAGCATAGGCCCTGCATTTCCTTTTTACATGTGTGAGCCTGGAAATTTCGCTTCTCTTTTCTGAATGTTGGCTTGATCTCTTGTAAAGCGGTCATAATCATCAAATAGCCACACAGGGTTTGGAGGGAGATTAAGTGAGGAAGTGGATGTGAATAAAGAATACATCACAATCAGATGCCATTAATAAACATTATGGGTATGTATGTAGATATATTCCCATTCTCTATTTTTTCTTTTCTCCTTGTTCCTTTCTGGCTTCCACTTCCTACTTATCTGCAGCAGACAGACTTGAAGGTGGCCCCATGGTCCCTGCTATGAGCAAAGGTGTTCATCCTCTGTCTGCTCCCTTCACCCAGGTGTAGGCAGGAACTGTGAATTGCTTCTAGCCATCAGAACAAAGTAAAGGCCATAGGATCTCTCTGCTGGAGTTAGTTCATGGTCATAGCATCACGTAGTTGGAGCTATGTTGCTAAACATTTTCATTGCAGGCTCTGAAGATGTGCATGTTCGTATTAGCATGTCTGTATAGCAAGGAGCTAAGAATGGGCTTGAGAGCCTCAAGTAGCCTCCAGTCAATATCAGCAGTTACCTTGGTGTTATGGACATGCGTGTATGGATTCTGTGATAGGAAGGTTTGACTGTGAATTCTTCCTCATGCCTTCAGATGAGAACCCACCTTGACTGTTCTCTGAACTGCTGGGGATCCCACTAGCTAGGTTGTACAGCACTCCTGGCTACAGAAACAGCGTCAACTGTGTTTGCTGTTTTATTCCTGTACATTTGTGATGATTTGTTATACAACATAGAAAAAGAATGAGGCACCTCCACATTCTTCAAACACGTTTGCCTTTGTGCTTAGTCTTTCACGAGATAGGCAACCAACATGACTGAGGAGCAGAAATGAAGTATAAATGGAGCCTTTACTATCCTGGTAGGATGCTAGAATGTTCCTTTCTCTCCCTCCTTCCTTCCCTCTCTCCCCCCTACTTCCTTCTTCTCTCCCTTCTTCCCTCCCCACTTTCCTCTCTTTCTTCCTTCTGCAATCTATTCTTCTTTCCAGATGAGTTGATGCTAAATTGAATAGTGTGTTTAAGGCTATTGGCTTGTGGATAGTATAAGAAAAAAGACTGGGTGTCTCTGTCATCTGAGCATCTTAGTCTTCTGGACTCACATCCTACTTCAGTGGAGGTGATCTCAGCCTGTGTCCTCCCCTAAGATGAGGATGGTGGTAATAATATGAATTGTATGCTGTTCTCATGGGACTGGGAAAGAAGGTGCATGTATCCTGAGAAGAACTTAGCAAACAGTCTGTCAGCTCCTTATATTACTACTTCTCTAGCTATTGAAGCCACAGGTGCATCTTGGGTCCTTACTGTATGTAGGCTTGTATCAGTCTACACATCAACCTACACATGAAAGCTCTGTCAATCAACACTCTGCAAGAATCAAGGAAGACCACAAAAGTTGCTTCTTTATACCTAGTCCATGGCAGGCTGTGAGTGGCATTCTGTCACTCCTGGTGGTCTGACTGATGGGGTGTTTAAACATCATTTAAATTTTAACCTGGAACTTTCTATTTCTGCTTAGCTCCTCTTGTCCCAACGGTCAGTACAGTAGTAAGCAACAAACACAAACTTTGTCGGCATTTGACAGCTGAAAGACCACTCAAAAGGACCTATCTACTTTAGATTTCAGTTTCCAAACCTGCCATCTTGGTACAGTCATTCTGTGAAATGATGCACAGGCACTGGCCCCTCATCTCTTACGACCGCAGCAGGTATCTTCTGATGTCTACATCCAGGAGTGAGTCACAATGGCAGACCATTGGGTTTTTTGGCTTGTTGCTTTACTCTCTTACAAACTGACCAGTCTGCTTTTGGTGGTGGGAAAAAAAAATTCAAGCCCAAGGGCTTAATTTCTAGACAGAACAAATATGGGTCTTTGTGGAGCTTTCAAGTTCTGTGGCAGCCACAAAGGTGATATTCACAGGATGCTTTAGGCTGGATTTATAATTTCTTGGCAGAGAAAGCAGAAGTCTGGTCAGAGAGGAACCAGTCCAATCTAAAAGGAACCCCAAAGGCTACCGAGTGTTTAGGCTTGACAGGCCTTGGAACATGGCATCCATTAATATTCCTGATGACTAGAAAATGACCCAAAGGTTGCTTTTCTCCGTTTTCAACTGCTCTGGAATAATGTGAAGATCAAATTGCATTTATAACCATGTCAGTGAAAATTACACGCTCGTAAGTTATTGGAACTTTTCCTGCTATACTGTTCATTTCCTTCTTTGAAAATGTTCCCATAGCACTGAGGTCATGTAGTAGCCTGGAAGCAAACAGATTGCCTGGTTTTTTGTTTTGTTTTTGTTTGTTTGTTTGTTTTACTGACTCTCTTTCAGTTTGCTGGGGGAACAGAGTGTGCAGTTGATACCCGGGTGCCAGTCCTTACAGGCAGTGGGAATGAGAGCAAATGAGTCACTTACTGTTCCCAAGTCTCCATGCCCTGATCTTTAAGGTGTTCTATATGAAGAAAGCTAGACACTAGACCACTGGTTCTCAACCTGGGGGGTCACAACCCCATTGGGGGTCCAAATGACCCTTTCACAGGGGTTGCCTAAGACCATCAAAAACCCACAGATATTTACATTATAATTTGTAACAGTAGCAAAGTTACAGATATGGAGTAGCAATAAAATAATTTTATGGTTGGGGGTTAGCACAGCATGAAGAACTGTATTAAAGGGTTTCAACATTAGGAAGGGTGAGGGTCACTGTGCTAGAGAATGCATCAGGAAAATAGAAATTTCTCTGATGCTTTCATCTTGGTTCTACTCCCCATGTGAGACGACCTGAACCCACAGTTGGATGCATGTGTTTCTAGACTTTGCTGTCCACCATGGAGGCTGCCAATCACACGTGACTGTAGCACTGTGGGTGAAAATTTCCCACTGGATTTGGAAGGCATTTTTATACTAAAGTAAGAAAACAATAGTAAATTTCTCATTAATAGTTTTGTGTTGCTTCTGTGTAGAAACAATTTTGCGATAAGTCAGATGAAACCTGATCAAATACATCTTTAAAATTAGTTTACTTTTCTTATAGATTACATATTTATTTAGTTTGACAGCAGATTTTGCATCTCAGGACAGCCTGTAACTTTCTGTATAGCCCAGACTGTTCTTAAACTTTCAATCTGGCTGCCTCAGCCTCTCAAATGCTGAGATTACAGTCAAAGGGTACAATAATTTGTGTGTCGTGTGTGTGTGTCTGTGTGTAGTTTGTGTATGTATATTTTGTGTGTGTGTATGGTGTGTGTGGGATATGTGTGTGGTGTGTGCCTGTGTGTGTGTCTATGAGTGGTGTATATATGTATGTGGTGTGGTATGTGTGTGTGTGTGGCATGTCTACGTATTTGTATATGTGTACATGTCTTGGGAAGTGACTGTGTTTGTGCTCATGTGCACATAGAGGAGGCTGCTCTGGTGTCTCTCTCAGTTACTCTCCCCTTGATGTTTGATACAGGGTCTCCTAAACTTGAAGCTCTCTGATTTGGCTAGACTGACCACCCAGCAAGGTTCTGCAGTCTGTCTGCTTCTGTCTGCCCAGAGATGGGATTACAGATGCAATTGTGCTGAGATCCAAACTCAGGTCGAGTTTGTGTAGCAAATACTTAATTGGCTGAACCATCTTCCTGGCCCCTCCTTTTAGTTTTAACATAAACCACGCAAATGACTCATATTAACAGAGTAAGTGTAGAATGGTGTTCTGAACTTTTCTCTATGAGTGTAAAACCCCACATAGGTGCATAAACACATATATGATCATGATTTTGAAGAACAATCTGTAGGTGTGCTTGCCACTTGATTTCTGTGCTTAGCTGTCCTGTGTGGAAATACTTTGTTAGTGCACTCAGGGCTGCTTCATTGAAAACACGGCAATAAAGATATACAAGACTATTTAAATCCCTGTAGATGTAGTTTGGAGCATTTCTGAAGTTTTCTTTTTGTTTCATGAGCAAAGTCACAGGGTATGTAAGGCTCTGCACAATTCTGTTTAACAGTTCACTAGCATTTCACAGTGACATTACTCAATTAGCAAGTAAAATACTTTAAACCTTAAGAGATTAGACCGAATCTTTAACATTTTGGGGACATGGACCCTCTTGAAATTCTGAAGAAGACTATGGCCATCTTCAGGATAGTGCCATAGGGCAAACACATCCGTGGGGTTGTGTGTGTATGTGTGTGTGTGTGTGTGTGTGTGTGTGTGTGTGTGTGTGTGTACTTCATGGGTGTCCTAAAAGCAGTTACGGTCTTTTCCAGTGGAATATTTAATGGTAAAAGTAACATGATTATTGGCTAGAAAAGATAGAGCAAGTCTCATATAGTGATCACATATGAGCTCATAATCCTCCTTTGTTATTTACAGTGTCTATAATTATGTGGACATACTGGGATCATCTAGCATCAGGCTCCTCCTGCTTGAAGCAAAGGACTAAATGCCCCCCTCAGGGGCCTGGCACACACACCCCAGATGCTGAGTATATACTGCTCTCTTTTTGACACTTCAGTCATTTGTTTTCCTTGAGGTACCTGTGGTTTTTTGGACACCCCCCCTCCCCAGGAGACAGGATTTCTGTGTGCAGCCTTGACAGAAACTCAGTCTGTAGACTAGGCTGGCCTTGAACTCACAGAAACCCACTTATCTAAGCCTCTTGAGTGCTGCCATTAAGGATGTGCACCACTACATCCATTGCACTTTTGTTTCTTGACAGAATCAATGGAACACTGTTAGTGCAAAGCTTGTGGTCAGAGGAGACTGACTTAAAAATGTGTAAATGGGGCTAGCAAAATGGCTGAGTGAGTGAAGGCACTCAGGGCTGAGTCTGCCTCTGAATTTAACCCTGAGAATTCACCTGCCCTCCATGTGTATGCCAGGGCACACATGCCTTTACTCCCCAAATAAGTAAAATGTAATTTAAAATTCAAAAACCACATAGGTGGGCAGAGAGGAATCAAATATGTATTTAGAGTTTAAGTATCTAGAGCCCCTTTTCACATTACCTATTGTTTTAAAATAAGGGTTTTAAATAAAAGCTTTAAATAGCATCGAGCTCATGCTAGAAGTTCTGTCACTTTAGAGTATTTTCAACTAAGTTACAAAAGGCTTTGTTGGCTCATTGGGTGTCTACTTTTGAAATCATTGCTTCTAAGGAATAATCATCATTTCTTCGTTTGCATCCCTGAAGTTGTTCTGGGTGCCAGACCATAGCTCTCCTCTCTCATGTGTTCCCCCTCAGTGGGTGGACCAGTGCTGGATATGGAAAGCCTATTTTTGCTCTTGGGAACTAGAACGACTTTCTTGGGGTTCTCAAAAGAGAAGAAAGTGAAATTTTATGCAAGTAATATCCACTGGCCTGAAAACACTAATATGAACATTCATGAAGTACTTACAGTACGCCAGGCGTGAGCATAATGCCAGTGTGTACTTGGTTTGTTTCCTACAACCCTGTGGTACCAGTCTCACCACGGAGGGTGGAGTCTCCAGATTTCAGATTTTGCTACTATGTTTCCCTGTGTCACCTTGCCCTATCTTTCATGTTTATAACCATTTAGTGGCACCCCGATTTTAACTGTGTAGGTTCTTGTTCCCTTCCACTTTCCCTTTGGCCCCTCTTTCTTTCTTCACAAGGACATATCCTCTTACAGCTCAGAACCTTCCTGGAGAGTTTTCTCTCTCTCTGCCCAGTTCTCATTTTGACCTATCCCTGATCTCTTAGAAAGTTCACCTTTTAAACCTTGATACTTATTTTAATTCCTTCCTACTTAACTCCTGCCCCAAATATTCCTTGTGAAATAGATCAGGGTGCTCAGCCTTTTCCTTCTCCTCCTTCTCCCCCTCCTCCTTCTCTTCCTCCTCCTCCTCCTCTTCATCATCATATTGGTTTGTTTTTTTGAGGCAGGGCTTCTCTGTATAGCCCTAGGTGTCCTGGAACTTACTCTGTAGAGCAGGCTGGCCTCAAACTCACGAAGGTCCATCTGCTTTTGCCTCCTGAGCACTAGAATTAAAGGCGTGTGCCACCCCCACTCAGCTCCCTTCTTATGTCTAACCACACTGTAAGAAGATCTAATTAGTTGTGTGTCTTGCTACTGACCACATCTCTGATGAGAACAGAGACTGGCCACATCTCTCCTTTTCTCTTTGTTTATCTTTGGTGTCACAGTCTGTCTGGCATGTGGTGGTTGAGAAGTAAATATTTGTTAAAAGGGTGAATGACCTTTAGAATAGTTAGTATAAATAATAATTATCTTGGTTCTTTTCAACTTTGAAAGCCCACAATGGCAAGTCTTAGGCACTTTATGTAATAGGCAATGTTTGTTTAAGTGAATACAATCGAATCTCCATTTTTTTATCTTCTCTTAGTTTAATATAAAACTGTCATAACCCTAGCCCCAAACAATGAGGGCTCCAGCCAGTGACACGCTGGTGTCTCAGAACAGTTCTGAGTTATAGCTCAACCTGTCAATTGCTAATTTCTCTGGGGCTAACCTTGGCCCACACAGCATTCTTCCCTTGATGTCTGTCTACTGTGTCAGACTTTGCCTGAGGGTAATCAGCACTGACCAAACAGGGCAATGCCATTTCGAGGAGAAAAACTGGAAAAAAAAACCCAATATGCTTGGTCATGGGAAGATAATTCTTCTGTTTTTATTTTTAACAGTCTTGTCAGAAATAACAAAATAACAAAATGTATCTGCCACTCTTCCATTATTCTCCCAGCCTAGGAGAAAATGTCTTTTTACTGAAGTGTGCTTTGGGAGAAGCAAAGTGAGTCCTGCTGTGGACTCTGAAGGAGATGTAGGCACAGTAGGCCCAGGGCCTGATCAGCTTAAGGAAGACTGTTTGTAGTTCAGGGACTTCCTGGAGATAAGAGACACATACTAAAAACCTTGCAATGGAAGACAATTTTAGGGAATCCTAGAGCTGGTGGGTAATAAGGTACTTCACATTATTTGAGAGACATCTTTGGGGGAATTGGGAACCAGTTACATTTGAGAGGGAGCTGGCCTCTAATTCTCCCTACAGCAGAATGCTTTATGTGGAAATGGTGTCTCCCAGACAATTCTTAAGATGAATCATGTTCTCTGAGTTTGAGGCCAGCTGGTCTACACAGAGTTTCAGGTCAGCCAAGGCTACATGAAAAGGCTGTTTCAACAAAACAAAACAAAACAAAATAAAACAATTCATTTTAAATCTTTTTAAAAGTTAATCATATTCTAGTATGAAATGTTTATTATGAACTCAGTGATATTAACCTCTTTATTCTGTAGCTGTCTTTCCCAGCAGAACCCAGGGAAAGTTTGTCAGCAACCACAGTGAACTCTATGTAGCTGGTAATTCGTACATCTAGTATGGATTCAGTATTTATTTATAGATATCATTATACTGGCTTTTTATCATACATTTGGAGAATTCCCCTCCCCAACTCCTTCCAGGTCCTCCCTACCTCCCAACCCATCCAGCTTCATGTTCTTTCTCTCTCTTCCTCTCTTAGAAAAAAAAAAAATCAAAACAACAGTAAAACAATGAAAAGCACACACAAAAAACCATGGTGTCTGTTTTATGTTGTCCATCTACTGCTAAGTACAAGGCCTGGCCTGCCCTGAAGTGTGGTTGATACACCCAGAGTCACTCCATTGGAGAAAACTGGTTTTCTCTCTTCTAGCAAGCATCAATTGCAAATGGCTTCTTGGTTAGGAATGGGGCTCTGTATCCACTTTCTGCTGATTTTTGGGGACTGGGGGTGGGGGCTCTGGCTTGAACTTGTACACGTCTGTGTGTGCTGTCACAGTTGTATTTACTTTAGTGCAGTTGAATATTGCAGAGTGAGTGCCAGTTAGAAGCTCTAGGAGGAGAAACCTGTGAGGCAAATGCCAGGGCCTGAGGAAAGGGCTCCATGGGTAAGAACACTTGTTATGCAAAGGAGCTGGGCTTGATGCTACTAGCCTTGTTGTTGGCTAAGTCTGATGTCTCAAGGGAATTAGGCAGAGAGTGATATAGCATGAAAACTAAAGCCACTGACCTCAACACACACACACACACACACAAGTGTGCACACACATAAACACATGCACACATGTATACTGATATACACACATACATACACACGCACACCCACGTCTACCCACTCACGCATATACATATACACACATACACAGCCTCACACATACATACACACATACACATGTGTACACATGTACATACACATACACAAATGTGCACACATATTCCCACACCCACCCACCCACTCCCACACCCACACACACACACACATGTACACACACATATACACAAACTCCACATGTACACACACATACACACATGTGAACACATCTACATACACATATACTCATGTACACACATATATCCACACACCCACACCTACCCAATCAAACCCACACATGTAGACACACACACACACACACACACACACACACACACACACACACACCAAACATAATAAGAGGCAAATAAGGAGATTAATTGTTGGAATAGATGAAATGCTCTCCCAGGCAGGCCTTTTTCTTCCTTCTTCACATTCTCCCTTACTTTCTTTTATAACATGGATGTTGGTGGTGAGGGACAGGGCAAAGAGCAAAGCACACCTAAACGAGACAAGAAAGGTGGGGCAGTGAATGGGTGAATTGGCCATGTGCTTCTTGCTTTTGAGGTAGACAGTCTTAGGCAGGCCAAAGGAGTCCCTTTCGAACTGGGTGGTGTTTGGACAGAAAGAGCAGGAGTTCAGTGGACTGAGTTGTAGGGTGGTAAAAGGGTTGTATAGAAAACCAGATAAGGCTTCACAGAACTCAAGTTTCCTTTTGAAGTATTACTAACTCTGTGAACATACTCAGGACTTAATTATATTTTCCTAACAGAGTTCATCCGTGCAGAATATCTTCCTTTTGTGAACCATTTTCAGTATGTGTTCCTTAGCAACCCTGTTTAGTTCAAGGAGTGTCGGTGAACTAACTCACCATGTCCAGGCCTCTTGGCTTCAGGGAAGCAGGTGATTTCATTCTGACCAAACAGTAATTTCCTATACTCCAGCATAGTTCCCAGAGGCATAGGGAGGCCAGCAAGGAAAGAGAATTGGAGTGTTCATGGTAGAGCTGTCATGGAAGACACCACAGCTTCTCTATAGTTAAGCACTTAAACGATGCTGTAGACGTTGGTTGTGGGCATCTTGTCCCCAGAAAGAATGGGAATGAATAAAGGAAGAACAGATGGAGCTGAGACATGAAGAACCTGATTATAGCATTCAGGGTCTCTTCATCAGCCATGCCATGGAGCTGCCCATCTGAAACTTATTTCCTTCATCTTTTGTTTTCCTTAAGTCTACTTGAGAAGAAATTTTACAAATTACAAGAAAAAAAACAAAACAAAACAAAAAACCCTCCTCCCACACAGAGCTGATAAACTGTCAACACAGATAAATTGTCCCTAGATAAGTTGATCTACTAGGTATTAACATCTGGCCTAGACAACTTTTCTTTCTTGGTGAACTGTTAGCTTCGGTTCGTCACTTCAGTTAAAGTGGTAAGACCCCTGTGATTCCATCTACTAGCAACCAAGTGGCTGCTGAAATGTCTTTAAATCAAAACTACGAAGATTCTTTTCAACTCATTATGTTGATTGCATCCTGTATTTTAAGTATCTAAGAACTTTCACTCCAAAGACTCCTCAAATAGTTTCTGAGCTGCAGCTAGAATCTTGAGAAGAGTTACTTCTTCTACCTCGGAGATGTTCTCTCGTCAGCTCTCTGGTCTCCCCCAGGGGCCAGAAAGAGGTGGTGGTTCTTAGAAAGAAGTTTTCAAGAAACAAACAACTTAATCAGTCATTCTGTTCTTCCCTCTGTCGCCAAGTAAGGGAAACCGCCACAGTGACAGCTGAAGTTGACCCCCTTGGGGTCCCCTCACTACATGGAGATTGTCACGTGGGTAAACAAACAAAGATGGATGCAGGAAGACAGTGGCTCCTGAAAAATCCCGCTGTCTTCAAGAATGTTAGCAATTTGCCCTCTTCATTTTCTCTCCATAGGCGACTTGGCAAGAGTCAAGGTTGGGCAGTGTTCGCACGCGGTAGGAGCATGTGTTAGCAAAACTCATTTCAGCATTTGTATAAAATTTCCATCAGTCGCTTGCTGCTTCCGAATATGACACTACCTGGGAAGGCTCTTTGAAGGGTTGTACTTTACATTCCTGCCCTGTTTGCCAGGGAAACAGAGTATTGCCAACTGCTTTGCCTGTTGGGTTCTTTTGACATGGCTAATGAATCTTTAAGTGCCAATAGCAATTTCCCATCCTGACTATTCTTCAAAGGTAAGAATCTCATTTTCTATTTCATCAGAGTTCCGATGATAAAAAACGCCAGTCCCCTTCCTGTTTTTTAAAAAAACAAACCTTCCTTTTGTTTTCTGCTCATAAAAAGAAAGTAGGCAGCTAGAGAGGTCAGACACAAGTGAGGTAGATACTGGCAACACGAAGAAAATGCGCGTGAGGAGATAGGATTTCGTTTCTTCTTAGTTTTGTCAATCTTAGATTCAAAAGAGTGTTTGGACTTAGATCCAAGCCTTATTTGTTAAGCTTTTGGGTCATAACAGATCAGCAGATCTTAATTAAGCAGCACTCATCAAACCAGGCAATGTTGAAAGAGGCTTCCTTCTGCGGTGGTGGTGGTGCTAAGATTACATGAGTCTCAACTCGTTGCTGCCATGTTTGCTGTTTTGTGTTGGTTTTGTTGTTGTTGTTTTCAGGGGGACACTTGCCTGTGATTATTTTGAATATCCTGCACTAGAACCCCTCTTCTGCTTTGATAACTCACCCTCTGTGTTGTGTTGGTGACTGGCAGGATCTGCTTCAACACTGAGAAGCTGAGAATGCAAGCTGCATCCCTGTCACCTAGTAGCTAGGGGTCTAGGCTGTGTCATTAGGATGTACCTGACTTGACTTTCAAGTTGGGAATTAATGATCGGGGAAAAAAAGTATTAGAGATGCCTCCTTCCCTACTTTAAGCTACAGTACATATGCCTCCAGTATAGTAGCAGGTCTAGGACCGAGGGGAGGCCTTGTTCACAGTGTGAGCAAGGTCACACATGCAAGCCAGCAGGGCTCTTTTCGAACAATTGTTTCTCATAGGATAGCCTTCAACCAGGTTTTCTAAGCCTCCTAAAACTGTGACTGCCTACCATCTTCAGTTTGTTTGTTTGTTTGTTTTTTCTGCCTCCTCCTCCTCTAGTAAATTTTACTATTTACTAAAAGTCCTGACAGAGTTGCCCATCATCAAATCTGAATCATGGAGAACACGATTTTCCGGTGGAGAGAATAGTCCTCATACACGGAAGAAGCAGAAGCAAGACAGAAGAGAGAAGTCTTCTAGAACCGTGTAGGTCCTCAGAAGCATTGAGACCAGCTTAACTGAACTTTCTAGTCTACCAGCTAACAAACCCCTACATTTGTTTAAACTCACTGGAGATGGTTTCTGTCACTTGCAACTAACACTTTTGTCAAACAGAGATGGAAGCAAATGAACATGCCCAGAGTCTCAAAGTGCTCACCTCTTCGCATCTTTTCCTCCCTATTCTTTGAAAATCATTTAAAGTGGGAAATGATTTAAAATGTTAAAATATAAAACTAAAGTAGTTAGTCATATTGGGTAAATGGGTATCTAAGACATGTTTTTAGATAATAGTACCAATGAAGATAAGGGACATTTACTAAGAGCTCGAACTTACCTTCTTTACAACATCTATATTACATTTTAAAGATAATCTTATTGCTGCTTTTCGGGACAGCTTATCCTTTGTATTTTTATGAGAGTCTTAGAAAACTGCCATTTGAGGTTTAAAGTTGATATGAACCACAAGGCCATATAAACACCTGTTTGCCGTGCTCAGGAGGTCTGAAAATACCCTGTCACCAAGCACCACCCAGAATCTGCATATATTCATATTTCAAACATATCCATTAGGGTACGCCATCTGCTTTAGAGGCAAACAAATCAAACAGCCTATGGAAGAGGCAAAGCAGGTTGGGAAAATATAAGGGGTTTGCTGGAGAGCAAGCCAGCCTGAAGTTTGTTCCTTGTGTAGGATGACTGGCATACTGTGTGACCTCAGTATCCCCATTTCTCTCATCAAACTGTATCCTCCACATTTGTATAGTAAGACATCTGAGCAGATGCCTTTTTTATCACCCTCTCTTCTTCAAGGGTTCTTAACACCTGCATTTTATGATTCCCTATCAGGTGAATTTTAAAAGAAAGTTATCAGAGAGCTTGATTTAGATGGCCTTGCAACACCCAGGTCAGACTGGGCCTCAGGGAGTCATGGGAAGAATTTGGTTAGATGAGTTCTCCTAGGAAGACAAGCTGCCCCAGGTCTTTAGAGTGAAGTCTCCAGGGATGTGGGCTTCACTTCACTGTGATTCTCTGCTCTTGCCTTCAGGAATCAGTGCCCTTCCTGAGCTGCCTGCCTCTCATTCCTCAGGCATCAGCATAAACATGGCTTCCAGAGAGGTTTTATTTGACCACACTCAGCAAAGGTCTTTTTGTCTTCTACTTTGTGACTCTTGACATGAGCAGACACATCACAAGTTGCAGTCATTTCTGGTATGGTGGTGGTGGTGGTGGTGGTGGTGTGAGTGTGTGTGCACGTGTGTGCATGTGACAGTCTTGAGTTCTACTAATATCTCTTCCAAGCCCTTCACCATTTCTATTACAGTCAGTTCTCTCTCTCTCTCTCTCTCTCTCTCTCTCTCTCTCTCTCTCTCTTTCTTTCTTTCTTTCTTTCTTTTCCTTTCTTCCTCCCTCCTCCGTCTGTCCTTCCCTTCCTTTCCTCCTCCTCCTTCTTCTTTAATTTAATAACTTTAATGAAAGTAAAATTTAGGCTTAAGCATAAGACATTTGAATCTAAGATTTAAAAACAGCCATTTGCTGAACAATTAATAAACATATTTATAAATAATTAGAAAATCCTTATGCATTATGTTAATTAAGCTAAGAGGATTCTAATAGCATGTTTGGTCAGAACTGGGTTGATAGACTGAAGAGAAGTAGGAAAAGTGACTTCAACAGTTGACTATTGGTTTGTCTAGCTTTATGTCAAGTTGACAGAAGCTAGAGTCATCAGAGAGGAGGGAACCTCAATTGAAAAAATGCCTTCATAAGATCCAGATATGAAGTATTTTCTTAATTAGTAATTTATGGGTAAGGGCCCAGTCTATTCTGGGTGGTGTCACCCCTGGGCTGGTGTTTCTGGGTTCTATAAGAAAGCAGGCTGAGCAAGCCATGTGGAGCAAGCCAGTAAGGAGCACCCCTGCATGTGCCTCTGCATCAGCTCCTGTCTCCAGGTTTCTGCCCTGCTTGAGTTTCTGTCCCAACTTCCTTCAACAGTGATGTGAAAGCAGAAGCCAAATAAACCCTTTCCTTCCCAGATTGCTTTTGGTCATGGTGTCTCATTAAAGCAATAGTAACCCAAGTATTAAAAAAGTAATTTTGATCAAAATAATTTATTGCATTTCTAAAATGAAAGCTTAAAATAAAATATTGACTAGAAGTACAAATTTCTTCTAAATGTATGCATAATATGTGTGCAATTGCATTTATAAACAAATTATTTATAGGGATAAATATACGAGTTAATTTATAGTAGAATCAGAAGCTGATAATTCTTAAGTAGCCACCAAAGTAAAACTATACAAAATATTTAAGATTGGTCAAGAGATATGAGGATAGAATGCAAGTAAAAGTTAGTATGTAGGAATCATGTTTGGAGAATTTCCAAGGACTTTTGGAAAGCACTGTGTGGACTCTTTGTAGCTGTCATAACAAGTTACTGGCTTAGAACAACAGAATTTTGTCTGCCATTCCTGGAATTCTACAGAATTCTACAAAAATTCTACAAGAGTATCACTGGGCAGAATTCAAAATGGTGGCAGGGTGTACCACCTTCTGGGGACTTTAGGGGAGAATCCATTTCCTTGTAGCTTCCAGCTTTCAGGAGCTGTCTGTACTCTTGGGCCCCCTTTCTTCACCTTCAAAATCAGCATGAGTAGGCTGAGTCCTTCACCATCAAATAACTCTGACCACCTCTTCTGTCTGCTTCTTCTATTGTATAGACATAGATAATTATATCAGGTTTACATGGATAGCCCAAGATGATCTTTTCACTTGGGGTCATCTGATTAGTGACCTAAATTAATCTACAATATTAACATGGATTGTTCACAGGGGACCTTTGGGGAGCTTCCCATCACAGATAAAGACATCAATCTACAGATTTAAGAGGCCGTATAAACTTCAAGAAGAATAATCACACACACACACACACACACACACACACACACACACACACACACACACCACGAATACATTAGCTCAAGGATATTATCATCAAAGTTCAGACTAACAAATAGAAAGAAGTGATATTTGATAGACCCAAATAAGAAGATATAGGTTACCTTGAACGAGTAATGAAAACTGACAACTGCATTATTCACTAAAACCACCAATGAAAATGAGAAAGTCTTAGAATAATGTTTTCCATGTGCAGAAGAAATACTGCTATTAATATGTAGTTAAAAGCTGTCAACAATTACCAGCATGATATTCCCTACTGTGTAAATAAGTGTTTTCATACAATACAAAAGTCTTGGCTGTCCTGGAACTAGCTCTGGAAACCAGGCTAGCTTCAAACTTAGAAATTCACCTGCCTCTGACTCTTGGAATAAAAGGTGTGTGCCACCACCGCTGGGCATATTCTCTTGTTTATGTCTTATTTATATCTTCTTATATTTTGTATATTCTATTCTGTTACTTTAAAAAACTGTTTAGATTCATAAAAAACTAACTAGGGAAATACAAAAATTTCTTATATAGCCTTCATATAACCACATCTATGGCTAATGCTTTACATCCAGATTGGTAGATTTAATATTAATAAACCAGCATTTATGAGTTGTTAACTAAAAGTCATACTTTATTCAGACTACATTTGTTTTACATATTTATCTCATGTGTCTGTGCCCCAAATAAATTCACTTGTTCCTTGTTTGTGCTCATTGTCTGTAGTCAGCTCATTTTCTAAAGTCAATTCCAGCGATTTTTGGAACTCTTTTCTTTCTAGAGCCTGATTTGCTTTTAAGGATGACATCACAGATGGGGAGTATAAACATATCAGATCTATCACCTTTAGTGAATTTATCAATCATCTCTCAGATCTATCACCTTTAGTGAATTTATCAATCATCTCTCAGATCTATCACCTTTAGTGAATTTATCAATCATCTCTCAGATCTATCACCTTTAGTGAATTTATCAATCATCTCCCGGAGTTTTACCCCGAGGATTAAGCTTCAGGGCCAGATAACAGCTGGCTTCACTGTATATCCTTAGTGCTCATCCTTTGTTCCCCAGTTGATGTCCCCACACCCCGACAGTCTCTTATGTCTTCTAAAGAATCAGTGAGAGGACCTAAGTAAGACCTCGGGTGTTTGTGTGGGCATGCATTAATGTGTGTATGTGTTGTACTTTCTACGTTTCCTAATAGAGCATATATCATTGATCTGTCTTGTTCATAGCTATCTCCTAGTGCCTAGTTTACTGTCCAGTTTGCAGAGAGTATTCAGTGTAGGTTTTAGTAACTTATGAATGTCAGTTGATACTGTTATTGAAATGTAGAATTTCTTCATTTCACTGAGGTTAGTTTATGACAGTCTTCTACACACACACACACACACACACACACACACACACACACACACACACAATGACAGATGCTTTCCAAAATGGAAATTTGTAGGGCCCAAGAGCCATGGGACTTGACAGAGCAGGCCTGGTTGAGGTGTGCCCAAACCCCTGAAATTTTATGCTGAGATTGGCAAGAGTAGGATCACTCTCGCACTGCCCTGGACCTGTCTGTCCTGATGTTCATAGCCCTTTGCTCCTACCTTTGCCTACCAGAGGAGATCACAAAGTGGGTATCCAGGTTAAACTTCCTCTCCCCTTATAAGGTCATATCCCAACAGTTGCTGGAATTCCTTGCAAATGAGACATTCCTAGTGCCCTGAGCCCAGCCAATAATGTACACTCACCATGAGACCCCCACCTACCTCCCAAAGGTTTAAGTAGCCTTTGTTCCCCTATTAAAGAAGCTGTCTCCCTGAAGCTGTCTCCCAAGATTGTTTTCAAGGCTGGCTAAGCTCTCCTGCACCTGAGGTCTCTTTCGTTCCCAGCCATCCTGCCTTGTTCCCCTCTCCGGATCCATGTGTAGATGCTGCTATGGGCAGAGAAGCAGAGCCTGAAACTAAAAATATTTTTCCCTAAAAGGCTTTGAAGAATAGCATTCCTGTTAAGATGTTTTAGCACAGTTTGATATGCCCAGAGGCTCTTAACAAGGAAAGGATGTCAAAAAGGATTCTCTTAGCAGAGTGACACCTCTTGTTGGAGGAACTCAGTGTGTTCCACCTGGTGTGGGGCCACTTCACAGATCTTTAGCAGTCGAAACTGAAACGGCAGCATGGTTAATAGTGGGTGCTTTAAAACAGAAAGTAACTGGACCTTGGACCAGGTGTCTACAGTGTAATGAGATGGATACTTGTATAGAAGGTATACAATAAAAAATATCTAATAATAAAAAAATCTAATAAAAAAATCAGGAACACGGGTTATTTAACTATATTGGTTATTTCTGAGAAGTTATGTGTGGTGTGTTGTATGTTAACCCTATTCTTAATAAACAAGGAAACGGGAATGTGAAGCCAGTTATGATTACACACCCCCCCCACCACCCTTGGCCATTGCTCTATACTGCCTCCTGTGTCAATAATGATTAAAACTAGCTCATTGGCTGAACTCAGTGAAATCTTCAGTTTGAAAAAATTAAGAATGGTAAGAAGATATTATTGACAATAAAATGCACCTGTTCGGAGTTGCCTTAAAAAAAGTTGTAGGTTCCTAATTAACATGGGGCAGATGTGTTTTGTGACTCGATGTCAGTGAGACATTCCTCTTTGTTCTCCAGAGGTGGGTGGAGGGAATAGAGTACACCCAGGCCCTAGAAGTGGATCTTTCTCTGGAAACCAAAGAGAGGGTAGATGGGAGAGGTAGCCAGCTGGCTTTAGAGGACCCTCAAGATCTCTTTTAGATGTCGAATTCCAAAATATAAGAATGGGCTGGCTTACATAGACTGTGAATGTGTAGTTGGGAGTACTAAGGTTTAAACTAGACCTGAGAGAAGTACACAAATGTATGATAAGTAAACAGCTGTGCATTACACATACTCTGCACAGGTAAGCCGAGCAGGGGTCAAGAGAAGTTCTTCTCAACCTTCCCAATGCTGGGACCCTTTAGTACAGCTAGTTCCTCACGTTGTGGTGACCCCTATTCATATCATTATTTTTGTTGCTACTTCATAACTGTAATTTTGCTACTGCTATGAATTGTAATATAAATATCTGTGCTTTCTGGTGGTCTTAGGCGACCCCTATGATCCCAGGGGGTTGAGACCCACGGATTGAGAACCACCGGTCTAGCATGTGGTGCTGGAGTCAGTGTACATGAGTGACTTTAGATGTATGTCTTACTTCTCCTGAGCCTTCGTTTTCCTGTTGTGCAAAGCCGTTTGCCCTGTGGTTTAAATCATCCCAGGCCCCTTGAAAACTGGAAGACTTTGAGATCGTAGTTATTTTTGGTTTTCACCTGAGAGCCTTTATATTAAAAGCCTCCTTAAAATCATATGTATATAGATATTTCTGTTTCTTCTGCATACTCTCTAAAATTGAAAGGAAAAAAAACTTTAAATTTGGAATGCTAGAATATTCAGGATGAGGATTTGAAACTTCCCCCCCAAGCCATCGTTGTTGCCAAGGTGTGGTACTGCTCTGATGGATTTCGTGTCCATGGTAGCTTTTTTTGTTTTTATTTTTGGCTGCGACGGGGTTGGTAGCTGAGTGTCCTGACGTTCAGGCTTGGCTTCCTGCCACCTGCCCAGATGACAGGTTTCTGTAGGGAATGGAACATAAATATTTTGCTCTGACTCTGTTTATATTTTGGGGAAGGCAGACTAGTGTGGGCCCAGAGCTTGTCATAACTCCCAATAAAATATCTCCCCCCCCGCCCCAATTTCCCATCTGATTTTCTATTGGCTTCCGTCTCTCTCTCCTTGTGTCTGACTCCCCCTCCCCTGACCTCTAGACCTCCCATTCATCCTTCCAGTCTCTCTCCTCTATCTCCCTTTTTCTCTACTTACCTAGACTTGCTTTTTTTTTTATGATTGAAATTCTTAAATTTCTGATCAGGCAGTTCTAGTTAAGACAGAACACACCATTGCCATAGAGATGAGCTAGCTAAGGATTAAATCACTCTCTGGAAGCTTCTGAGACACATTTGCATGGAGATACAGGTGCCAGCAGAAAGCGATCAGCAGTGGCAAATTGTATATGTGCCACAGGGTTCCAAGAAACCATCCTGTGGTCCTTGTTCCCTTGGTTTCCCTGTTCAGTGCCCAAAGGGTTCCAGGAAACCATCCCATAGTCCTGAGCCCTGTGGTTTCCCTCCTAAATGCCGGGTGCCTTGGATTCAGGCAGATCAGGTTCAAGTCCTGGCTCTGCCACTAATTAGTTGTTTTTGTTTTTGTTTTTATCTTTAAAAAATGAGAGATGCTATAGACCTCCAGGGAATAGTGGAGCAAGTAAAGAAAAACATGTGTATTTTGTACATTGCCTGGACTATGGTACATGCTGTACGGGTCCAGTCTTTGGCAAGGTAATGATTAACCATAGTGTTCGTCCCCTTTCCAGCGGTTTTTTCTACCCCTCCTACTGTTTCTAAAGCAGTCAGACACTAGTCAACCCCAGTCAACACTCGCCTTGACTAGGGTTTTGTTCCACTCTCCAGGTCTTCAGATGCAAATAGAAGGTAGGAAGGCACCACATCCCACTTCCAACCTAACTTGTGGACAAACATGGACCTCAGAAAACAAAGCTGGGCAGTAGTGACTCACACCTTTAACCCCAGCACTCAGGAGGCAGAGGCAGGCGAATCTCTGAATTTGAGGTCAGCCTGGTCTATAAAGCAAGTTCCAGGATAGCCTGGGCTACACAGAGAAATCTTGTCTTGAACTCTCCCCCCTTTCTCCAACTTTAAGAAAACAAAAATAAGATAATAAAAAAAATGTGTTTGATGAAAAAAAAAGTTTCTCTTTCCAATATAAAGGGAACTAAAAAAAAAAAAAAAAAAAAAGGAATGGGAAAATTTTGCTCCGTGGATATGCTGGAGGAAGGCAGCGCTGGCATCCCCTTCACCCTCACAGGCTCACGCCTTCCTTTAAGCACAGAAAGGAAGCCTTGGATTTTCTCTGTCCACCGGAATTCGCTCCAAGGAGACACTTGAGCTTTTGGAAGATCACTGCTGTTCTTCTCTAGAGGGGAGGGAGGGGAACTTTTCTCCTTCCCTGCTCCCTTTTCCTTGTTTATCAAAAGTCCCAAATAAGATTTATCGTCGTCACCCTGGCTTTCTCATATCCAGGCAGCTCGTTAATATTTCAGATAAACACCGTTCCTGAACACAGCCCCACACAGTTCTATTCCTGTTCTGTGCCCAGTGATTCTGTCACATTGCCTTGGTAACCAATTAAAATACTCTGATGTGTATGGCGATATCATTCCTAGCTCTGCAAAAACCAGGGCGACCTACTCAGAAGACATGCCAGTCACCTGGCGTTCTTCTTACAATCTGCTCCATTCTGGTTTCATCTCTCTCTCTCTCTCTCTCTCTCTCTCTCTCTCTCTCTCTCTCTCTCTCTCTCTCTCACTCCTCCCTCTCTCTCTCTCCCTCCCTCCTCCCTTTCCTTCTCCTTCCCCCCCTCTGTCCCTCCTCCCTCTCCCTCCCTCCCTCCCTTTCCCTCTCCCTCCCCCCCCTCTCTCCTTTCTAAAATCCAATTACCCTTGAATCCCCTGCAAACACTTACATGCCATTTCTAGCACACCTGGCCCTAAGTCAAGAAACACCTTTGTCAACCAGACAGCAACTGGTACTGATTCTGGGAGCAAAATGGCTGGCTTTCTGGTAGCCTGGGAGGGTGTGTGTGTGTGGAGCCAACAGCCTCCAGAGGAACTCTCCAGCTTTGAGCCTGGTGAATCTGAGTGTGGTTTCTTGTAGAGTGGCAAACATTAGGCATTCAAATAACTATTTAGTGAGCACTGATTGCTGTGGAGAGGCTGCACTAGATATAGAGGGAGATAGGACACTTTCTTATCCATAGAGTTTAAGGTCATTGGGAAAGCGTAGAGTGCAAGCTGGCAGAGTTGGTAGCAACAAGGAACGCTGGGAATCTCAGGAGGCACATAAGACTGACCTGGGGTGTAAGCAGAGGACATGTTTCACAATGGAGTCTCAGTTAGCTATGTGGGGTCAACTTGCTGATTAGGAAAATGGACACATTTTGCCCTCTCATCCCTGGTCCTTTGATGGATGTCCTCAGCTTGGGTGGTCTGTTTTGAGCTCTCTGGGATTATTTGCTTCATTTCTCCTTCTCCAGGCTAGTATCCTCTTATTAGCTTTTTTGGGGGGAAGGCCTATACCAAATGCTCTAAGTTGTTTAGACTCTTTCTCTTGACTGTGAATGATACCCAAAGGCACATTTTTCAAAGCCAGAAACCTTGGGACCATGGGTCCAGGACTCAATACTTAGCATATATGCCTCAGTGTATTTTAAAGTTTGTAGGCTTAGTTTTCATCTATCAGTGCTTAGATGATTAGTGACCCAGACCATATACATAAAAAAAAACCTAACTCAATCACTTCTCTGAACTCTCCCACAGCTACTGCAAGGATGCTAAAATTTGATCTGTAATCATATTCTCCTGTAAAAATAATAACACCGGCTGTGCCTGAGGCTACTATATACAATATAGAGATTCTAGCAGCACGCATGTCTGTGACTGCATGTAGACTGAGAGTCTTTGGGCTGGACAGATGGTTTAGAGATTAAGAGCACTGGCTGCTCTTCTACAGGGCCTGGATTCAATTTCTAGAACCTACACAGTGGCTCACAACTGTCTGTAGCTCCAGTTCCAGGGGATCTGATTCCCTTTCTTGGCCCGTGCAGGCAATGTGTGCATATGGTGCACAGATATACATTGCAGGCAAAATATCCAAACACATAACAAGAAATTAATTTCTTAAAATTAAAAACACATTAAATGAGAATCTGTGGGATGAAGTGTTTTGCCTCGGGAATGGCACTCAAGTGGTACACTCTACATGGAGTGTTTGGCAGAGAGGACCAGTCCCCTTACCTGTTATCTTAGCTACTGTGCTACTTTTAGGATGTATTAAGTCATCACTGTGGTTAGTGTATAAGGCTCTTTGAAGACAAGGGTCATGTCTCATTTGCTTTCATCTTCACCGAAGCCAAAGAGAAAGGTTATGTGTATCGTACCTACAAGAGCTTACAATCCATCAGGCCCTGTGTTAGGTAATTCCTAGATTTTTTTTTCCCTTGATTTATGCACTGAGTGGCACCAGGATTGTCATTTTATTTAATGTGTGGATGCATGGGTGAGTACCTGTGCTCGTGTGTGGAGGCCAGAGGAAACCTCAGGTGGAATCCTTAGGAAGGTCACCTACTTCTTTTAAGACAGGGTTTCTTAGGCTGGAGGGATGGCTTAGTGGTTGAGAATACTGGTTGCTTTGCCAAAGGACCTGGATTCAATTCCCAGCACCCACATGGCAGCTCACAGGTGTCTGTAACACCAGTTTCAGAGGATCCAACACCTCACACAGACATACATGCAGGCAAAACACATAAAATAAAAAATTTAAAAATTATATATATATATATATATATATATATATATTTCTATCTATCTATCTATCTATTTATCTATCTATCTATCTATCTATCTATCTATCTATCTATCTATCTATTGAGGCAGAGGGGGGTGTATCTCATGGGCTGGAGCTCACCAATCAGGTCAATGAACCCCAGGGCTTCTGCCACCTTGCTTCCTTAGTATACTACCATGTCCAGCATTTTGACATAGGTTCTGAGGATTGAACTCTAGACCTTGTAGTTGCTTTACTGAATGAGACATGCCCACAGCCCCCAGGATGCTACTTACCTCCATGTTCACAGCACAGTAATAGCCATTTAACTGGCAAGTGGGGTAGTATTTTAGCAGTTATATATGGCTACCTGGATGGGTAACCTTGGATGGTTAACCTTAAGTTAACCTTAGTAGGAGTTAGACCATTGACTGGATATTTTAATACTGTCTCACTGAATTCTCCAAATCACCCTGTGAGATATGCCTTGCTATTTCTATTTGATGCCAACAATTCTCAGAGTTGCTAAGTAACACTAAGTAACTTACCTAGAAGCACACAGCCAGTACCTATCAAACCAGGGCCTCTCTTCAGAGTCACAATACTATCTTTTTGTTTGCTTATCCTATGGGAAGTCTAATCAGACGTAGCAGAAAATTTGAAATGCATATTTTAAAATGCTTCTAAGACATCTGTTTCCTTACTCAGAAACACAGTCATACACAGACACACTCACACACACTGGCACACACAGACATACAGACACACACATACAGACATAGACACACACAAGCACACACACAGACACACACATGGATGCACATGCACATACAGACACAGACACACACACAGACACACACATATACACACAAGAGGTGAGGAGACCTATGCATATACCAGGTGCTGTGGGAAGGAGAGACTGAGAAGCTACAGTGGGTTCACAAATTCATGTTGAGATGATGAAAAAAGTTCTGGAGATAGTGACTATGGTTGTCAAAGTTGAAGGCTGTTTGTGCTGCCGAACGATGAACACAGAAGGGCCTAATGTGGCAGACTTAACACTATGAATGGTTATGTTAGGATTATGGAGGCAACTGAGTGCCCCAGCCATGTGCTTATCTACAGTGATAGTGGAAGTCAGATCAGTTTAGCTTGTAACTCACAGGCAAATTATCTTAGAGCCCTTTCCTTTCTGTGACTAACACCAATTAACTCCAATGAAATGTGCCTACCAAGAACCAAGGAGTGTGTGTGGACTCCTGGTGTGCAACAAAGGAGGTTAGCCTTGTGCAGACTAGCAGGCAGTTCCTGTCTTCAGGTTAGTGATTCGGGACCCAAGTGATCATGGACCTGACCCACCATGTTTTTTAAAGAGTGATGTTCATCCATCAAAAAGGTATTTAAGGAGGTGACTCATGACAAGAACATTTCAGGCACCATGTGCTTTGTACCTAATATAGTGTACAACTCATTCCTTAGATAGCTCTGTAATAGCTTAATTCACGAAGGACTCATTTCTGCACCGAGGAGTTAGCCCATGGTTCCATAAAGTCTACCAGAGACATGAACTCATCTATTTATTTATTCTAACTTTCAACAAACAGTTTGGAGTTCCTACCATGGGTTAGGCGGTAGACAAGGGGCTCTGAGGGCAGTATTGAAAGGTGAGGTTTGTGTTCTCTTGGAGTCTTGAAGAAAGGCTGAAGAATTGACAGAGATCCAAGCTGAATTCTGCGAGAGTTCCTGGCGTGACCTGTCAGGACAGGGCTTGTGTGTAGCAGGCACCGAGCGTTCTGGCTTCTGAGCTACAGCTCTGCGCTTGAGTGTCAGCACCACTGCAGACAAAGACCAAGCTGCAGGAAGCTCACACAAGAAACAGTGTCCTGTGCTGTTTTGTTACTAATGTTTTGGGTGTTGTGGCTGGCATTTCTATGCACTGGGTTTACTAGGTGACCTGACCATGCGAAGGAAGATTGGCTCTGCTTTCTTCTGCTTCTCCATTTCCCATCATGCTTGGCCACCATCTTGGAGCACACTTATCTCATTTAGCTGTATCAGATCCATCAAGTCTCTACTGATGTGGCTACAAGGCCACAAGCTGACATGTAGCCAGTTTGGCATGGCTGTCGAGTGACTTTATTACAGGGAGGAACTGGCATACACCTTCCAAGTGGTATCTAGTCACCCTGATAAGAAGACAGGACACCCTGCCTCCTCTCCATCTGTTTCCTCCCTTCCAGCTGCTGGTCTAATTCAGCACATCTCTGGCTGCCTTTCCGTGCAGCCCATGTGCAGGTCAGACCCTGCCTTCTCATCTCTTGACCCCATACTCCTTCAGTCTTTAAAAATGCCTGTCTTGTACAAAATTTCTTCAGACTGACCAAGCTTTATTCCCCTCAAAATGATCTACCTCATTACTTGACATTCTCATAGTATGTGTGACTCTATGTCTTCTTTGTCTTGTCTTAATCAACTTTATTGAATTATAACATACATATAGATTCATCCATTTAAGTATAAAAAGATAAATTTTGATAGTTACATACAATTACATTAAACATCTTCATTAGCCTCCAAACCATTATAGTTTACAATTCTGTATTTTCTGGAGCTTTTGATACATAGAATGAGGCAATACTGCATTTAGCACCGCCCCCCCGCCCCCCGCCCCCCAGCATTCCTAAGACTGGATGTGTCTTACAATGAATAGCTAATGTGGCCATGTTTCTTTTTTCTCCTATATGTCATAAGAATATAGACAATGTGTATTATAATGGATGTCATCTTACAATTAGTATCTAATTTATACACAGATACACATGCTATACCTGGGTTTGTATTCTTGTATGCTGATAGCTGGGTTTCCAGCCAGTTAGGGTTGGAGAATTAGCCCTGGGAAGGTGATATCCTTACTGTGCTGTGTCAGTTACCATAGCTCCTGTGGTTAGATACCAGTAGGAAGGAAAAACTGCAAAAGATGGAGATAGTGGGTTTCAGAGTTGCTTAAAACTAATGTCTGTGTTATGACTGAGCATGCGAACTCTGAGGCAGCGCTTCTCAAAGACTGTCCTAGCACGAAGGCCCTGACAAGAATGAGGTACAGTATTGTGGAGATTTGGGGAATGAGTTCACCCTAGTTCCACAAGCCTGCCATGCTGGCTGCTCAGGAGACTGAGGCAATGGGACTGGAGGTTCAAGGCCCATATGGACTGGGGGGTAAACTCAAAACCAGCTGGGCAATTTATCAAGACCTTTCTCTCAAATAAATAAAATAAACAAGAAGGGATGGGGGCAGAGCTCAGTAACTGAACATTTCTTATGTGTGGGCAAGGCCCTAGGTTCAGTCCCCAGCATGGAACAGAAAGAGGAAGAGGAGTTTGGGAAATAGTTTTTTTTATTATAATCTCTCACTTGGAGATTCCCAGTTCGTTAGAGGTCAAAGTCTTTTGAAATCTCAGCAGCATTCTGAAAAAGAAGTTTATAGTTTTGTGGTTTGACTCTGGAGCTCTGTGGGACACCCATTAAGGGTTTATAGTGCACACATGTGAAAGGCTTGTCTCCGGACTAAGCAAAAATGAAAAGAATGCAAAAGATAGCAGAACCCTGGAATGGGTCAGCTGAGGCCTCTCTTCATGGGCCATAAGCTACACAAGTACTTTCTCTTGCAAACCTCTTTATAGTATGATGAGATGTGTGTAGCAATCTTTCATAAGCAGAAAGGAAAACAACACAAAAATATGCATATGGTAATCCCCAAGGTGGTGTTTCCCTTGTGGTGAATAATTGATGTCAGCTAGGGAGAATTTCACTCCCCACCCACCTGCCTTAGAGCTAAGGCCTCTCATGGGGAATGAGCCAGACACCTTTAACCAACCAAAGCAAGCCAGTGTGATGAACCCCCTGCAACAGGTATCTAGGAGATAAGAACAGAATTTAACAGAATAAAAAGCAATGAGATAAATGAAAACCACCATATCGAAGTTAGATGATCCAAGTCAAAAGAAGAATAAAAGAGCCCCAAGAGAGGGTACAGAGTCAGATACCCACTTGTTTATACTTTCAGGAGACTCATAACAGTATTAAAGGGAAAGCTATGCTATGTATGCAGAGAGCCTGGTGCAGACCCATAGATTCTGTGCATGCGTGAGTCTCTATGAGGTCATATGAGCATTGCTCAGTTGTTTTAAAGGGCCTTGCTCCTATTAGACTTTTCTATGGCTGGTGCTTTATCATTTACTGTTGCTAGTGTGTCTTAGCAGCTGTTGGGTTCCAGGCACTTATGCTAAGCTCTCAATGCGCATCATCATGTTTTTACTTCGTAATGTCCGCACGCTGTATGCATGCTGTTATTATCTGTATTTTATGATACTGAAACTGAGGATTAGAGGCGTTAAGTGACTTGCCCAAAGCTTCACAGCTAACAAATGTTAAATCCCAACACCAAGGCAGCTCTGTTTGACCAGAAATCCATAAACACAGCAATGGAAGGGAGAGAGGGATGTAACTAGCAATTGGTGCAATGGAGGGCAGGGGACAGCAGTGACCTCAGGACCCTGTGTTTCTCCAAAGTTGTTGACAAATAAGAGTGAAGCCGAAGAGTCACCTGTGTCTCTGAGTTTCTCAACCACAGCTTCTACATACTTGAATCTTTCCACCTGCTACATATGGTTGTCCCAGGTGTCACCTGACTGCTGTTTTCAGGGATTGAAATGATTTTTAGTCTCTGCACACTTAGCAAAACCCACCATCTGTATTACGGCTTAGAACACATTTGAGACCCAAGAAAGGGGCACAACCACCTTGTGGTTTCTGCCTGACCTTATCTCCCTCAAGTGCTTTCTGACCTCCTTTTTTTTTTTTTTTTTTTTTTTTTGCTCCTCAGTTGCTTGCAACAGCAGCAACTATGACAAAGCCACCTGGTCTGTCCGTGGTGACAGCAGGTGTGTTCTCAATGATTTGGGGTGTGATTGTCACAATGCTTAACAATGCAGGTAGAAAGTCCAGCCTGAGAGACCCAGGTTGGTGACAGTTGTGCTGAGGAAGGGGGTGGAGGCAGTGAAAAGAGAAAATGCAAAGTTAACAGAGAGTCAGCATTGCTTGGGAGGTGAACCAGATTCTTGCTTTCTGTGTATGGTTTTAAATTTTTAATTAACTTTTTTGAACTATTCAGAGAAGCGAAGCATGTGAGCTCTCTCTAACCATCAACCCCACAGGCTCCCTAAGGGGTCTGGAATGGAGCCTCAAAGCCAGCCTGTGTTGAGACATCATATACCTGAATTATGGCCCATAGAACATTTAGATGAAAACCACACATGGCAGATACTCAGGGGACCAAGAATCCTTTTTGGGGTGGCACTTAATTCACAAAGCAGTGAGAGAGGGTGGGTGGTTTTGAGCAGAAAGTGCTGAGTTACTTCAGTAATGGTCACAGCTAATATTTATTGAGCCAGTCAATGCACTAAGAGTTAATGGGTGTGAATCAGCTCCTTGTATCTTGCAACAACACTCTGAGGTAGGTACTACCATTATCTTCAATTTGCTGATGGAGGATTGAAAGCTCTGAGGTTTAAGTGACTCAGTTAAAGTACACAAGCGGTGAAGGAGCAGACTTGGAGTTTGGAGTTTTAATTTCTCAATACCTTTATTTCCTGCCCCTAATTTCCTGACTAATAATTCAGAAATATTATTAAACGAAATGAGGAGGGAAATAGAGAAGCTCTTTGACAACTCAAAAACTTTTCGAAGGCTTGTGCAGTTCCTTTGGCTTGGCTGCACTGTGAGGAAAACCCAGAAGCCGAGGGATTTGTATCAGAAGAAGCCCACCAGAGCTCCCAATCTGGGTGGAATAATTGCATGCTATAAAAGCCCATAGCCACGTCTCAAGTTTTCTTTTTTACACAATCAGCTTGGGAGGGATTTAGATGTGTAGGCACAATGGGCTAATTTTTCTCTCTCTTGGGCTGGCAGCATGAGGTGTGCCTATTGGCTCCACCCTGGCATACTTGCTGGCACACCAGGCATCAGACCTTCTTGAGCCAACAAGAAGGATCCTGATGAGCTTGTTTGGTGGATGAGCCTGGACGAGCAGAACAGACTTTGGGCTTGTGGGTAGGAAGTTAAATGAACTCCTTCAGAGTGCCAGGCTATCAAGGAGACCCATGAAAGAGGTGTTTTACCAAATGGCACCCTATGACAACAGATTATTTTCTCTGCTCAGGGGAGTACTTTGACTTGGTGTTACCCCAGGTTCACCATAGACTCATGTTTAATAACAATGCCTGTTCCGCTTTGCTGCAAGGGCTATAACTCCTGTGTTTTTGCAGAATGCCTCACGAATGTCAGGGCACAATAAGCAGTCAATAGTGATGTTTACTATGATAACGATCTTCCAATGCCTTTCATCTGAGGCTCTCAGACTGCTTTGCAAGCACTAATTAGTTACGTGTCAAGGTGGCTCTTTTGTTTTTACAATACATTTTCCCATTTTACAGAATTTTAAATTGTGACCCAGCCAACTTAAGTGGCTTGGCCAAAGTCATACCAAGAGTTAAATTAACGATAATGATGGTGCTTTGCATTCCCCTGGCAGATGTTGTCCATGGTCATACAGCATGTTGCAAAGATAATTTCACAGTGCCTTAGAGAAGGAGTGGGGGTATCGAATATTACTGGCTATTGGCTTGGTTGGATAAACGGAGGCAGAGAGGACAAATAACTCCAGAGGGGTGGGGTGGGGTTGAATGATGTTGCAAGTCCAGTCTCAGAGTGACTGAGCTGGAAGGCACTATGGTTTCATACTTTCATACAGGAGAAATAGTTATATTTTTCAAGCAGAAACAAGTTGTGAAATGACACCATATTAACATCCGGGAATGGGCTTGTTCATATCCCAGTTAGAGGCAAAGGGCATGAGATGAATACTTCACTGAAAGAAAAGAATGAATTGGGGGTGCTCGTGGTAAGCTGTCAGCTCCTGTCTTTGAAAAGCATGTTTATTAATTGCGATTCTCTTGGAAAACATAAGCCCTCAAGGACTTGAATCTGTATTCCAGCCTAATGACAGGCTCAGGTCCACAGTAGCAAAGATACATTACTGTCTCCCTTGTCTCATATTCCAAGCCCCCAAGAAATGGTCCAAGGATACCCACTATCTTAATGTCTTACGTATTATCTGTTTTCAGTCTCCCTTGTGGAGGAGCAAGCTTGGTGACTCTTGCATGGTTCAACCCACAACCAACTGTGGAATCACTTTTTTTTTTTTCAACATGCTGGCAAGATGAAAACCTAGACAAAAGTATGCAAAGCAGACGGGGGACCCACCTCCTTCTAGGCAACATCCCCACAGTGATGATGTGTATCTCCTGAAAGGCAAGTCAGGCTTTCCCAGGGAACGGAAAAGAAGAGGCTTCTAGGTGTTAGGCATTCAAGGGAGATTTGCCAACCTGGAGACAGATAGCTTTTCTCTGTTAACAAGGCATGTTTGAATAAAGTTTGTTCTCCACCCCACTCTATCTTTGCAAGCCTGTGGATTCTGATTGTTTGAGGAGACTTCCAGAGAAGCGAGCGCCCATCCCTTCTCTGGAATGTGTTCACCACACACAAGCACGGCAGCAATAAAATCTTCAGCAAAGAAACCGCACCAACTTCCCGCTCTCATTTTTGAATCCTTACACACACAACCCTACCACATGGATGTCTGAAAGGCACTGTGAACTCCAAGAGACTGAACTCTCAGAAGAAAAGCTTTAGAAAACAGCTGTTAATGCACACCCCAGGCCTCTTCTGTGTGAGGAGAGAATGCAGGGCTGAACACTAACTCTTTGCAACCCTCCAGAATGGTCTTGGGACCCTGCTGCTAGCATTAAAGCTTGCTGTAGGCAGGGCTTCAAAGAATGCATCTTGGATGGCTTAAGTATGCCAATAGTCTAAGCCATAGTGTCATGTCCATTTTGGTTCAGGGAGTCCGGGGATGACAATGCAAAATAATCCGGATGGACTCACAGGACTGTGTTCTCCTCCAGATTTGTGCTCTTGCATAGCAGCCCAGATAATGTCCTTGGGATGTGCTATGAGGAGTAGACAGAGGAGCATAGGCGGCTTTACCCCATAGTCTATATGGTTTGGGATCTATAGCGTAGCCCTTGCCTAGCACGCATGTGTGTGTTCTCTTGCTTTGTAGACACACGTTCATATACACATGGGTTCTATTATATATCCTGGCCTTTGCCCTCAATCAATTCACTCCCAGAAACACTTCCCTCCTGTGTGATTTCATACATCAAGTATCTCGAGAAATATGCTTCGAACACACCATGAATTGGCATCATTGTAACAGCACTTCAAGACACGGGATGGGAAGACAGATTTAGACAAATTTCAAGCAACGCCTGACATATGAAAACTTCTCTGAAACCTTAAAAGCAACTTTCAGTTTTTCTTTGTTCCTCACCACCAGAACATTTCCCATACATTGCTCTGGCCCCTGAGCAACACACGAGAAAGACCAAGAACGAGCATCAACAAGTACTGTCCCCATTCGATTCCCTCTCGAAAAGAACTAAAGACAATCTAACAAGCGCTAAAAGTTCTGAGTCCAATCGTCAGATGGATTAGACAGGCTCAGAGTTCCCATTGTGTCTCTGTTAAGTGCTCACAGCTCACCCAACTGATTGCTAGGCAATCATCTCCAGCGCTCTGTCTACATGTGGCTGAAGAAAACTGTTTCCTAGCTCTTGGCATACACATAGCCAACCTCCAGAGTGCACATGATATGAGCAAGCAAGATTTCTCTTACCCCATCCATGTGGATTCTGACACTGGGCACCAGCCGGAAAGGGCTGGCCTGTAGACTTCTGGGGCTGCTCTTGGCTTTCCTGTTGTCCTGCAAGGTCAGTATTCGAGGCCTTCTAAAGGAGCCTCCTCTCCACGAGCTCTGCCCGGAGCGTACACCATCCAGCAGTCTCACCAGCAACAGGTTGGCGGGCAGCGCCTCGATGCTGCAGAACACCAGGGTCCTGCATTCCGGGCACCTCAGCTCCTTGTGGGCCTTGAAAATCCTCTGTAGGCATGGTTTGCAGAAGGTGTGCTGGCAGGGGAGAACTTTGGCTGTGACATCGAGCTTTTCAAAGCACACAGGGCACTCGAGGAGATCAAGTAACGTCAAATCATCCATTTTATTTTAAAACGCCAGTCCCAATCTGGAGAAGCGGGATCCACATTGTAGGGGCAGCCGAGCCGAGGGGTTAGAGCCAGTCTTTTGGGAGCATCAGAACTCCCTGCCTGTTTGAAAGAAGGAGGAAAAAAAATGCGACTGCCCTGAGAGGTGTGTCCCACCTACATGGAGGCAGTGTCTTGAGAGGCGGCTGCAAGTACTTTGTTCCGGGAGCGTCAAATGACTCATTCTGTGAAGCAGGTTAGAAGACTCAGCTTGTACCTGCTGCAGGGATCAGAGGGAATTCTGCACAGTGCCTGATTGCTCATTGCCTCTGAGTGGAGGGCCCAGGCAAGGAGAGAAAACTGTCCAGCTGAGGCACGGAGTTACTTGTCTACCGGAAGGGCTGGAGGGATCCTTTCTTTTGCGTAAAGCACAGTCAGTCTTAACTCATACTAAGGCCCTGTGAGGATAACTATCTACCTTTCCTTCCCTGCCCCCCTTCACCTCCCCCGGATCGGTTTGTCTTCTAAACTCCAGCAGCACAGGCAGAGGAGCTTAGGAAAGTGTTCATGGGATCCTATGCAGATGTAGACTTCTCTCCATCACAGCGGGGCTTGTTCCACTATTTTGTTTTAGAAATGTACAAGACAAATTCCTACTCCCCAGTATTGTTTGGCCTTAACTCTATCCCCTGTCCCTCTCCCTGTCTCCCTGCGTTCCTCCATTCCAGATTAGTTTAGTCAGAGACATTCTTCCTCCTACCAGGTGAGGTCCTGGGGCCTGTTTAGTAGCTTTGACAATTGTCCTGGGTTTCAGCTGAAGCAGAAAGGAATTCAGGCTTGTGGTTACAGCCTACAGAAACCCAGAGGAAGCAGCTTGAGTGAACGGGCAGGCGTGTGTGTGTGTGTGTGTGTGTGTGTGTGTGTGTGTGTGTGTGTGTTCCCAAAACAATCCTGTCTTTAGAAACAGTTTCATTTTGGATGCCTGAAACCAAGTGTCCAGTTTTGAGGGATTCTTCCCCCTCCCCCACAAGTCAGTCACACCCAGAATCTGGTCACGGTTGGGCTTGGCAGGAGGGCCAGTGGCCCCCAGCAGTTAGCAGAGCTGAAATGTCTTGTGCTGAACAAAGAAGGTGCCTCGGGGTGGCAGGGTGGGGGTGGAGGTGTGGGGGTTGTCTTCTCCAGAGCCGTCAGCACGCTGGAGAGGTGTGTGAGGTCACTAACCTTGTACCTATAACTGCAGTTAAACTCTGCTTGCTGGGTTCTGGGCTGGGCTGGGGCTTGCTCCTTCTAACTGGCCAGCCTTCTTTCGTCTGAAGGGCTGGGCAGCTGACAGCCAAGCTTTGAAAACTTCCACCAAAGTCCTTCCAGTTTCAAGGGATCACCTTACCCAACCCTGTTAACACTGTCGCTGCCAGTGACTGCCAGCCTCACTGTGGCTGACCTATCCTTGATGTCACAGCACCTAGGGCCAAGCAGTAAAGAGTCTGTGCACCCAATTTCCTCATTTTTTTCTCCTCTACCCAAGCAGCTTAAAGTTGCTTAGTTAGAAACATGCCGAAGTGCTCATACTTATTTTTAAACTTTTATAAGTATTTCCTGAGAAGGTCAAACATATTAATGATAGCTGTGGTGCAAAGATAAGCCAGTCTCTCATAAAATACTGGTTTTAAAAGTAATAATCACTCCTAGGATTTTGAGATGAGAGGGACTTCAGTAATCTTTGGCTCAGTTTCTTCCAGTTTAAAAAAAAAATGAGTGAGATGAACATGCACATGCTTTGAAAATGGAAGCCCAGGAAGGTCTTTTAAAAAGGCAAAAAGGTAATGGTGGCATATCTCCTGTCTGTTATTTCCTGTAGTCATTCCACACCCTGAAATGATGCTAAAGTACCAATAATGTCTCATGTGAAGTTGCAAAGCATTCTGATGGAGAAAGCATTCGATCCAGTAAGTAGGTGATGGCATTACATAACAGCAGGGTGGCCCCTGTCTGGGTCAGCTACTACTCTAAATACTTTACCTGCATTCACCTGCTTAACCCTTACCTTAACCACCCAGATGCGGATGCTAAGACAGGAAAGCAGGTCATCCGACAAGTGGCATCAGATGGAAGGCAGGTGGTCTGTGCTCTTAACGACTGTGCTACAGAGTAAGCAGGCTTTAAGAGATGAGAGGTTTGAGGGCACCTGACCTCATCTAGAATGGCAAGAAGTCAAGAGAAAATGACCCGGACTGACCAACCAGCATGCCTTGCAGATGAGGCAGCTGTGCCCAGAGAGATCAAGAGATTCTCTCAAGTTGCCTAGTGAGTAAGGATAAAGCTGCAACTAGAAACTGGATCTTCATCCTCCTCCTTCTCTTTTAATCCTCCTCTTCCTCCTCTTCTTCCTATTTCTCCTTCTTTCTTCTTCTCCTCCTTCTCCATCTCATCCTCCTCCTTCTAATTCTTTTCCTCCTCCTTCTCTTCTAATCTTCCTCCTCCTCCTTCTTCTCTTCCCCCTCTTCCTCCTTCTCCTCTTCTCCCTCTTTCCTCCTCCTCCTCCTCCTCTTCCTCCTCCTCCTCCTCCTTCTTCTTCTTCTCTTCCCCCTCTTCCTCCTTCTCCTCTTCTCCCTCTTTCCTCCTCCTTCTCCTCTTTCCTTTCTCTTACTCTTTTACTTCTTCCTTCTCTTTCCTTTTCCTCCTTTCTCGATTCTTCTTTCTTCTCCCCCCCCCCCCCCCCCCCTTGTGTCTTTTGGCTGTGTGTCTGGTCTACATCTGTAATCCTAGTACTGGAAAGCCAGAGGCATGACCTTGAGGCTATCCTGGGCTATATTATGAGACTCTGTTCCCCACTCTCAAATACAAACCAGTTTTTCTATTTTCTTTTCCCTCTCTACCCTCTTTTTGTCCATCTACCTAATTAATCTTTTTATCTTTAAACAGAAGGGTAACAATCTTTGGGAGAGGGAGGAGAGCAGGGGTTGAACCTAAGGCTTCATACTTGCTCCAATGACTCTATTTCTAGTCTAACTGCCCTGCCTGATAATAATTCTTTATCACATGGAAGTCACTTAGGCATGGCTTCTTTGAAAATTCTTAGAGGAAATCAGGGAGCCTGTGGTGGTTTGTCTTTCAGTGTTCCTCCATGTCAGTTGAAAGAAAGAAAGAAAGAAAGAAAGAAAGAAAGAAAGAAAGAAAGAAAGACGCTCAGAATGAAGGAGATGTCAGAAAGGAGCAGGGATAGTCTTCTCTTCTGGTCTCGGGCCTTAACTTCTACCCATGTTCAATTGAGAGAACATGCATAACTCTTCAAATTTCCCCTTTGAGCAGTGTCTCATTACATTCAGATTTGCGGTGTCTGACCACAAGGGCAGTTTGAAGCTCTGTGCTGGGTCTTCATTCTCATTTCCTCTCAGGAAAGCTCAGCGCCTCTGAGAACTGCCTTGTAGTCACTTGTCTTCTAGAATGTACTGCTTCAACACTGGCACTTCTGTAGTAGGATCTGGGAGTGTCCCCCACTTCCCTCTCTGATTCTTAAATACAATCTATCTCCCTGACAAACCCCCATCCGCACATACATGTAGACGTCAAGCTTCAACTAGAAACGTATTATAAGGGTCTATGATTTGCCAAAGAATGATACACTGGACTCAAATTGTATGTAAACACAAAGAGTGCTTTATTCTGTGGAAGTCCAGCATGCGGGGGGTGGGGGGGGGTGTCTCCCATTGTCAAGACAGAGAGAAAGCCAAGTGAGCTCACAGGCCTGATTTAAATGACATTAGGAGAATTCCAGGGTAGGCGATGTTTATTTTGTTCCATTTCTAGAGATGTTTCTACTAGAACCATTACGGGGTGTAAGGACTGAAAACTGTTCCTGGGGAAGTCTGGAAACTATTGCTGAGGAAGTCTGGAAATGTTGTCGTTGTCCTTGCCTCAGGCCAGGTTGGGGGGGTGGGGAGTCGGAGAGGGAGGGGCAGGCTCTGAGACCTGAATTTGCCTGGACTTACCCAGTTCTTGGAAACAAAGATTTAGGCCTCTTTTCCTGAATTGCCAATTTGAAGCCTGTCATAGAGTCAGCCTAGTCTTCTCAGTATATAACATTTATAAATGGATAATAAATTAATAACAATAATAGAAATGTTATAGATAGCTTAATATATGCCAGATACTAGTGAGAAAACTTTAAGCAAATTACCTCCGTAAGTCTTCCAGCAGCTCTAGGTGGTAGGTGCTGTAACTTTTCCAGTTACAACTTTTGACTTGAACCTGAGGGTTTTTTTTTAATGTTACAAATTCCTGTACACACAATGAGTCTATTCAAGCATTTTTACTGTGTAAATCCACACATGTCTACATACAAAGTCCACTGTGAATCCATCAGCAGACTGTGGAAGCAACCCAAGAAAATAAGAATAAAGGAAACTAGGGTTCTTTGGCACTCCCCTCCTTCTGTGTCACCATCTCATAGCCCTCTCTGTTTCTGTACAGTTGGGGGGGGGGTCACAAAATTCTTTGGAGGCTCCCATTCCTGAGAAAATTCAATCACATCTGCTCCCCTGAGAAGGCAGGCAGGAAAGACCAATGAGTTACCTTTTCCTAGTGTATTTGGCAGTTGGAATTTTAAAACCAGAATGAGGTTGGAAGATGTGGACTGGAACAGGGCAGAGAAAGTTTACACTAACTGGGGATGGGGGGGGTGGTGGTTTCTCAATTCATACCTGTAGGTGGTCCCTAACCACCCACAGAGAGGTTAGTCTCTAGAAGAGCCTTTCTTTTGAAGTGTTGGAAGATGGGGTGGGGGTAGAGGGTGGATTCAGATGGAGATTTGATTCTGGCTTTCCCAAGCACTACCTTGGCATCAAATCAGACAAATAGCTTAGTTCTTAAAAAACAAACAAAAGGTGGACTGTGCATCCTTCCCAGGCCCCCTGCACCACAATCGATTGATCCACTCTTTACAAGGCAATTCCAGGCTATAAGCTTGTTTAATGTCTGTGCGGCACTTAGGAGTTTACCCTGCTTGTATTCACATGTTGATTCATGCTAAAAGTAGACTAATCTGATCGTTTGGTTCCCCCATTCAACATCTTTCCTACTGGCCTTAGGCTGAAATCCAAGTCTTTCTTTTGGCCTGTGAGACTGTGTATGATCTGGCTTATCTGCCTGAGCTTGTGCGAACACATCCCCTCTGTATTCCAGAGGCTGCCTTTTTTCCTTCAACCTTCTTTCTCTCTCCCTCCCTCTTCTTTGCCTGTTTCACATTCTCTGTGACTTTGAGCTTCAATTAAACGCCCCTTCTTTCGGGGAAATGGTCTTGATTTCTGTGAGGAGGGAGTTTGCCATCCTATCCTCTTTCATAAAGGTTTTCACAACGTAACTCAGCCCTGTAATCATCCATTAATGTCTAACGCTCCCAAACAGAGCAGAGGGGAATGAAGCACTTACTTGGCCAACTATGTGACTGGTATGTAGCTGGTGCTCATCCCATGTGTACACATGAACTTAAGAGCAGAAGAGTGAGTGCATGAATGGATGAATACTGTTTTAAATGGGTTGTGTTAGGAAATCAGGTATAGTGGCCTATGTTGAAACACTAGATTGTGAGTTCGAGGCCGACTTGAAAGACTGTAAAAAAAAATCATATTTAGGGCACTATATATCAAACCTGTATTATATCAGACACATCTTTGGAGTCAAATTGAATACCCTGAGCTCCATCTTTTACTTGAACTAAGAACTTTCACCAGATTTAGGTAGATGTCACTTAGCAGTGTCTTGCCTCAGGATCTTGCCATATATTTCTTCTTGCCTCCAAACCTAGATGTTGTTTGATGGCACCATGTGGATTACCTTTGGGAACCTGATCACACACACAGGGCTCTGTGGGTTGCCTTTGAGAACCTGATCACACTCACAGGGCTCTGGTCCAGAAGCAGAGTCGTCTTAGGTGGTGGTAGCTTATGAAGAACATTCTGATCTCTCTTTTCCTTTCATGATACTCCTGAGATTTCGCTAAGTCCTGTCAGCAGAGGAAAGTTCATCTACAGGGGGCGCCACATAGAATTACTGCCTCTAACTTCTGCCGCTGAATAAATTACTTTCAAGGAATCAACCTTTCTCTCAGATGAAGAGAGTTTCTTTCAATGTGAAAATCGCAAAATAAGTGCACCTGGTTTGGATGTAATTTTAGAATTATAATTTTAGAGGTATGCCATCTAAAACATACCATTTGGTAGTGCATGTGTGTATGTGTGTGTGCCTATGTGTCTCTGTGTATATACGTCTGTGTGTGTATGTGTCTCTGTGTGTTTGTGTCTCTGTATGTGTCTGTGTGTCTGTGTGTTTGTGTCTGAGTATGTGTCTCTGTGTGTGTCTGTGTCTCTGTGTGTGTGTCTGTGCATGTGTGTCTCTATGTGTGTGCTGCTGTGTGTGTCTCTTTCTATGTACGTGTGTGTCTCTGTGTCTCTGTGCAGATACAGTATGCATGTGATGGCATAGGTGTTGGGATCAGAAGACAACTCCTGGGAGGCAGTTCCTTCCTTCCATCAAGTGGTCCAGGGGTTAGATTCAGATGGCCAGGCTGTGGAGCAAGTGCTTTTGCTAGTGAAGCTATCTCACTGACCCACGTAAATCATTCTTCTTTCTGCTCTCAGTGTTCTTAACCTTAGGCTCTCTACCATAAAGTTAATCAGTGGTAACTCATCCATAGAGTTCCCATGACCTCTAGCTCTGTGGAGCGAGAGCTGTGACATCAAGAAGACCTCTCTTGGCTCTCACTGCATTCTGGTGGAGGCTTGCCCTTCTCACTCTCTTCCTTTAGTATAAATTTGCATGTGCATTTATAGTATTTAAATAGAGATGTGCTATTTCCTGATGTTAAATTAGACCCTGTGATTTGATTTTTCGAGAGAGTCCTTGGGAACTTTTGGAACTCTTCAGGAAGTAGACGGAATGCAGAAAATGAGCATCTTCCTAGCGCTGGATTCAAAAGCAGCCAGAGGGTGGGCTGGCTGGCTGTGGGGTATCCTGTTATTCTTTGAAATGAAGTTACCTGAGGAACTTATTTTCTCATCAGGGGATGTTTGCAGGTGAAGAGTGTATTTTAGGGTATTTCTGTGCAATCATCAGGCCTGCAGTAAAGCCATTTAAGTCTGAGACAAGGATAAAGAGTCATTATTAATGTTCTCAAGAGGACCCGTGGTCCTTAAGTTAGTGAGAAGCAATTGGAATCCATGTCACGAGCATGACTGTGGACTCCTACAAACCTAATCTGAGTCCCAGCTCCGCCACTTGCTACATAGCCCACTTCATTCCTCTCTTCCTTGGATTCCTCATGTATCAAATGAGGTTGCTGGTAGGATACACCTCATGGATTCTTTCCAAGTAGTCTGTTGATGCAGTCAACAAGTGCTTACTAGATGTAGGGTTCTTCTCTCCCTCCTCTTTTTCTTCCTTTTTGGTAAGCAGATTATTTATTTATTTATTTATTTATTTATTTATTTATTGTATTTATTTATTTTTTTTGCCAAAGACTTTTTATTCTAAGCCAAATTAACTCCAAGGAAGAATATAGCAGTATGTGTGGCCAACCAGTTTACTATTGAATGGAACAATCTAATCAATAAGCCACCATGGCTCAGAGCTGCACCTGACTCTCAAGCCTCTTGTCATAGGAATACACTTTAAGAAAATTAAAACTTTTTTTGATAAAAAAATTTATTTTAAAAGGAAACTTCAAAAATATTTCTGCAAATGATCCAACAGGTTTACTTGGTCTCTTTGTAGGTAAGAGTAAATGCTTGTGTGGTTATGGCTAAAAAGGAAGAAGCTTGAGGTCACGCTATGATGCATAGTGAGTTTGTATCCAGTCTGCGCTACATGTGTTTTCTAAAAACAACAGGAACAAACAAAACAGAAACCAAACCACCAATAAACCAACCAACCAACTAACCAACCAACCAACAACAACAACAACAACAAAGAACCCAGGGACTGCACTGATAATAAAGTGCTTATCACACAAACCTGAGGACCTGAGTTTGACCTTGTTACCCATCTGAGAAGCCATATGCTTGTAATTCCAGATCAGTGGAGGTGGACCACCAGGGCTCACTGGCCAGCCAGCATTGCTACTCAGCAAGTTCCAGATCCCTGGGAGAGAACCTGTCCCAAAGAACAAGGCTGATAGCTTTTGAGAATGGTATGTAAAAATGACTTCTGCCTCTACATGTACATATATAAACACACACACACACACACACACACACACACACACACACACACACACAGACACAAAACCCCCAAATAGTTTAAATCATTGAAGATTTACTACAATATTTGCAAGGAGGAGAGGTAAATCCAAACAGTCTACTCATACAACTGATTTTTTTTCGGTTTTTGGTTTTTGTTTTTTTGAGACAGGGTTTCTTTGTGTAGCCCTGGTTGTCCTGGAACTAACTCTGTAGACCAGGCTGGCCTCAAACTCAGAAATCTACCTGCCTCTGCCTCCCAAGCACTGGGATTAAAGTCGTGTACCACCACTGCCCGGCTGAAATAATCATTAAGACAGTGAATTCCATAGGCTCTGAAAGTGCAGTCGGCCACCAGCAATCCAGAACAGGTATAGGCCATGGCGAAAGGAGAGCTTGTGACTGTCATGCCACTTCTAAGTGGACTGTGTATCTTTTTTTTTTTAAATTGTTTCCTTTCTGAGGAACTCAGTAAATACTTTGATTAAAACCCCAAGCAAGATAAGGCCTTAACTTTTATACACTAAGCAGATGCATGCAAAAGCTGGCAATTTGCCGAGGCTGTTGGGCAACCACAGTCTTGCAGTTTTGATTACACAGGTAGGGAAACTGCAAAGTGAGTCACACTGAGTCCTATGATTAGTCTTAGACATCCATCCATCCTGAGTCTGGTCTTCAAGGACAAGTACAGATTACATGAGAAACAAGCACTCTCATTTTAATATTTACTTTTCTATTTGAAATTACTTTTCTATTTCTGAATGTAAGTAACACTTATCAAATCAATTAGACACTTCTGAGGGGCTCCTGAGCGGTGCCAATTACACATTAATTATATGCTACTATGTCCCATTTACTTGCTTTCCCCTTCATTTTTCTCCTCCATTGTCTTCACCTCGTGGTGCAGGAACAACGCCTGTGCAGATCGCTCTGGGACTGATACCAATTGATGCAAAGATCTACTAAGCCCTGAGCATGGACCAGTCACATTGAGAAGGCTTGGGACTGGACATCTGGAGACTCTGGAACACTCAGCTCTCCCATCAACAGCTCTGTGTGTACAGCATTTTCAAGCCCCACCCATAGAAGCTGCAGTCAACATCATTTACTTCTCAAGCTTGTGGTGAGCAACACATTTCTTAATACGTATTGGTAATAAGTATTACGTAGTGGAGCGATAGCTACTATATAGAGAGTGCTCAAATGATATTGGTGACAGTGTCTGTACTTTCTATTTGTCCTAGTCATGTTCCTCTGGAGTCAAGTGACCCTAGCCGTCTTATTAAATAACAGTAAGACCCATAGCTGGGGGTGGTGGCATGCACCTGCAATTCTGGCACTTTGGAGGTTGAAGCAGGAAGATTTGGAGCCCAGGTTCATTCTTGGCTACCTAAGGAATTTAGCGTCACCCGGGACTACATGAGACCCTATCTAAACACTCATGTGTGATATATGGGATGGGAATAATAACACCCTATGGAGCTGTTGTGTACATACATATGAAAGATGCCCATAAAATGCTTCCAAGTGTGTGACACAGGGTGAGTGCTTAGTCAAGGTTACCCATTATCCGCACGCCTGGCCTCTTATTATTTATCAGGCTGCATCTAAAGTACAGTTTAAACCCGAGCCCAACTCTTGGCTTTTACCAAAGCTGTCATTCGTATGGCCTTTGCATGACTGTCAATCCACGAGGTGGCTGCCTAGAGGCTTACATGGTCTTGGGCACTGTAGCACTCTGTAGAAATTTAGGAGGGGTGCAGTTGGGTGTTTCCTAGAATAAACAATGGCAGTTATTATTATTTTGCCAGATTCTGAGCTAAGAATCATAAATCCTATTTTACAGATGAGAAAATAGAGTCCTAGAGAGGTTATGTGTGCTCCAGCGTCTACAAAGGGAACCAAGGACTCAGACCAACTCGGTCTGTGCTCTCGTTCCTCTTGTATCCCATGTAATGTAGCTGTAGTATGAAAGGACATGTTATGGAAATCAGTAACATCTTGTAGTAGCTTTGGTCTCAGACTTTTATTTTGGTTCAGACAATAGAGTTCAGTCCTTGGAACTGTAACAGTAATGTCAGGTTAAGTCATAGCAAGAAGAAAGGAAAATAAGCCTGGATCACAAAAGGAGAGAATGAAGAAGAAATGGCTGGCTATGGCAAGCACACCTACCATCTCAGCACTCAGCAGGCTGGGCAGAAGGACGGAGATGCAAAGGCCAACCTGGGCTACCTCAGGAAACCCTGTCTAAGAAAAAAGAGGGACATGCCAGAATAATGAATGATGGCTAGCTGATACATTTGGATATAAATTCATTTATTTTTAAATTAAAAATACAGACTCCTACAAAGGTAAACAGAATTGCCTCATTTTAATTTTATGCCCAATTTTTGACTATAAATTACTTTTCAGCATTAAGTCTGAAAAAATATTTGTTCTGTTAGGTCTGACTCTTCTATGTGTGGTTTTATCTTTGGGTGGATCAGTTGTGGGTTGGATTAAGAGTGTGAATGAAAAAAAGAAATAGAAAGGAAAGAATGTGACTGCTTCTAGGTATGGCAGAGGAGAAAATTTATTATAAATATGTAGGAGAACATATATATATCTATGGCTATAAATGCAATTTAAATGGAGTCACTATATAATGGCAGAGACAGTGTCTCAACATGAGAGACATCATATGCTTCCAAATAAAATCCTTGGTAACAGGAACTGGTTACATCTTTTTGATTCATTGGCCAAAGGGGTCCCATAGATGTCCTCAAATACTACAAGCTATTGCCAATGCTATTTGTTGCACTTCACAACTGAAGTTGACAAGGATACCACATACTTGACCTAAACATGAAGAAATTGAGCTGGTGCTCACTTAGAAGCATCTTACTGGCTAGTGTTGGTAGTGCTGGAAAGTACGATACATGCTACAAGACGGAGAGTTAATCATCAATATCATTCAGTAAGCTTCAACAGTGACCTGGACCTGCCCGCAGAACATATTCACTGGTGCAATAGTGGCATCGATGTTATGGAAGTCACCAGCCACTTTTTTGGTTAGGCTTGATGGAAACCATACCAGACACTGTTAATGCAATTGATTGCATCAACTTTTATTAATTGCAGTTAATGCAATTAATGAGGCCAAACATCTGAGAGTAGATAGGTCATAGGCTTTAGATGAAATCTATTGCTATTATTCTGGTAAATGAGCACAGCTATCAAACTACTCCTAATGACATATTGCTATGCCCACGGGTAGTGCATCATTGACCCCTCATCAGAGAAGCTTCTTACAGTAGATGGTAATTACCCCAGAGACCCAAAACCAGACAACATGCAGAGAGTGAGAGACTTTGGAGCACTCATTCCTAAATAGGATGTCTGTACCACCTTCTTTCTCTCAAAGTTCAGAGATCTATGTGGAAGAAGGCAAAGATGGATTATAAGAGGAGGTGGTCAAATCCAAGGAAACAGTGTTTTCCAGACTAGGAATCAAGAATCTGCTACTTTCTGATCAACACTTACTTATGATCTGCCAGTCTCTTGATCTTGTACCTCCAGCCTCCAGAAAAGCAGGCAAAAGACATTTGGTTGCTTATGACACCAGTTTGGGAGATCTGTTATAGTAGGCCCAAAAGACTTTAAAGTACTATGCATAGATATGTCTCCTCATTTAATGCTTATCATAGGCTGGGCCAGGGAAGCATTTTGAAGTCACATCAGGTAGACTAAGCAGCTGTCATTACTCAGTAAGACTCAGTTACAGAGAAGAAATTGAATCTCTCGTAGTCTTTCCCTAAACCCTCACAGCTTCCCTGGGGCACACAAATTCATGTTTCCTTGTTGCAGAAAAACCAGGAAACCAAGGGTGGATGCAAACACATCAGCAAATGAGATCACTCTGCTTCAGGGCTGACTGTCCACCTCTATAGTTCACCCAACACCCCAGATTTCTCCTCTTCCCCTGCCTTTCAAAAACTACTAGCTTTACCCTGAGTTTGGATCCCCAGTAACCACATAAGAAGCTGGGCACAACAGCATATGCCTGCAATCTCATCACTTGGAAGTAGAGACTGGAGGGTCCCTGGAGCTTTTTGGCTAGCCAATCTAGCTAAACCAGGAAATTCCAAGTTCAGAAAGAGATTCTCTCAAAAGACTGGTTTAGGAACGTTGGCCTCTGACTTCAAGATAAGTGAAACGGACCAATGCACATATGAAGTGACAGAGACTGTGACGGCATGTGTAGGACCTGCACTTATGCATTTATGTGGTTGCTGGGGATCAATACTCAGGTTCCCATAGCAAGCACTTTATGGACTGAGACATCTGGGCCATCTCTTTAGCCCTTTAGAAAAGTTTTGTAAAGACACAAAACAGCGATTATAAATTCCAGAGCATATGGCGGCCAGACTGGCTTTGTCAGTAGGCCAGGCTGGAACTGTGAGAACCTTAAGGGCATGCTTCATGGCAAGTGACTGGTGTTTCTCGGTTTCAGCTAGCATTGAGAATGAAATGGCAGATCTTCAGATTTTTTTGAGAATAGCTGGAAACCACGGAACTTTTCATTTTATGGTTTGCGATAGCCTGCTCACGTCTCTGTCACCTCTGAAGAAGGAGCCTCAGAGAAACACCTCAGTTAGATGAAAACCTTTGGTGTTTATTCAGTGGTAACTAATAGAAATATTTTAAATAATACATTGAATATGGTCAACTGTGAATAGCTTTGTCTTGAAGGCTCGCTTTATATTAGATTCTAAAACGGGCTTGCCAACAGTCTCTGGAGAATTGTATTGATGGCTAGTATTAAGGGACCATCTTCCACAGCAGTGTTAGTCATTTTTCTCACTGCTGTGATAAAATATCCTTACAAAAAGCAATTTAAGGAAGAAAGGGCATATTTGGGATCTCAGCGTGAAGGTCTAGTCTGTCATGGTGTCAAGGTTCTGGTGGCAGGATTTGGTCATGCTGCATCCACAGTCAGGAAGCAGAGAACGAGAGCTGCTCAAGCCCAGCTTGCCTCCTCCAAGTCTCTAAAAACACCTTTTATTTTAGTCTTTGGCAGTTTAACATTTGTAAACTTTGTGTCTTCATCATATCCACCCTGTCCTCCTAACCCCCGTCACTAACTCTAGGCACCTCCAACATGTTCTCCCAGCTTCTTCTTCTCCTCCTGACTGTGTCTTGTAATCCACTGAGTCCAGTTAGTGCTGCCCCTTACAATGTTGACTGATCTTGGCTTGGTCTTGGTAACCATAGCTGCAGTGAGCTCATGAATATAATGGCCATGCCATGTCAGGAAGACAGCATTTCACACCATTACCCCCTGTCTGGTGGCTCTCACACTTTTTCTGCCTCCTCTTCTGTGATGTTTCCCCAGCCTTACGGGTCACTTTTTTTTTTTTTTAATGGAGTTCAGGCCCCAACCACAGGGAGTGGTGTCGCCCTCCTTTAGGGCATGTCCAGAGGCTAACCTAATGAGATGCCTAAAGGCTTGTCACCTAGGAAAGTTCAGGGCTTGTCACTGAAAAATCAACACTAACCACCACAGTTACCTATTTTCATCAGTTTATATTTGCCGTGGACTTTTCTGTAATGCACACACTATCTCCAGGCATACATAGCACAATAGCCTTATAATAGAAAGCTCTGAGTTAAACTCAGCTTTTAGACAGTTACAGCCTGGAACTAATTCCAGAGTTTGGTCTAACCTCATTACTAATCTCAGGCATCTGTAGGTTGGTGAATATCACTGGGCTTATCTAAGTAATGAAAATGGGCTCATCTAAATAAGGTTTGGGACGAGGGTTTGGTAACTTCGAGATGTGCTGACCCTGTTGGGCCATAGGAGTCTGTGGGTGTAGAACAGGCTTTTCAAGAGTATTGGCTGAAAACAATCATATTTCTCATCTCTGGGGCTCTATCCAGAACCCTCAGGGAATATAAATATTGGGCATATGTGACCTATGTCTATAAGCTACTGGAAATAACAAAGGCAAGAGGATTACTGTGAGGGTAGTGTGAGTGACTGAGTGAGACCATCTCAAACTAGGGTAAAAATAAAAGGGCGGAGGTTGTTAGTTCAGTGGTATAACCCTTGCCTAGAATGCACAAGATCCGAGTTCAATCCCTATAGCACAATAAACAAACACAATGAGGTCATGGCCCATCCACCAGCAATGATGCTGTGAGTACTTATTTTCCTAGCACTGTGCTGGGCCTCAGTGACGCTCCTATCTTTGGAGGTGACACAGAAGTAAGTAGACTACTGTGAACCATGTGAGAAGTGTTGTCATGGGGTTTAGGTTTTGAGAATACTCCAAGGAAGTCAAGGGATATGTCCCAAAGAAGTGGCAGTGGCACATGTGCAAAGTTTTTTTTTTTTTTAATTTAATCTAATTTATTTTTTTATTAGTTTTTTTATTTACATTTCAAATGTTATCCCCTTTCCTGGTACCCCCCCAAACTCCCTATCCCCTTCCCCCTCCCCCTGCCTCTATAAGGGTGTTCCTCCACTCATCTGCCCACTCCCACCACCCCACCCTGGCATTCTCCTACAGTGGGGCACCGAACCCTCACAGGACCAAGGGCCTCTCCTCCCATTGATGCCCAACAAGGCCATCTTCTGCTACATATGCGGCTGGAGCCATAGGTCCTTCCATGTGTACTCTTTGGTTAGGGAAGAGAAAAAGTTGGTTTGCCTGTGGACATTTTAGACTGAGAGCCTAAAGGTTGCAGAGGGGTAAAGTGTGGAAAGACTGGGATCTTCTGAGCATTGCTTGGGTACTGCCTAACCTGGGCAGAGAGATGTAGGAGCATCAGACATTGGGACTGGAGCATGGCTGGCCATATAGTGCTTCCTAATCTTCTGAGCTCCATTCTAAAAGCATCAGAGAACCAATCACAGGTTTTCAACCAGGGAGTAACAAATTGGCTTTAGATTTAGCACAATTTGTATATTTATGTCATCGAAGATTCTCAGAGTTTCTACCTTGTATCTCTTTGAATCTAAAACTCAAGGAGTAAAAAAATAAATCTGCCTTTGAATGAAAATAGCAAAATATTTAACAAATAGAGAATACATTATGCTGGCTGGGAAAGTATAGACAACATACAAACAGATGCCAGTCTTTCTCTTTCAGCTGCTTGCCTTCACAGACATTTTATGACGTGTCACCACACAGAGCTTGCAAATCAACTCAGCCATCGATTTGGATGGTTGCTGGTAATCCCAAGCCAGTTTCGAGGGCGTGTACATGTTCTGTGTGGGGAGCTGGCTGAAGGCATCCATAGCATTAAGATAATCCTCACTGAATATTGCTAAGTTTCCAATTGGCAATTCATCTTGCTGCTGGCACCACAACCTACGGAGAGGGCCTTGCTTCCCTGGATAGGTATTAAAAGAAAGAGACTCAACATGTCCAACTTGGTAGGAACTCGTTTTCCCTGTTTTAGGAGGAGAAAAGGGAAAGCTGGTGTTTTTTGAGAGGGAGGGAGAGGAAGCAGTCTGGGGTGCTGGGTGAGCTATAAGAGGTGGACACTCAGCCCTGGAGCAGAGTGATCTCATTTGCTGATTCGGATGCATCCACCCTTGGTTTCCTGGTCTTTCTGCCACAAGGAAACGTAGATTTGCTGAGTATGCACGTGTGCCCCAGGGAAGCTGTGAGGGGTTTAGAGAAAGACTAAGCAGGATTCAGTGTCTTCTCTGCAGCTTACTGATTTCAGAATGCTTACCTGGCCCAGCCTATGACAAGCTCTAAATGAGAGGACATACTTATGCATGGTCTTTAAATCTTTTGGGACTACTATAGCAGATCTCCCAAACAGATGTCAACCAAATGTATTTTACCTGCTTTTCTGGAGGCTGGAGGTCCAAGATCAAGACCCCATGTGTGGATCAAAATGCAGAAGCTTCTTGATTCATAGTCAGTGAGGTCTGTCGGTGTCCACACAAGGTGAAAGGAGTGGGTAAGAAGTCTTTCTAGAATCTTTTGTTATAAAGGCACTCACCCCATTTACTAAGTTTCTGGCTGCTGCCCTAACCACCTCCCACAACACCCCACACCCCATTCCACTACTTTGGAGATTGTAATTTGGATGTAAGAATTTGAGGAGACACAGCCATTTGATGCATAGCGACTAGCACGCATCTCATGTTTGGTGAACGTTCCTGAGTAACTGAAACTCTTTTGCTGTTTTCATAGAAATAACTGTCTTTCTCCTTGGTTCTCTGCCATGCCAAGTGTTCACCAATAGGAAAGCAAGATCTTAGACCCTGTTCCCACCTGGGTGTTACTGATGCTCACTGTGGACAGCTTACGCCATGTTCTTAAGATTTTAGAGAACTTCTTTATAAAATGTAAGTAGTAATGTCCAATAGTGAGACCAGGGCTTGCAAACTTGAGGTACAGCAGAGTCTCTTCAGAAGCTTTATTAAGGTTCCTACTGATGAGGCCATCCCCAGGGGTTCTGACCCAGTATCTGGGCATGGTCTGAGCATAAGTATCATAACCAGCTACCAAGTGACACTGGTATGGTTGTCTGGGACCACTTAAACATGCCTGGCACACAGAAAATATAATAATCTTTCATAGGCATAGACACATACCTAAATGTAATACTGATTTTACGGTTTTTTATTTTGGCTACGCTTGATTTTTCAATGTGTGCAGAACTAGGACACAAAATAGATGAAGAGGAACTTAGTGTTCAGGGGGCTAGGAACTACTAGTCATTACTGCTGAGGACATTTGAGTGACCTAGAAACAGAAACGAGGCCCCTGGATGACTCGGTACCAGTGAAGTTCTATCATCTTAGCCCCTGTGGAAATGCCTGGATTAGAAAACAATTCCTGGAAAATTTTCCTACTTTGTAAAACTCTCTACTAGAGGTTGAATGCATGCCTTGTGGGGGATCCGTGTCAGACAGGAGACTTACAGGCAATTTACAGGCCAGGGTTCTCTTCAGTGAGTTGGAAAAAGCCCCACTATTCCCGGGGTTTATAAGGATGGGAAGGAGAGATCCCATGGGAAGGAGATCTCTCTAGTTCAGAAGGTGAATGGAGAAGATAAAGGCACAGTGACATCTCAGCCATTTAATGAGCAGTCTGAATTACAGATCCAAAATTAACAGCTTCTCCTCCCCCCTCCCACCACCCACCCACCCACCCACACAACCTAAACCTTCCTTTGTCTTCATTTCTCAGAGAAATCCTGCAGCAAGAAACATTCTCTGGATTTGCAAACCCTGTCGATATAGCCAGGGTGGGCAAGGCTCGGTTGCGATATTGTGATAGGGTTGAGGGCCTAGGTTCCGAGATCAGGTAGATAAGCCAATGTCTCTCTTCCTGGCTTAGAGAATATGTCCACTATGTTCTTATCTACATTGAGGACAGTGGTGGTTCTTGAAAGTGTTCATTAGATATGCATGTTGGGACTCAAAAACAAACCAACAACATCAACAACCACCAACTATGGCAATGAAGAGATGGCTCAGCAGTCAAGAATCTCTTCCAGTTCTTTCAGGGGACCTAAGTTCCATTTCCAGCTTCCATATTTGGTGCATACAACTGCCTATAATGCCAGCTCCAAGGAACCCAATACCCTTGTCTAACCTCTATAGGTACACCACACGTGTGGCACACACATATACAAAAACACACATACACAAAAATTTAAAACTAATTCTTAGGAAAGGATGACAATTACCATGCAAAAAAAATATAATGTTTTGTGATCTATTCCTGCAACATGCCCCCTTCTCAGCTCTTTTCCAGATATGTGTAGTAATGTTCAGTTTCTTTGCAGGGCCCAGATCCCCTAACCTCCTTGACTTGCTTATATGGCTTTGGGCTGAAAGAGAAAAGCCTTGTATTTCATAGGCCCAGGGGAAACATGAACAGTGGATGCTCTACAAAGAATCTGCCTCAACCTGCCCCAAGAATAAATTATGTTTTCCTAGCGTTAGAGCCACAAGTTATTACCCCAGGTCATATGGCAAAGGTGTCTAATAGCCGTGGTGGCAAATGTAAAGCAGAACTATGAAAAGGACCTGTAGATGGCATTGTGCTCTGTGGGGCAGTGAGGACAGATGAGGACCCAACTCTGCCATTTCCGGGGTTTGAGACCCTAAGAAGAGGCATGCAGCCAGGAAGCTGGTGTTGTAACAAAGGTCAGAGAGGGATAACAAGGTAATTCTGATGGGAACTTACAGACGAGAGGCAAATACTGGTGAGGGACCCAAAACAACTGCTTCCTGAGATGGGAGTCAGTAATGGGAAGGGAGGCTGAAGTTGCACAGGTTGGAGAGAAGGTGGAAAGATATCCACTAATGCTAATGCCCCTGAAGCGGCTGCGCGGGGCTGGATATGTGGGCAGTGCTCCGGAACCACTTCGCGTGTCCCCAGTTCTCTGGATCGTGACCTTTGCTCTGCCCTCAGAACAGAGGTGATCTCTGCCACCAGTAATGAAGAATGTGAGAACTCTCAGCTTTCCTTCCACAGAGCTATCTGAAGAGTGCAGGATAGGGTGTGAACATGAGTCCAAATCTATTTTCTCCATCAGGGCCATCATGGATTTCATTTGAAAGGAAAAAGCATGCCGGGGGTGGGGAGGTGTCAGGAAATGATGCTGATCTTTGGATGAATTTGCTGGTCGCCTTACTCAGGCACCAGATAGGTGTTCACCTTCAGCTCTTATAGTTTTGAACTCTGCGGCTGCTGGCCAATCATTTACTCCCTCATCCAGAAAACAAGAGCAAAACGGTTTGCCTTTCCTTCAGACATAAAACAGAAAACTTTTATAAGCCATGACCGCCTGTTAAGAGAACTGAAGCAAGGGTTTTGGCTTGGTTGATGGTTAGGGACAGTGGCTCTCAATCTAGGATGTCCCTTTACTGTGGTGGAAAGTGAATGGTGGGGAGGTATCTTGAGATGTATTGTGTGTTCACAACCCACCCCTGATGAGGGTCCATAGACATGTGCTCATTGGGAAGCATTGGGGCCGTCCTAAGAAAGCATCCCTCCATGCCACTAAGGGCTCTAGTGCTTCCAGGCTATGATTTCTATTTGAAGGACTATGTTGTCTTCCCATTGTAGGACCGGATACCCACAGATGCTCCCTTAGTGCTTGCAGGATGACTTGTTGGGAGGATGCCTTTGTTTTGAGACTGTGGCCTTATTGATAATTTACAGATTATCTCTCAGTCTCAGAACTTTATTCTTTCTGATATGTCCTTATTGTGATCCACAGCTCTAGGGAGATCAGATATGGAAGTCCAAACATTTCCATCTAAAACACAGGAAAATCTGAGACAGGGAGATGAGAATTGCTCTTTCCTTCGAGCTGTTCATGCCTTATGAATCAGAAAAGAGACCCTGGAAATGGTTATTAGTGGTGTCTTGGAATAATAGGGGAATCCTATAGGGAATTTGTCTGCCTCAATACAGCAAGGTGACTGAAAAGTAGATGTGGAGCCTTGGCGATCTCCATCCTAGAAATCACTGCTTCCCCCCCACCACCTCCAATAAGAACAGGGAATCTACAAAACAAAAAGATGGTGGCTCCCACTGCTAACAGTGCCATGTGATGCTGCTTGTTCTGAAGTGGCTTCCATGACCTCTTAGGTATAGTGACAATGCTGGACACAGGTACAGTGGCAATAACAATTAATAATGATAGCACCCTAACAAGCTTCCTGAGGGCTTTCTGTGTGACATTGGTATATCTGTCCCAATTCAGTATAGATATGGAAAGACATTCAGAAGGGCAAAGAACTTCTCCAGTGTCACTTGAGTGGAACATGACTTACCTCCAGGTGTGACAGCTACCTCAGCATCCCTTTCTGCCTCCCAATATTCTTTGCTTTGAAGGAGTTTGGTGGCCTTATGATGAATTGCGCTGAAGGGTTTTCTAAGCAGTTCAAGTCAAGCCCTTCAAAGTGCTGGGGTGCCTTCAGCAACAAGGAACCATTCCTCTTCCCCTTCTCTTTGTAGTAGTAGACTTCCTCAGGATTCCACCCAGGGGCTGGGAAAGAAAATCGGGCAATAAACAATGAAATAAGAGAAAGCAAAAGACCCCAAGGCCTATCACCAAGCATCAATAAAGCAAGTGTCTCCAGCCTGGGAAAACGTCCAGCTGGTGCTCTGCGCTCTAAAAGCTCTGGCTTCACACAGCATCAGTTTCCCTAATAATGAGACCTTTTCATTCCCACTCTGATGACACAGCTTTGCCTTGAGAATTCTTACCATGTCTATTGCTCATCCGTGGTGACAGATGCACGCACAGAGTGTTTGTCACTTGCCTTCCTCTCTCTTCCTTTCTGTCACACACGACTCCCACTCCAGCACTCACAAGAGCTCAGAGGAGTGCTCCCCCTCTGCTCCCATGCCTCCCACACAGCCTGGAGCAGCCTTTGGAATTCTCCACAGAGAATCACCTGTTCTCCCATGAGCAAGCTTGTCTCTTATCACCCCCCAGACAGTGTCCTTTCACCCCTCACTGTCTCTTTCTATCCTTCATCTCTTCATGGTGACTTCTGTATCAGTGTGCTGTGAGTGTTTGACGACTTGTACATTTGTGTAAATATTTACCTTGCTTTCATTCTGTCCAAGGCACACACTGAGGACTTTGAATAGACATTCTCATTCACAGCCAGATGGAGATGGAGACTGGTGGAATCCCATGGTCAAGTCAGGAAACTGAGTCACGAAAGAAAGCTAGAGGTTGTATATTCCTCTAGTATTTGGATTCTTGAGCTGATCTTTTTCACTCTCTATGAACTACAATTAAAATACGCTAGGCATATTGGTGCATGCCTTTAATCCCAGCACTTGGGAGGCAGAGGCAGGTATATCTCTGTGAGTTTCAAGCTAGCCTTATCTACAGGGTGAGTTCCAGGACAACCAGAGCTACATAGTGAAATCTTGAATCTTGCCTCAGGAAAACTCTGTGTGTGTCTGTGTGTTTGTGTGTGTGTGTGCATATGTGTGTTATATGATGTGATTATACACACACACACACACACACACACACACACACACACACATACACACACACTGCCTAGGACTACTAAAATGATGGGTGATATCAGCATTTTGGGAAACAGAGTAGGGTAGGAAGATTGCAAGCTCAGGACCAGCCTGGGAAAAAATAGTGACACCTTGATTCAAAAACCAAACCAAAGAACAATTACAAAACATAACCTTTTCTTTTTGAGGACAGGAATGACCTGCTTGAAATTATCCTCTATGTCTGTTGCCACTGCCCACCTTCTACAGGAATTCCTTCCAGGTCACTGTGTATTCCTGACACTTCTTTCTCAGGAACTCGCCATGGAGACACAAGGATCCTAGAGGACAGCTGTTCCCAAGGTTAGCATCACCTATGACTCCATCCTATAAACCTCTCCCTGAAATTTTAATTCAGTGGTCTGGGACAGGGACCCAGAATTTTTAAGTCACAGCAAGCATTTCTGATCATCCTAAAGCAAGGTCCTAGGACACTGTATATAGTCACCACTGCTCCTCAGGAAGAGGAAGCAAACAGCACCAGCTGGTCAGTGGTTGACTTTGCCCCACAGCCACAGGTGTTGGGGAGCATAGCTGCAGCCTGTGACCCTGCTGTCCCTCCACATCAGTCACTGGGTTTTAGTACTTTGCTCTTGGCGATAAGGCTGAGGGTCCAGACATTCCTTTCTATCGTCTTGCTTTTTCTTTCCTTTCTTTTCTTTTTTTTTTTTTAAATAGAAGTTCAATAATGCTTGCTTTTCATTTTTAATTTCCAAGAGACAATAGAGATTTTTATCACCCGCTCTAAGGTCTCCTTACCACGGCAACGTTAGAATACCAAGTGAACCAGGGAGGGGAAAAGAGGAAGATGAACTGCAAAAAGGGCAGGTTAGGAAGACAGCTGCTTATGTAGGCAGCACCTCCACACTTGCTTTCCTCTGAATAAATTATGTGGGAAGTCCCTGCTTTGCAAGAAGAGGAGTGACTGTCCCCACCCGTTTCGATAAGATCTCTTTAGCAACCTACCCTTGTGGTTGCACTCGTAATTCAACCACACAGACACATCAAATTGCTTTGAACCTAACCAGCTCAGTCGGTTCCTAAAATGTCACCAATCCGCAACTAGTTATTTCGTTTTCTATGGTCCTTCCTTACAATACTTTTGAAGCCAGAGTGCTTCTGACATCCACACTAGGCTGGGACCTCTCCGAGGGCGGCAAATGAGTCTCTCACAAGTAGCTTTCCTGGTGCCCGACATGCAGGAAGTGTTTGTCTCCAGTAATTCCGTGAGTCCATCTTTGGTTTTAAAGGTCATTCTCGCTAAATGAGCATCTGTGAGCTGGGCCACTGGATATCCACATGAAGGTTCCCTCTTCTCAGAAAAAAACGAGAAGATTAAAAAAGCTATATTTACTTAATGTGAAGGTCTAAGACTCTTTTCTGCATTTGGGAGTATTAGACAACATGTATTATATGAGGTGGTAGTGACAGACTGGCCTGTGTTGACTGGGTGGGCATCACCTGTCCTTCTGTAGGCCCTTACCTCTGGCCTGGATGATAGAAGCCACTCCTGAGAATGCTGCTTGCCCTGTCTGCACCTGCTCTCCTCTTTTCCAGGGCTGGTTGTTCTAGATCAGTTTTTCTCAACCTGTAAGTCACAACTCCATTGGTCAAATGACCCTTTCACAGAGACCGCCTAAGACCATCAGAAAACATAGGCATTTCCATTATAATTCATAACAGTAGCAAAATTACAGTCATGAGGTAGCAACAAAAACAATTTTACAGTTGGGGCTCACCACACCATGAGGAACTGTATTAGAGGGCTGCAGCATTAGGAAGGTTGAGAACAACTGCATCTAAATTAACAGATGGGATTCTGGCTGAAGTGGCATTTTCTCCAGGATCTAGAGGCTGTCCAGAAAAGCGAACGCTGAACCCAGCACACCATCCTAAAGTGGAACAGGAAAAGGATATTACAAAGCAGGTAAAATCAGCGTGGCCTTTGAGGTGTTCTGGTAGTGATGAGCGTTAGTCGCTAGGAGACCTGTTATCAGCAGTCGAGATGTAGGAAGTGAATGATCTACTTTTGCTACTTTCCTAATAGTCTTAAATTGTTCCAAAATTAAAGTTAAATATTTAAATATTTAAATATTTAAAAAGACAGGTGGTGGTGGCACATGCCTCTAATGCCAGCACTTGGGAGGTAGAGGCAGGCAGATCTCTATGGGTTTGAAAAGCCAAAAAAAAAAAAAAAAAAAAAAAAGACACCATCACCATGTGTGTTCAGTGTTCAATGACCTGCATTCAGTGTGGTCAGAATTGTGTTTTAAATATACAATCAGAGTCTGTCATTGCTGGGCTGGATGTAACCAACTCAGGGTCATCAACAGAGTGTGTACTTAGAATGTTCAAGGCCCCTGAGTGTCATTCTCAGCTTAAAAACAAAACACAAAACATACAAGGATTTATCAGCATCCTTTTTTGGTAGCAGCCTTGAACTCAGCCCTCCTTTATGCTAGAGAAGGTGCCCTGACATTGAGCTACATATCCAGGCCTCCTTTTAGGTTTTGTGTTGAAACAGAGTCTAAGTTACTAAGACCAGCCTTGAACTTTGATCCTATTACACCAGCCTCCGAAGTAGCTGGGATTGCAGTCGTTTGTCACAGCCTAGCATCAGAAGCCTCTAATGCTTCCCATGGCTCTGTGGATAAAAACCCTAACACTGTTCCAGGCCCAATCACTGGTCATGTTTGCAGCTAACCTCATCTCCCATCTGTCTGCTTAGCCTGTCCACTTTGGTCACACATTAGCCTTCCTATAGGGTTTTCCTTTTGTCCAGAGCATGCGTCTGCTTGAGGCCATTCTTCAGGCTCTGTCTGGGGTCTCCTTCCTTGTTTTATTTTGCTCATGGTTTCAGTCAGGGCTCTTCTTCACCTTTGCTGCCATTCATTCTACAGCAGGTCTCCTGCTCTTCCAACACCGTGGGACCTTCCTCTGAGTTGTATCCTTCGAACACTTCCCACCAGCCATGGGATTATTAAGTTACTCATTTGTTCTTTATTGGTTTGGGTCTCCTCACTCTCTGGGATATCAGCTCCAGGAGGGCCCAAGTCTTAGTTTCCATTCTGCACAGGATTCTACACTTACTTTCTGAGTGGATAAAAGAAGAGATATTTTATCAGGAAACCTCATGATACCTGTGTAGGGCCAGGAGCCCTCTCGTTTAGTGTCAGTGGCTTTCTGGCACTCCTCCACCTGCACAGACCTTGTTCTAAGGATTCTAGCTGTCAGCTGACTTGTCTCCTTAAGTTATAGTGGATGCAATGATTTCACATTGGATTCTCAGAGCTGATGATAGTTGGCTAAAGTTGGCCATTACCATGATGGGGCTCACCAGAGCCAAGGCTTTGGGTACTTGCTACTTTAGACATAAGTTATGGACCACTTTGTTCATGCTTGTCTTGGAACTGTGTTATCATTCCAGAACATGGTCTATGAAAACCATACTTTTAGTTTAAAGTGAGTTTGTTAAGAATATAAGAAGCTAAAATGAAAAATATAGAAAGTGATAAATAGATCAGATAGATGTATAGATAGATTGTAGGTGATAGATATAGATAGATAGATAGATAGATAGATAGATAGATAGATAGATAGATAAACACATTGACTGCAGAAACTATCCAGCAGAAATAGACTGGGAAAGCACTGGTAAGGTAGTGAGCTAAGATTCATGAATGAGCTGCCTAGGAGGAGCAGAGCATCCTCTTGAATGAGGCTTTCACATGAAAGAACAGATAATAATGACAAAGAGCCATAAAGTCTTTAAAGCTGGGCTCACCACAGCCAGTAGAAAATGGACTGGGGAACTTGAAGCAGCCAACTGGAGCTCCTGGTTGAGTTTTCTCTCCATGGATCCATTTCCCACTGAAAGGAAGTCCTTTCAGCTTCTTTTTTCCATGGTATCCCACCTCTAGCATAGGATAAGCAATAGTAACTTCTGTGGGGAAGGGTTTCGGTTTCTGTTCAGTGGTTCTACATGTGCTTATTTTTGAGCTGTTCTCACCCCCTCACTGTCACAGAGTTCTGGCGAGAGCCTGTAATCAGGCAAGGGACATTGAAAGATCCTTTAAGACAAACATGCTTCCATCTGAGATAGGGACTCAACCCCTCTTCCAAAACAAGCTATTCAGTGCGCTCAAACCATGTAGGACGACTTACTAGTAATGTTTATGACACAGGGCTGAGCATTCAGTCACACACTCAGCATCTGCCTCTAGAACTAGTAAGAACTGGGATGGAAGAAAGTTTGGTTATGGGATCAGAAATAAATGTCAAAATTCAGCCAATATCTCAAAGTAGGCTGCCAGGAAGGACAAACCTGGGGACTTGAGACCATCCTACTTTGGCTTTGAGTCAGTTCTTCCTATGTTTTCTTCCCCTGTGTGTTTCCTTGGGTCTTTAGACAGCCACATTTTCTAAAATCAGATCTCTTGTTGGCCCTGATGATTTCCTTCTAGTTCATTCTACCATGCTCTTTTCTTCCCTGGGCTTCCAAAGTGCAGACATGGGGATGTCAGTCAGCCATACTGACATGTACAGGAAACACATGGGGTGACACCCAACCACTTCTTCCAGTTGGGCACCCAACCTGTGTTGTCTCCGATTTGATACAGAAAACAGAACTGCGGAAAAACTATGCAATTAGAGTTACAGCAAAGCCGAGGAGAAGATGCTAATTATGGGAGGTGATGGATGTGTTATTGTCACTGTGGCAACCAGTACATAGCACGTAGTCAATGCATTGTACACCCTGAATATGTAACATTTTGTCAAATGAATATCTCTGAATAAAATCCTATTTTCATGAAATGTAAACAAAAAGCAATATGATACATTTGAGCTTTCCTCTCTAAATCCTCTACAAGATTACAGAACGGAATGATGGTTGCTAGGGGCTGGAAGGGGAAGGGATTGGAGTGGAGGAGGGATGCTGGACAAAGAGTACCTAAACACAGATAGAAATGGATCCTCATGTTCTGAGGCTTGGCAAAATGACTGTTCAAGCTCACTATGTGTTTTGTAAAGAACCAGAAGAGGGATGAAAAAAAAAAAAAAAAAAAAAAAAAAAAAAAAGACATGTTTAAGGAGACAGTGATGCTAACTACTTTGGTTGTGTCACTACACGTGATAGCTACACATCAAATTATTACATTGCACCTTGTAAATAAGTGTCATTTTTGTGTATTTGAAAAAGGGGAGAAAGCCGGGCGATGGTGGCACACACCTATAATCCCAGCACTTGGGAGGCAGAGGCAGGTGGATTTCTGAGTTCGAGGCCAGCCTTGTCTACATAGTGAGTTCCAGGACAGCCCAGGCTACACAGAGAAACCCTGTCTCGAAAAACAAAAACAAAAACCAAAACCAAAACCAAAAAACGGAAGAAATAAGTAACTTTTAAGAGCCAAGTATGGGCTGGTGAGATGGCTTTCTGGGTAAAGACCCTTGCTGCCAAGACTAACAACTTGAGTTTGATTCCTGGAACCTGTGTGGTAGAAGAAAAGAACCAACTTCCACAGGATCCTCTGACTTTCACATGAGTGCTGTGCTGTTCATACATATCACACACACACACACACACACACACACACACACACACACACACACAGTAATACTAATAAATCTTAAATCTAATAAGTAATAAATCTTAAAGAGTAAAGCAAAACCAGAAAAACACTCATACATACCCTCTTGCCTTGTAATATGTCAGTGACCTTTGGTGGGAGATCTCCCAGAGCTGAGGACTCACCCACAGCATGGGGATGTGGCTACCCACAGGCAAACATACATGTAGGTGACTGACAGTCTCATCTTTATGACCTTAGCCTGCATTTTATTTAAAATGGGTTTCCTCCCTTGGTCTCAGCTGGGTATGAGCATCCTTCACATTATTTATCATAATTCACAATCGCTCTATTTCAGAAAGACTTAATCCTGCTGTCCGGAACCAACTGACAAATGAAGAGGGTGTAGAAATTTGGAAGAAAAAGAGCAAGCAGACCCAGGATCTCATGAAGCAAAATTTATTGGGACCAACAGTAGCAACAGCCAAAACTAACTACACTCTGGGTAGGAGGAAGTGGTCTATAGACTCAGCTAGCCAAAGTGAGCCATGACTAACCAGAATGCACCTGGCCTTCAATTTAAAAATGCTAGCAGGCTGGAGAGATGGTTCAGGGTTTGAATGCTTGCTACTTTTGCAGAAGACTGGAGTTTGACTCTCAGTATCTGGGAGAAAAGGTGACCAGCCACGTGAGATCTTAGGCAGAGCGACCATTAGGGCGTTTCCTCCAGGCGAGAGATTAAAAATGCAGCTAAAGCTGAAGGCAGTTTTTGGGTTGGTGAATAAGAAGGAAACTGAGCAACTAAAGTTAGGGTAAATTTAGGGTGGCAAACTAAGAGTATTAGAAGGCATGCTAGCCACAGGAGATTAAAAGCACCCAACGATTGAGCCATAAGACAGGTTAAAGAGTAAGCTAATGCCTGTATGTGTCTTTCATCTGGGATCTGAGGGAACCTTGGCAGGGCTGGTAGCATGGTCTGTCCAGAACATAAAATGGGCTAACAAAAACTACATGCTACAACCCATAACTTTCTGTAACTCCAGCTCCAAGGAATAACACACACACACACACAAACACACACACACACACACACACACACACACACACACAGAGAGAGAGACTTGCACTCACACATACACACTAAAATTAGACTCTAGCCCCCCTGCCCCCCAACTATTAGTAGAATTAACATCAGTTAACAAAAAGCCTTGGAGTCAAGGCTGACATGTTTTGATGACTTGGAATGGGAAGAGAACAGGGTCATCTAACAGGTAAAATGGCAGTTAGGACCAAAATGGCCACAGCTCTGTCAAGTCTCTCTCTCTCTCTCTCTCTCTCTCTCTCTCTCTCTCTCTCTCTCTCTCTCGTGTGTGTGTGTGTGTTCCTCTGATTAGACCTAAGGATGGAAGATCAGCTACATGTCTCTCTGTCATATTCCAGGTATAGAAAGATTAGAAATATGAAAGCATGATAATAATAATTGTGCCATTCTTATCACTTCTGGTTATTGATAGTGGGAAAATTATTAGAAAAAAAGGAAAATATCAGGTGACCAGGTCATCTTTCTTTTTTTTTTAAGTGTAAGAGACCATTTACTAGGAAAATTTAACACTTGTACACCATCCCTCTCTGTACTTTGAGTGTTTCTTCCTTTTTTTGTTATTATTTTCTTCTTCCAATTTGTATTTTTAGATTGCCCATCCACATGCTCACTAATTCTGTTTGATTTCTCCCATCAGCAATGCTTTGTATTGATATTTCAATACCATCATTGCATCTATTTTTAACTCAAGAATTTACTTGATTTTTAAAAATGATATCTCTTTGTTTATTTTTTTCTTACATTACGGAAACATTTCCTTTTGTTTTCTTTTTTTTTTCTTATTTTATTTACATTTAAGATGCCACCCACTTTCCCCATTTCCCCTCCCTAGAAAACCCCTGTCCCATGCCCCCCCTTTCCTTTTTGCTTTTATACAATTTTTTTTTAAATGTTAATCAAAGGATTTATAAGTTTGGTAATGCTCAATCGGAAGCGTAACCCAATACCCAACCTAGATATAAAAACTATCTTTGACTGGTGGAGACCTGTGAACATCTGCCTCCATGCCCCCTCTCTCTTTCTCTCTCTCATCACCTAGCTTCTCCTCTCCTTCATCTTCTCTCCTTACTCCATCTCTTCCTCTCAATACTCCTTCCCACTTAGCTCCTCCTACATTTCACTCTTCCTGTTAAAGTAAAACTTTTCTCTCAAAATACAGTTAGAGCATACTTATTCCTAATTGTATCAGTGAGGTATAAGATAGTCCTAATCAGGTCATCATTCTTGAGTGGAAAGGGTAACAGGTCAAGCTGGGATCAGGGGGTCCTGGCTGAGAGAACCAGGCGGATGTCTCAATGGTTGTCAGTGCGTGATCGGCATCGAGTTTGAAAAGACTGTTTCTAGTAAGGCTCTTCCACCCTAGCCTGTTCAAGCAGTTCCAGTTTCAGCTGTGAAGTCGGCTGGCATTTTCCCACTAGAATTTCATTATTAAAACAAACTTACCAGAGAACTCCACTTGCAGCACTGTTGGGACAAAATGAACTCCCATATATCATGTGAGTCTCCATATTGGCTCAGCCACAGCACGACAGTGAGGATGAATGGGAACCTTGCTAAGTCTCACAATGGGGCACCAGCCTTTGGGAGAGGAGAAAACCCTGGCTGACTAAGCTGTCTGTTAGCCTTGTGTATTAGTCAGGGTTCTCTAGAAGAGCAGAGTTGATAGAATGTACATAAGTACGGGATCTATTAGAGTGGCTTACAGGCTGCTGTCCAGCTAGTCCAACAATGGCTGTCTCCCAGCGGAAAGTCTAAGACTCCAGAAGTTGTCCAGTCTACCAGTGTAGCCTAGCAATCTTTCATAAGCAGAAAGGAAAACAACACAAAAATATGCATATGGTAATCCCCAAGGTGGTGTTTCCCTTGTGGTGGATAATTGGTGTCAACTAGGGAGAACTTCATGCCCCACCCATCTGCCTTAGAGCTAAGGCCCCTCTTGGGGAATGAGCCAGACACCTTTAACCAACCGAAGCAGGCTATGTGAGAAACCTTCTGCAACAGGTATCTAGGAGACAAGAACAGAATTTAACAAAATAAAAAGCAATGCGATAAATGAAAAGCACCATATCGAAGTTGGACAATTCAAGCCAACAGAAAAATAAAAGCACCCCAAGAGAGGGTACAGCTGCTCTGCACCTGTCCAAGAGCTCTGGGTTCACAAACGAAAGACACGCATGCGCAACCTTTATATTTTAATATGCCTTGGCTAGCTCAATGGCTGAGCCGCTCTTGAACCTCCGCATGACCAACACACTTGCCTCCGATATTCCTGAGTGCTAAATCTATATTTCATCTTTGTTACCCCAGATCCAGTCCGGGGAGTGGTCCCTGGGGCAGCTTTCGCTTTCCCTGATTCTAACACAGCTCTCCCTGCCTCACCTTTTCCCCTGCGTGGTTCGGTCCGTCTCCTTCGCCCTCCTAAATAGGGGAATCTCTCTTCCTGTCTCTGTGTTTCTTGCTCAGAATCCTAAAAAGTCCTGCCTCTATCCCCCTGCCCAGCCATTTGCTGTTGGCTCGTTATTGACCAGTCAAAACACCAGCTGTTGACAGGGGCTTGAAGCGGACGTGCGAATTTCCACATACACACAAATCAAATCCCCCCAACACACTAGGCTGGGTGTCTTCAATTTATGCCAGAATCCAGAAGACTTAGGCTCTAATGCCAGTGAAGGAGTAAACTCGCCATCGAGAGTGAGGACAACCAGGCCAAGAGCAAGAAGAGTTTCCTTCTTCATTGCTTTAATAAAGGCTGTTACCAGGAGGTGTGGTCCAGATTTAAGGTGGCTCTTCTCACCTCAAAAGACTCTGATTCACCTCAAATAATGCTACTAAGAAAAAAAAATCCCTTATAGGAGTACCCAGCTGCTTGGGTTTTAGTTAATTCCAAATGTAGTCAAGTTGACAACCAAGAATAATCAAACCATCACATCTTGTAAGTAAATGTGTATGAGAGAGAGAAATGGGTTAAGGGGAGGAAGAAAAAAAATGTTCAGGGAAAGTTCCCCAACTCGTTTGCCACTTGTTGATAGAGCCAAATAGACAGTTAATAAAAATAGATTTATAAGAGAAATAATGCCAGGTCACAGTCCAGAGACTCAGTGTCAGCTGCTCCTCACTAATTAAACTTCTACTTATGTGATGGGCAGGAGGTAGAGCAGAGATGAAGCCATGTTCATTTTTCATAAAATGCGTGCCTTCTGGTGGGAGATCTGTGGTAACCGGAGGAGCAAGCTCTCCAATAAAATCCATAAAGAAAGTGAAAGAAGTCACAATGATTTGTTGTCTCACAGTTGCGGGGGTTTTTTGGGGGGGCATGCAGACAACAGGGTACCAGTTGAGAAAGAGTTTTCTGATATGGTGGGGCAGGAATGGTGGCTGGATATTTGGAGAGAGGCAGTTGCACAGGGATGGGAGTTGAGAGCATCTCAGCTTAGGAAAGCGACGGACGCCTGAAATGAAGACAGCATTAGAGAAAGCCTCTAGGCTCTCTCTGTCCCCTCCTCATCCTCCACAGGTTACCACGTCCATCTTCCTTCTTACTTACTGGTGGCATTTATTATTTATTAGCAGTGTGACCTTGAGCAGGATGTACAATCATTCTAATTAGATAGCTGTAACGTGGCAATATTAAGCCTTATGAGAATGACACAACGTAGCAGTAAATAGGAATAATTACCGTAGAGTGCTGGGAACCATGGTGTCTTTAGCTAATCCAATGATCTCCTCTAGAGGAGGTAGGAAGCACTACTACAGATTAAGATGCCAAGTGGGTAGGCTGCACACCTTGCTTTAGGATACAGGATGATAGAGGTGGCATTTGAATCCAGGCACTCCTCTTCCAAAGCCCTCAGCTTCACCCACACATCACCCAGAGAGAGAATCTGCAGATCTGTGCCTGTCGCGGCTCTAACCCTTTGCCTGCGTGTGATACTCTCCGTGCTTATTAGGTCAGTTTCATTTATTTCACTTTACATATTTTGAGTGATTTTTTTTAGAAACCATAGTTTAGAATGATGCCCAGAAGTCAGAAATCTGCCACAGAACTGGAGCTAGAAGCCAACGTCTCCTGATTTTAAATTCCCAGGTCTTTCTCCTGCAGTGTGCCTCCTGGAGTTTTTGCTTATTATAATTAAGCGTATTTTGAAAGGAGCCCTCAGACGTGCAAGCTGAATTTGCTCCAGTAGATCCAGCTGTTTGCCAAACAATAGGTCCAATTTTCTTCTTTAATACTGCTTCTATTAACATTTAGAAGAATTTTTCCATATTCATCGTTCCTATTTTAAGCAAAAGATCCTCCGAGCATTTCAGTGTTGTCAGCTGATGGCACCGGCAGGATCTGGATCTGCACCCCCCTCCCCACCACCTGTCAGTGCTGCTCATCGTCTGCACCTGTCTTGTGCCTCCTTCTGCATGTCCTCAGGATTTCTGGGTTATCTGGAGGCTTCAGAAATGGGAAGAAATCTTGGTTCCTGGAGAGTGTGATGCTTGCGTCTGGCCATCTTCATTCCATTGGAAACCCAGAGTTGAACCTTTAAGGTTAAAAAAATTAAAGCGGAAGAAACTTCTTAGCCGGGATTGCTGGAACTGAGAATCAATCTCTGAGGCAGGAGGAGAAGGCACAAGGGCTGCAGGTGATCACAGTTGCTGTGAAGAAAGGAGGTCATGCCAGGGGAAGGACACCATCGAGAATTGTCAGGGGCATCTTTGTCTATATACTGAAGGCCTGGAATCAGCCATAGGCCTGAAGACAGCGGTAGGCCTAACATGCATGCCTGCTAGCACAAAGCCTTAGGTCTCTGTGGAAAAACACTAGAGCAGATGGCTAGAAGCTATTGTAAACAAATAGCTTTGGTAGATAGTTGTCAGGCTCTAGTCAGAGACCTTGTAGATAGGTGACCTAGAAAGACAGTACCAACTTAGATTAGGACAAGTGAATCATAGGCAGAGTCATGGTGGTCTGTCCCCTGAACCTTCACCCAGCTGACACACTGTTCTGGAAGATATCTGTACTCCCTCTGAACATCTACGCTCCTGCTTCATCCCCTTCCCCACATCCTGCCTTTTTGTGTATATAACCCTTGTGTGAAAAAGTAAAAATTACGGTTTGATCAGTCTATAGACAAGCCGTCTTCTTTGCGTTCACCTGCCCCCCATCCTCTCTTTCAGGTGACCTCCCCGGACTCCTGTTTAATGCCCTGCTGGACCGGACAGAGAATATCCCAAGCTGCTCTGTGCTTTTTCCCTCGTGTTGGTAGTGCAGGCTTAGAACTAGAGTCTTGGCTGTGTGGTGGTGGTGGCAGAGGCAGTGGCAGAGTCAGCGGCAGCATGTGACTTTAATGCCAGCACTTGGAAGGCAGAGGCAGGTGGATCTCTGTGAGTTTGAAGCCAGCTTGGTCTACAGAGCTAGTTCTAAGACAGCCAGGGCTACATGGATAAACCCTGTCTCAAAAAAAAAAAAAAAAAAAAAAGCAATCAAGTAAGCTAGAGCTCTGGTTTTTGATATTCAAACACCTACCCTGAGTTTCCGCATTACAAGTCTACAAGTCTAACAGACGTTTCAAATCCAATGTGATAAATACAGACTCGCGACCTTCACTTCCAAATCAGCTCACCTTGCTGTCTTCCTTCCATTTTCTAGTGACAACTTTATCCTTGGAGATACTCCCACAAAGATGGAGTCTTCCCTACCACTTCTCTTTCCTGTGTGATTCCACATCCCAGTCATTGGCTTTACTGTTAGCCAGGACTTTCTGAATAGATCCTGAAGCTGACTGTTCTCACCGCCATCAATGTTGCCAGCCCCTCCCCCATTCCCAAGGTCTCCTAAGGGCCCTGGATGCATTGGTGCATACCCCTGTCCTAGCAAAGCTTTCTCAAAGTAAAAGGTCAATTCTGGGGGAGGGTTGGGGGGGATCGGGCAGATGAGTACTTTTGAAGTGGGATGGTCTTGTATTCTCTATGTAGTTGAGGATGACCTTGAATTTCTGACCTCCTTGCCTTCACGGCCTGAGTGCTGGGTTTACAGGTGCGCACCAACACTCTCTGTTTATAAGAACTGGATCCAGTAATTCATGCATGCTTGGCACGCACTCTACCAACCAAACTAGACCTCTAGCCTGAAAGTTCTTTTTTTAAAAAAATTTAAATTTATTCTTATTTTACTTTATTGTATGAGTGCTTGCTGGCACCACCTGTGTGCCTAGTGCCGGCAGAGACCAGAAGAGAGTAATGCATCCCTTGGATCTGGAGTTACAGATGGCTGTGAGCTTCCATGTGGGTGTTGGGAATTGAACCTGGATGTTCTGCAAGAACGGCAAGTGCCCTTAACCACTGAGTCATCTCTGGCCTCCCGGATGCCTGTCCTTCCCGATCATTCCTCTCATCTAGCCGATCTTCTCACTGGCCACTGACCCTCGGCCACCTAGGTCTCCTGGCTGCTCTTCCACCTGTCACGAGGAAGCCTGTCTTGGGAAGGGAGGTTCATTTGCCAGGAAGGTTCAGTCCTAATAAACGACTTAGCATCAGCAAGTGCCTGTTCAGCTGAGCCTCCGCTCATCACCCTGTATAAGACCTTAAGACCCATGTCAGCTTCTGCTCTCAGTCCCTACCCACTGTTTCATTTTCTTAGAGCATATGTCACCCTTTGATACACTATGTAGTTTACTTAATGGTTCTGTTCCTTGCCTCAAGCCACAGCTCTCTCTAGAACGTAAGCTCCAGGATGCACGGGTGTCTGTTCTTCTATGCATTTTCAGTGGCTTGCTCTGTACCTGCCTCTTAAATATATTCATTAGAGGAATGAATGCTAAGGCATCAACACAGTGCCTGACTATATTTAGCTAAAACCATTCCATTACAAAAACAGAAGCAACCAATATGAGTGGTGGAGAATGTGACTGGATCACTTCCAAGGCTCCTGGAGAACCAAGGGAGGCTTCATCCAGGAATGTAAATGAAGCCATCACTGCCTGTTGTCTCTGCCGTCCTCCCTGGTGGCTTAATTCTCAGGCTTGGTTTTCATTGCCACCTCGAACTGAGGGCAGGAGAGACCAAAAGTAAAAGGCATTTAGAAGTGGACAGACTGCCGTCCTTCCAGTTAGGGGAAACAGGAGTGCATGGTGGGTGGCGAAAGCACTTCTGCTCTAACACAAGCACCTTATCCTAGGGGTCTTCTCACTGGCCTGCCTCAAGACAGGAGTCACTTCGATCCATTGGGTTGAAGTGCTACCATTGACTAAGATAGATCAGCTGACCACCTCTGGAGCAGAGTGGGAAAGGCATCAGAGGTGGTTCTCTAAAGAGAAATAGAGACATCAAGGCTAGGTTCCCTGAGCATTCACCATGTCAAAGTGATCTTTGCAGAACATGGCTCTGGTCTGGTGCTGACGATATTTCAGAATCCTCAGTGGCTCTGTGATATTATTTTTGCATTGCTGTGACAAAACAGCAGACAGGAACAACTTAAGGAAGAAAGGATCTATCTTGGCTTCACAGCTCAGTACAGTGGGGAAGGCATGGTGGAGTGGCTTGGTTAGAAGTTTGCGGTGGGAGCTTGTGGCTCGATGAAAGACCATAACACGGGAGCTGGAAGGGAACATGATGGCCTTCAAAGGCTTGCCTTCAGGAACAAACTTCTGCTAGCCATGTCCTGCCTTAACATTGTCACAACCTCCCAAATAGTTTCACTTGCTGAAGACCAAATATTCAAACAAACAAAAAAAAGAACCTGTGGGGTGACATTTCACAATCAAACCACAACCGGTTACTTATCAGCATGGTCAGAGTCCTTGGTCTAGCATCCAAGGACTAGATTTATGAAGCTTATCCCCCTTCCCTGCCCCCAGCTTTTCATCTCTATTCATCCTGTTGTGTTGTTCTCTTTGCCAGAAACACTGGGGCCAGGTTCAGCACTGGGGCTTTCAATTGTTCATTCATGAATCTTTATACAGTGTTAAACACTTACTGTATGTCTCCAAGCCTCTGTTCGTTCAGTGACTGCTCCTCTGAAGGTGCTGGGCCTTCTTTCTCTGTGAAAGCCAACATGTTCTCTATGGTCCAGGTTCTAAGTCTGGGGTGGCCCCTGGAAGCCATTGGTTTTCTTGGTAGGCAATGGAAACATCAGGGGAGCCATTGCTTTGTTTTGCCTAACTTCAAACCAATCTCGGTGACCCAGGCAGGGTTATCTTCTCTGCTGGAGCCTCAGGCTGTTTGAATACTGTTGCAATGACTCAGCAGGGGCCAAGATGGGAGCATGGTCTTCAGATCTTCTCTTTGTGGTTTTGAGTTTTGAGCTGGATCCCTCCAAGCAAGTCCCAATGTGCCAGCGGCTTGCTGGGCTTCTGCTCATGCTATAGTTAAAAACTTCCTAATGACCAGAGCAAACAGCAGTCCAAGATGAGAGTTGGGGGGAGAGAGGGACTGAGCAGGCCAGTGAATGCCAAAAAGAATGGTTCTTGAGAGTCACAAATCAATTAAGAATTTCCTTTTTGTAAGATGGTTTGGGTTGATGTCATTTGCCACCCAGTATCTGTAGCTAATAGAATCAGTATTGAATCTCCATTCAATTCTACCTTTGCCAATTTATTTCCTGTACAGCCGGAAAGTTACTAGCCTTATTGGAGATTCTGTTTCTTTATTCTTAAGGTAGGGTTAACGCCCAGTTCAGAATACTATAAGGTAAAACCAATACTGCATAAGACTTGAAAACATTTTACAATCCTAAGTGTCCTGTACAAATCACATCACACCCTTGTCAAAGGAATGAGAGCTCACTTTCTAATCCCTTCCGTCTACTCTGTGTCTTTCACAAGTATTTATTGGAACCCTACTGCAATCAAGCTGGGTTTGCAGCCCTTCATAGTTTTGTTTCCGTGTCAACTACTTTCCCCAAAGCCCTAGAATCTCTTGATGACTTCAGAGACAGCTCTGATATATGACAGGGAGTCAGTTTTGAGAAAGGAAGATAGAAAAAGAATAGAGTTTTGGTGGAGAGCAATGGGTCAGAAAGTGAAGACAATGTTAGAGATTCTGGGCTTCCCCGACAGCACAGTTAGAGCTAACATCTGTAAGACCATTTTCCTCTCCAAGTACAGAATTACAGTCTGCTGTATTTTATTTTCTCAGGGCCCTGATCCACTTTCCTGTGGTTCAGAGAGGTTAAGCAATTTACCCAAGGTAACACCATAGGTAGAAGAGCTGTGATTTAGTCCCAGCCTTGCCTTGTGCTTGTGACGATGTTTAGAGGTATGCCCACTGTTATAAATGGCTTTGGAGTTAGGAGAGATGACAGAGGTTCTGGTTAGTCAACAAAACGATGGACTGGGTATTAGGACTATCTTGTACCTCACTGGTACAAATTGGTATAATTATGCTCTAATTGTATTTTGAGAGAAAAGTTTTATTTTAGCAGGAAGGGTGATATGTAGGAGAAGCTAAGGTGAGAGGAAGAGAAGGAGTAAGGAGAGGAGGAGGAGAAGGAGAGGAGAAGGTAGGTGATGAGAGAGAGAAAGAGAGAGAAAGGGGGGCACATGGAGGCAGATGTTCACGTGTCTCCACCGGTCAAAGATAGTTGATATATCTAGGTTAGGTATTGGGTTACACTTCTGATTAAGCATAACCAAACTTATAAAGCCTTTGACTAACATTTAAAAAAAATTGTATAAAAGCAAAAAGGACAGGGGGCATGGGATAGGGGTTTTCTAGGGAGGGGAACTGGGGAAAGGGGATGGCATCTGAAATGTAAATAAAATATCCAATAAAAAAATAAATAAACGGCTTTGGAACTATTTAGTCAATATCTATTAGTCCCAGGGAAAAAAGCATTAGGCCACAGAGAAGTTTCTTTATAAGTCAAAGCTGCATAATTAATACATGTGGTTGATAACATGGGATCTTGGGATAAATCAGGTTGAAATCCATCCAGGTTTCATCTCGGGGCCTCCCATATCCCGGGGGTTTCTCTTACATCTTATGTGTACAGTGGACACAATTTTAACATGTACCTCACAGTGTTTTGATGAGAGTAAAGGGGAGATGATGCTTCAAGTCATGTGACACAAGCCCTCAGCAATGTCTGTGTCCCTGATTCACTACTATATAATTTAATTAACAAGCAGGATGAGGCATGAAACATTGGGAGGGATATACACTAGATTTACAGTAACTATTTTTTTTTTCCGCTATCATGAAGGGGACTTGAAAAAAAAAAAAACCCTCGTATGTCTGATTATTGAATTTATGGAGAAAATGCACACTTATGTTTTATTTGTATGCTTTTAAGTGGATTTTTATCTAAATGGCTACAAACTTTGGAAAAGCATGAACTCTTTGTGTTTGGACACACTGGCATCCTTGGTACACTTTCCCGGTTCGACTGGCCTGGACAGGTTGTAGGCAGAGAGGTTTAGACTAGTCCAGGAATACCTCTGGCCTGTTGCCTGCCTGGCCGGCTCCCCACTTCTCCAGGCAGCTTGCATCAGGGTTGTATCCCAGTCTGCCTGGAGGGGCCCTGGACTAGGACCCACGTCCTTCCTAATAACTTCTGTGATGACTCAATGTCAGTTTACCTGCCTGCCTGCAGGTGGCAGTGCTCACCCTCGAGCCCAGTTCTCAACCTTCCTAATGCTGCGACCCATTTAATACAGTTAGTTCCTCATGTTGTGGTGACGCCCAACCATAAAATTATTTTCGTTGCTACTTCATAACTGTAATTTTTGCTACTGTTATGAATTGTAATGTAAACATCTTTGGAGATATTTGCCTGGGGTTGCGACCTACAGTTGCCTTCTCCCCAGACATGTGGCTTTCTACTCATCAGACCCAATGGATGCTCCGGGGGTGATGAGTACATCTTTTCCAGCATCCCTTTACTACTCTACAGTGCATCTCACAGACTTAATAACTGCCCACAAGTCTTAGTTCAACGATACACTGCAGTTTTGCTTTAACAGAAAGAAAAGTTAAAACAGTGCACCTTTTAGAAGCAAACACTTGGGTATACTTATGTAGACATTATGATGAAATAGACGCCAGGCCCATAGCTATGATAGCTAGGACTGTAACAGAGCTGACGATGTTTGATAAAATGGCTGTGTATGTGTATGTTTGCACGTGTGCTTGCATGTGTGTGCGTGTGTGTGTGTGTGTGTGTGTGTGTGAGTGAGTGTGTGGTGGGGTTTTCCTGTGTAGCCCAGGCTAGGCTTGGCATAGAACCTGCAGTGCAACTCATTCTGGTTTTAAAGCCACAATCCTTTCATCTCAGTCTCGTAAGTGCTAGGATTACAGTTGAGTACCACCACGCTCGGGCTAATTGATCAGTTAAGTGACTTTCTGCCATGGTGGACAGGTTTCAGTAGCTGAACAAAGTGAAAGACAAAGTTACTCTAATATGTGTATGTCAGTTTCCATGAACAAATATACAGACTCATTCCCACAAATGAAATAAAATATGAAATATATTAAGCAGATTAACAAATGGTTAGGCTGTAGGCTCGAATAACACTGTCCCTGGATGTGGAACAATAGTTTTGTTGTGTAGTATTGTAAGTACATTGCAAGGTGTCTCAGCTTTGCCTCTCAGCTTCTAAATGCCTGTGGAAAAGCAGAGCTAACTACTAAAATGTTTTCATAAATTCCCAGAATGTCCTCTAGGGGGCACCAGCAGCCTCATTAAGAACGACTGCTAGTGTTGTTACAAACTGTGTAAAAGATAGTCACAAGCCCTGTATGACTGCCGGACTTACAGTATAGCCAGTTCCAAAAAACGACATCACTTATAATTTAAGTTACATATGGAATTTAAAATAGACGCTCAATTTAGTATTGCAACAATCCTGATAGTAATGGTAACAACTTGGCTATGTGAATCCATTTTGCCAGCAGCATTCTTCAAGAGATCTGGGTACATACCAAATACTCGTAACAAGGTTTGATGAAGTAATGATGCATCCTATAGATTAAACAGAGGCAGGAGTTTGAAGTGGTAGCAAAAAGAGTGTAAGGAACCCGTGAATAACTTTGCCTGGGATCGCATGTCTAAATGAGAAAGGAGGTTGAATTAATATTATCAAGAGTAATTTTATGTTTCTTTTTATTATTAAAATACTGCCACTGGAAAAGTTAAATATACCCCCCCACAGCTTGTGCCTCTCTTCTGCTGGAGGATGCTGAAATAGAGAAAACCTGGAGCTAGTTTTCTGGCCTCTCAGGTTTCTCTCTGACAGGAATATACACGGTGTGTGCCAGAAGTAAAGGAAGAGTGAATATGATTTATTTTGTTTTGATTTTTAATTTTTTTTGTTTTTTGAAGCAGGATTTATCTGTGTAGCCCTGGCTGTCCTGGAACTCACTCACTCTGTAGAACTGACTGGCCTGGAGTTCACAGGGATAGGCCTGCCTCTGCTTTCCGAGTGCTGGGATTAAAGACAAGCTCCACCACCACCTGGCATGAACATGATTTTAAACAGTAGCTTATTCTGTATAGGGCACATGGCCTTTGGGACAGGGCTAGCAAATAGCAGGCAAACCCTCAGTGATGATGATGATGATGATGATGATGATGATGATGATGATGATGATGACGGTGATTGCTGTTGTTATTTATTTTGCAAAACAGGTTCTCATGCATCCCCGGCTGGTCTTAAACTCTCTATGTAGCCAAGCATGATCTTGAACTTCCTATCTTCCTGCCTCTACCTCCTGAATGCTGGGGTAGTAGGTGTGCACCATTATACCCAGTTTAAAAAAATACGTTATGCTTATGAAAGTGTTTTGTTCACATGTACAGCTGTGTACTACATGTGTGTCTGGTGGCTTTAGAAGCCAGAAGAGGGTTTTGAGCTATCACATGGGTGCTGGGAACCGAACCCAGGTCCTGTGGAAGAGTAGCCAGTGCTCTCAACTGCTGAGTTATCTCTGGGCTCTCACATCCAGTTTTATGCAATGCTGGAAATCGAATCCAGAACTTTGAGCTAGCTGGGCAAGCACTCTACCAACTGAGCTACATCCCTAGTCAGTGATTAATTTTTAATGAATTCTCAGATTTGGGCTTATGGTTTCTGGCAAGGCTGATTTTTTTTCCACACTCTTGTCCTTGATCTGTCTTTGAGATCCTTCACTCTACCCTCTGACGTGGGAGTTTGGCCCAAGATAGGAGGACTTGTGCCAGCCCCGCTCAGGGAAAATGAGGGAGAGGCATTTCAAAGCTGAGGAAGAAGGTGGCTTGTCCCTGTGTCCGGGAGAGATACCCAGATAAAGCAGGTGGCTCCGTTTCAAAGCAAACTCTGGGCTAGCTCCCAGACAGTGCTTATAACCATCCACTAGGTAACAGCCTAGCCAGTGAGCGGCCTCACCTGATCGGGCATTACAACAGTCAGTTATGGGTTTCAGAACTCGAAGAGGCTATGTTAAATTGTGTGTAGTCCCGTTTTCGGGAACCATTTTCTCTCCCTGGGAGGCCAATTTCACACCATGAGATAGAAGCCTCCTTAATGGTGAAAGGCATGATCTTTGGGGCCAGACCTGGGTTAGAATAAAGACTGTTGCATCATGGTTGTGGGACCTAGCTTAGGTAATTTAACCTCTCTGAGCTGAAGTTTCCAGTTTCTGCCTGGGAACAAATCCATGGGCAGGCAGTGCGGGAGGAGCAGGCTCATTGGGGCGGGGGATGGGGGGTGGGGGGTGGGGGGTGGGGTGGGAACAGGAGCGGTAGGTGAAGAGAACTTTCCTACAGGTAACCCTATTAGGAGAGCATCTCTCAGCTGCCTTTGCTCAGCGTTTGGTCCCAGGGAATCTAATTTCAGAAATAAAAGGGTTTTGTCGGCAGTATATTTTTGGCAATAGTGTGTCCTCTGTGAGACTGATGAAGAGCAGCAACGCAGCAAGCCTTCCGAGAACTCGTGGCGGAAAGAAATGAGCGTCACCTGGCTTCACTCAGGGTTTCCCACGTTTACTTCATTAGGATTATCACCTTCCCCCCAAAGAACAGTCGAGTATATGGGTTGGTAATGGCGCAGGCAAAAGTCTCCCCCTCTAGGTAGAGCGCCCCTCCTCCACTCCCTCATTTTAGATGGACTCCTCCTCAGATTTCCCTGTAGTGAGAATGGAGATGAGGGACAGACAGGTCATCGGACCGTCCCAAGTCACATTCATTCCTGAGAGAGTTCAGACAACTTTGAAAGTGTCTCCAAAAGGACACAGGGGCTCAGTCTCTTGAAGGATCACCCCGGCTCTTTCTGCCTTAGGTGGCTTAGATTTTGTTCCTTGTGTATTTTGTAAAATCTCATGAACTCTTAGAGCTCTCTGCAAATGATCTACAACTATAATAATCTTCTGCCATAACAACATTTCCAAAAGAACTGAGGACTGTTGCTTTACACATGCGTGCGTGCATGCAGGCGCGCGCGCACACACACACACACACACACACACAGAGACATACAAAGAGAGAGAGAGAGAGAGAGAGAGAAAACAAGAACAGTAGCTTATGAGCAGATTAAAAGAACATAATTAATTTATAAGCCCTACCCTGATTAGAAAGGATAGATGTGGAAAGATCACTAAAGGATAATGTTCAGACTCAATTTGCAATAGATGTACATTTCTTTCACCAAGGCACATATCTGATATAATCTCCTAAATCCCCAAATACATATAAAACAAGGCTCATTAAATGACATCAGACGGGATAGGATAAAGATACTGTTTCTAAAAGGATTTGGGTCCAAATCAAAATGGACAGAAGCAAACCTACCTACCTGTGAATTCTTTTTGTTGAAAGCATAATTTCTGCCAGAAAAAATTTCAAGTGTAAAAATCTGGAGGAATAGTATCATAACCAGCCACTTGGAATTACCAGTATTTCTCTCTTCTCGAATCCTGTATGCAAATATATTTAAATATGCATGTATGTATATTTGCAGGGTTACTTTTTCCATATTAAGTTGCAGACATCACAGCACATCATCTTAAATATTTAAGCATGTATCTCTTACATAAAGGACATTGCCTCACATGATCACATGACATTATCTTGCCTGAGAACATTGACAATAGTTGCTCCTGGTGCCAGTTCTACAGTCAGATTTCCTGAGGAAACAGTCAAAGCTCATACACTGCATTTAGTAATAGCGATTTATTCTTTGTAGAGATGGAATGCGATTTCCCTGTCTAACGTTTTCCTGATTCAATAGCCCTTGGATGAGACGGGTGTTTTGTAGGTGTCCCACATAGTGGCTTTGCTTTGTGTACTGTTTCCTCTTGGATCATTTAACAAGTTCCTCTATGTCCTGCCAGTCTTGTAAGCCAAGAGCTAGGTTTGCACATACGAAGGACTTCCGTTTAGACTACCCCAGTGGTGGGCTTATTCTCTCTGTGTCTCTCTTCCTCTCTGTCTCTCTATCTGTTTCTCTGTTTCTCTGCCTCTGTCCCTTTCCCTCCCTTCTCTCTCTCTCTCTCTCTCTCTCTGTCTGTCTGTCTCTCTCTCTGTGTGAGTGTGTGTGTGAGTGTGTGTGTGTCTGTCTCTCTGTTTCTCTGTCTCTCTGCCTCTGTCCCTTTCCCTCCCTTCTCTCTCTCTGTCTCTCTCTCTGTCTCTCTCTCTCTGTCTCTCTCTCTCTCTGTGTGTGTGAGTGTGAGTGTGTGTGTGTCTGTCTCTCTGTTTCTCTGTCTCTCTGCCTCTGTCCCTTTCCCTCCCTTCTCTCTCTCTCTCTCTCTCTCTGTCTCTCTCTCTCTCTCTTTCTCTCTGTGTGTGTGTGTGCATCTGTGTGGAAGCCAGAGATGATCTGGAGTCTAAGTAGATTAGACTGCATGGCCAGAGAGTTCCAGAGATCTTCCCACCTCTGCTTCCTCAAGACTGGGAATTCAAATGTGTTTCACGACGCCCATCTTTTCGAATGTGGCTTGTGAGAACTGAACTCAGGTCTTCATGCTTGCAGAGTGAGTATTTTACTTAGTGAGCTATCTCTCTAGCATTGTGAACTTAGTCATCTTTCTGTTCTGTTCCCACATGATTATAAACGGGGTTTGAGATAGCCCCCACTCCAGTTGTTCAGGACCCACATGAAGACCAAGCTACACATATCTCAAAAGCTGGTGCCTGTTTGTGGGATATGGTCTTCCAGCTGGGCTGCTTTGTCTGGCCTCAATGGAAGAGGATTTGCCTAGTCTTGTAGAGATTTAATGTACCAGGATTGGGGGATACCCAGGGGGCCCCACCCCCTCAGAGGAGAAGAGGAGGAGAGAGGGGAAAAGTATTGTGAGAGAGGGCCTGGGAGGGAGGCAGTGTGTGGGATGTAAAGTGAATAAGTAAAAATAAATAAATTAATTAATTAATAAGCAGAAAAATAAAACTGCTAAGGGAACCAATTGTAAGTGTTCTCACTGTAGACATAATATAAGGTGATGATTATGCTAACTTGCTGGACTTGCGCATTTTGCAATGGACACATATACTCAAGCATCAGACTGCATACTGCAAATATACACATTTCCGTCGATCGACTGTGTGTTAATAAAGCTGGAGAAGTTAAAACAAAACAAAACAACAACAACAACAACAACAACAACAACAACAACAACAAAAACGTTTGAGCTTTCTGTCTAGTTTGAATTCAAGCAGAAGAAAAATGGCAGAATGTTCACTGCGGATGAGTCAGTTCCCTTCGGTCAATTGTGCATATTCATCTGTAGTTTTAAAATCTGAAGCACTTCTAATATTAGAATAGCACTTGCTTATCCCCAAAATGTTAGAGAAATTCAATAAAGTGTCAAAAAAAGAAAGAGAAAAAAGAGAACAAAGATCATCGCTTTTAGGTAGAACTACTAACGTCTTAATGTATTCACTCTTTTCTTTCCTATAAATTTCTATAGTAAATTATGTGTTACTGAACATAAAACTTAGTCATATTTTCCAACTTAATTTGTAACAAAAACATTTCCCGTATTATTTCAAACTTTTTTTACATCTTTAAAAAAAACTGCATGGTCTTTCATATTGTGGAATTCTTACTGTTGAAAATTTAAGTTTTTTTTTTTCTGGGTATAAGTAATGTCATGGAGAATATCTTTATCTAGATAAATATTTCTCTCCTTTGAAAATTATTTCCTCAGGAGAAATTATTGGGCTGAAAGGAATGGATTTTTAGAATTTATTTTCTGCCTGATTATCACAGTAAGGTGAGTTTATCATTGGCATGTAAAATATAATAAAACTGAGAAAGAAAAAAAGTGTTCAGCATCCTCTGCCTAGAGGCTGATCTTAGCGTTTTGACATGATTTCTTCTGATACAGGCAGTTATTTTTTTTTCGTAGTAAGACTCAAGGGTATGAACATTTTTAAGGTTTTTGATAATACTGCCAAGATTGCTTTCAAGTCTTTAGTTTATTCTTCTGGAAGTGTATGAGCTGCAACCATTCTGAAAACACAAATTATCTAAAACTTGTCAAGTGAGCTTGCTTGTTTCCAAACTCTCTACACTTTTGCTGTGACTCACTGAGAGCTCAGGAGCCTGCCTAGGAAGGGCGTGAAAAATGTCCTGGGCAAATATTACTCAGAAATCTCATTCCCAGGTTTTGATCTGTTTGAAGTCTCTGTTTCTGAAAGGTTGTCCTTGTTAATGCTGGTCATGTGGAGCATTTGGACATGATTGGTTGTGAGGTAGTTAGTGGGGTCAGCTCACTGCTTCTGCTTGACAAAGACTGGCTACTGGCCATGTACAGATACAGACAGAAGGAAGTAGTCCTTTATAAGGGGTATCCAGGGTGTGGTATACATACGCAATAATCTCTCTCTATACACCCAAGGATGCTGACAGGACTGATGCAGACTTGGGCTTCATCAAGCTTTCCCAGAGGATGAGAAATCATGATTCCAGCCTCCTGCAATTTGTCACTGTACACCTGGGCCAGCTTTGTTTCCAAGTGAGGAATATGTCTTCTAATGTCAGGAAGAAAAAAAGTCAGTCTCTCTGTGTCTCTGTGTCTCTGTGTCTGTGTCTCTGTCTCTGTCTCTCTCTTCCTCTCTTGTTCTGTTCTCCCACCTAGTTCTTGAAGCAATTACACTTGCTCCCTGGCTACAGGTGTTGTTTTGGGAGGCTGGTGGAACCTTTAGGAGGTAAGGCACGGATGGAGGAAATAAGTCACCTTTAGTTCTGGCAACTGTCTGCTTCCTGTCTGTTGCCACATGAACAGCTACTGCCACACACCACAGCCTTACTGCTCTGGACTGAGCCATTCCAACATGGCTTTTCTGTTATAATGGACTGGAATCATAAACCCCAAACAAAACCTTTCCACCTCAAATTGTTCCATCAGATACGTTGCTTAGTGCGATGCAAAAGAAATTAATGCACACACAGGAGGGAGATACTTCCTTGTAGAAGGTGCAAACTTTTCTTAATAACTTTCTGGTTTTACATGTTAATTAGTCTCTATAGAATGCATCCAGCTCCTGGAAGAAAGTTTTCTTCCTTTGGCTTCTCTTATCAGAAGCCATCCAACAATTCAATAGTTATTAACTGAGTTCTAGTGTGTACCAAGCACTTTAGTCAACACTGGGGACAGAAAGCTGACACAGACAGCTTGTGACATTCATATGCTCATAGCCTTATGGAAGGAATCACAAGAATGACAAAGGAAAGGGGGAAGAACTTTATCAGGGTGGATCCATGTTCCATGGCAAACTTCTTCAGGCAGTGGGGAGGCTGCCAAGAACAGCATGCCACACGAAGGAGGACTAGACGTATCTACCAATCTGGACCAGTAATGAATAAGAGACAAAAAACTTGAGGTTTGGGGAAATGAATAAGCTTTTTTGTGTGCATTTAACACCAGTTCCAGACAGTACCTGGAAGTGTAATAGTAGCTGAGGATGTGAAGGAAGTAAGCCAAGGCTAGAAATTGTGTCACATGTGAACATTAGAGCTTGTTTTGCAGTGGATCTCAGGAAAGATCTGTAACCAGCAACTGGCAGCTGCAGAGCGCTGGGGATGAGGGACACGCTTCCCAAGCTAATGGTACCACTGTTGGCAATGGGAAGGGTCGGGATGAACGTAATTGGGGGCAAGTAAACCTGTGAAACACCTAGGACAGATGGTAAGATGACCACTTCACAAAAACTCCAACACCAGGCCCGAGAAGCTCTCTTTTGAGTTGTTGACCAGGACTGTCCAAGAGACTCTCAAAATATGCAGCCAATTGCTGTTTTCCTTGGTTATCCCTAGAAATAGAAGGTAAGCCCCTATTGCTTAAGATGCCATATACTTCAGTAAGAGGGTCCAGAAGGCCCTGAGCTGGTATCAACTTGAAAGCAAACTGCAGACTAGCTTTCAGGTTCCATGGAAGCTTCTGAAGGAGGGAGGCAGCCAATGTACACAGTCCTACCAGCTATGATACATATGGACCACAGCAACCAAAGAGTGTGAGACAACAGGCCAAAGAGTGCAGTAATGGCATGAATACCCTGGAGCTTACCAACAGCTCTCTAATTGGACTCAAGACTTGCTCAACAAAATGGAAACCATACCCATACTGGAAGCCTAGCTAACGACTTTGTTAGTGAACTACTGGTTATTGGAGAGTAATCTACAGCAACTAGTTTATTAAACCAGCATAATCTCTAACAACAATCTATAAACATTTGTCCTTATACCCACAGATAGTATAGTCTTCATCTCTCATCAAGGAAGTGTCTCTCTGTGGCAGACAGAGACCACTACAGAAAGCTACAACCAGTGAGAATACAGTTTTGGAGCCCAGTCTTAATGGACACATATACAAATCACTCCTAAACCTAAGGCTAAGAAGTAATGTGGAAGGGAGGGTATGAAAAAGGTCAGAGCCAGAGAGTCAGGGAGTTTGCTTTGACACTGTGTCTTTTAGGAATATCAGAAGTTACACTCTGAAGTCTCACCCACAAGTGTGATTTGAGCAAGGAGGCCACCAGTGTACGCAGAACTGAGCAAAGGAAACCTCACGAGGCCTCAACACTACACAAGGAACTATAGGTGACTGAGAAAAGCTGGGAACAGGAGAGGTGAGCTTCCCCAGGGAAAAGCATAACAATTGGTCTTCCAGTACCAAACAGCCAGCTCTGAAGTCATGATTTAAGGTAGCATTAATAGACTTTACAGGTTATGTTTAGGAAAAAATACACACACACACACACACACACACACACACACACACACACACACACACACACACACATCCCACTTAGTAAAAACAAGAGAGACCATGAATGAATTTGAAGGAGAGTGCAGGAGGGCATATGGGAGTGTTTGGAGGGAGAAAAAGAAAGAGAATGCTGTAATTGAATTATAATCTAAGAGAGAAGTGAGGGAGGAAGGGGGAGGGAAAGGGGATGCCGAGAGAGGGGGAGGGGGAGAGAGAATCCATAGAAGTGTCTGAGAAGCATGAAAGCTCAACTTGTGCAAGTGAGTAAAGCATCCCAGCTCCTCAGACTCAAACCAGACTCAATCCAGACCCGTAGGCCCAACTCACAGACCCTGACCTTTCCAATCCTTCTTGTATTCTCATCTTGGTAGAGAGTATTTTCTCTCTAGAATAGCCACTGTGGGATCCATAGGGGGATACTTTAATTCCCTAAGCATGAGTCTGTCATTTCACACGTGGTAGGTCTGCTTTCTATAGACTCGAAGGTCTGTTCAAAGGACCCACACCTCAAGCTGCTCTGATACTCACTGCAATTACCATCTCAGAGACGGGAATTTGCTAAGTTCACTAGGCTGTAGGGGCTACTGAAGTAGTTGCAAATGAAGACTATGTTTTGAGTATTTTGCCTGCTTGACACATGTGTGCAATGCCCGTGGAGGCCAGAAGAGTATGTCAAACCCTCTGGAATTGGACTTAAGATGGTTGTCGGCCAGCACACGGGTGCCAGAACCAAAGCTGAGTTCTCTGGAAGAGCAGCAAGTGCTCTTAACTACTGAGTCAGTTACTCTGGTAGGAGACTCAGCTTCTGGCTCTTTTTCTTCCTACTCTAAGAAGCTCCAAGAAGCTGTTGTGTATCTAGATCCCCAGGAGACACTGTTTGAAAAACTGGTAGGCCAGATATGGTTTTAGAGTCACATGGACTCTTTGCATCTCCCTGTTAGATTACAGTTACTTTTGGTAACAATAACAAGGTAATTGCTAATTGATCAAATGCCCAATCTTACAGAGTTGGTACCAATCATTGGAATAAATGTATTCACCCCCAGAGTAAGAGAAGACAAAATTAAGGTGGAGTTAGAGGTACGCTTGAGACCAGGCAGAGAACTCATCGTCTCCTCTGTCCCATCCACTTCACATAGCCGTGATCACCTGCGTTTTCATGAGGTCTATCAATATTTAATGTGTGGGTGTCAGTTGCTGTAATTGAGCATTCTCCAGAACCTATTTGAATTAATCATATGCAGGAGTAGAGAAAATAAAATGCCCTTTTCTCAGAGCCTGGTTTCACTGGCTACTCGGAGGCCTGGAAACCTGAGCGTGAACTTTCTGCTGATGGAGGACTCCGAGAAGAAACTGAATCAGAAGAGCGACGACAAACCCAGAAAAGTACGGTTTAAAATCTCCTCTTCCTATAGTGGCCGGGTGTTAAAGCAGGTTTTTGAGGATGGGCAAGAATTAGAGTCGCCCAAAGAAGAATATCCTCACAGTTTTCTCCAGGAGGTCCTTGAACCAATGGATGGTGTTTACGGGTCAGGGGAAGCCCCCAAGCCTCAGCTGTACTCCCCCAAGCTGACTGCTCAGAGAATCAGCGTATTCAGAGACAGCGGTGCCTACACTCTGGCGGGCAGCCAGCCTCTGTTCAATGACTACAAGGCGAATGACCATAAGGTTGGTATTGTGCGAGGTTCTGACCTCCTAAGGTAGGCTCCTGGAAAAAAATGTTTAGATAAATGCCGAAGTGTTTCAGATACGTATCTCGCTCACGTTCAGCTACCGGCAAGAGCTTTGGGTGCACCAAATGGGGAGCCGTTATTAGAATAATATTTCTCGGACAAAAATAACACACGGGTTGACTACTCACTGGAAAGGGCAATGAGCATAAGCAACGTTCAGATTCCATCCAGGGTAATACACAGTAATTGGGTCTTTGGCTGAGTTTCCTCAGTGTGTAAATTAAATAGAGGGGCAATGGTTTTCGAGTTGCTCAGCTGTCGTTTTATAGAATTATGCAGCAGTCATTTCGTTGCCTGAAAGAATTGAATATTGGAAGGTACCCATTTTGCTCCAGCCAATTACTCAGCTGTAGTTTATCCGTGTCTTGTTTTTTTTTTTTTCTCCTTATCACTTTCCTACTGCCTGCCTTTTTAAATTGTTAGTCTATTTATTTAGTTTTGCCTTCCCAACACTCATTAATGCGAATGCTATGTAGCCGGAGTCCCGGGAAGAAATAGTGAAAAGCAAATCAAACAGAGGTAGTGTTACTTAGGGAAGAAGTTTGAACTAATAGTTCAATGACACAAGCTCTCCCTGCAGGTTTGCTTAGCTTCTCTGGTACCACAGATAATCAAAAGTCCATGCAGAATTTCTATTTTAAGCTAAAACAACCTGGGAAATGCTCACTGATTTCCAGAATCTTAGGAACTGGTCACGTCCTTATGTCTGTGGAAGTATGAATGCTATTTCTTTCAAAGAGTACATATAATTATGTAATGTATCTAATTTATTAATGTTAACTATACATTGATATGTCCTCATCATTGAAGGGTTTTATTCAGATAATTATTTTAAATTATTTTTATTGTTAGTTTCCAAAGAAAAATAGGTGTTGCAGGTAAATGTTTGTGACTGGCAAAAAGATAACTGTAGGCATATCCACCATCACCAAAAGTACTACCAGGCTTCATGTTTGTATTAAGGAGTTGAGAATGAAAAAAAACCATTATGCTGATGGAGTGCCTTATGTGTTATTAGGTGCTGTCATGGATTTTCTTCTGTGTCCATCACTTTCTTTTTTTACCGAGTTCTCAAGGAAAAGCAAGATATGATCATTTCTATTTTGTGAAAGAGGAAATTTATGTGCCAAGTTGATAAAGGACTCACACATCATTATAGGGACCTATGGGGCCGAGTTAGACTAGAAATCTGGATCCTCTGGTTTTCCGTACTTTAATCTTTATGGCATGCTCCCTTTCAACAAATGAGATCATTACATAGTAATGATGTCATTGATGACGGTGGTGATATTTGCCATTTATGGCCTACATACATGTTTTGTGCTTACAATAGTCCTTTGTAACTATATCTTATTTGGAAGTTGAGAATTAACAAACACATAAGTTCAAACAAGCCCTGATAGATGCTTTAAGCTATTTCATAACTCACACGACAACTTTGGCACATGTAAGAATGATTTGACATAGGTGTACAAGACCAGATTAAAGGACAGTATTGTCAAGGCCATGTTGAAGACTGGACTCCTGATTGTCTCATTACATCTTGTTCTCTGTTGTTATATCAACTGCCAGATCCTAGTTTTGCCACGGGTGTGACAGGGACCTTCATGGACCCGTGCAGCACACCCGGTGAAACACTTCGAGATGTTATTTGATAGTATCATAGGCTGTAGTTAAATGCAACGATTCACCTAAGAGTTTGGAGCTTAGCCAAATATTTGTACACTACTATTCACAGAAACTCACAATCAGTTAGAGGTGGAAGCAACTTAAATGTTCATCAGTTGGTGAATGGCTACACAGAAGTGGTTTATACGCATAATGGAGTACACCTTAGGGAAATTTGACCTGTTTTAATGTGGATGAAGCTCGAACACACGAGGCTAAGTGAAATAAACTGTGCATAATCAGGCAAACCTGTACCATTGCAGCTATACAACGTACTTAGAATGTCCAAATCAATAGAGACAAAATGTAGATAGTGGTTGCCAGGCTAGGGGTTAGAGAAGATGGTATTGTCTATGGATCCAGCATCTCACTTTCTGGATACAAAGTTCTGGAGAGGAATATTGTAAGACAGTGTGAATATCAGGGAACTCTACACGTGTAAGTGGTTATAAGTAAATTGTATTTTATGTGCACTGTAATTGTAGTAATTGTTCATTAATTACACTAAAAACAAAACGTGGGCTCTGATATCTGTCAAAGTCCAGTTCTATCCATTTCCTGTGGGAGTTTGGACAAAGTATGGCAACTTTGTTGAGCTGCAATGGTATCATCTTGGTCTAAGAATAACAGAAGTCTTCTTAGGAGGGCCATTAAGATGAGTAAAATTGATAATGCCTGCAACGTGCCTGGCACCTGCATATGTTTAGCAAGTGGTACGTACTATTGCAGCGATGAACACTTAAGGAATTCTTAAGGAAATGCTTAGTCTATTCTTTAGTTTATGTGACAGGTACAAAAAGTGACACTAGATTTAAAAATGTATTAAGGAACCAAAACTCACTGAACTGTGTAGGGTTCATGAAATTGTGAACAGGGAAAGGAAGGGAGGGTAACACTTATTGAACACCCAGTTTATACATGTATTGAATGCTCTCATAATTACAATATTTCAGTGAGAAAGAATTTTTCACTTTGGAAAACTAAACATTTACAGGGATAAAATAGTGTGTCTATCTAGCATAGTTGTTGAATAACATAAATAAAATAAATAAAATTTTTAAATAAAATTTGAATTGGAGTTGGACTGTGGTGACATACACTTTTAATCCCAGTATTAGAAGAAGAGGCAGAGGCAGAGAGGCAGAGAGAGGCAGAGAGAGGCAGAAGCAGAGGGAGAGGCAGAGGGAGAGGCAGAGGGAGAGGCAGAGGGAGAGGCAGAGGGAGAGGCAGAGGGAGAGGCCGAGAGGCCGAGAGGCAGAGGCAGACAGAGGCAGGTAGACTCTGAGTTCTAGGCCAGCCTGTTCTAGAGAATGCATTCCAGGACAGCAAGATCTACACAGAAACCTTGTCTCAAAAAATACAACAACAACAACAACAACATCATCATCAACAACAACAATAAGATTTCTCTGACTCCAAAGCCCATTAAGTTTCTAGTACCTAACAAAGCTACTCTGCATTCAGGGTTGTCTGGATAACTGTCTCTCTGTATGTGGCTACAGAAACCAGAATATTTACAGATCCTTTCCCACATAAGCTGCCATTCTAGACTGTACACAAGAAGCTAAAAGATTCTTGGCTCCATCCAGCCTTCTATAATACAAGAGTGAATTTTCCTCTCAAGCAGTTAGATGTAACCAGACAGTGTAGCTACACCCAGGGAGTTTGCTCAGACACAAGGGAGAATCTAGCTAGCAAGTGGACTGAAACCAAACACAGGCAGAATGACTGTGACCCTCCGTCTCTGGAGTAAATATATTTACTACTTTAGATGTTGACCCATGTCTTAGATATTGGCTGGTTTAGGGGCAGGGAGTTGAAGCAGGTAATCCACTCGTTCTTTGAGCTTATTGAGAGTTGAGTCTTCCAAGAGAATTAACCAAAATAGAGTCCTGGGCAGAGAAGGCTTCCTAGTAACTGAACCTTTTGGCTATTACAGGAAGCAGAAACAGAGCCTTCCAAAAGTACCACCATCCTTATCTCTCAATGTCAGAAACTGATAGTCCAGAGTGCGAAATGGAAATCCAGTGTGCATAAAACAAAAGGAAATGGAATCTGCTACAGGATCCCTTGAAGAGAGAGAAAAGAGGGCCAGAGAGGAAGTCTGGTGCTTAAGTATCCACGGAAACCCTCTTGGCTGTTTACAGGAGTCTGAGCTTTGAAGTCTTGCTCACTAGATTCTGACCGAATACTTTAAATATTAGAGTGTTTAACTGGGGCATCATCTAAATAGACTGTGGTTATCCAGTTCTAGAATCAAGAAAAGTATTTTATGCTGAGGTATTTTGTTGTAAAGCACGAGTGTATGTACACTACTGAAAAAGAGTTTTAAGAACAGCAGTGACAACATCTACATTTGCATATCATCACCAGCTTTTGCAGATCCCACTTTTCTGTGTCTTTCATATTTTCTTCCATTCTGAGAAGATGCTATCATCCTTAGGTACTAGCGTCAAAATATGTAATGATGTGGATATTGCTAGCACAGAAGCCAGAAGAGAGTTGGGGAAGGGCCCTGGAACTTGGTGTCTTAAGTATTAACCTCTATTTGGGGAAGGGTGAGACAGGGTCTTTTTGTGCAGCCCCGTTCCTGAACTCCCTCTGTAGGCCAGGCTATCCTTGAACTCACAGAGATCCACTTGCCTCTGCCTTCAAAGTGCTGGGATTAAAGGCATGTGCCACCACTACCCGGCTAGCATTAACCCTTATATTATTGAGCTTGACAATGTTGGAAGCTCCTTGGAGAGAGACTGAATAACATGTGGCAGGACCCAGGAGTTTTAGCATATCTGTGTATTACCAGTGTGGTAGTACACTAAAATTTAAACTTCTGCATTTAAGGAATGACTAGCTTGTCTGTGGGAATGCCTACTAGCTAGATGTCAAGATACACACACACACACACACATACACACACACACACACACACATATTTCCTCTCAAATAGATCTCAGCATATATATATATATATATATATATATATATATATATATATATATGGAAAGAAATGCTTGTGAGTAGTACAGTATAAAAATATTTGAGGGCCAGGCATGGGTGATACATGCCTTTAATATAATCCATGGAGAACAGATACAGGTGGATCTCTATGAGTTTGAGGTCAGCTTGGTTTACATCATGAGTTCCAGACTAGCCAAGAATACATAGTGATACCATGTATATGAAGAGAAAGCAAGAAATGAAAGAAAAAAGAAGAAGAAAGAAAGAAAGAAAGAAAGAAAGAAAGAAAGAAAGAAAGAAAAGAAAAAAAGAGGAAAACAATTACATGTGTTTTAGTGTCTGGAGAGATGGCTTAATGGTTAAGAGTACTTGCTGGTTTTGCAGAGGACCCAAGTTCAGTTCTCAGCACCTACACGATGCTCACAGCCATCTATAACTCCAGTTCTGGGGGATTCAGTGCCCTTATTTGATATCTGTAGGCACCAAGCATCTATGAGGTGCACATACATATGTGTAGGCAAAACACTCATACACATAAAGTAAAATGAATGAATCTAAAATTTTAAAAAGATCTTAGGTTTGAATCCCCGCCACAGTTCCTGTCACCTTAGTGAGGTACTTGACCCCATTGCGACTTTGTCCTCACCTGTAAAGAGTGCAGGCCACAGCATTTTTCATAGGGTTGTTTGGTAGGGAAGGGGTGTCAGTAAAATGCATAGCATGACACCTGACACACAGTGCTCAGTAAGTAATGTGTGCTAATGTTATCTATGCATAGACAAATGGAGAAATCTTTGCATGAGACTTAAAGGTCCTTTCATATGTGCCCAGCCCTTCACTGGCTATCCTGGGGAGCAGTGGGAACAGAAACTCTGGACTCTGACCTTTATAGTTCTACCCTCTGAGTGGTCCAGCCTTCCTTGGTTCTTATCCTCAGCAAGAAGGAGAGATCCTTCTTCCTTTTAGAAAGAACCTTGGAGTCTTCTTTAGAAGGAAACCTTGGAGTGGGATGAATCAGTTTTGACAGGTGCAAAGCCCCTCTCTCTTATTCTTTAGCACGGGGGCATCAGGCAGGCTCTGCAGCCATGCTTTTGGGGATGTCTGATGCTCACTCTCTGTTTCTCCAGCCTCCACCTATTATAGACTTTGGAAAGATAATCATCTACACCAACAACCTGAAAATCATCCGAACCCCGATGGACAAAAGGGACTTCATGAGGAAAATCCTCCAGAAGGAAGAGATGGCTGAGGAAGAGTCTCTGATGATCACAGGGGAAACTGATGGAGACAGGGAGCAGAACGGCAGCCCCCTGCCTGAGGAGTCGGACCGCACATTTCTCCACAGTCAGCACACACAGGTATGTCTGTGCTGCTGTTTCCCTCAGGCTGACCCTGCAGCAATGGCCTGCAGAGGTTTCCGCTCCACATCACCTCTCTAAAGACTTTTAAATAACAACACTTATAAAATCTGTCAAATTGTGAGGGGCTTTTTAACTATACCACTGGTAATGGTATAGTATTGGCATAAGCGACTATAATTTCATATTTCAAATATGTATGATTTTTAAATTTTTGGATGACTTATTTTCCCATCTGATTAGGAATATACTGTTTTTTACCATGAGAGTGAATACTGAGTTTTAGTGATGAAAAAAACATATTTATTTATTTATTTATTTATTTATTTATTTATCTATTTTCCGAGACAGGGTCCACAGTTTGAGCTGGTCTCAAACCCCTTATGTAGTTGAGCTTGATCCTGAACTTCTGATCCTTGTGCCTCTACCCCCCAGAGTTTTGGGATTATAGATATATGTACTACTAAGCTGGGTTTACCTGAGGCTGGGCATTGAACCCAGGGCTTCCTGCATGCTAGGCAAGCATCCTACTGAGCCTCATCAGTAGCCCCTCAGTAGCCCCTCAGTAGCCCCAGCTCCTCCTCTTTCTTATGGGTTCACTTGTGCCTCTATTATTGGCCTGAGTCTTAGTCCACAGTCAGTGAAGATCCTGTAAAGTCCTGGGTCAATTAGAAGATTATGTTGAGTTGAAACTGATACTATTTGTAAACCCACAAGCCCAGGTACCTGTGGGCTGCAATGTTTTGCAATAATCTAAGAGTGAATGATTGAGTCAGATGCTGCTGTCATCAGTGAGCATCATGCTTCAGGGTCCCTTAGATGTAAAGTGTGTTTCTGTGGGACTCGCTCCAGAATTCCATGAGTTGGACTGGAAAATGGAAGGGCTTTGGAGAATCTGAGGGATGTCACTGCCTTGTGAGGACTGAGGTAAAGAAGGAGGTTATGTTCATCTTTGAGTGATGAACTTAGGCCAAGGTGCCAAGTCTCTCTATTCTCTTTTCTCATCCTTTCATGGATGCCTAACTCTTCACATCACCTCTTAAAATCTAGCTTCTCTCTTCCTTCCTCCGCCCGTCCCCTCCACCAGAACACAAGCCTCGTAGACTCCATTAAAAGGCTACTGAAATCTGGTTCACATCTTCCCTTTGGGCTGATGCAAATGCTTTGGAAATGAGAATCTCTGTTTCTGTAACTCCATTCCCTCCCCCAGAACACAGGCCTCTTGAACTCCAGAGAAAGGCTCCTGAAGTTTGTTTCACATCTATCTACCCCTTGGGCTGATTTCACACCTGAATGTAATACTTTTGAAATGAGAATCTCTGTTTCTGTCATTCCTTTCTTAGGCCTTCCAGCCCCTCAAAGCCTTCTGTGGTGTTACATTGCTTGAGATAAGACCAAATCTCTTTATTTTAGAGAGCCCCAGGACGTGACCTGCACCTTCCTAATTCTTTCTCTTCTGGGTGGAGAGGGTAGCTCTTCCAAGTTACAGCAATTGAAGGTATTTTAGAAAGCCCTGGGTCGCCTGGCCAGTGCTAGCCTCTCTGACTTTATCTGGTACATATTTCTTCCTCTGCCTTTGCTCCCTCCCTCCCTCCCTCCACTGTCCATCTGTTCATCTGTCTATCTGTCCATCTGTCATAGGTTCTTTGCACTCGTGGTGGAAGCAGATTCCCTCTGCCTGCAATGCCCTCAAGGTCTTCCATCCTCTTGCCTTTAGCTCTTGAGTTCTCAGTGGAGGTTTCTTCCTTCAGAGGACTCTTGATGGCTCCCAGGAGGCATCCTCAGAATAAACCCATCAAGACTTTAAACACTCCTTCACAGTTTCAACTTTACTTTCACTTTTGTGATTGTGTGCTTAGGGTTTGCTCATACCTACTAGGACTTGGTCTCCACAGAGGCAGAAGTTGTGGTTGTGTTCCTGTTGCGTGAGACATTGCAGTTCCCAGGTCCAAGGGAGGTGGTGTGTGTGTGTTTGTGTGTGTGTGTGTGTGTGTGTGTGAAGCCTGGTATATAATTGATGCTCAGTAAATATTGTTTAGCTGCGTTTAGAAAACATACTGGAAATCGGACCCCAGTGTTAACTGGTAAGAAACACCCCACTGTTTCTGATAATCTACAAGATGTAGATCCTAGCATGCCACCAGGCAGACCGCATGGGCATTGTGAACATCACCTTTCCTCTTTAGATTTCTTTAATACCATTATTTCTTCTACTATCTTGTAACTTGGAGGAACTCCCCTCTCCACCCAGCAGAGAAGGAAACAGGAAGGCACAGGTCACTCCCTAGGCCTGAAAGAAAAAGCAGCAGCAGGGCCCCACGTGACAATTACTTTTCCATTCAATTTGGAAGAATCCTGGTCTTCTTATTTTCTGTAGCACTGTAAGCGAGGGCAGAGTGTGTGGCAGAAGGTTGCTGGGAAAGGTGACGCTTCCCTTGTCTGTCTGTTAAACTCTGTTTTAAATTACTATTTGTGTGTTCAATCCCTTGTGCGATAAATGCCCAGACAAGTTTTATTCTAAAAGAAAGGGTCAGAAAACATCAAGGAAGCCCTTCTGACCAAGAGACACTTTGCTCTGCTCTATGGAACTGGGAAGAGAGAGCCTGATGAAAGAATGTGTGTGGGGGGGGCGGGGGGGGGGCAAGGCTGAGAGCGGGTCCCACCTCGAACCTCTATCAACTCTAAAAGCAAAGCTCAAGAATAATGGAGGCGAGCCTCAGAAGCATGTGCAAGAGGAGGCACCCTGGCTCTGTGCTTGGTGGGTTTATAATCGTGAACCTCTGGGCACCTTAGTGCTTCCTGTAATCTCATCTTTGAGAAAGTAAGATAAGATGATGATGATGATGATGATGATGAGGATGAGGATGATGAGGATGAGGATGATGATGATGATGATGACAACAGCAATAATAGCTACTGATTTTGGAAGGCTTGGTGTTTGTACATGCAATAGTTCATTTCATTCTCATGAGGACCCCTTGGAGTATGTCTTACCAACAGTCTTACTCCACAGCTAGGGAAACTGAGGCTAAGAGTGGTCAAGTAACTTGCCAGAGGTCACTAGAGACAACAGTCAAATTTAGATCCATGTACCAATGTGATGATTGCAGCACTTTGTTCCACAGAAACTGGTTTCAGGCTGGTCGTTATGTCTGCAGGGAGCATGGCTTTTTTTTTTTTTTTTTTTTTTTTTTTTTTTTTTTTTTTGTCATAAAGGGAGTAGAAAAAGGATTGAGAGGTTCTGTTTCTTGTCAGGGTCTTTGGAAGGCTCAGTAGAGTAAGAGACTTTCTAGCAGGGCCCAGTCATGAGTGGGGTTTCTTACAGGGAAAGAGTGAGTGGGTAAGAGTCAGGAGAGAACTGAACAGCTGACCTCTGGGGGGAAAAAAAGTGGGAGTTTGCCAGGGTATGTAGACATACCTCAGGACAAGGATCTGATGTTCTGTGAAAGAAGAGTTGTTTAGGTAAAAACATTTTTAGATCTTCTAAGATTATGCTTTTTGTATGTGTCATGAGGATTTATCAGGAGGACAAGTGTCGGTTAAAAGGATTCTCCAAGCTTTCTGTTTTCTCTGTTGTTTTGTTTTTACTTCTTATGAGATGGTCAGGATGATAGGCAACTCAGTTGGACTGGGTTGCATGGAAAGAGCATCTCTCATGAATTCGTGCCAGTGATAGAGGGACCAGGGCTAGAAAAGTGGGTGTGGGAGAACCGGAGGCGGGTGACAGAGAATGCTTAGAAGCTGAACTGGACAGTGCTTGTTTGCAGGTTCACCAGGCATCAGTCTGGTTTGCAGCCTACTCCTTGGGAGATTCAGTTTATGAAGAGTGTGAAATGACTGGTTTCTGTGAGATACCACAGACATTTTGTCTCAAGACACGGCCGAGGGCCATTTTCTGGAAACAGGAGACGTAGCTAAGAAAGAAAGTGACTTTTATGGGGAGCTTAGGCTATATAAGAGGAGAAAGGCTGCATTTGCATGTGATCCCTCACTCAGTATTGCAGAACTTAGAGGGTAGGCATTACCAATCCTCTTTCACGGAGAAAGAACAGGGAGGCTAAGCAGAGGGCCTTGGTCGTAATGTCTGCACCAAACCCTAGCTTCCGTCCTAGTCTGTTGATGCCACAGCCCAGAGCTTTATTTTTAAATTGAGGATGTCATACACACATATAATATGTTTTTTTCTCTTTTAAGACAGAATTTCACTATATACAGCTCTGGCTGGCCTGGAATATGCTATTTACAACACACTGGCCTTCAACTCTCCCTGTCTTTGCCTCCTAAGTGCTGGGATTAAAGGTGTGTGGTACTTTGCCCAGCCATAAAGAAAGCGTTTGGATAGAATCTACTCCTCATTCCCCACCCTCCAATCCCATACCTACCCATTTCTCCTCCTTGATTCATGAGCTTTCTCTCTTAAAGAAAAAAAAAAACTGAGTTGACTTAGTACCACTGATAAATGCATGGGTATAGGACCATCTATCTGAACACAGGTAGCCTTTCAAGGGCCAAGTCCTTGAAGAAAACTGACTCTAGCTGACATCAGTTTACTAGAAACTTCCCAGGAATGAGACTTCATGAGCCTTTACCTTGTCCATCACAGCCCAGGACTTTTAATCATTGGGTTTAACATAGTTCTCAAAGAGAATAAAATATTACAAGAACTCAGAGCTAAATCATTCACTCACCCAGCCTGCCAGTTGCAGAAAACATTCCTTCTTCAGCACCTGGTGTTGATGTACAGCTACAACGAGGAGTCACGGATTCTGGTGTTCAGCCCCAAGGAATCAGAAACTGCCCTACACCTTCTTCCAGGCTGTATGTCTGATATTGCCAGGTAGCTTCTCAAAATGACATTTTCCTATTGCCTTGGGTGATAGTATGCACTGGACGGTTGTGAGGGTATCAGGAATCCCTTACAGAATGAAGCACCTGGTTTCCTTGAGTGCCTGCTGAGGTTTGTCACACCAGCTTGTTGCTCGACTTGGCAGGGAGAAAAGTCATGCCCTTGCCTCTGTAGAGCACATGTCAGATGGGAACAAGGTTGGCTAAGAGTAGAAAGTTGCAGAATGCCAGATGTGATGGCAGATGTTGTACTGATAACATTCATCTAAGAAGTCTGATAAAATTGCTGTTCTGGGTCCCAGCCATTTCCCTCATTAGCATTCGTGGGAAACATTTTCTCCAATTCCGCTCCAGTCTTTGCCAAGACCCAGTACTGTTTTGATCTCCGTGAGAATGGTGGACACGAACCATTGGTCTAACTGAAGTCCGACTTGTCTCTTGCAGGATGGGTCGGTCCCGGAGGATAACTGTCTCCACTGCCAGGGGTCCGGCATTGCCACCTGTTCTCTGTGCCATGGCAGCAAGTTCTCGATGTTGGCTAACAGATTCAAGGAGTCCTATCGAGCCCTCAGGTGCCCTGCCTGCAACGAGAATGGCCTGCAACCTTGCCGAATTTGCAGCCCTTAGCCCGGAGCTCTGGTTTTCACATGTGCCTTTCTTGTACTCTCTCCTCACACTACTCTTAATAAAGCACCCTGCTTCCTCCTGGTTCTCTCAGAAAGGGAGCCTACTGCAGCTGCAGTCACTTCTGCCACTAGCAAATCTCAAATAATTTGATGACATTTTGTGAAGTTGGTACCATCTCTACATGTGCCTAAGTAACAGGGGCATTTTTGAATTAGAATCTGCTTTGAAACTCGTTCTAAAATTATCCTTTCAGGAACATGTGCATGCATCTCACTTGATTTAGCTCAGTCTTCCCCCTTGCGCCAGTGAACAAATACCTAAACGTACACTCCAGGCAGCAGGTTGAAGTCATTTTCCAGGCTGGAAGCTATTTTGCAAAATTATGTGGCCAGAAAGGAATAAAGTAGATTTCCAATGAACCAGATTCCTGTTTTTTTATAATGCATCTGAAATTGTCTTTGGTTAAAATTGAAATTTCTAATGAAGCAGAAGAGGGAAGGGGCGCTCAACACTGGAGGCTCTCACAGGCCTCTGCAAGCAAAACAGGATGCTCCTTCCAGAGCCAGACAAGCTGAGGAGGTCCTTTTTCTGAGGCGGCTCACTCCTTCCTGTGTGGCATGTTCTGGCTCTCACTAGGCAGCCCCGAGATAGAATGCTCCTGTGTGCCTCTAACTGGTGACGTTCTAAGCCACTCCAAAGCTATTGGGATAAGGTTGGTGCTCAAGCACGTATCTGTGATAAGATATCTGCCAGCTTCACAGTCAGTTAGCAAATAGACAGGTCTATTTTAAGACTAAGATCTAACCAGCTCTCTTTAGAAAGGACAGCAGGTGTTTCGGGCTTACCTACAGCAACTCTTGAAGAGAAGAACCAAGAGCTTTCATAGTTAGACGTTGTTTCTACAGCCTACGAATGAGCATGTGAAGAGCGACTCTTCCCTCTTAAAGGCAGCTATTAAGTTCCAAAAGCACATTTGTTAATGAACTTTTGCAGTTTGAACACCCACTCTCCACACTCAGTGAGAATGACACCAGCGTTGGTTATTCAGTGAGACTCGCTGCTTATCCTCAAGAATAATTCTGACTTCATGTCTTAGTAATTCTTCAAGGCGTGTTATTCTCTTGTACTCTTAAATCAACAGCGGGTTGCATCTGGGCAACAGGAATAGCTCTAATAAAAAGATGTGAACACTCTTTGCAGCCACAGTGCTCTCGTTTGAGCTTCTGTGCTCACCTGATCCCTTTGTGCCGCTGAGTGACTGCCTCCTGCCTCTGTTCATACTTCCTGCAGCTGTTCACCTCCCTGCACTCCCAACATAGCGGCAGGAGTGATGTCAAGAGACATTTACTCTTTGGTGGGGGCATTCTGCCTACTAAGCAGTATCGTAGGTGCTTGAGGCGTCATGTAATTCAAAGACCCTAGGCCTTTGGCATCCTGTGGGTCTTACACTTTTAGTGGCGGCAGACTTGTAACAGGTAAAGTATAAGGTAGCTTTACTGGGATGGAATAACTTTAAGATGGGATTAATATGTTTGGAGTAAAAGAAGGATACCTTGTTAGACTTATGGGTTTCTTCTTTCTTTTGGTGCTGTGGCTTGAATTGAAGGTCTAATACATCTGAACACATATTTCACCCCTGAATTATATCTTCAGCCACTTCCTTGGTCAGTTTAGGGAGGCTGCCCAAAGGTGTGAGCTATACTGGCTCATTTCCCTTACATACACACACACACACACACACACACACACACACACACACACACACACAGAGTTGTTATTCTTTTAGCTGTCCCACATGCTCTTAAGGGTGGCAAACTTTTTAAATAATCACACAATAAATATGTCTATTAATTTGGTTACATTAATTGTGTTCATCAGTAGGAAGATATTAATTATTGTGATGGAAAATACTTAACATCTGACCTCTTAATAAGGTATTAAGTATATAAAATATTACTGCTGGATGAATTTAAACTTCTGAAACTAGGAACCCAAACCAAACTTTCTTCTTTAAAAAGGCAAAAAACAAAACAAAAACCAACTATTGTTCATCAAGGCTAAACCACTGCAAAGAACTGCACTGGACGTGGTTACAGACAGTGGCATTGAAAAGTGTCTTCAATGCCAGGTGGTGGTGGCACACGCCTTTAATCATAGCACTCCGGATGTAGAGACACTCAGATCTCTGTGAGTTTAAGGCCAGCCTGGTCTACAGAGCAAGTTTCATCCAGGATAGCTAGGACTACACAGAGAAACCATGTCTCGAACACCTCTTCCCCCTTCACCCCCCCCAAAAGTATCTTCAATAGAGGCGTAGCAGAAGTTTTTGGTGAGAGTAGACCTCGTTGAGGAAACAGCTACAGGAAGGAAAGGGACCAAGAAGCCAGTGTGGTTGCAGGCAGAATACAAGGGGAAAAATGGAGTGTAGTGAATGGGTGGGGATTGATGTCAGAAAAGAATGTGTTTTTGTGTGGTGTATGTATATGTGGAGAATGCTTCTGTGTGCCTTTAACTGGTGCTGTGTGTTAGGTGGTGGGAAACACTTGGCTTACTATGACATGCAGCTGAGGTTGGGCCTCTCTGTTCCTGCAATGTCACAGGATCCTCTTCTATAATTTCCCCCTGATGCCCAGGACCTGGGCTTGCAGACTGTATTTCCCAGACTCCTTAGACTGATAGGGGCCGGGCAAGTTTTGCCAATGAGAAGTACATGCAGGAGACCGCATCAGGGAGATAGAAAGACATTCCACACTAACCCCAATCGCAGTCCTCTTTAAAGCCAGGGTCCTGGCAGCTTCTGTCACAGCATTTCTGTTCTACCAATTAGGAATCTTTGTAACCAAATCCTGTAATGAATTCCCTGTTTGAAATGTGTAGAATGGGTTCTCTTCTTGGTTGGGTGACGACTGGCATAAGTGTTTGAGTTAATGATGATCCTGGGTGCAAGTTGTTGTTGTTGTTTTTCTGCTTGGCTGCTGTGTTAGGGAAGGAAACCGGAAACTATAGGGTAAGAGGAAACTTGGGAGGCCGACAATGGATGGTTGCCATGATCCATGTGGTGGCTTATGATACAAAGTAGTGCAACTATGAATGTGTTCTGAAGGTAGAGCCCTGGTTTTGTTTACTGCTCTTTGTCTCCACTTTCTTTGCTTGTTGTTCAGGACAGAGGGCAGCTTAGGGCAAGGTAGTCTGGTCCTCTAGGATCTAAGAATCCCTTTAGACCCGGAAGCAATGTGATGATTGCAAACATCATCTGGACAATGATGCCATGATACAATAATGCCAATGACATAGTGATACCAATGATACACTAATGCCAATGATACATTGATGCAATGATACAATAATGCCAATGATACAGTGATGCAATGATACAATAATGCCAATGATACAGTAAAGAAATGATACAATAATGCCAACAATACAGTGATGCCAATTACACAATAGTGCCAATGATACAATGATGCCATTATATGGTGATGCCATGATACAGAGATGCCACGATACAATGATACCATGTTCTCTGAAAATGCAAAAACTTTTTATATGAACAAGGGACTTCAACCATCCACCATTCCACAGAGTATGATGGCCCATGCCTGGATGTCCAGCGGTGGGGAAGAGGAGGCAGGAGATTGCTGCATTTGAAATCAGCCCAGGTTATATAGTGAGACAAACAAATAAACAAGCCAAGCCAAAACAAACCAAACCAAAAAATTCAGAAGTAACACTGAGCTGTTTTTACATTGGGTTTCTGTTATGTTCCAGGCAGGTGCAGTGCCCTTTAGGAAACAAGCACAAAAGAAGAATTAGTGTTTATCACTAATGAAATTACATCATTGGGCCTGTAAATTAAGGAAATCAGTGGATTTGACTTTCCAATCTGGGGACAGCACCATGGCTATGTACTGCTATTCATGTCAGTGAATTTCATTTACTCTGCCTAGCCAAGTTAGTTAGTAGGTGTATACGAATTCTATTTATTTCATTTAGCAAACCTATATCAGCCTTAACAAACACAATGGACACGGGGCCTTATTCTAAGTTCTTTATCACTTTGCAGTTCCTTCAACCATCTTTATAGTAAAATGTATTCAGTTATTAAGTTTACTACTGTCCTCTTACCCCCATCCCCATCCCTCACGTCCTGTGGTGGTTTGAATGAGAATGTTCTCCATAGGTTTTGGCATTTGAATGCCTGGGGTAGCACTGTGTGAGGAACATTAGAAGGTTTAGCCTTACCGTAGGCTGTACGGGATGGACATGTAGGTGCTTCTGCCTTCTCATCTTCGTCTACTCCTTTCCTCACGCGGTGAGTAGACTGGATCATCCCTCGGGCCCTGCTCCTCACAGGACACCCGGACTTCACACAGGATCTCTAGAATCCAGGGCCCTCCTTTCTTAGGTCTGCCCTGTTTGGCCTTGTGGACTAACATGGCAGTATATCCCCTCCAGGCCTCTCTGCCAATGTCTGCAGAGTCAAGAAAAGAAGTCTCCAGAGATATTAAACCTTTGATTGTAAAGGGAAAAAAAGTTTAGCCAAGGCCTCATTTATGTCAGGTTGGCCTCACACTCACTATGTGGCTGAGAATGACCTTAAACTTCTGATTATCCCGTCTCTCCATGTGAAACTAGTAGTGTGCCACCACATCCAATTCTGTGTAATACTGGGGATCTATCCCAGGGCCTTGCACCTGCTGGGCAAGCACTCTGTCAAGTGAGCCACTGCCCTAGCCTCTCTACTTTAAGAAACAAGAAATTCATTTTTGCTTCTAGAAAAGATCTCTATTGAACGATGAATTACACATTTAATTTTTTTTTTGAAACTGGATTCAGCATTGACTTTGTGACCCCAAATTTACTCTCCTAACTTAACCTGGCTCCAAACACCAATGAAGTCTTATGGAAGATGCTGTTTTCTTTCTAAGTCTTCCACAAATACGAACTCTTTCAGTAATGTGTTCATTTAGATGAGCACTGGTCACAGTTCTGAAGAAATTAGAGTGGTTCACTGGAGCTTAATTGGAGTGAAGTCTGTGCAAAAAAGTAAATCAGAGAGAAATGTTCAGTTGTTTTTAATCACCTGTTCTCATTAACTGAATCTTCTAGTTTTCTAATTAAACACAGTAATTATAGGAGAGTTCATATTCATGCAATTATTCGAGAGAGAAATAGAGTTATGTCAGTGTCAGAATTGTGGCGTATAATCCCTTCCCATGTCAGAGAGCATGTAGAACCCCAAGAAGAGAAAATCTGGGAGACAGTTCAACAGAGCTACCCATTGAGCTGGGGAAAGGAAGGGGGAGGGGCACTGGGCCCTGCTCACACTATGTCAGAGCTTACCTTTCTCCTGTGCTTCCTGCCTGCACAGTTCCTTCAGCATCACCGTTACCCAGCTCCTAAGCACTTCTGCCCATCAGTGGGTATTTCTCAGAATACTGGGACCATTAACTTAGAGCAAAGTATCTATGGCTTAGAGACAGCCAACCACACCTGCTTTTCTAAACTCAAAGTGTGTTTTGAGGATTCCTATACATCAGGTAACGTGAAAGACACAAGGATGCACAAAGATGAATGAGAGATGTTCCCCTTCAGGGACAATTGCACCTTCACAGGAAACCAGAGATTTAAATAGATATTCAAAAAAAAAAAAAAAAAAAAAAAAAAAAGAAAGAAAAACTAAACAAAAAAAGAAAGAAAAAAATAAAAAATAAAAAAAGAAAAAAAGAGTGGCAGGTGTCCAAAAAACAAAAGAAGAAATGTAGTTAAGTTGTTCATCCGGAATTCCTTTCTGGAAGGCTCCAAGCCTTGGTCATCACTGTCTGCACATCTTCCCACAGTGCTCAGTACACAGACATTCAGTGAAGACTTGGAGATTCTTTGCTGAGACACATCCAGCTTCAACCCGGGCCTTTAGTGTGTTGTTTGTTATCTCATGTGCCAATACCTTATGAAAGCTTCACAAGTAGATAGCTTTTAAAGTGACTATGAGCCAGGCATGGTGACACATGCCCCAATGCAGGCACTCAGGCAGGAGGTTCTTCAGTTTGAGTCAAACCTGGAGTTCATAGTGAAACTAAACATTAAAAAAAAATCATTTCTAGTGAGGCCCATTTCCTGGATTTGTGCCCTCCTATAATGGTTTCACCTCAGGTGTTGGTAGCCCCAGAGGCTTTTTTTCTAACAAGAGAACAGGGCCAAAATATGATGTCACCTCTGACCTTTAATTATAGAGGACAGTAATTCTTTCCCTGTCTCACTCAGGCCAGGTGTGCAGGAGTCCATGTAGCAAGGAGTACAATGTGGCCTCCAGCCACTAATCTCTCAGCAATGAGCCAGTGACCGAAGGAGGGAGCCTTCCCAGGACAATCTAAGATGCTGCAGCCCTGCCTGGCACCTGTATGACAGACTATGACAACCCTGGAGCCAAAGCAGTCAGCTGATCCAAGCTCGTGGCTCTAGTTAATAAATGATGACTGATAAATATTAGGCTTTCTACTTTGAGTAGTACTTTGAAGATGGTAAGCAGAGGGCTGGAGATTTAGCTCAGTTACTAGAATGCTTGCCCAGTGCTCAGGAAGTGCTGGGTACCATCTGCAGCAAACTAACAAATGGTCATTGTAGTGCCTCAGGAAAGGGGGTGGAGCAAGAGTATCAAAAGTAAGGTCACCCTTTTGCTAAACAGTGAATAGAGGCCATCCGGAGACACAAGAGACCTTCTCTAAACAAGCAAACCCACAAACAAGAGCAAAGCAAGCACCCAAGACTCGGCTGATGGCTCTGGAAGAACGGGTAGCTAACACAGGCTAGGACCACGTTCTGTCTAGCTTCTTGCCAGAGCCTTTTATGTTCCTAGATTTTTGCAGGCCAAGAGACACTCATGACCATTATTTCTGTGATTAATGCTCAATACCCAAATCCCCAACCCAATTTTTCTTAGAGCATTTAAACAACTGATTAAAATATCATAAGTAAAATTTAAAAGCTTAAAGTAACTACAATTTTATATTTAAAGTGGCTAATTCTTTTAAACATTGTAACAACCCAGTTCATGAACACAGAAAGATGGTGGGCCCTGGGGCTGAAGCTTCTTTACCCCAGTCTCTGTGTGGCATCATGGACTGTGTGGTTTTTGTTTTGTTTTTGCTGTTGTTTTTTGTTTGTTTGTTTGTTTTAATTTCTGTGTTTGTTTTCTCTGCTTATTTGGACAAACCCTTGGGGCTTCAGTCTTATTATTATTTTTTCTTTCTGGGGTCACGAAATTCTTAGCAGACTCAAAGAAAAGATTATCTTATCAGGACCTGAGACTAGGTCTTGATACATAGATGGATTAATCCTTAGGCAGGTTTACTGTGTCTCCTGAGTTGATTTTAATCCAAATAACCATTTCCAGCTAGGCTTTTGTATAGTTCATTGACATCTGTCACATCACAAGGACTACTTCAGGCTGTCGCTTATGCCTAAGGCTTAATTTTGCAACCTACTGCCTACTCTTGAATTTAAAAAAAAATTCTCCCTTGACAATTGTTACATAACGATTGCTTTGTCAGAATCAAATATTGATTTGTTCTCTTAGTATTAACGACAGACATATTTCTTATTATCATGGAGATTTAATCTCCCCAGTGGAGAGACTGAGTCTGCAGTTGGGAACTTTGCAGCTAACAGTTCTTTACTTTGGAAACCACCTTAGAACCCTTTTCCTCTTTCGTTCATGTGAGGGTTCATTCAGACTGAATAGCTCTGCCTGATTTTGCCTTACAGTTTTCACATTCATTTTCCTTAAGCATGGAGAAAAGCCACACGACTCTGTCTCACATATACCAAATTAGTAGAAGGAGCACAATTCTCTTCTTAATATTAAGATTAGTAAGGACTGTGTTCACCATTTTGTACTACAATGACCTCTGGGCAATAGTCTTCTTAGCTTTTCTACTTTGGGTCATTTTGAAACTGTTGTTCCAACAAAACTTATCTTGTTCCTGGAAGGGGTGATGATGACGGCCAAGATAATAATCTTGATGCTCAAACTACAACTTCACACTAGAAACTTCCTCCTTCTCTTCTTCTTTGAAAAAAAAAAAAAGTAGGGCTGGAAAGATGGCTCAGTGGTTAAGAGCACAGAGTGCTTTTCCAGAGGTCCTGAGTTCAATTCCCAGCAGTCACATGGGGGCTCACAACCAACTGCAGTGGTGTCTGATGCCTTCTTCTGGTGTGTCTGGAGAGAGCAATGGTGAATACATAAAATAAATAAATAAATCTTTTGAAAAAAGAGAAAAGATAGAAAGTAGAAGAGACCAAACCATAACACCGAAGATTGCAAGAACACAGGAAGGAGATCTCACTGGGAGAATGCACCCTGCAGACAGGAAGCCAGTGTGGATGGAAGAGCAAGGTTCCTGGGGTGCGGGGGTGGAACTTAATAGTTTGGGGAGTACTGTTCGATTTTGTGGACCTGGAGATACATTTCATTTGTTCCATTTTTGTTGTCTGTACCTTATTTTTATAATAAACTTTAACTTTTTATTACATGGAATTATGTAAGGCCATGTTCGTGCTGGTACATACAATACTATGAGCATAATCCCCTGTTCTCCCTCCCACATATCCTCCCATCCTCCACACCCTCCCATCTCCCACACCCTCCCATCAGCCCCTTTTGTGACTTAGACATTTCTGCTTCTACTCTCATGTCATCAATATATAAATCTACAATACAACTTTTATTTCAAACACTGTCACTGTGTAGTCAGAGGTGGCTTTAGGAGGCCCTTATGCTTTGCACATGGGTGCCGATGTTCTTGAAGACATTTTCTTACCCTTTTGGTAACAAAAGGATGGTAGGAAAATGTCCTGATTCTTTTCACTCTGTTCTCAATCACAGACTTAGAGATCCTCTGAGGAATTGTGTCTCTCTTCAGAAGAAATCAACGTGAAAGGTCTTGTGTTAGGCTCTGAGGAGCACTAGACCACCAGGGTAGGTGTTATTGATGTTCTTGCTGGGTCACTCAGAGTTGGTAAAAGACTTTTAAAGGTTATTATTTCCCACTGACATTTCCAATTTAACCAATTATGTTGTTATTCTTTACTGTTCTTGTGTTACTTAAGTTGTATCAACTTCCAAACTGGCTTCTTTCTTTCTTTCTTTCTTTCTTTCTTTCTTTCTTTCTTTCTTTCTTTCTTTTGATGAAACTAAGAATGGAGCCAAGACATACCTTCTACACATTCCTCTTCAGTGTAATGAACCCCACATTTCTGTCATTCAGATATTTTTGCCATGATTTTCAAACTAAAAGTTCTATTATTGATTTATTACTATTCTGATTTCATTTACATTAGGAATCCTAGGCTATCCTGGAGCACCCTACCTAGGTAAATTTTGGGAGTATGGGTATTTACTATCACATCTGGTTAAGGTTTTATATGTGTTAGTCATCAGTTATCTGGCTATTGAGAATTTTGGTTATAAGTAGATTTTCTTATATACATCTGAGTAACAGAATTTCTTCTCAGCTTTTCAAGTATAAAACTGGACAATAGCAGTGCCCAGATGTTGTGGTTAAATGACTTAATATATGCCAGCTACTCCAAGAGCTACACAAAGAGTGACTGGCACTTATGTACAGAACCCCCCCCCAAAATGCTAGCCATATTGTTAAGACATTAACGTTCATACTTTGTCTTATCTGTATTGCATGATGATTAAGCACTTATTGTTAACTACTAGACATACTTGCATCTTTGAGAAATTCAACCACTTTAAGTCCTTCATCCATAGTTAGAGAGTAGAAAAAGCAGTCTCTCTAGGAGAGCTGAGCCTAGATTGTGAGCCTTTTTCTAGCTGGAATTATTTTTAAAAATGTATTTTTAAGCATCTGTGTTTGAGTATCTGTTTATGAGAGTGCAGATACCCACAGAGGCCAGAAGATGGCATCAGATCACCTGGAGCTGGAATTACAGGCACATCAACTTCCTGACATGGATGCTGGGAACTGAACTTTGTTCTTCTGTAAGGGCAATGTGTGCACTTAACCACCGAGCTATCTCTCCAGCTCCAGGACTTTTTTTTTTTTTTTTTTTTTTTTTTTTTTTTTTTTTTTTTTTTTTTAAATATCTACAAGTCACAGACTAAGCTACAGAGTGGCTTAACTAAAAAGTGTGTCTGTTAGTATGTTGTTATAAAAATTGAATGATATTTCAGATAGTTGGTTTAGGGTTCACTAAATAAAATCCATGCTCAATAAAATCCCAGTCTTCTTCAAATTGTTGGCACTGTGAATTAAAGTGATGGTTTAGATCCTAAATGTTTCCCAGAAGCCATGTGTTGAGTTTAGGCTTGGCGGCCAGCCAGTAGCACTATTTACAGATTGTGGGGCTTTCAGGAGCAAGAGTCTAGTTGAATGAAGTTAGAACACATGTGCTATATCCGTAAGAGGAGGTTGGGGTTCTACTCTCCTTCTCTCCTTGCTTCCTGAGTGCCACGAGACAAGCAGCTTCCTAACCATGATGCACTGCCTTGCCATAGGCACAAGCACTATGGAGCCAATTGACCATGCATGAAAGCCTCTGAAAACAGAGGCCAAAATAAAATTTTCCTCATTTTTGAATAGTTGGTGCTCCTGACAGTGTATTTATCCAACTGGTGTAAAGCAAACCTGTAAGGTGTCAAATGGAGGCTACTGATGGGATGTTTGCTAGCCTTAGTTGGAATCACTTCTTTTTTTATATCCAGGGAAGGCAGAGCTAATTTCCTTCAGCCCTACAAACCTTTCTTCATGTCTCATTGGTCCATACTGGGCCCTATGTCTACTGAGGTTCTTCTCTGTCAGTGGGGGGGAACTCTGAGACTCATCGGGCCCAGCCCTGAAGCTTGGGCACCCTACCTTTCCTTTCTGTCTTGGGGGAATGGTGCTTATTGGCATTGAGCCAAGAGTCTGAAGGAGGGTAAGAGTCTATTTGAAGATGGGGAGGCAGGACAAATCCTGATAGACAACAGAGCCTTCATGGTCTAACCTCTGAAGAAGGATCCATATTTGTCTTTCCTTTATACTGTAATATATTCTTTGGCAGGTGCACAGAAAATACTTAACAAATGCCAGAAAAGTGTGCTATAAGGATAGACCAAGAGTCATTTACTCACTTATTCCAGCCTCTGAATCCCAGAAATGCTTGACCCAGGAACTAAGACCATTGCTTTTTCCTTGTTTGATTTCTTTCTCTTGTGAATTCTACCCGATTTCAGGACTACTAGATGAAGTATAGATGGGTCCTTTCCTCTGGAGACCCTTTGTTGATTAATAATTAGCTGTGATACTTGTCACTCATTCCAAGATCACAGGGGCACCTTTTGGTGCTTGTCATCATATGCTATGCCAGATAGTTAATTTTTTGAGATTTATGTCCAGGAAATTTGCCCTTTAGGTGTCCTCTTTATTATAGCTCTGAGGTTAGAGAAGCAGCTGCTGATGGGTTAATTAGTATCTTGAGGGGATGTCTTAGTTAGGGTTTTACTACTGTGAAGAAACACCATGACCAAGGCAACTCTTATAATGGACAACATTTAGTTGGGGCTGGCTTACAGGTTCAGAGATTCAGTCCCATTATCATCAAAGCATCATCAACCTTATTGACAAGGCAGGAGCATGATAGCAGTTAGACAGGCACAGTGCTGGAGGAGCTAAGAGTTCTACATCTTCATCCAAAGGAAGTCAGGAGCAGACTGACACTCAAGTGGCTGGTAGGACGTTCTCAAAGTCCATCCCTATAGTGACATACTACTCCAACAAAGCTACATCTCCTAACAGTGCCACTCCCTGGGCCAAGCATAAACAAACCATCACAGCGGGTATGGAGAATGTGCTTCCTATCCTTTGACAGTTGCTTACTTGGTCTTCTCAAGAGATTCTGACATGATCACTAGAATGTTATTTCATGTAGAAAACACAGATTAACTTGACCTCCTGGTTTGCACATGCAGCTCAATGGAATTAATCAGAGTGAAAGACAGAAGGTCTATCAACTCTGGTTGTATGGACGGTAACACTGGGGTGTATGTGGCATCCATGGAACTCCCCCTTTAACTCCCACATTTTGCATGTTTGGTATTACCTGTGCCTAGGCAAGGGGCTGTGACTTCTGGACAGAATTAGGGTACCAAGGAATCATACTATTCTGCAAAGGCATAACATCAATCAGAAATGCTCTTTGGAGGGCTAGGGAGGTAACTCAGTGGTAAAGGGCTGGCCTAGCCTGCAGAAGGCCCTGGGTTTGACTCTCATTACCTCTACCCTATCTCCTACAACAACCCCAAAGGAGGAAAAGTTAAAATAATAATAATAATAATAATAATAATAATAATAATAATAATAATAATAGCTATGTCTGGTGGTACATATCTGTAATCTCAATGTTTGAAAGGCCGAATAAGGATTTTTGAGGTCAGTCTAGGCTAAACAGTGAGACGCTGTTTAAAACAACCAAAAAATACTCCTTGACTTAAGTCACCCTGTTCATCAAAAACAACCCAGAAGAAGTGTTTCTCTCCCCCTCCGGATTCTCCAGTGCCTTTAGAAAGAATCTCTCTCTAGCTCGGGCTGGCTTAGAATTTACTATGCATCCCACAATTATCTTGCCTCAGCTTCCCACTGGCTGGGATTACAGAATTCGCCACCGTGCCTCATTATGTCAGTCATTTTGTTATCTTTTCTTTGCTTTTATTGTGACAGGGCTTGGTTTTATAGCTGTCTTTGGCTTAGAATTTGCTAGATAGTTTAGGCTGGCCTTGAACTTGAGATCTTGACTCAGTCTCCCAAATGATGGGATTGTACATGTGTACCACCATACCTGGCGAGAAGCAGTTGCTTAAGGTTTAATCATGATGTGACCAGTTTAAGAGCATTATTATTATTATTGTATTATCACTATCATCATCATCATTATTATTATGCCAGTGGAGAGCTATATGAAGTCACAAGAATCTTCTGTTTGGAAGGAGTAAGGTCTCTACTATTACATTCTCCTATTGAGTTCAGTTTTCCCATGATTCCCTAAGTCCTCAGCTTCCTTTTGCACAGTGCATCCTTTCCTTGCTAACATCGGTGTCTTTAATCTGGACCTTTGTGGTTAAGGCTTCAAAGCATTCCAGTTTTTTTGAACTTACTCTGCACATGGAAGAGTCTATCTTTGCAGAATGTGGGGAGACTAGATTCCAGTTGCTCTGCGTTATCACTCTCTCCACCCTTGAGCCTTTTCATCCTAGTCGAGGAATAGTCACAGTAATGACACGACAGCACTCTGCTACACCTCTCCTCGTGGGCTGCACTGTCACCTCCTCAAGGCTTGCTAGACTTGCCTTTTCCACATGGGACTTGTTTATCTAGTTGTCCTGTTCCTAGAACTTCCTGAATAATTGATATGGTCTCAAATGGAACCAAATCTGGGAGCAGACTGACCCACAACCCTATCCTGGGGTCTTAACTTCCTCCAGGTATATCTTCCCAAAGCATCTCTTAATATCCATGTATCAAATTCCTCATCTGGAAATCTGTTGCCAGGGAAACTGATCTAAAGATAAACATATATCTCCTCAGACTGTGGCAGGTGGATTGTATACTCGGAAGCTTTGGGGCAACACCTGGTCTTGGGACCAGACATCATTACCACGTTTGCTGACTGTCATTATTCTTGGGTGGTAGGTACTTTATTGGCTAATAACATTATTGCCATTCCAGCCAATCCCACCACCCCTTCCTTCTAGGAAAAAAGATAATGGCTAGCTGAAGCTACTACTGCAAACCAGCTCAGTTCACTCATGCTTTGCTCTGGGGCTTCTCGTGGTTGGTTACTATGTCTCTTCTATTCTCCTGCTTCTTCTACTCATTCCATTCTTCAGTGTTTATCCTATCCCGTCTCCCTTGAAAGGTAAGTGGGGACCTAGGGGTGCAGCTCAACGGCAGAGTGCCTGTCAGTGTGCATGTTGTCTTAGGTTTTGATATCTAGCACTGCAAAAACATGTACACATAGGAAAAAAAGAACTTCTTTAAAAAGAAAACCTTCATTGTTGTTGTTGTTGGTGTTGTGTGTGTGTGTGTGTGTGTGTGTGTGTAGTTTCTCCTTGAATTCTCTGAGCTTCAACACGATCTTTCTGTTAAATCTCTCCTTTAGTATTTAATTTGAGAACTAAGACTCCTACCTACTAGTACAATGTGGGAGGAGAGAATAAGCTGCCGTAAGTTTAGTGCTACAAGGAAGCAGGCATTGTATGATCCAGTCTATTTTCTGTCCCCAGATCAGCCCAGCTCCTGAGATGTGGGAAAACCAAGTTGCCGTTCACACTTACCTTGTTTTCACCTTGACTGTTGAAAAATCCAAAAAGAAATGTTGCTCATTTTGTTTGGTAAAATTGTATTATGAAAAGGCCAACCACCTAACATCATTAGTGGCATGCATTTTTAAAAGCCTCTATTTAAGAAACTTCTTGTCAGAGATGATGGATTTTAAAAGACTGATCTCATACCAGAGGGAAAGCCAGAAATTACTTGGAGGGCATCTGCAGTCATAGAACAGAAAATAATAATGACTAAAATCCAAAGGCAGAGCTAGGGAGACAAGTGGTGGGCGGAGCCAGGGAGGCAAGTGGTGGCCGAAGCTCTAGCTGTGCAAGTCTGGACCCCCAGAACACAGGCAAAGCCAGGTACACGGTCACTCCTCTGTAATCCCAGATTCCCGTGGCAAGATGGGAGGCAGAGACAGGAGAGACCCTGGAAGCTTGGGGGCCAGCTCTCCCAGTGTGCAAAGTACAATGGCAATCAACAGAGAGACCCTGGAGATAGAGGTGAGAACTTACACCTGAGGTTGTCCTTTGATCGCCACTAGCTCACCATGTCCTATAAGTCCATGTTCACATGCACAAACAAATGCATGCATGTGTGCACAGAGAGAGGCGGGGAAGAGGAAGGGAAAAAGGAAGGGAGGGATAGAGGGGATGCTGATAAAGAAAGGACTTCAAATGGAATCACACTTGCTCAGCCTACAGGAGGCCCAGGGTTAGGACATGGATTTAAAACAAAGAAACAAAACAAAACCAAAAAAGGCAGCTAAGTATAGTGAGACAGAAGAAGGATATATTAAGCTTCATGCGATTTTTGTTCATGATGCTGGGGATTGATCCAGGAGCTTCAAACATGCCAAGGCCATAGGTTATCCATAAGTTCCCCACTATAGCATAGCACCTTAGTGTGAGTAACTGCAAAAAGTCTTTTTTGAGTGCTAGGGAAATGGCTCAGCGGTTAAAACGCTTGCCACATAAATATGCAACCAGAGGTCTTTCCCCAGACTCCACCTCAATGTGGAAGAAGACAAGAGGCTCTACAAAGCTGACCTCTGACCTCCGAATGTGCACATGACACATTTCCCTCCCTCCCAGTCGTTTTGCCCAAGGACTAGAGATGGAGTCCGATGCCACCAGTATCTCCTCTCCCTTCCATTTTTGCTAGTCCATGCCTGGCATTATAGGTTAAAGTGTGTTCTCAAAAAATGTGTTGGCATCCCAATTCCAGTACCTCTGAATTTGATCTCATCAGGAGGGAAGGGTCTCAGCACGCGATCAAGTCCAGGTGAGCTGGTTTACCAGGATTCATAGTAAGTAAGGGGATTCAGGGATTAAACAACAGAAATGTGTTTTTCAGTACTCTGGAGGCTGTGAGTCTGAGGTGTGTTTCTCAGTACTTTGGAGGCTGTGAGTCTGAGGTGGAGCTGTCAGCAGAATGATTTCTCTGTGACTTGTAGAGGATACTTCTCCCTCTGTCCCCACACCACAAAGGCCTTTCCTCGGAGCATGTCTCTTCCTCTTCTAATGCCACAGTCACATTGGATCAGGGCTCAATGCTATAGAATTATTTTAATTTAAACATCTTTCAAAAGCCCCATCTCAAAGTATAGTTACATCACTAGGATTGTAACTCAGTATATACATGGTCTGTGTGAGATACTGGATTCAAGCCCCAGCACCTTAAAAAAAGGTAGACGAATGCAGTTATAGAAGTGTTAGGACTTCAACACAGGATTTTTGTAGTAATACAGTGGCATGCATTTTTAAAAAGCCTCTATTTAAGTCTATCTATCTATCTATCTATCTATCTATCTATCTATCTATCTATAAATCTATCATATTAAATGCAGCCTGTAATAGCTGAAAACATTAAAGTCATTAGGGTAGCTCTTCTTCCCTACTTTGTGGTCTCAAGGATTGAACCAGGAGCCTTTTGCTTCTTGTATACCAAGACATAGGTTAGTTTTTTTTTTTTTTTAAGATTTATTTATTTATTATATACACAGTGCTCTGCTTACATATGTGTCTGCATGTCAGAAGAGGGTACCAGATCTCATTATAGATGGTTGTGAGCCACCATGTGGTTGCTGGGAGTTGAACTCAGGACCTCTGGAAGAGCTTTCAACCTCTGAGTCATTTCTCCAGCCCTGGTTAGTTTTAATTTTACCTAAGTGGCATCCTTATGAAATTGTAGACACAAAAACAGATGCATGGAGGGAAGGCATGTGAAGCCATAGGGAGAACACCATCCATTGGAAATGACTGCGTGAAGCTTCTGGGAGCCAGGGATGCATGGGGCAGACCATGGAGCTAATGACAGGTTGATTTCTAACTCCTGGATGCCAGAGGTACATGATTACACATAACACATTTCTCCTGCTCAAGCCAGTCAGTATGTGGCACTTAGTTATAGCAGTCCAGAACATTGATCCAGCTTGATTCCTACTACACAGAGACAATCTTTTCCAGGTGATGCTGGGATGGCCCTTACCTCTGCTCTTTCATTCTGCTTCTCAGCTTTCATCCCTCAGGGCATCTCTACCTTCAGTATAAAGCTAGAATCCCAACACAGTTCACCTCCATACTCCAGTACTGTGGTACCAGGTTCCGTTGTCTCTTTTCTGAGGTACAGCAATAGCCTTCTTGAGTGATCTCTCTTACCTCCCCACACAGAGAGCAGCATGATTTTGCTAGAATAAAATGTATATGGTTGTTGCGGGAAATATTAAAAAAGAACTGCAAGTTCCCATACTATACCCAGCTACTCTGCCCCAGCGGGCTGGCTGGCCATGCACTGGTGGGCAATGGCCAACCTGTTTTTGTCTCTTGGAAACCCTGACTCAGAGCTCCAAAATCTTTCCACCCAGCTTGCTAGGTTCCCACTGGCAGGTCGCTACCACACCAGCCCCATGCTTCAAATCCCCCATGGCCTTTGTGATGCACATCAGGCAAACCCACGCTTTGCCTTGCCATCGTACCTTTCTCTCTTGAACCCAGACGGACTGCCATGTGAAGGAAAACACAACGCAAACTAAGTTCAGAAACAACAATAACGTAATCGCTGCGTGCAACAACTAAAACCTAATCTTGTAAACCTTATTAAATCTAAATCCTCCGGAGGCAAATCCTGGTGGATCCGCCATTGAAACCAGGAGACACTAGTAGCTACATCTTGTCCTCACACTACCTGATCCAAAAGGACTCTCTCTCCCTCCTGCTTCTTCTCTTCCCCTATCTAACCCTGAAGTCTCTCCTACTCACCCAGTGATTGGCTCCTTTATTCACTAGGGGATGGTTCACAAGAAGTCATCTGAGTAGGTGATCCTTCCCTCCTTCGCAGCCCTTCCCAAGAGAACAGAATTAACATCAAAATACAAGCAACTCCACAACATGTGTGGGTTAGAGAACTATACTCCAAAATGATGAGCTATGGCATGCTGTGAATCTCTCTCTCTCTCTCTCTCTCTCTCTCTCTCTCTCTCTCTCCCTCCATCTATCATCTATCTGTCTCTATCTATCTATCTATCTATCTATCTATCTATCTATCATCTATTTATCTAATCGAGACAAGTCTTATGGTGTCACTCACGTTACTTTGCCATCTTTCCACCTCAAATTTTATATTTGCTAAAATCAGAGGTGTGCACCACAAGACACAACGTCTGGGTATTTTTGTACTAAAAGAAATGGGATGAGTGGAAGGTATATTTCAGAAGTAGCAGCTTCACACACTTAAGGCCCTGTGTTTAATCCTAGCACTGGGAAAAAAGAAGTTGGAAGACCTTAGAAACTATCTAGGCCCACATACTGTAATCTTCTAAAGAATTAGGGCCTTCTTAACTTTCTCCTGTTTTTCTCCCCCATGAGAAACTTTCTAGAATTCACTTATATGTAATCTCCAAGTTAGACTCATATATTTGACTGCTTGGCCCTCAGTTGGTGGAACAGTTTGGGACAGATTAGGAGGGGTGACCTCATTGAAGGAGGTATTTCACTAAGAGAGAGCTTTTAAGTTTTAAAAGTTGACACCATTTCCAATCAGCTTTCTCTCTGGCTTGTACTTGGCACTTGTGGATCAGATGTAAGGTTTTAGCTACCGCTTCAGTACCATGGCTGCCTGCTACCATATTCTGCACCATGATGGACATAGATCCTATCTTCCTGGAACTGTTAATCTCCAAATTAGATGATTGCTTTTATAAGCTGTCTTGATTGTGGTATTTTGTCACATAAATAGAAAAGTAACCAAAACACCAGCAACTTTTTAAATAAGTTAAGAAAAATTGGTTTCATAGTCCTTTGTCTTTCCTTGGGGCTCCTACTCAGCAATAAAGATTTTTAATATACAGACTGGCAGTAGCTCTAAGTCACATGATCACAAACTGTATTCTGTTTAACTTGGCATGTTTTTCTGCCTTTAGACTGTTTTGACGACCTTGAAATGGGCAAGTGACATTTGCTTTTAGACCAGCCATTCAGCCAACCAACCTCACATAGTGACAACAAGAGCTGGGTCCTTTAACCTCTTAGGACATACTCTTGGCCTTTTGTGGTCACTTAAACAGAGATTGGTGAGCAACTGCTTAGGGACATATTCTGACAGAAAGTTGTGGCTCAGAGTAGAGTGGGACCCAAGGCTCCCATTCTGTGGTAACAGAAGCAGACGTAAGTATTACAAGGGCTAGGAGAACTTTCTTCTCTAGCCTTTGTGAAGATTTCTCAAAATGAACTCATACCAGGAAGATAAAAGGCAAAAGAAGAAAAGAAAAGAGAAAGCACACAAGTATATTAACATAAAAAGGAGAAAATCACAGGAGTGGAAATAACCCCATTCCGACATGATTCAGAAGCTCATGAACTTCCATTCCACAGGGCAGGAAGGAAGCAATGGGATAGGCAGATAGGGATTTAAAGTTTAGTAATGGTTGACAGGGAGAACTGAATCAGCCCAGAGGAACTCACATGGCCATGGCCAAAGTCTACTGGGCCCACACAACAGATAGTGGATTAAAAGTGATTCTTTTGGGGATATTCGGTGAGACTGAAATAGAAGACAATGGCTTGTGAGGTAAAGATCTGTCTGATTGTGTTGCCAGATCAGTATTTTCTCCTGTTGTGTGTTCAGTCAATGAAAGCTCAGGATAGAGAATAGAGATAACTACTTCACTGGCTCCAAGTTTTTTGCTGATAAGGGAACTAAACAGAAAGCTTCTTCCTGCCCTGCTGGGAAGAGGCAAGATGAGGTTCTGAGCCTATTGGTAAGGTCTTTTTTTTTTTTTTTTTTTTTTTTCTTCTTTCAGTTAAACTGCTTATCATTCCCAAATCTACCACATTTTGGGAATCTCATTCTCAGTAATACAATACACTCCAGCAAGCAAATGATTTCTGCTTTGTGAATTTGTGTAGGCTCCCAAGAAGATAATGTTTTTGTTTATTGTTTTTGAGACACAGTATTATTGTAGTCCAGGTTGCACTTGAACACTTTATTCTCCAGATTCCACTTCCCAAATTCTGGGATTATAGGCATGTAGGAGATAATTTTACCCCTTTGTAAGAAAGCATTGGTGAAGCCAGGCGGTGGTGGCGCACGCCTTTAATCCCAGCACTTGGGAGGCAGAGGCAGGCGGATTTCTGAGTTTGAGGCCAGCCTGGTCTACAAAGTGAGTTCCAGGACAGCCAGGACTACACAGAGAAACCCTGTCTCGAAAAAAAGAAAAAGAAAAAAAAAAAAAAGAAAAGAAAAGAAAAGAAAAGAAAGCATTGGTGATAGCACAGAGTTCTCTCATCAGAACTAGTAACTATGTGACCTGACCTGCTCATCACTCAGCATTTCAAAGAAATGATGCTTAGAGGTTTAGTAAGGTGTAACTTTTCCCTTTGAATTAAAGAAGTCCTCTTTAGAGGGAAGTTCATGAAACTCAGGAAGCAATGAAATTTAGAAGACTCAAGAATCCCATGGGATCTGTCTCCAGGTCACATAAACAGCAAGCAATTGTTTCTGTGGAAAAAAGATTCTTTGGTGGAATTGTCTGCTCCCTGTGTAGAGAGCTCCAGGGATAGCAGCTCTGTGAGCTGTCACCAGTTATGGGTGGGTTTTACATCTACTTTTAAGTCATTATTCATGCTTCTGTGAATGACTGCAGTAAACCAGTCATTTCACCAGGGTAGTTTTGATGGAATGGTTTATTTACTCTGGCATTTGGTCTTTTGTTGGTGCCCTAAATTAAGTGAACAGATGTTTGTTCCTGTGTTCCCAGTAAAAGTTATGTAACACAGGGATTACAAATTAACCATTGTTGCTGTGTGTGTGTGTCCTGCCACCATAAAAATCAGTATGGAGGTTTCTCAAAAACTAAAGATAGGTCTACCACTCCTGAGAATTTACGCAAAGACTTCAAGTCAATTTTACCGCCAAGATATTTACACATCAATGTTTATTGCAGCACAATGTATAAATTATGTAAGTGACCTAGGTGTCCATCAACAGAGGAATAAGGAAAATGTGGTGTGTATAGACAATGGAATTTTTCCAGCCATAATGAAGAATGTTGTTACGTTGTTTGTTAAAAAAAAAAACAAAATGGACGAATTAGGAGATAGCTGTAAGAAGTGAATTAAGCCAGTCTTAGAAAGAGACATAAGTTTTCTCTCTTGTGGTTCCCAGACTTTATATAGTCATGTAACTAATGTATATATACATGTGGAGAGCTCTTGGGATGGCTTCTAGAAATTTAACAAGAATTTGACATTGGGCTAGGACAAGGAAGTAGTTCAAGATGAATACAGCTGAGGAATGTATTGTATTGCTTGTATCTTGGTTGTCCTGATAAGTCCCTGAATACAGTGACCATGGGACTTTGTTGATTGCCTTCTTTGACTATTTTGTGTATGCTTGTTTGTTCCTTTACTGCTTTATCTTTGATCTAAGAACTGAGCCTATTCTTTGCATGTACCTAGAATGGTATAAATGCAGACTGGCAAAAACATGACTCCACTTCAGCTTCAGCACTGGCTGGAGTCATGTTATAATGTCTAGTTGTCTCTTTTTAAATTTAACCCTCACTCCCTCCCTCGAGACCCGTTTGGCTGACTGAGCTGGCTTGGTTATATACATGACATGAGAGTGATTGTGGGTCATGGAGAAATCAAGCTGGAACTAAGCCAGAAGCTTCCTGTCCACTGGCTAGCTTTCATACTGTTGGAAGGTGCCATGTAGGTTTCTGGTGGTGAAAAGTCATCAATAGTTTTACCCATAAGCTACAATATGAACCTGTCAGGTAAGGGGTGCCCACCGGTGCAATAATGGTACAACATTATAGAGATAACCAACTGCTTTCTGATTATCACTGAGGCCTGCTCCAGGGGAAGGAATTCATTTCTGGTACTGTAGGCTTGGCCAAAAACTATGACTGTGGAAGTCATAAGCTCTAGTTAGAAAACTACTGTTGTTAATTTGCTAAATGAGCATGGTGTCAAGCTGCCTTCTAAACATTTGGTTATAATAATAGATTAGGGCTGTTCTCAGCTCTGGTCAGAGAAGCTTCTGTTTGCAGTGGGTGACAGTTAATGCAAAGCCTCAGAACTGTTTGAGGTGTTGAGAATAAGTGAATCTCGAGTGCTCAGTCTTAGTCTTGACATTTATGTCAGCCCCTCCGAAACCCAGGAAGAAATGGATGAAAGAGTTTAAGAATCACAGAATGGTGAGAAGTCTTAAGAAACAGTTTTTTGGACACATTATAGCTGTTGCTCTCACAAATAAAAAGATTTGGTTATCTGCACAAGACCTACTCAAGACTGGGCCTGTAGACATTCCATCATGGATAGAGGAGGAACTCAAGAGTTCCTTTTCCTGCATAAAGAAATATTGTCAATTAATGGTTGCCGGGGCATGGGGATAGTCATTTTCTATAGTGGTGTGGGTGCTGGTTGGTTGTCAATGCTCCATTTAATGACTTCCAATTCAAGCTCATGCCATTAAACTTAATTAAATTCAGTCTCCCCCTCCCCCCACACCCTGAGAACCAACAGAACAGAACAATTGCAAGTGCAAAGAAGGAGGGATTCTGTGGGACTGGGGAGGAAAGACAGTCATGGGTGGTAAAATGACCAAAGTATATTCTCACAGGAATTGTCAAATGAAGAAAGTCAACAGCAACAAAGAAAGTAGAAATGGCCAGGTGGTGGCAGAGCCCTGCTTTAATTCCAGCACTCTGGAGGCAGAGACAGGCAGATCTATGAGATGGAGCCTAGCCTGGTCACAGTGAAAGTTCTAGGACTGCCAGGGATATGCAGAGAAACTCTGTCTTGAAAGAAAACAGCAACAACAAAACCAAAATAGGACAATAGAGAGAAGTAGAAATGAAACAAGCTAAGAGAATAAAGGGGATTGATAAGGATGGGAAGGGGGCTAGAGAGGAGGGCAGGAAGATACAGAGAGCATGCTCAATGTATCATATATACTTGCATGACAATGGCCTTAAGTAATACAATAAGATGCATAGTGACCATATGCAATGAGAAATTAAAAGAAGAAAAAATAATAATCATATTCTTGTTACACAAGCTATTCAACCAGAATACAAAGGAGTTGTAAAACATAAACCACGAAGAATCAATTATGGAACCTAGCAGTTTTGTCACTGGGACTTTGACAAGTGTAGTTTGAGTGTGATGGCGGAGGACAAAGCTGTGAGAATGGTTCAGGATAGCATAGGTTTGTCTCTCTCCTGAGGAGTACAGTTGAAAGTGCTATGTCTGGAAGGACACAGAGGGGTTAACAGTGATTTGTTTGTTTGTTTTTGTTTTAGGGTGGCAGAAATTAGTATTCTTGTGTGCTGGGTGTTAATGATGTCATACGTATGGGTGCTGATGATGCAGGAAAGAGTAGGGACATTGCTAGAGAGATGCCCACAAGTGGGAAAGAAGGTAGGAGCTTTCAGTGAGGTACTATACAATTATACTTAAGAAATTATTTTCTAAAAGGTAGTGAATATTCAAGATGCATCATTTCCTAATGATATTACTTTGTCCATTATCTATATTGAGGTTACTTTTGACTAACCCTATGTGGATGGTTGGAGATATTCGACTGGTCCTGTGTTTTATTCCTAACTCTATAGTGAGCTTAGCTTTAAACACAGTAGTATTCTCACCACAAGAGCTGGCAAATTAGAGAAAAGTGGTATCTATTCAATTTGCCTTATAAGGGAAGGAGTTTGTTAGGCATTTGTCTGTCCGCCCTGTATTTGGAAGCCAGATGAGTAGACTGTCCCTAAACTAAGTGCAGAGAATTCACCCACAAGGACAGAGGTGAAATGTTTCCATTTCTGAAGGGGGAGGACATCCATGTTATGGCCTGGCAACAGGGCTGGGAAAGGCAGCAATGGAAGCCTGAGATGAGAGAAGGGTATGAGACAAGGTAGTTTAGAGACATTTTTATGTTGATAGAGCGTTGGCCGGACACCATTCAAAAACCCGTTGAAGGGGCTGAGGGTGTATAGATTAGTGGTAAAAGTGCTTGCCTAGTAAGCAGAAGTCCTGAGCCTGATCCCAATACCACATAAAAACGGAGTATGGTGGTATATGCCTGTAAACCCAGCCTGTAATTTCTCTGGAGGTAGAGGCAGAAGAACCAGAAATTCAGGGTAATCCTCTAATGAATCAAGGTTATATGAGACCCCTCTTTAAAAAAAAAAAAAGTTGGGGGAGAGAAAAATCCAACACACACACACACACACACACACACACACACACTCTCAAGAAATGGGGGAGGGAAGAGAAAAGGCCTGTTGAGGTTGATGGTTTTTGAATTCTGACAACAGGGTTTGTCTCCAAAGAGAGGCTTTGAATGGCCCAGGCAAGTATGGATGTCAACACCTCAGGGAATGTCCATGTTTAACCTAGCACCAACATACCCTATGTCTGGGACTTTATTTTCCTATATTATTGAGTGGGTGTTGAATCCCATACCTTATTCCTTTTACCCAACAGCAGGTTCGGGATGAATTTGCTGCTGAGCCTACAGTATCTGGCACACAATACGCGCGAAGAAGTAGGTGAAGAATTTAGTGAAGAAATGTAACATTTGCTGCTTCCAGCAACAATTGCTCTTTGAAGGAAAGAAAACACAACAATTCTTCTGTATCCTTTTCCTTGCTGACTGCTGCTTAACCTTAATCCAGGAACTTCCCAGAGTTGGATAACTCTATTTCCTAGACTGTTCAGGGAGAAAGACAGTTTCCTGCAGCCAGAGGCCCAGCCCTAAGTCTCAGGCAGCCATCCAGATCAGTGAAGTGTGCAGTCGCTGGCCTTTGTCTCGCTGGACTTCTCTGCGCAGGGCTGTGGCACCACACCCGTAGTTTCAGGGTGGTGGCTTACCTATTTATTATATCTTATATCTATTTGGTTCTATCAACAGAGGATAATCCTGTGACCTCCGGCAAGTGCTGGCTTGGAATTCTGGCTGCAAATCGCAAGGTTGCAGGGTGTAACTGGGTGGCTCCGAGACAGGGCGCTATCTACAGGCGTGGCCAGGGAGGGGACGTGGACGTAGACACTCTTTCCAGCAGCTGGGGTCTGGGGCTTTACAGGACGTAAGTTGAAAGGAGACTTGGGTGTGACCTATAGCCTTGTCTCGAAGGAGGACAATAAAGTTTGAGAAGTTTGAAAAGGGGAGAGAAAGTGAACGCCCCTTTCCCCGAGGGGTGTGGCCGGAGCTCGGCGAGGAGCCTGAAGGAGGGTGCACAACATGGGGGTCACCGTGGACGTGCACCAGGTGTTCCAGTACCCCTTCGAGCAGGTGGTCGCTTGCTTCCTCCGAAAGGTACCAGTCCCACCGACCTGGGAAGTGCGTCCCCTGCGGAGAGCTTGAACTGCTCCCGGCTGCGTCTCATGGTTACCGGACCCAACCCCCAGGGGTCTAGACTCAGCCTCCTAGTGCCCCTCCAGAGCGCTTGCTGCTCCCGGGATGTGCAGGGCGAGGGTGGAGGCGGTTTTCCTCAAAGGCTTCTCTCAGGGATGAGCGGAGGGCGCCGTGCAGGGCATCACGTCCACACGCCGCCCTCCTCAGGCAGAGGATGTAGGCTCCGGGTGGCCTCCCAGGGTGGATTGTCTAGTTCTGCTTTCTGGTTCATTTCCCAGTTTTAAAATGCTAGTGCATGCTCTTGAAGCTGTGATCTCGCTAGTCTCTCAGCTGTTACTCTACTGTTTCAATACTTTTCTCTTTACTAAAAAGCAGTGGGACTCCTCGCAGAGCTCACCCTCTCTGGATCTTAGTTTGCTTATCTGTAGCGTGAGAAAAGCAGTGCACATTCCCAGGGTTGTCATGAGGATTTGAGTGAGATAATAAATAAGGAGCCTTTATCACAGGATTGATGGTTGTAAGGGCTCAGAAATACTGCTGTTTGTACTATTGCAGTTAAGGGATTCCATGCCCCTCATGATGAGGGCCTCTTTCTAGGAACTGTGTCTCCGGCTAACAGTAAAATGGAAAAACATCCCTGAGAACTGGTTGTCTGGGAGGTGGGACCCTGGACTCTAATCTGTTTTTGGTTTAGTTAGGTCTCTGGGTGATCGTGGTCAGAGGGCCTCTCTCCAAGATCTAGTATCTGGAAGATAAGGACTTGGACCCATAGATCTTTAAAGTCTCTACAGCTTTCACAGCGTTGAACAAGACTTGTGATTGCAGCTGCCCTTGGGCAGTGAACTGTAGCGTGAAATCTGTTTAGCCTAGAAGTTAAACGGAGGCTGTGTTATGAAGGTGGTTTGCTGGGACCTCCCTCCCATTACAGGAGGGGCCTCCATCACTTGGACCTGCTAGGTCCACAGCAAAAGTCTGATGAGTGATCAGGCTTCTAGGCACATTATTGGAACAGATGACACCTCATGGTTCTTTTCAGACTGGCAGTTTGGAGTGTGGGTCCCAAGCAGGTTTTTGTGTTAGTTGCCTTTGCACTGTGATGAAGTGCCTGGGATAACGAACTTTATGAGGAGAAACTATCTATATTGGCTCACTGTTATGAGGGCTCCCATTCACAATTACTTTGTCCTGGCTTGCTTTCTGTTGTTGCAATAGAACATTGGCCAGCCGGGCAGTGGTGGCTCACTCCTTTAATCCCAGCACTTGAGGCAGAGGCAGGGGCAGGGGCAGGGGCAGGGGCAGGGGCAGGGGCAGGGGCAGGGGCAGGGGCAGGGGCAGGGGCAGGGGCAGGGGCAGGGGCAGGGGCAGGGGCAGGGGCAGGGGCAGAGGCAGAGGCAGGCGGATTTCTGAGTTCGAGGGGCAGGGGCAGGGGCAGGGGCAGGGGGCAGGGGGCAGGGGCAGGGGCAGGGGCAGGGGCAGGGGCAGAGGCAGAGGCAGGCGGATTTCTGAGTTCGAGGCCAGCCTGGTCTACAGAGTGAGTTCTAGGACAGCCAGGGCTACTCAGAGAAACCCTGTCTTGAAACCCCAAATATATATATATATATATTCTCTCTCTCTCTCTTTCTATATATATATATATATATATATATATATATATATATATATATATATATATATAGCCAAAGACAGCTATGGGATGAAAGGGTTTATTTCAGCTTATAGGCTATTCATCATTGCATGAAGTCGGGCGGGAGCACAAGGCAGGACCGGAAGCAGAGACCGTGGAGGAATGGAGTGCTGCTTTCCCAGCCTTGCTCATCTAACTTTCTTCTAGTCTCCTGCAACAGCTCAGGAAGCTGAACATTCTGCCTTTTTCTTGCCCCAAACCCCCAAATCAATTACACCATTGTACCCACAGACAACAAGGTCAGGCTCAGCGCAGCACTACACGATCCCACTGTTCGGTACCAATTTCTGTCCCAGTTTGCTCGCTGTTATAAAATACTGACCAAAAAGCAACTTGTGGGAGGGAGGCAAGGGTTTATTTTATTTTACTTCTCCCAGGTCATATTCATCGTTGAGGGAAGCCAAAGCAGAAACTCACTCACGGCAGGGACCTAGAGGCAGGAAGTAAAGCACAGGTCACTGTGGGACATTATTAGGTCATGGGGGAACATTACTGGCTTGCTCTCCAATGTCTTACTCCAATGTCTGCCCAGGGGAGGCACCACCCACACTGGGTTGGGCCCTCGCACATCAATCATTAATCAAAGAACGTGTCCTTTCAATCTGCTCACAGGCCAGGCTGATGGATGAAATTCCTCAGTTGAGGTTCTTTCTTCACAGCTGATGCTACTTTGTTTCAATTTGACAGCAAATAACCAGCTCAGTTGCCCTGCTACTCTGGGCCTGTGGAGAGGCAGCATCTCCTGGTGAGAACCTGTGGTAGAGCAAATCTGCTTAGGTCTGAGCCGAGGAGCAAAGTGGAAATGTCGGATGGACTGCGTTCCCATAATCCAGTTCAAGGGCACATACCAATGCCTAAGGGCCTAAGCGTCTCTTCCTACAATTCTCCACCTATTCAAGAGTCTACCATTACCCAGTAGGGCTGCCCTGGGACCTAACCATTAACACCTAGCCCTTGAGATATTCAAGATAGAAACTGTAGCGCCATTGCCACCTGGGAAAAAGGATTGTCATTGGGAAAAGGAGACCTCTGCCTTTTCAGAGTGGGAGAGACACTTGCCTAGTCTTCACTACCATCCCGGAGGCCCCTCCTCCCCCTTTTTAACTCTCCCTGGGCAGATCTCCCTTTGTAAAACCATACACACAATGCCACATACCCTCTTCTTTGTAATGCAGTCCCAACATATCAGTTTCAGGTAAAGGTGATGGGTTTTGAGAGAGAGAGAGAGAGAGAGAGAGAGAGAGAGAGAGAGAGAGAGAGACCAACATTAATAAATGATGATGTGGTTGGCATCATTTCAATGGGTGATGATGCATCCTTCACACAAGGAGCATACAGGATGGTAGGGGGCAGGGCGGCTACCCAGTCCCACATGGAGGCTTTAGTAGGTAGGCTTTCTCAGTAAAGTGACACTAGAGGTTTGCTGAAACATGGACAGGAGTTTTCTAGGCAATCTCTCTCTCTCTCTCTCTCTCTCTCTCTCTCTCTGTCTCTCTCTCTGTCTCTCTCTCTCTCTGTCTCTCTCTCTCTCTCTCTCTCTCTCCACATTTGCTCTGTGTATAATATAGTAGTATCTCTACTTCTCCAAGCAGGCTAAGAAATCATCACGACTGACTCACTCACGTTGAGTCAGAAACAGGCTCAGAGAAGTCTAAGTAACTGTTCAGCATCCCCAGCTAGCAAGTTGGAGGGCCAGGGTCTCAGCTCATTTGAATCTAAAGCCCATGGCTCACCAGTGGGCTGTGCTTCCAGCTCTGCACACAGAGGTCTTGCAGAAGATTCTGAAGACAGGGCAGTGACTCAGGGCTTGGCTTTGCTGAATGTCGTGCCCCTCGGTTCATTTGCCATTCATGATTTGCTCATCTGGGTGGACTCTGCACCTTCTATGATGCTTAGCTTAGATGTAGGTGGGTGGGACATGGTATTTGCTAGTCATTTCTGTGCAACAAATCATTCTAAAACTTAGTGGCCTTGCCCAGTGACAGGCTTTTAATTCTGGTGATTCTGTGGGTTGACGGAGCTCATGTGGTTGGATTTAGTGTGGTGTGGCTGAGATCACTGACACAAGAACATTCAGTATCTGATGCCATTCTTATAAGATAGCTAAGTGCTTGTCATGTTTGAGAACTATGGACGTACCCAGGTATGGTGGCTCATGCCTGTATCCCAGGCCATGGTGGGTCTGAGGCAGGATGATCAGCAGTTTGTAGCCAGGCTGGGCTACAAAGCTAGACCCTGACCCAATAAAATCCAAAACCAAAGAAATTAAACCAAAATATTAACAAAAAAGAATTCCTGTAGTCAGCCACAGTGGCCGTGAGTTACAAGTGCAGTATTTAGTCATGACTAAAAGACATTGTTTTCTTCTGGTCCTCCAGACCTTACAATCTTTCCTCTTATTTTATTTATATATGTGAGTAGAGTGTAGCTGTCTAAAGACACACCAGAGGAAGATGCCGATTCCATTAAAGATGGTTGTGAGCCACCATGTGGTTGCTGGGAAATGGCGTGGAAGAGCCATTGGTGCTCTTAACCACTGAGCCATCTCTCCAGCCCCCTTACAATCTTTCCAACCTTTCTTTGAAAGGTCCCTCTGAGCCATGGTGTGGTGTGTGTGTATGTGTTTGTGTGTGTATATGTGTGTGTATTTGTGTGTGTATGTGTAATATTGATATGCACTCCACAGTCCTGTATTCTCTTCACTTTGACTAGTTGTGAGTTTCTCTATTAGCCACCATCTGCTTCACAACACATTACCCTGATGATGTCAGAGATCTGGGAAACAGCATTCTAGCATGGAGGGAAAAGGGGTTCATGAACCTTCACTTCTAACTAATCACCTATGGACAGTGTATGGCTTCTCAGGGAGAGAGAGTTAGTTTTCTTTAAGGGTATAGCTCCTGGTAGGTCTACCGAACTCTAGTGGATGGCCCCCACACCTTGAATATATGATGGCATAACTTAGAGTTCATGGGATATTAAATATTAATAATAATGACACAAAGTGGAGGTAGATAGAAAGGTGGGTGTGGGTCTGGGAGGCATTAAGGGAAGGAGTTGAGAGTGAGTATGGTCAAAAAACATTGTGTGAAAATCTCCAAGAATTAATAAAAGTATTTCTATTTTTAAAAAAGAATTGCTTCCTGTGGGTAGATATGGTCCACTGATGCACCCACATTTCATGGGAGCCCCCAAGCACTGAGCGGCATGCGTGGCTGTGTAGACATTCTCCTTTGCTCCTCTGTTAGAGGTGATGTGATGCTACCACCTTCTAGACTTCCTGTGAGGATCAGAAGTGCAACAGATCCACAGGCGTGTGCTTTTCATACAGCTTTTAGTAGTAAGAGTTATATTTTGGGCAAAATATGCTTCAAATACTTTTAGTCCTAATAATGATACTTTTTAAAAAATGATAATTAAAAAAATTTTGACCAAAGCAGTAGGCAGAAGAGACCGTCACTTGAGAAGCTCCCGGGACGTTGAATCTGATTTTGCACAACAGTGGGCAAGGCTGCTTTAGAACTGAGGGCATTGTATCTTAAATAGAATCTACTGCTCTGTGGCTTTGGGTATGTCCGGGTTCCCCTTCCAAGTTCCAATTCAGTACTATTTTTAAAACCCAAGGAATGCCTGATCTCCTTACACCTGTCTGTTGGCTGCTGTGGGCAAAACATTAGCCGCATGCTTTCAATTATGGGTGGTACCTAGAAAACGGAGGATAGAATTCTATTTGTGGAATACAGGATTCCTCGTCATCATGGAAGAGTGCTGAGACTCAGCATGGCTCCTTCGGATGCTATGCTATGCTATGCTTTCCATGACTGCAGCAGTGGATTCAGTGTCCTTGCCTTCCTGGTTCCCCTCTTTGTATAATTCTACTACTTCTTCCTCCTCCTCCTCCTCTTCTTCTTCTTCTTCTTCTTCTTCTTCTTCTTCTTCTTCTTCTTCTTCTTCTTCTTCTTCTTCTTCTTCTTCTTCTTCTTCTTCTTCTTCTTCTTCCTCTTCTTCTTCTCCCTACCCCCTTTTCTCCTCCCTTTCTCCCTCTTCTCCTCTCCCCCTCCCTCCCTTCCCCTCTCTCTCTCCTCTTTCTTTCTTTCTTTTTTTTAAATGTTTTCCACGACAGGGTTTCTCTGTATAGCCCCTGGCTGTTCTGGAACTCTCTCTTTAGACCAGGCCTGGCCTTGACCTCAGAGATCTGCCTGCCTCTGCCTCTTGAGTGCTGGGATTAAAGGCGTGTGTGGCCACCGCCCAGTTGTATAATTCTTACCTTTCCAGCAGTCATCAGTTAGTGTATTTTCCTTCCAATTGACTAAAAATCATCTTGGACAAGAACACAAAGTTGTGTAGAGCAGTGTGGAAGCATAGAAGATACCTCTTTGTGTGGCTTTTGTGGATCTTTTTGATGGATGTGTCTCTCATGTGCTGGGTGCTAAGAGAATTCCTTACATGTCAAATGCCTGGAATTTAAAGTCATTACTAAGGAAGGATGCATGGGAGTATCAGTGAGTCTTCTTGTCGGTTTGAATGAGTATGGAGAGCTTGAGTTTTCTCACTGTGGAGTTGCCTAGGTTGTTTATCCTCCTTGCAAATGTGGGTGGACTCTATGGGGATCTGTATCAGCTGTTGTATCCTGAGCACCAAACAGGCTCTAGAGCACAGGAAACCCTCAACAAACTCCTGTACCATGAAGAAAGCTCACCCTTCTGTGGTTTGCTGTATATAATTTTACACTAAAGTTACTATTTGGGAATCTGGGGCAGGAGGATTGCTTGAGCTCAGAAGTTTGAGGTCAGCCTGGGCAATGCAGGGAAATGCCCTCTGACCATTTTATAAAAAGAAACAAACCAAAATCCTAAGAGAGGAAAGCCAACGCAGGGTTCATAAACATGTGCTTTCTATAATACTGTAATAAAGAGTAAAATAAATTCTTTCTTCCATCCATTGACCCAGGGCTCTATTTATTTCAGCGGCGTGCTGCACGCAATGGATCGGTGTTTACCCTTAGGCTCATAAACTGGATTTATGAATGGCTATTTCCATTTAGAGTAGAAAACTGATTGGATAATTAATAATACTTCCTTCTGATCCCATCTTCACTCCCTTGCAGAGCTGACACTTACATGTGTAGAACATCTTTCCCCGTGGAGCTCCAGAGGTATTTAGGGAGGATCTATTTGCATTTCTCAATGGAATGGGGGTTTGGTTAGATGCTAGGCCATAGTGTAGTGTTGTGCAGAACTGACAGATGCTTTTTATGTCCTGTGCCGGGTGGCACTTTTCATCTTCCAACCTAGGCTCTCCTGAGGTGTGGCATGAAGGAGAAGCTGTGTGTGACGAGCATGGCTCTCATATCAGGGTGTAGTGTGGACAGTTGTGGGGGTGAGGGCCAGGTCAGTTTATATTTCTGTGCCTCAGTTTCCTTGTCTGCAGAATTAGAGGAATAGCTGTCTTCTAGGGTTGCTGGGAGATATTAATTAACACGTGCACTTCCATGTACACACCTTGCTTAATGCTGGGGTATGGTAAGCACTTGCTGAATTCTTGAGAGCTTTATGTTTGTTCAGGAATGTGAAACTGAAAAGCCGGGGGAAGCAGTCTGCAGAAATCTTTACTAACTTAGAACAATAAGGGAGAAGGTGAGCATGAATAATGGTGCACATCTGAATGATAAATTATTTTTTAAGTGCAATTTAAATTTTAAAGTGTGCTTAGTAACTCATCCAGTGGAGGCTGTGGCTTAGTGTCTGAAAGAAGTTTTTTTTTTTTTTTTTTTTTTTTTTTTTTTTTTATCTATCCAAGTGCTAATAGCTACATATTCATTGTAAGCCTATTAATTGGTATTCATGCTAAGTCTGTGCACCCTTTGACAATAAATAAAATGAGACCTTGTCCTGAAGGTGCTTTCTGCCAGGGAGAGCAGAGGGGAATATATAGATTATTGTGCCGAGCTTTCTCAAGGGTATATACAGACATATAATTGTGGGGCAAGGAACAGTTGTTAAAATTGCATCTTCCTATGTAGCCCAGGCTAGCCTTGAGCACTCCGTACTCCTCCCTCAGCCTCTCCAGTACTGCAATTATGGGCATGAGCTACCACACCAGGTAGATCAATGAAGTGTTGATTAACTGAAGACTCATTTGATCTTGGTAATAAGTCAACTTTGCTTTTCTTCTGGAGTGAGCTACTTAATGGAGACCATGGAAAGGTTGGGCAATGTCTGGTGATGTCTCTGTATAACTGAGAATGTAGCAAGGCCCTTTGTATGTGCTTGGAAGTAGCTGGGTAGCAGATCCCCTTATAGTGTATTGAGCAGGTATGTGGATTCCAACGAACTAGGTGTACTGCAGTTCCTCATTCTTTGTGACTGCTCAGATAATCCTATTGAAAAGCAGGCCCACAGTGATTCCTGTGAAGGTGTTGACTATGAGGAGCAGGGTCGTTTCAAAAGTCAGGGGTTGACCTCTCAGCTTTTCAGATAGCTAATATTTTAATAACTTCCTGCTCTTAAGAGTGTGCCTTTTGAATGATGAACTTTGCTTTAGCAAACAAAAGCGGAGGCTTAATCTTCATAAAGCTCCACCGTGTGTGTGTGTGTGTGTGTGTGTGTGTGTGTGTGTGTGTGTGTGTGTATAAGTAAAAAACTATAATAGGAGTATATAGGGAGGTAGCATGGCTGAATGGCCTCAGGTGCTGGATTTAGGAATATATATTAATTCTACAATAGATGGACTTAATTTCTTGACCTCTCACTTTAATAATTTTATTTTTGCTTTAATGTATATTCTCCGAGCTTGGCATTATGTGCCTTTTGGTCCTCTTTTTAAAACAGCTTTCTTTAAATTGGCATATATGTGTTCTGTGTAACGATGGGTTGCATCATGACGTTTGTACATTTATACAATGTATTTTATCATGTTTTAAACTCATTACCCTCTATTGTTCTCCTTCTACTCCAGCTGATGCCCTTCATCTTACCAACTGGTTCTCCTCTTTCCAAGGTGTGTGTGTGGGGGGGGAGGGGGAGGGGTTGAGAAGAGGGAGAAGAGTGAGGGAGAGAGAGATGACAGGAGGGGAGACTAGTGAGTTTCATTTGGGGACTTATGGATAGGTATGTGTAGTGCCTATCTACAGGAGTATTCCTGTCTCACTAGGAGCCTGAAGAAACTGTCCCTACAACAACCAGTAACCGTCTAGAGCTCTTCAGAGTTGGGGAGGGGCAAGCTTCACCCCACAGCGAATGTTAACTGCCTACCCAGGGAAAGGTGGGCCCCTGTGAGTGCCCCACTGTTGATAGGCTCATGTCTTGCAGCTGCTGTGAGCCCAGGCGCACAGTGGCTATTGTGTACTTTGGATATCTTGTTCTACAACATTCCACCCCTTTGTCCTCTTACTTTAAGCTCCTTATTCACACTGTTCTCTGAGTCCCAAAGGGGATGATATTAGAGCTGAGCACTCTACAGTCACTTCCTGTCCTCATTTTGATCAGTTATAAGTCTCCTCAGTAACCACCACTTACTGCAAGAAGGGCCTCTGCCTAGACGCGGCAGCGACACAATCTATGGGGAGGAACAGAACTATTTAGAAGGCGATTTGGTAGAAAAAGCATATCCACTAGGGCCCATGGCCTATCCAGACACAGGGCTTTGGCCAGGCTCATAGTACTCATTCCCTCCTGTGGAGCAGGCCTCACATCCAGTCAGAAAGCGGTTGGTTACTCGATAATGGGCTTGCCACTGTTTCGGCAGGGAGCATATCTTGCCTGAACATCCTGTTCAGTAGGATAGCTTGCAGGGTCCAAAGCTGAGGAAGACAACTGAGGACAGTGTTCCCACAGCCCCCTGCACAGCACCAGTAGCCCTTTGAGGGCCAGCCAGTCAGCAGGGAGGGAGCGTCTCAATGCCCGTAAACCAGATCTTCATCAAGGTGATCTTACCACCTAGTTCCAGTGGGTAGCCAACAGCAGGGGCAATCACCTGTATTATTTTGAGAGTCCCCAAAGGACATTGCAGGTAGGTAGCCCATCCCTGGAAATTTTCATTAAATAACCTGTAACTTCTAGGAGTAGCTTTATCTACCTGTACAAGAGACCTTCATTCAAATGGCTTCTGGACTCTTAATATAGAAGAAGAAAAATGGGAAAGGGCAGGTGATAGCCCCAGGAGTGTTCATTTTACCTTTGTTAGTGTTTTGGTGGACATATCTTGGGAAAGGAAGAAAGTAAAATCATAAATGAGATTAAAAAAATAAAGCCAAATATACCTTGAAAAATAAACTGATAAACTACAGTGCATCTGGTGTGTGTATGCCAGCCACCCCCAAACCAGGCTCAATAAAGACAAGGCTTTTAGCAGAAACTGGGTCAACAGACCACATTGCTTCCAGGAGTGTCTGGTATGGAGTGGGGGATGGGCAGGCTCATCTCTGTTTGTGTGCAGGATTTACACATGAGACTTTTAACAAGACGGCGCCATATCATAATGCCCATTAATCTGTTTCCTGTTTGGAAGAGAACTAAATGAGATCATGTCAGGCAGCCGCTGTGTAACACACGCAGGGTGGGCACAGTACAGATCTGGATCTGGCTGCATTTTTCATAGTCATGTGGTGTTTGAATAGGTGTTCAGAACTCATGAGTGCCTGCTTGATGCCTTCCCAGGCTGACGGGAAGAGCTCCTAGGATGAACTCTGAACAGCTCTCCCTCACAGTATTCTCTGCTTTGTAGCAGGCTTTTTGATACATTTTGTGTGTAAGAATTAAATCTGAATATGTAGCTACCACAAGATGGCATTCTATTATTCCAAGTAATGCCAGGTAGAGGCAGCCTCAGTTTAATACATTTTTAATTTCTGCAAAGAGTTAAAATATGTGCCATCTATGTCACCGTACTTAGCTGTTTCACACAAACCTCTATTTTTTTCGCCATTCTGTACAGAAACTTGAGGTTTAATGTCTGTTAACTCCAGAAACAGTCATGAAGGAAAATAACTTAAATTTTGCAAATGATATTTATTACATGGATAGTTCATGGTCTCTTGTGTTCAGCTATTAAAAGTTCCATTTCCTATTGCTATTTGCAAGGATTATAAAATGAGTGATCCTTAAGTGTTTTCAACTGCGTCTTGCATGCTTTTCCATCTTTGACCCTGTCTTATTTTCTCTTAACCAGATCTGATATTTATTTACTGCTTTTGTTTGTTTCTTCAACTAATAAATGAATTTGTAAGAAGCTACATGGTTTTCATGTCACTCTTACATCCACAGTGTCTGAAACAGTATTTGTCATGCTATCTATCTATCTATCTATCTATCTATCTATCTATCTTTCTATCTATCTTTCTATCTATCTATAATCTATCTTATCTATCAATTATCTATCATCTATCTACCTATTACCTATCATCTATCAATCATCTATATCTATCATCTATCTATCATCTATCAATCATATCTATCTATCTATCTATCATCTACTTATCTGTCTGTCTGTAAATCTGTCTGCCTAATCACAAAAAATGAAGAGGGTCTTATTATTTAAATGAATATCATTTCTCTTACTAGGTAAATATTAAAATTAAGTGAAAATGTGAAGTAGTATAGTTTAACCTGTAAACTTTTCACTGACAGTTTAGTGATGTAATCAGAACTGAGACCATTTTATAACTATGCCTGTCTGGCAATACATTCTGTTTTCTTTCATAATTTAGTTTAGTTATCTTCCTACAACTTACAGCGTGACTGTAACATTTGCTCAGAATGCATTTATGGATATTTAATGAACAAGCTGGGATGCAGTAAAGGAAACAGTTACACTTTCCATTAGTCTGGAAGGTTAATTCACACACCTGTCCACATGGTGTAGGGAGCCGTGTGCAGCTTAGATGTCTCTGGTCTAGGAAGTCTCCTCTGTAGAGGAACTGAATCCCCAATTTATCCTTCTCTTACTAGCATGAATCTTTTGAGGGCTAACCTTTGTGAAAGCAGTATTGTAATTTTGAGCCTTTCCTTCCAAGGCTGAACTGTGTGAATGCATGCACAAATGCCTCCTCCTCCTTCCTCCCCTATCCCTTCTTCTTTTGTTTTTTTTGACCAAAAATAAATAGATTGATAGGGTCTCTCTGTGTAGTCTAGAACTCACTCTGTAGACAAGGCTGGCTTCAGACTAACAGGATCAAAGGCATGCATCACCACTACCCAGGCATCTTCATTCTTAGTTTTGGTTTTTTGAGACTCATACTGATAGAGTTTTATATTCCATTTCTAAGGATCCAGGAGTCTTGAAGCTCAAATTCTCCAGGCAAAGGATTCCTTTTCTCACCTCAGCCCGAGCTTGGCTGAGGTGTTCAGTGCATGACGGTGTCATTGGATCACAGGATAAAGCTGGGAACCTGGGGAGGAGCAGGGAGAGCCTCAGAGCATCAGGCTCCTTAGAAGCCACTTTATCATGTGTCTTTGAGAGATTCCTATCCTCCTTCTCCCTCCCTTCCTCGCTCCCTCTTCCCATCTGAATAATGGAAAGGTTGGGTCAGAGTAACTCTCAGATGACTTCACGATGGATGGATGGATGTGGGGGCAACCAGAGAGTATTTGGGGTAAGTTACATTATTCCAGGTGCAGTAATTATTAGCTACTTTGAGTGAGGTATTTAGTTTATCCTAGCCTTATCTCTCATATATAAAATAGAAAACAAACAACATATAACTTTATGGCATGCCTCTGAGAATTAACAGAAAATGTATATAAATTAGTCAGGTTAAAAAATGGTAGCAATCTAACTTGTCTTTCAGGACAATTTAATAAAAGAAGTAAAGCATTTATCAAATGTCTCCTACATGCCTGGCATCCTATCCTTTTATGATTATTTTCCTAAGTGCTAACACAGTCACCAAGCCATGGTCCAGGGCAGTAATAAAGAAAGTTTCTTTGTGTTGGCCTGGCTTGTTTAGTTCTCTGTCTCCCATGGACCAGCTGGGCAATAAAACAATCCAATCTTCATCCAGCTCCTACTTTTGAAAATTGGGATTAATAATATTATGTAGTGTCTTCACAACAAAATAGCTGTTAGAGTTAGACAAGGTGATATAATTAAGTCATTTAGCACAGGCAGGGCACAGAGAGCATTTGTGGTTTTCGATAGTCTGGTTTAATAGTAATAATAATAATAATAATAATAATAATAATAATAATACTCAACCTCATTCTCATCTCTTCTCATGGATTAGATGGCATTAAAAAAAAAGTTTGCAAGCTGGGCAGTGGTGGCGCATGCCTTTAATCCTAGCACTTGGGAGGCAGAGGCAGGTGGGTTTCTGAGTTCGAGGCCAGCCTGGTCTACAGAGTGAGTTCCAGGACAGCCAAGGCTACACAGAGAAACCCTGTCTCAAAAAAAAAAAAAGTTTGCTTTGGGTCAGAGTTTGGCTCATTGGTTAAACACACTTGCTGCTCTTGAAGGACCTGGGTTCAATTCCCAGTACTACTGTGGCGGTTCATAATCATTTGTAACTTCAGTTCTGGGAGGTGGGGATCTGTTGCCCTCTGGTGTCCTCTTTGACACCAAGCACTCATAGTGCACATACATATTTGCAGGCAAGACCTGGGCACACAAAATTGAAGAAATCGTCCCTGGATTTCATGAAAGCCTGCCTCATTTGTTTATGTCCAAGTGCTAAAACCAAGATTATTGATTTAAAATTGGGTGTCTTAGTCAGAGTTTGTTTTCCTGCACAAAACATCATGACCAAGAAGCAAGTTGGGGAGGAAAAGGTTTAGTCAGCTTACACTTCTGCATTGCTGTTCATCACCAAAGGAAATCAGGACTGGAACTCACACAGGATAGAAACCTGGAGGCAGAAGGTGATGCAGAAGCCATGGAGGGGTGCTGCTTACTGGATTGCTTACCCTGGCTTGCTTCACTTTTTTTCTTATAAAACCGGGGACTACAATTCCAGGGATGGCACCACCCACAATGGGCCCGCCCCACTTGATCACTAATTGAGAAAATGCCTTACAGCTGGACCTCATGGAGGCATTTCCTCAAGGGAGGCTCCTTGTGTCAGATTGATACACAAAAACCAGCCAGTACACTGGGTTTTAATTAAAGGTTTCTTGGAAAATATTTAATGGTCCTGCAGACACCTGTTACTTCTATCAGCTAACTCATGATGACAAAAGAGATTGCTAACTTTTCTTTATGTGTTTTTGTTCAGTATCCCAACCCCATGGATAAAAATGTCATCTCTGTAAAAACTGTGGAAGAAAAGAAAGGTAAGTTCTCTGAATATACCCTCACTTTAGTTAAGGTCATTAAGTATACTAACTTTGTAAATGATATATTTGTGTGTGCATGTGTGTTTGAGCCTGTGTGCATGTCCATTACATCTTTTTTTTTTTTTCTGGTTTTTTGAGACAGGGTTTCTCTGTATAGCCTTGGCTGTCCTGGAACTCACTCTGTAGACCAGGCTGGCCTCGAACTCAGAAATCCGCCTGCCTCTGCCTCCCAAGTGCTGGGATTAAAGGCATGCACCACCACTGCCCGGCATGTCCATTACATCTTAAGTAGGGCTCTTGCTACTTTTTAAATTATAGTTGATGGTAAGCCTGAGGCTGGGCATAAGTGTACAGGTAACATGTTGAAGTACTTAATACATGCCAACATCCTACTTTCATGGACTCATTCAACCTGTGGAGTAATGTTGAGGTAGGAATTATAGCTATTCCTCTTTAATGCAAAAGGAAACTAAAACATGGAGGGACTAGCCTGCCCAAACTCACTTGACTGTATCCTTGACACACATCAATTTGTGAATGGCAAGACTTCTGTATATACCACAGAGACGATGGTGGCTCATGCCTGTAATCCAGCAATTGAATGATGGAACAGGGGCAGGAGGATCAGGAGTTCAAGGCTAGCTTGGAGTATTTTTTTTAAGCATATAAATGTGATGTTGCCATAAAGTTCTTGGACTGTGGAACCATAACTGTAGTTTGGCAAATTTTGGCTCATGCTGTCTGTTTTTGTTGCTGTTGTTAGACACTCCCCTCTGTATGTTATCAATGACTGCTTCATCTGACTAACAGCAAGAGCTAGATATTTGGTAAGGAGGCCATATGGCCTACAAAGTTATATACCTCATGACCCCTTCCAGACAATGCTGACTGTGCTTCACCTCAGGGACCTTTGGGGCTCTTTGCATTCCCTTCCTAAGGGCAGGTTGTCACCATCAATGCTGGGACTCGAGAAGTGGGTGGTGCCAGAAGCTCTGATGATGTGCACACTTGACATACAAGTCTGTGGAGACATCCAGAGCCTGGCCCAGCCTGCTCTTCAGCCTTAGAAACCATGGGCTCTATTACTGTTGGTAATATGGCTGCAGCTCTCTCTGTGTTTCTTGTAAACACAAAACTGTCTGATTTATGGGGTCGCTTTTTATATCTGTAGATATAGATATAGATTATTTAAAAGTATTTTCTCACATACTTGCCTGTGGTATGGGACAAGTTTGTTATCTGACCTTAGACGAATCAGATTTCAAGTCCTGATTCTGTTACTTCCCTCATGACCTAACTTTTTAAAGGCTCAAGGTCTTTACCTGTCAAGTGGGAGAATCATCCTGTTAATTTAGATTGTTACGAGGATCAAATAAGACAATAAAGTACATATTCTAAAGTGGCATAGAATGCTGGCTGTAATTTCAAGATGTCATCTTTGTAGGGGTGATATTTAGAAAATGGCGCCCAGTCTGGCTTGTTCTCTGGCAGCCACTATGTTCCCACTGCTTCTCTTGCCCTGGCACCTACAAGATCCCCCACACTGCATCTACAAAGCTCGGCTGAACCCCAGCCAATATCTGCCATACTCACAGTATGAGACTTTTAAAACTTAATGATTATCTAAAGGATTTATATGTTTGGAAATGCTCAATAAACAAGATGTCCACACAATCAGAGTTGTTACCCAATATCTAACCTTTTGCCAGAAGTCACTACTCAGGACATCTTTCAACCCTTCTCTGGTTCTTCATGGCTGATAGCCTTTTCTTCCCCTCCCCTTCCTCTCTTTCTCCCCTCCCCTTCCTCTCTTTCTCTCCCAGTTCCACCTCCTCTTCTACTGCCAAATCACCGAGCTCCACTGTGAATACAATGTAGCAGAATAAGTATCCTGCTACAATCTTTACCTCGCCTTTTTTTGTTTGTTTATTTTAAGGACATAGTTTCACTAGGTAGCCCTGGGTGACCTGAAACTTGCTACATTCACTAGGCTATCCTAGAACTCACAGAGAACCACTTGCCTCTTCCTCCCAGGGGCTGGGATTAAAGGCATGTGCCACCATGCCTAGAAACTACTCCATTTTTAGTATATGTGTTGCTCACATTTGCTGAGATGACCGAAGGCCTGCTAGGGGTGGAGCATTTGTTTCCTGCCAGCAGGATCCTGGTGTTTGCATCAGGGGTCAGGACAGCTGTAGTCAGAGTCTGGGAAACCCTGTATTGTGGCTGAGCTTTAATAATTCATAGAGCTTCAGGCTGTCCTCCTCCTCCTCCTCCTCCTCCTCCTCCTCCTCCTCCTCCTCCTCCTCCTCCTCCTCCTCCTCCTCTTCCTCCTTCTCCTCGTCTTCTTCTTCTTCTTCTTCTTCTTCTTCTTCTTCTTCTTCTTCTTCTTCTTCTTCTTCTTCTTCTTCTCTTTCCTCTCATTTTAACTCATTGTTGTCATTATTATGGGTAGTTTTAACTGTTCTTCAGGATGTAGTGCTCTGGTCACAAGGGTTTTATTCCTCTAGGAGAGAAGAATGTGACTCATGTAGGTATACAGTCAGAAATGTGTGCCTGACACTGTGGTCCAGGAGGTGGCAGAATCCGTTACCATCCTCCTTGTTGTTGAGTAGGTGGCCGTCAGTGTCAAGCATCCAGTAGTGCCTCTGGATGCTTGACACTGACCAACCAGAGTGGTGGCTCATTTGTGATTTCTTTTTTTTTTTTCTCCCTCCTGGCTTTAGCATATGTGTTCTGAGTTGTCGTTTTACCTTTATCCTCCGAGCATTCATGATTTGGCTCAGAACGCTGATCAGAAACAGAGAATGTTTTAAGAAGAGATTGATTTTACTTTGTATTATGTTTATGTGTGTGTGTCTGTGTGGGTGTGTGCATCTGGATGCAGGTGTCTGCGGACATCAAATAGACCCCTTGGGAGGGGAGGTATAGGAAGTTGTGAGCTGCCTGAAGTAGGTGCTGGGAACTGAACTTTGTTTACTTTTTACAAGAGTTATAATAAGCACTCTTAACCATGGAGTCATCTCTCCTGGAAAACCGAGTTTTATAGTAAACCTTATCTGTAAGAATTCTACATATTGACAATTTAAATTGAATTGAGGAACTCTATGGACTCTTGGATAAGAATACATTTTTTTCCCTAATTATTTTTTGGCTGTGAAATTTTCTTTTTCTAGATGAATCAACAGGACTCATCTATAGAAAGAGGATTGCTATCTGTCAGAATGTGATTCCAGAAATTTTAAGAAAGGTAAATTCATTTCAGAGTTTAATCACAGTGGATATAAAATTGAAGAATTTTAATAGTCACAGAAAAAGACAGCATTTTCTGATATAAAGTGATGTTAGGATTTCTTGCTTTCCCAAATCTCATAGTTTTGTATGGGAAATATTTCTCTCATACCCACCCCAGTTTTGGCAGATGCCGCATGATATGCTGTGTTCATCTCTGTCCTTTGTGGATGTGGGGAGATTTGATGATTATTTTGTGGGTACTTTGGGCATTTTGAATAGAGTGTTGTCTTTCTAGTCTACCCATGGTTACCAACGGCCTTTAGGTAAGGACAATTATAAGTGATCAGATTGTAAATGTTTGTCTCCTGTTTGGTTAGGAAGGCCACACTTCTGTTTGTATTGCACGGTCAGAAATAATAGCTGTTTCTGAGAGCACAATATTCCTAGTGCCCCACGCGAGCCTTCTGGTGTGTATGTCTGTACAATAAAGTTGCTGATGCTGGAATCTTCATTTTAGAAAATTGTTTTCTCTCTTTGATGCCTTTAAGCACTCTGATGATTCTGTGTTGGATGGAGGTGAGTGGAAACCATCATTTGCATGGCTTAAACCACATAAGATTTTTCTTCTTGAGAGAGGGCCTCACTCTGTAGCTCAGGCAGGCCTGGAACTCACTGTGTAGCCCAGGCTGCCCTCAGACTGAGCATAATCCTTTTGCCTTAGCTATCTAAGTGCTGAGATTACAGATGTGTGCTCCTATGCTTAGCTACAGAAATATTATTAAAAATAGTTTTTATTTATTCTGAAAATTTTGTACATGTATACTATGTCTTGATCTTATCTACCCCCACCTCCCTCTTTAACTCCCTTCAGACAGCCCAACACATCTCCCTCCAAACCTCATGTTTCTAACTTAACTTCTGTTCTAGTGTTATTATTTTTAAATCATTGAGTCTAATTAAGTGTTGCCCATATCTGGGTTTGCGGTTATCTCCTGGGAGATGGGTACCCCTCTAAAGAAAATCGACTCTCCCTCCTGTAGCAGATGTCAGCTGTCAATAACTCCTCAGCTAAGCCCTTGCCTGTCCATGCTGTCTAGACTGGAATTTCTAACTGGCTCCATCTTGGGCGGGTCTTATGAAGGAACACACAGCTGTTGTGAGTTCATGTGTGCAACAGCCATGTCATGTCCATATGATAGCCTCCTACAGCCTTCCTCCCCATTCACAGTCTTTCTTTTCTCTCTGGCACTTTGTTCCCTGACTCTTGGGACGATGGGTATAGATGTCCTATCTATGACCAAGTATTCACTGTCACTTATTCTAGCGCTTTGAATAGTTACGAGGCTCTTCAGTCACAATGTATGATTTTTTGATGGGGGTCTTTTAAGACATAAGAGGAGAACATCTGGACAGGCACTTTAAAAGATTCCCCAGAAGAGATTCCCTATGTGATATGGAACACAGCTGGGCACCCGAGTATTAGCTTGCAAATTAAATTGCTGCGCTTATACTAGGAAAAATGGCAGCTTCCACCCAGTCCCCATTGTGGGTTAAAGCACCGTTACTCTCTCAATGGAAAGAAAGCTGAAACTACAGAGAAAATGAACTTCTTTCCACTTGCAGATGGGAAACTGTGTTGCACTTGCACAGCAAATTATCACTGGCTTTTCCAGAGTTCATAGCTGCCTTTGCCCTATATACACACTTTGAATCTATTATTTAGAAAGGCATTCAAGTTCGTCTTGTATCTCAATTCTTAAATAATTTAAGGCTCTGACTTGTACAATTCTGCCTTTGTAGCTTTCCTTGTCCTCTCCACCTGGGAAAGCATCGATTTCTAGGGACTGAACAGAGATTACAACGAGGAAAATATTTCGCTTGATACTGCCCTGCATGGGAGCATGTAGGTGGGTGTGATGAGGACCTCTCAACTTAAGGAGGCCTGCCCCAGAGGGGACATGGAGCAGCTGATAATTTGTTTAGTGGCCTCCATCAATCCTGGGCCATTTGCAAGTCCTTTGCAGCATGTAGTGAGTCCACAGTGTGTCTGGATATCAAAGACTGAGGGGTATGCTGAAGTGCCCTCTATATGTCAGGATCACTTGTCCCCTTTGTTATCCAAGACTGAGATGGGCTCTAGGCAGAGTTTTCATGTAGCTTGCTCTTCTTAAATCGAGATTTAGGAACAATTGCTGTTCTCTCTCTGTTGGGCAGGTGAGTATTTTAAAGGTACCTGATATCCGGCTAGAAGAAGAGTCATGGCTCAGCCTTCCAAAAAGGAACATGGCTATCCGGAGTCATTGCCTCACGTGGACACAGTATGCATCCATGAGGGAAGAGTCTGTCTTCCGGGAAAGTGTGGAAAATCCAAATTGGTAAGATCCTGTGTGTGTGTGTGTGTGTGTGTGTGTGTGTGTGTGTGTGTTGGGAGAGGGGATCAATACACAAGCACACAATTTCATACTTATGGTTTCTGTCCATTACACACATATTTCACTTTATTTTTAATCACTTAAGTAGATGAGTATATTTTCTTTTGGAGAAAATATGATAGAACTCAATTCTTGTCCAAGTACCCTCCAAATTCTGGTATTTTCCTACTCTCTCCAAAGGCAATGAATGCTACCAGTTGGTTGATTATTCATTGGACCTTTAAAGACAGTCTAGGTATTCAACAGAGTTTAAATAAGGAAAACATTTTGCTTGATGCCAATCCAAGCAGGTCTATAGAGGTGCTTGTGCATGGACTCACCTCCCTTGCTTAGTTTGTATATCCTTTTTACACATGTGCTTTTGTATCGCCTGAGTTTTTGTGTTTATGTTGACTAGACTGCTACTGAGTTTTACCTATTTGATATACGAAGAGCTAGCGTCTTCCTCTGCATGTGATTCAACTTTACTACATTTTATTTAGTTCCTGCCTCTGTGGCAGACACTCTCATGGTATCTAGTTTCTCTTTCTTGTAAAGGCCAGTATAATTAATACCCATGAGGTATATGTCCTCTATATATGACTCTAATGTGATATGTGAGTGGATTCTCTCAGCAGAATTTTAAAGATTATCTATAGACAATTGAATCTACCTTCCCTAGCATTCAGCTCTTTGAGTTTTGAAAAATACATGTTACTACATGATTCCTCATGTCAATACGGTCCCAGGTCCTGCTTAATCCTGTGGGTCTAGTAAATTCCTTGGAAGTGCGTGATCTTAAATAAGTGAGTTCTATGGTGTATGCCTTATATGTTAGTTTTAAAGTCCTGTGGGCTGGTTTTCAGGACATCCCCAATTTGAGTTCTAGGGACTCTTGGATTGAGCTGCTATAATTAGATTACTACAGTCTCTGTGTGTCAAGCAACACCTCTGATCTCATAGTTCTGCAGGCTGAGAAGTCCAGTCTGTGGATGTAAGCAGATCTTGTGTCTGCAAGGCCTGCCTCTAGCTTTGCAGACATCTGTCTTCTGTTAATCCTGATGGTAGGAAGCATGTGCTTTGTTCTCCTTCTCCATGGAACAGATTCCATAGCTGAGTTCATGGAATCATGTAAAAGAGTTACTTCCCAAAGGCCTAATGTTCTGACTCCTTCCCACTGTGAGTTAAAGTTTCAGCTGAAGGCAGCTTCTTTCACATGCATGAGCTCTTCAGTTCAATCCCCAGCACACACACATAAATTTGGGGGTACTTAGACATATATGGTTTGTGACACAGATTCTGGCACATTGTCTTCCAATGTTAATATAAATTTATACTATTATAAATGTTAATATAAATTTATACTAATGTTAATATAAATTTATACTCCATAACAGCACCCAACAGTGTTCATTTCTCTGCAGCATAGCCAGTAATTAATACACATTTAAATTTTTGGGGTGGAGAGATGTCTCAGCCATTAAGGGCTAGGCTCACAACCAAAAATATGTTTTTATAAGTATAATGGGTGAGAAATAATCAGTTCCTTGAAGATAGATTTAAAAAAATATCTGTATATTTTTATGTGTATGGTGTTTTACCTGCATTATATATGTACACCACATGCATGCCTGCAGAAGCCAGAACTGGAGGTGGAGTTAGAGATGTCTGAGCTGCTGTGTGTGTGCTGAGAATGAAACCCAGCCCTTCCCAAGGACAGCCTGTGCTTCTTAACTGCTGAGCCATCTCCCCAGCCCCCTTGTTTTGTTTTTGAGACAAGTGTCTGAGAATTTACTCTAACTTGTCTTAAACTCCTGGGCTCCCACCATCCTCCTGCCTCAGCTTCCCTGGTGTCATCTTTTCAGGTACCCAAAGGTGTATTTTGAAACAAAAATAAAACATCACAAGCATAAATCATTATGGTGAATAATGTGATTTCAGAGGAGAGTCTACTGTGTTTTATTGTTACTGTTCTGTGTGGCTTGCAATTTTTTTTATTATATAGCTACAATTGTAATGAAAATAGTAAACTAATTGTCCCTTTGTAACAAAGTTACTACTAGTAACTAATTGTCCCTTTGTAAAAGCCATTCTTAAGTCCCAGCCTTTCTCCAGATCATTCTCTCTTGCATAGTTTGGCCATACATCAATGAAGAGTAAGGAAGCACCAGAGGCAGATTCACTGGTCCATAGGTTTTATTTTGCAGATGCCAAAAGCTAACATAGGGCATGGATGGTGGGATTAAAGCTGGGGCCAGAGAGCAGAGCTCTGTTGTTGGTATACAGATGTAGTAAAAGGATGACATTGTCCGATTCTGTGCATGACTTCATTCTCTTTATTTTAGTATTGCCTTATGCTACTACTGTTGCTATTTAGTATTATATTTGGGTGTTGGATCGTCTTAAAAGCTGAACTGAATACTTGTTCAGTTCATGATAGTTAAATTATAATTCTCTCTGATAACTCAAGAAACTTTTTACTTTGTAGTTTTCTCTTTTTTTAATGAAAAAAATTCTGATTGTGGGAAAACTAGTACATGACGTTGGTATCTAATATTAATCAGTTCTGGGAAATAAATCACATTAACTAAAGATCATGCTTACTTATATACTGTTTACATATTATTTACATATTAGTCTTGGTCTGTTCTTATTTGACTCAGGTTTCTCAGCTTTTAGCGATGACAGTGTTATAATGAAAATCTCTGTGATTGTATATTTTATCATGTATTTAATTATTTTCTCTGGAGACAGGATCTCATGACACCAAGGCTGGTCTTCAATTCTTTAGCCAAAAATGACTCCGAACTTCCTGAGTATTAGGATTGCAGGCTGATGATGCTACCCACATGGTGTATGTGGAGGCCTTGGTGTACGCTAGGCAAGCATTCCACCCAATGAGCTACCCCTTCAACCTCTTATCTTTGTGATCTAAGAATTTTTTATGACTCAATTCTAGTTGGTAGTATGCATATATGTCTATATGCAGAGAGCGAGAGAGAGAGAGAGAGAGAGAGAGAGAGAGAGAGAGAGAGAGAAGATGAATGTGTATTGTTGAGGACTTGGGCAAGCTAGGCGGGTGCTCAAGCTAGCAGGTGCTCTACCACTGAGCTGTAGCCATAGTTTACATAGTTCAAAATACAGAAGTAGGAATTATGTTTATACCTATTTCCCATTAACCTACAAGACTCAGAAGATTCCACTCCATGTTTATGTTCAGTGTCATCTCAGTAGGCCATTCTCTGAAGTGTTCCTGTCCCATTTAAGAGTGATGAGACTAGAAAACTGCTGTTTGACTTCCAGAGCCAGATTTAAGTCTGGGAAAGGTGTGTATTCAGGGCTTCTCGTATTTGGCATAGATGATCGCACCTATTTGCTGTTGTGTTCTCTGTTGTACAGCGACTGGTGTTTGTAGGTCCAGGATGTCATGTGGAGTATTTTGGTGAATTTCAGAGTCTCTGGACTCAGACTCCTGGCTGATGTTTTCCTTGCCCTTAAGACTTCTCAGGACAAACCAGAAAATATAAAAGTAGATAAAACTACAGAGCAAAATTAAAATCATCTCTTGTGGGAGTGTGCTTTTACTTAGAAAATGGAGAATACTGGTGCCCTGTTTTAAGTTTTTTTGGAAGAAGAAAAAAATTGATACTTTGCTTTCTATAAACTGTGGGGAGCAGAACTCAAGATGGTGCCTGGCTGGGTGCCAGACACCCCTGGCGTGTTGGCTAACCATTTCAGGAAGCCTGGGTGGCACGTAGGCTAGGCTTTACTTGCATGCATTTTGCTTGTTCATCGTTAAGTAAGATTGGGCCATGTGACGTATGCGCTCAGCACCAATCAAGAATGACTGCGTGGCAGGTTCTGATTGGAGAGGACACAGATATTTAAGGGCTGGGAGCTAGAGCTCCTGGGCCTTTCTAGATAACTCAAGGTTCCTGAATAAACTGTGTTGGGAAGGAGATCACGTGTCCGTTGTCTTCTGTAGGCTGGTCGGTTCAGAAGACAACAATAAACCTCCATTCTGAGATAGGCTTATTAATTTCTTTTTTGTGTTTGAACAAATTCTTCTTTAATTTTAATAATATATTTGATTTAACCTAATACACCCAAAATATCATATCTACATATAATTAGTATAAACAGTTGTTAAGGGCTATTATACAGAAATTCCTAATGAGCTTCTGACATCTATCGATTAAACTATGCCATTACTGATTTGAAGGCTCAGCACCCATGTGTGGCTGGTGGCTGCCACCCAGACACTGCGGTTTTGACTAAGAAGACAGAATACACTTGTCATCTCTTGCCCTTAGCTTTGCAGCTTCAGAACTAAGGCAGTTTGGCAATGATACTTATGCATTCTAACCAGTACATTTGTTAGTTTTGAGTTTTTATTCTGTAACAAAACCCCTTTTGACGTACTCATCTTGTGTGCGTGTGTGCTTGCTCCATGGCATGTACATGGACAACTCGCAAGACTTAGGTCTGGCTTTCCACTGTGTGTGTCCTGGGGATTTAACTCAGCTTGTCAAGATTGGTGGAGTAATTTTACCTGCTGAGACATTGCTCTGGCCCTTTTAAAAATAATAAAAGAGCCAGGTGGTGGTACATGCCCTTAACACAAACACTAAAGTAGCTTGGTTTATAGAACTAGTTCCAGGACAGCCTGGACTAGATACAAAGAAAGCTTGTCTTGAAAAACATATATATATGTGTGTGTGTGTGTGTGTGTGTGTGTGTGTGTGTGTGTGTATAAAAGTTTAATTCAGCAACAACTTCATACATATATAATCATGAATTTTGGTCACTTTCACTCCCCCATTGCCATCTCTCATTCTACTTTCGTTCCTGCTGAAACCATTGTTCCCAGTGAGTCTCCACTTATACCTTCATGTTGTGTATGTATGTATGTATGTATGTATGTATGTATGTATGAATGTATGTATGTGTGGTTCATCAAATTAAATTAGAATTGTTTGCATGAGTACGGTCTGGGGGTTACTTACTGGGGGATGGGGTGGTCAAGCAGTGACTACACCACAGAGGAATGTTACTTCTTTGTCTGGAAATCATTTTCTGAGAGTAGATCTTCCGGGAGGGGTGAGGCCTTATGGTCCCTTCCCCTTCAGTGATGGGAGGTTAAGAACCATAGCTGCTATGAGTTGAGTTCCTGAGCACTTACTCCTGTAGTTTTGAGTGATCTTATTTGTTCTTTTTTTCCTTTATAATAGACTTTTACTGTACTGTCTAGACCATGATAGATGGATGTGCAGTCGTTTTGGTTTTAGTCATTGCTACTTTACCTAATGCAGTTCTGAAGGTCAGTTGTACTGTACTGTCTAGACCATGATAGATGGATGTGCAGTCGTTTTGGTTTTAGTCATTGCTACTTTACCTAATGCAGTTCTGAAGGTCAGTTGTGTTCTTGAGGGGTTTTGCCTTCTACACCACATCCCATAACTATACGTATTTTTGTGGCAAGTTAAAGTATCTGTATCTTCAGGCTCTCCCTCGTGGGGCTCTGGTGGAGTTTTTGCTTGGATGATGTGATGATTCTTCTACACTCAGTGGCTCCTATCTGAGCGATTCCACAGCCAATACTCCATCCTTGTGCTCTGATGGTATGAGTCTTCACATCTGGCTTTAAAATGCTCAGCATTGAAGGTTCAGTTTTTATGAAAATTCCAGTAAGACCATTTCTATAACAGAGTACAGGACACATTGAAAGCACACATGCAATTTGACAAACAGACTAAATTAGTAGGTTGAACAGCCCAGTTTTATAGTTTTATAGAGGCTCCTCAGGTGACTATTACTCACTCTAATAAATAGGTATGTAACCTTTGAAGTTTTCAGTTTTAGATTTCTTGGCTAAAAGTGCCAAGTTTCAAGTAATTACCTGACAAATCAAGTAGTACGATTTAAGTCTTTCAAGAGGTAATTGTTGGGCAGTTTCTTTGTGCACCCATCTCTTTCTTCTGCAGGAATCGTATTACGTTTGTGTCAGCAGCAGATGTAGTAGTTGGGTGACTTCTGTGAGAATTTAAGGTTGGTACTGCCATCTTTTGATCCATTTCCAGGCTCAAGGTTTCCCAAGTATTAGCATCCTCTGTCTCTACTCTCTTTACTTGACAGTTATTTCCAAGCCTCAGCCCCGATGCTGAGGGGCTTGAGGGTGTTGTTACCTAATAGCCTGAATAAGTACTACTGCTTTCTTCTGCAGATGCAACTCCCTCTGCTCACATTGACCTTGATTTCCAGGACACGGGAGGGTGATCTGACAATGAGCAGAGTGCACTGTTGGCTATGACAAGCTGAGCCCCAAGGCCCCTTCTGCCTAAACTCAACATCCGGGGAGAGCCTTATTTGGGTTCAGGATGACTGACCTCTAAAAGGACCACATTTGCCTTCTGCTGTTTGTGTTCACATAGAAGTCTGTTTCGGTTTCCTTACCACTTCCTGCCTTGTGGTGGTTTTGTCCTGATGTCATAGTTTTCTGTAACCCAGAGTCAAGCACAATGTATGATGCAGAGGCAATGCTCCTGTCTGTTTGACTAACGAATGATTGATGTTCATGGGATTCAGGGGGTACATCTAGTCCATACTGGGAGTGGTAGAAGGGACAGAAAAAGGGCTGATACTGGGCAGAGGTCAAGTAGTGCTTGGGAAACTCTGGCGGGATTGGGTAGAAGGAGTCTTGTGCAGTGATATGGGGAGCTCTCATTGATGTTCTTGGTCACCTGTGTGCTTTCTGCTCTGGGAAAAGGTGACTTGAGTTCTATCACAGAGTGATGTGAAGATTTAGTAAGGTCCCAAGTGGACTGCTCTACTCTTGGAGGATTTAAACATGGAGTGAGCGTGAGTTATTGTCACTAATGGTAAATGAATGTTTCTGATGTTGGGTGGCTCTTAAAAGGAACCATACTTGAAAAGTGGTGATCACTGAGTTGGAAACAGTGATGTTTAGCCAAGACAGCATTCTGTGGCACTTACAAGTAAGAGCTTTTCAAATATCTTAGTGGACATCTATTGATTTTTTTTTTAAATCCTCCATTGGTTTAGAGTTGTGTCTTAGTCCAAGGTTCAGAGGGGAATTAAAAAAATATAAATATGTTACAGTGAGTCTAGTTTTATCGAGGCTCCAGGTGAATCTGCCTAGAAGCTTTGCAAACTTTGATAACCAGCTGTTGTCCTGTGGCCTTACTGATAAGCAGATACGGAGCTGGCACCCCCACTTTTTGCAGAGTCCTTGTTAATCTTGTAAAGCGTGACAGGAAATTGATAATCTTATTCTCCAGCAAACAGCAAACGTTTCCCAGTGGAAAAAAAATCTTGCTAAAAAGCATAGAAAACTCAGCAGCCTCTTGAATGTATGTGAGAGGAATGGCGGATGAAGGGAAGGGGTGAAGAAGAGCGACTTCAGCGAGTCTGATACATGAGAAAGTGTTTGCTACCATCTGCTCTCAGGGACCACACGCCATGAGCACATTTCTTCTTTGTGTGTTAGTTTTGCCTCTATAATAAATGAAATACGTAGACTATTAAAACAAGGAATGATGTGGTGCAGAACCCAAGATCCCAAGACAATCAAGAGGAACACGGCGAGTCTCCAGACTCAGATCTGCCTCCATTTTCAGGAGGCTCATTGACCCAGAAACTTGATTGTCATCAGAGCTGGGCTGTATTTTGTCACTGTGACAACGTTCCAGGAGGGAGGGAGGAACCCAACATAATGGAGGCAGCATTTATTTTGTCTCACTTCTTTAGAGATTCCAATGCATGGTCAGCTGGTTCTATCAAGCTGTGGCAGGGTTTACATCATTAAGTAAGGAAGGGCATGGCAGAGAAAAGCCACCTGCCTCTCAGCATCCAAGGAGAGGGAGGGAGAGGATGAGCCTGAGCTATACTCTTCAGAGATCCTCACATTGTATTTCCTCCTTTCCATCTGCCTCCTAATCTCAATACAGGTTAAGAGATTAGTCAATTCATTATTTCAAACTTACCTCAGTCCAATCATTTCCCCAAAGCCCCACCTCTATATGTTGAATGGAGGGTAAAGCCTTCCACATACGAGCTTTGTGTGGATGTTGCATAATCTAACCATAGTGAGGGTTAGTTTTTTTATTGACAACTAAAAGAGTTGACTTCAGTTGAGAAAATGCTTCCATCAGTTTGGCCGGTAGGTTAAGTCTTTTGGGACATTTTATTGATTAATGATTGATGTGGGAGGGCCCAGCCCACTGTGGGTGGTGTTATTCCCTGAGCAGGTGATTGCTAGATTGCATAAAAAGGCAAGCTGAGCAATTGTGTGTCTCCGAGAGCACCTTAAACAGATGGCTTTATTTAACTATGGGACAATTCAAGTAGTAAGTGTTAATCTCGTTTTACAGAGGAGTAGAAATGCTAGAGAGGTTCGGGGACTTACAGGATAGGGAATCCAGGTGAGATGTGGATCCAAGAGGATGGTTTCAGGAGTGGCCTCATCAATCCCCGTCCTGAAGTGGTGTCTGTCTGTCTGTCCAGTAGGTAACCTGTATGCTTGCTTATGTTAGCTGAAGAGTGTGCACTTGAGAGCTCTGTGAATTGTGTAGGCCTTCAGGGATTATGATTACAGAAATGGGTTTAGCCAAATAGCATGGACAAGACCACATGATCTGGCATGGTGGGAGGAAGTCTCAGCCAGGGGGCGCTCTATAGCAGTGTTAGACTTGGGGACTGTTCAGTGAGTGAGTAGGCTGTGTGCCTCCTTTAGGGCATCTCTCTTTCTGTGTGGTTATAGAAGGCCCTAAACTCTGTGATTGGAACTGAGATGTCATCAAATCATGACTCCAGTGGAATACTTTCCCTCCCTTCTAAGGCACTTTAATTAAATTTCCATCATGAAGATAATTAGACATTAGACAAGATTTGCCACACCCAGTCAACCAGTAATCCAGGCCAGGATCTCATTAAGAGACTCTGCTTTTCTGGAAACCGACCTTTTGAGCCTGTGACCTGGGGATTCATTTTCATCTGTGTTTTCTCGGGACTCTCATTTCCCCAAATTTAGAAGGAAAAATATCTTAAGTAGTCAAAATAGGAGTCTTGGTTGTTTAAACTACTGTTAATTTTCAGAGTTCCTAGATTTGGGTTGTGTGTTCTTTTGCATGGTTCTGTTGTGTTGTATGTCGAATTGCCTGTGTATGGACAAAAATAACTCTGCTCCTGGCACTGCCTAAGTGAGCCAGTCTCGTTCACAGATGTTATCGCATTGCTCTTGGCTGGTCCCTCAGCTGGTGAAGACTGCCCCCTACTGCCCTTAGCTGCTGCATACTTTCCTTGACAAAATAATCTACAAGTACATCTCTTTTTTTTCCCACCCTTCTTCCTGCCCTCCCCCTTCCTTTCTAGTACATTTAGTGATTTCTTAGTACATACCAGTTATTATGGATTGAAACTGATGTTCTAATGGAGAAAAAAATGAGGTATTGGTAAGACATTTGACTGCTAGACACTATAGTGGTATGTGCACACACACACACACTTAGAAGCACAGTATGTGTGTTCATGGCAGCACTGTTGGTAATACACACAAGTCAGACGCAGGCTACCTGTCAGTGCTAAAACAGTGGATGAGTAATGTGGCGTGTTTTCAGCAAGTGGAATGCTATGTAGCAGTGAAACCGGGCATCCTGCAGCTACACACAGAGGTGTCTGTTGAGTGTAAGTCAGTGTCTGAGCATTCGGGCTTTATCTGCCCCACCTCAGTAAGCAGGCAGGGATGTGACAGCTGATTTTTGGGCAGGGTGAAGGTGAGGAATTCTGTTCTAGAGAGAATGACCCTGGGGGAGGCGGTTGACTTGGAAGTAAAAGTGAGAAGGTGCTGTGAGAATATCAGGCAGTAGCGGCAAAAGGGGGCAGAAAGGCATGGCCTCCTGAGGGTCAGTGGAAATAAACCAAACATATCCAGTGACCAGAGAGATGTCTGAACTGTACCGCTCGTGGTTGATTATCTCCCGGACTATCAGAAAGTAGGAGAAAGGGGAAGGTTTTGAGGTTATGAGTGATGGATCTGCACCGATCAACCCTTCTGCCCTTGGGTAAGTGTTTCAACATCTCTTTAGCACAGTTTTTTTCATATTTATATAGAGAAACTAACTTTCAAAGCATAGCAGCCTCTGGGAATGTGCAGTCTAGTGTATGATGTAACACAGTCACCATGGAGAGTTTTGAGTGTGAACAAGAGTGGAAAATGTGTGTGAGTGTGATGCAGTCCTGTCTGTAGGCGTAACAGAGAGGAAGGCAGAAGGAGGAAAACCTGAATCACCATGTGTGTGTCTTGTTATAAACACCACCTACTTCATGTGCAGGCTAGAGAGGAAGAACCAACCTTTCAGAGTGTAGGAGACCCACAAGCTGACTAAATGATGGGCCCATGCTAGCTGCACTTTTGCTGAAAATGGTTCTTGGTTGCACAGAGCATATTGAAAATGTTTTACTTCTATAGAAATGATAGTCATGGCTTTACTACTAATTTCATGTGATTGCCAAAGTAATACATATCCAGTGTGTAAGATTTATAAACCACAGGAGAGAATACTAAATATGTAGTAGTTCTAATTCAAATACTTCCAGATTTTGTTAGCATTACATCTCAGTCAGTCTGTCTATCCTGTTTTGTTTCTTCTTTTAAAATTTATTGTGTATAGGCATTTCGCTCGCATGTTGTCTGTGCACCATGTACACACATTGCTTGTGCAAGTCAGGAGAGAGCATTCCAACCTCTGGAACTGGAGTTACAGATGGCTGTGAGCTGCCATGAAGACGCTGGGGATCAAACCAAGGTTCGCTGGAAGAGCCGCCAGTGCTTTTAACAACTGAGCTATCTCTTCAGCTCCATTTTGTTTTTGGTTTAAAAATGTGTGTGTGTGTGTGTGTGTGTGTGTGTCTGTCTGTCTGTCTGTCTGTCTGTCTGTCTGTCTTAGGGGCTGATAGCTCACTAGTGCTAGAGGATGTCCTTGGTTGTTGGGTCTCACTTTCTGCCTTGTTTGGGAAAGGATCTCCTGTTTGCCACTTCCTACACTGGGGTAGCTGGCTCATGAGCTTTTAGAAGTTTCCTGGGTTTCTCCTATCTCCACTTTCCGTCTCACCATAAGTGCTTTAGAACTACAGACATGGTCTACCACATGTAGCTTTACATGGGTGCCGGGGATCTGAACTCAGGTCCTCCCACTTGTGTAACTGTTTACCCATTGAGCTATCTCCTCAGTCCTAATTCTTTCCCGTTTTTCAGTGATCACAAACCAGAAGAAAACAGCTGATGTTAAACTATGCTGCATAACCAGTTGTGCTTTTCAGAGACATTTAAACTGAAGCTCGTCCTGACAAGAGGCATTTGGGATAGTCTTGTGTCACAAGGAGAAAATGCTCTGGTGCTTTGAGTTATTGAGAAAATGCAGTATTTTCTTCTCTGACAGTCTTAAAATATAGCAGAGTGAACTCCTGTCTTGTGGGTGGCAAGGATGTGACCCCCTTTACCACCTGCTGCTCTCTGACATGTGGACAAACCTTGAGAGTGCTTTTCTGTGAATTCACTTCTCAAACTGGCAGGAAAAAAACGCTGGTTAGCATATGATCTAAGAGAGACTTTGATTAATCCCTCACCTACACTTGCTCGAGGACTGAAGAGTTCATCTCCTGAAGAGCGGGAACCTCTTCAGCTTCTCATTTTTAAATATTAAAATCATTGTAAAAGTCTACACCGACTAATCCAGAATAAAGACAGGAGAGATTAGTGTCACTAGAATGTAGTTCTACATGAAAAAAGCACTCTCAGTAAGCTTGAGTCTAAGAAGCTGCTTAGGCAGATGAGTGTGTGTCCAATTGGGTGGGATAACTGTGTGCGTGCGAGAGAGAGAGAGAGAGAGAGAGAGAGAGAGAGAGAGAGAGAGAGAGAGAGAGAGAGAAGGAAGAGAAAGGTAGGAGGTGAGAGGAAGGGAGGGAGGAGGCCTAAAGTTGTAGATTTTTTGCTGCGAGAGTTTGATCTAAGTCAAACAGGCACTGCTGTTAGATCCAAGGAAGAGTTTATGGGCTGGAGCTGATTCTAAGCAGTGAACTTGTCATCTTGCTTAAGGCCCCGGATTCTTAGCACTGGGAGAAAAAAATAGGAAAGACAAGGTCATACTACCTATATTGACTAAAGCCATGTCTTGTTGAGTCTTGTTTCTCAGAATATTTTTTTGTGTGTCTGAGTGCATGTACGTATAAACACATGTGCATATGTGTGTATGTAGATGCATGTATATATACATATACACAGGAACATAAATACAGAAGACTTGGGTCCTTTCTCCTTTCTGTAAGATATAAACAGGTAAGGAGAACTGTACAGAGTAATCTGCTTGCAAAGATTTTTAGCTAGTTCATTTAGCACATGTGGTTGTACGCATTGAGTGTAAGAATTGCCCTGCAAATGGGGCCTAAGGAATTGTCTACAGGCGTCAGTGGTGGCAGCAAGGTCACTGGTGCTTCAACAACTGTTAATCTGTGTCAGTTACTCTGCTGGGAAGTCTCTTTCCTTGGGATAACATCTGACTCTGAAGCCTGAGGCTCCTTTCAATCTGGCGTCTGCCTAGCTTTTCACTGTTATCTTCCATACGGTACAGTTCCTGAGATTCTCACAGGATTGATGAAGCCAGTGCCATGTATGGGCATTTTCAGATAATGTGTGTGTACTGGTTAGGTATTATTATTATTAATATTAATATTTGGTCACCTTAACACAAACAGGTTGGAGTCATCTGAGAGGGAAACCACAGTTGAGAAGATGCCTCCATCAGAATAGACTGTAAGCAAGTATATGAAGCATCTTCTTGAGTAATGGTTGATGTGGGAGGGCCCAACCCGTTACAAGTGGGGACGCCCTTGGACTGTCTTGGGTGCTATAAGATAGAAGCTGAGCAAGCCAGTAGGCAGCATTCCTCCATGGTCTCAGCTGCTGCTGCTGCTGCTGCTGCTGCTGCTGCTGCTGCTGCTGCTGCTGCTGCTGCTTCTTCTTCTTCTTCTTCTTCTTCTTCTTCTTCTTCTTCTTCTTCTTCTTCTTCTTCTTCTTCTTCTTCTTCTTCTTCTTCTTCTTCTTCTCCTCTTCCTCCTCTTCCTCCTCCTCCTCCCCCTCCTCCTCCTCCTCCTCCTCCTTCTCCTCCTTCTCCTTCTCTCCTCCTCCATTTTAAGATTTATTTATCTATTTTATGTATGTGAGTATACTGTAGCTGTCTTCAGACATACCAGAAGAGGGCATCAGATCCTATTGCAGATGGTTGTGAGCCACCTGGGAATTGAACTCAGGACTTCTGGAAGAGCAGTCAGTGTTCTTAATCGCTGAGCCATCTCTCCAGCACCAGGTCTCAGCTTCAAGTTCCTGCTTCCAGGTTGAGTTCCTGTCCTGACTTCCTCAATGGTGAACTGTGATGTGGAAGTATAAGCCAAATATACCCTCTCCTCCCCAAGCTGCTTTTTGGTAATTTTTTTTTTTATTACAGCAATAGCTAGGGTTGTGTTTCCTTAAGTGTTGTCTGAGACTCCAGATTTGCTCCTCGGCCCTTATGGGTTTTCTGTCTTGGAAAACTTTGCCTCCACTGGAGGCTGACACTCTCCCATTTCCCCCTTTTTGTTTCCTGTTAAAACAGTGAGATCTTGGAAGAGTCTCTAGTTCTCAGTATGGTGTGGGAAAGTAAAACCAAGTGACAACTTAAGAGGACTTGAAGTGAAGGGTGAGCAAAATTTACCTGATGCCTTAACTGAAAATGTTTCTTAGTATCACCAGCATTAAAAAAGGAATGTTTTGTGTTTATAAAACCGATATTCAAGGCCATAGCTGGTGGGGTTACAGACAAGTGTGAGTTCTTACACATAGTTTTTTTTTTTTTTTTTAATATATATTTTATTTATTTTATGTGTATGAGTACACTGTAGCTGCCTTTGACACACCAGAAGAGGGCATCAGATCCCATTACAGATGGTTGTGAGCCACCATTGGTTGCTGGAAATTGAACTCAGGACCTTTGGGAGAGCAGTCAGTGCTCTTAACCACTGAGCCATCTCTCCAGCCCTACACACAGTTTTTAAATGTAGGAATTTGAAGTCCACTCCTCATGCTTGCCAGGAAGCACTCTTATCCTTTCCATAGCGCTGTGATATTTTTATGTGTGTGATTATGTGCGGTATGCAATATAGAGCGTATAGTAACTGTGAAGTCAGTGGTTTCAACAAATGAATTAGGCCAGGTCAATGACAGCCCATGTCTCTAGTGGGATGCATACATTCAGTTTTTGTATAGCTAAGGAATCTTCATTTCATTTCTGGAGGTAGTTTCGCTGAGTTCTTGGTTTATTTATTTATTTTTTCTTTGGGTGTGCTGAATGTATTAACCCAATTTCCTCTGGCCTGCAAAGTTTCCAATGCATGCGACATGTTACTTTTCTCTTGCTGCTTTCAGTAATCTCCCTGTGACCTTTCATACTGGATAACGCATCTGGTGTCGGGTTCTTCAGACACCTCCTAGTTGGAGTTTGCTGAGATTTTGCATTTGTATGCACATTTTATTTTTTAATCTGGGCATTTTGGGCCAATAATGCTTTATATAATCTCTCTTCTCCATTTTCAGTGATTCCTCCTATAAGACTCCACATGTGTGTGACTTACACATGTAATATAAGTGTGACGTGGGCCCCCTGACAACATCCAGGCATCTTCAAAGCCGTCACCGTGTCTCTTCATTTTGATGTCTTCAGGAGCCTATCTTCAAGTCCCTTGCTACTGTTGCTTTCTGTCCTTTGTTGATATTCTCATCTTGTTCACCATTCAATTTCCTGAATTCATTTAGTTGTTTGATTTTTTTTTTTTGCCTAATTGAACATATTAAAAGTAATTATTTCAAGTTCATTGTCAAGTAATTCATGTACCTGTTTCTTTAGGGTAAGTTTCTAGAAATTTATTTGGTTCTATGAATGGGCCATTTCTCTCTCTCTCTTTCTCTCTCTCTCTTTCCTGCCCCCTTGTGTATGTGTGTGTGTGTGTGTGTGTGTGTGTGTGTGTATGTGTATGTGTATGTGATCTTTTAGAGAGATTTGGGTTTATGAAACAATAACCATCTCTCCCATTTATCATGGGTTAGGTTTTTACAGAGGAGCCTCACAAATCAGCCAAGCAAGAGAGTGTACAGGTCTTTCAAACTTTTACTGAACATCTTTCCTGGGACTTTATGTGATTTCACAGATGCAGAAGAATGCTCTGTTATTAGGAGCCAGTATTCTCTTGTTTCTGTCTGTGATCTGTTTGGAGTATTGCAGGCTCTTAAGGACTGTACCTACCTGCTGTGTTGGCTTTTTTTTTTTTTTTTCCTCAGTGACCATCAAGCCTCCAAGTATGCTGCTTCCTTCCCCCCCAACTCCCCACCCCAGTCATGTCCTCAGGCAATGCTTGCAGAAGCCTGTGTTGAATGCACATTTATCTCGGCTCCCTTTTGTGGGAGAAACAGGCTTTTGTGGTTTTCTCCCCCTTTCTGCTCTGCTGCTAGTTGGGAGGGAGCTATCATTGGTTGGTGGCTAATTTGGATGGATTAAGGAACACCTAGGGCAACAGCGAGGCTCAGGGTTGAGTGTAAAAGCTTCTCCAGTCTGGATTAAGCTAAACTGGGGAAAATCTGCACTGGATGTGGGTGGGACTAACCCCTGCACTGAGGTCCTGGACTGGAGAAAAAGAAAGGAAAAGAAGAAAGGCAGCTGAGTGCCTAGATGTTTTTTTTTTTCCTCTTGGTTTGTGAATCCACTGAGATGTAGGCAAGTAGCTTCCCAATGGCACAGACCAGAGCTGGCCAGACAGGTAGACTTTCCCCACCATTACCGTTTGTCCTATGAACCAGGACCTGAAACACCTCTCTTCCCAGCCCAGCATGGTGCTGTGTGCCTGTAATTTAGGCCTTGGGAGCTGGGGACAGGATGATCAGGATGTCAAGGCCAATCCCTAGCATGCAGACTTTGAGGGAAGCCTGGGTTACAGGACACCTGGTCTCATCATCCATCAATAAACAGTATAACTTCTTCCTGCACTTGCTTGCCTCAGGCATTTTGTCTCAGAACCTACAGTAAACATATCAGAACCTACAGTAAACATAGCAGCCCACTTCTCCCTTTCTTTGGCATGACTGTTCTTTGTTCTACCCACCTTGGGTGTACTCCACCTTCTAATTAGTTTAAGGAGGTCTCACAAAGGTAATTTTGTTTGCATATTTTTGTCAGATCATTATTTTTGTGGGAGGATAAGAAGTGGAGGCCTTCTGTTCTGCCATCTTACATCATTCCCAAGTGTAATCCAAATCTCTGTTTTATGAGATGGGGGTTAATGTCTATTGGTAGAACTTTGGTAATTAAATGATAGAAATGCTGACATCTGCTCCCAGTCACCTCTACAATAGGGATTCAATACCTATTGCAGACTTCTGGCTTTGCAGTCTCTGTGCTTGTCTGTCTCTCTTTAGCAACAGTTGCTAGCGTTTAGCAACTATTTAGCACATGTCCGTCATTCTTCATATCCCTGTTATATGCATAAACTCGTTTGTTATAATAGTTGTAAATAGGCAATGCTGGAATCCTATTTACATATGAGAAAATTGTTTATAGAAAGTAGATATTTTATTCAAGGTCAGGAAGCTGAAACTGGCTTCAGATTCAATTTTTTAAGAGGCATTTTGATTTTAACTACAGTTATTGTCATGGAGAAAGTTTTTGTTAGTTATATAATGAAAGGGCTCTTGGTTCTTATTGCCATGAAAATAAATGTGTTGGATGTTATGTTCACTGAACTGCAGTTCAGTCCCCTCAACTGCAAACTGAGTGACAGTTTCAGCCGGGCATCCTGGTGCACCCTTTTAGTTCTAGCACTTGGAAGGCAGAGGCAGGTGGATCTCTGAGTTCAAGGCCAGCCTGGTCTACAGATTTCCAGGACTGCCAGAGCTATGTAGTGAGAGTCTGTCTTGAGAAAAACATCACTCTTCCTCTAAAGAGTGATTGTTTCTTTTTAAACTGTTTTTATTTTGAATTTTATACATGAATTCAATGCATTTAAATCATATCTACATCCTTCCCAACTCCTTGAGTCCCTCTGTCCCTTTCAACTTCATATTCTCTTCATCCATAATTATAAATGGTCTCTCCTTCCCTTCCCCTCCCTCCCCCTCCGTCCCTTTTCTCCCTTCCTCCCTCTCCCTCCCTTCCCTTAGCTGTTGAGGGTCCATGGGTGCAACATCTTCGTCATATCCAGAAGACATCAGTCCTTCCTGTTCTCTGGCTCTGATGATCTTTCTGTCCCCCTTCTCGGATGTTCCAGGGGTTCTGTTACAGATGTTCTATTTACAGAAGGGAACTCTACAGGCACTAGGTCTCTGCACTTGGGTCAGTTGAGGTTCTTTGCAAACAGTGTTCATCTGCTGCAGAAAAGCAGATAAGGGAGGCACTAATCTTTGCACATGAGAATTAAGTGTCTGGAAAGCAACTGGAAACTCTATCAGTTGAGCAGGAATGATTGTGGAAGTTCTCGATGAGGCAATTTGCAGGGTGAAACAAATGTTCTCTAATTCAGATTATTGTTTATACTGAATAAATTGTATAGAGTTACCTCAACCTCAAATAGAATATTTTATTGTAACAAGTAATTACTCAATTATTATGAATATTATTTTGTGTTAATTATAAACGGTAATTACGCTGCTGAAGGTATCCATAATTTACATATCCAAATGCAAAGTGACATGAAAGATGAATTTTTCGACAATTATGTGGAAAAACTGAACTGTGTCGTTCGTATTTATGCCCATCACCTTTCCTTTTCCCTCTCCCACGCTAGTTGACTCTTCTTAACTAGTCTTCCCTCCTAGGCTCACAGCTTGCTTTATTTTACTTCATGCATATGCATATTTTATACAGATGAAAATTCATGGAGATGAATTTTGTGTGTCTTTTTTTTTTTTCCTTGCAGGACAGAGTTCATTCAAACAGGCAGAATTTCAATCACAGGGGCTGGATTTCTCAACTGTATTTTGGAAACTTTTGCTAGTACCTTCTTAAGACAAGGAGCCCAGAAGGTAAGCTTGTTTTGACTTTGAACTAACGTTAGTTTTAAGAAGACATGGAGGTTTTAGTTGGGCATTGACTAAGACGTAGTAGAAGAATGTCATGAAGAGATATGATAATAATAGAGGAGTTCATGGATACACATATCCCCAGAATTTCTTCTAATAATTCTTATTTAAAGCAAGAGTTTACCCTTCTCCTTTGAGCCCAGGCTGAACCAGTCTGAATATGTCCTAAGGCGTGCTGCACATGGCTGCTGAGCTTGGTAATGTGTTCTTGGCCTAGTTGAGGGGTTTCTGTCATGGATCCAGACTGGTTTAGCCCAGGGTAGAAGGGAGGAGCTGAAATCCTAGAAGGTAGGATGTCACTTTAACTCACTGAAACATTATTGTGCTTGTTTTCCCTAGATTACAATATATGTATTTGTTAAAAAAAATAAAGGAAAAAGAAAAAAAGAAAGGAAAAATAACACTGCTATCCTCCTATTTGGAAAACTGCTACCTCAAAATAATGCCCCTGGCGAGAAAATTAATTTTATCACTGTGTTGCTGAGTTGACTCCTTGTTCATCTATTAAATCTCATATTAGAAAAGCCATAATAATAATTAAGTGTAATTGTTTTGCACATAAGTCTATTCATCAAAAAGAAGGGATCCCTTTTGGGAGAGATAATATTTAAAAGTTGAGTTGAGACTTCTTATTATTAAATTGGCGGTACATAGACATTCCTGGAAAAAAAAATCTTTTTTGGTAGTTCATATGAAAACAGATAGGAGTCTGTATGCATCCTGGGGGATTATGGCTCGCTGCACAATGTTATCCTGTTCACCCCAGTGACTTGTATGTATTTTACCTGTCTTCAGTCTGAGCCTGCTAATATTTGTTAATCATGTCTTGATGCCCATTTTATTGGTGAAAGACAGGATGTCCCATACAGTTCTTTCATCTCGCCTATTTTCTTTCTTCTTATGGTGAGAGTACCTGCATTGTTCTAGGAACATGTAAAATGTGGTAAATGGATTTATTCTGTCACAGGAGTAGTAAAAGGCCCTAGACTCATATCCCATGTTTCAGTGGCAAGTGTTCACTCCCATCTGAAGCCCCAGGCAGATATGCCTTACCCTCTCGGGACAATCTACTTCACACGGATGCCTGTGCTGGGGCAGACTTGGGTTGTGCCTATGCTTCTTGTGTATGTTAGGATTCTTTGATTGCAAGTAACAAGACACACTTTAGGTTGGACATTGGAATGGTGCTGAAACTGGCTGATGGCGGGAGCTTCTGAATCCTTTGTAGGAGTCTTTCTCCAACCCAGTCTAGCCCTGTTGTAGAGATGCTTTTGTGCTTCTGGTTCTTTTTCCTGCAGCCTGGTTCTCTCTGTTTAGTGGGATGTGGGTCTCCACTGTCCAGGTGTTACATTGAATAGAGTTCTAGCCAATGAATAGACTATCTGCATCTGTCTGTCTGTCTGTCTGTCTGTCTGTCTGTCTGTCTGTGTGTCTATCCACCTATCATCAATCTATTTGTATCTATTTCTGTATCTATCATCTATGTCTATGTATCTGTATCTGTCTATCATCTTTGTTTATTCATTCATTTGTTCCTTCCTCCTTCCTTCTTTTTTCTTTTTCTTTCTAGCAGCAAAATGACTATCCATTTATTTCTTCCTTTTCTAATGTCTCTGAAAGGAGAGGGCTTTGTTTGTAAGTAGACCAAGCAGGACTAGGAGACTGAGTGGCAGCTATAAAACCTTCTTCTCTGCCATGACCATGGGGATCAGGGCTGAGGTCTCTTCTCAGAAAATATTCCCTAAACATTTTTGTTTCTAGCATGTTCTCATGGTAGACTCTGGACTCTGTACCCTAATGTCCCTACCTTTCTTTCTCTTTCTCTCCTTCTCATCCTCCATCTTCCACCCCACCCCTGTATGATCTACGTGTCAGAAGATGATGTTAGATGTCATACTCTGTCTCTCACTGAACCTGAAGCTAGCCTTGTAGTCAGTAAGACCCAGCCATCCTCCTGTCTTCTACCTACCTATTGAGTTTGGGTTGCAGGTGTGTGTGTGTGTGTGTGTGTGTGTGTGTGTGTGTGTCCAGCTTTTTATGTGGGTGCTGATATCTGAACCCAGGTCCTCCTGCTTGCACAAGAATGTTGTTACCCAATGAACCATTTCCTTAGTCACAGCTTCATTAATCTTGATCCTGATTCTTTCATAACCTGAGATACCTTGGACAGCGCCTGGGACGTGCATTCGCAAATAGATAGACCAGACCGGACATGGGATGCAATGGAATGCGCAGCGAGGTGCCTTGTTAGCATCTCATGAATATTCACTGGATCAAAACCAACAAAACCAAGTCACTTTCACATTTTAACCTGAGGAACCCTTTATTTTTTTGTTATGTTCAGAAGTAAGAGAATATATCCAACCCCACCAGCTTCTCTAACTTTGCCTTCTGAAGAGGCTAAGTTTAATTAGCTTTTTGGTTTTAGAAGGCGTCCATGCTTAAGTGTCTTTTATCTCATGCCCACGTGCTGATGTTTCCGGGTGAGGTGCCTTCCTGGTGAACCTCAGAGCTGTGCCTGCATAACTGGTTTCTGCCCATGTGCCTGTGCCAGGGTCCTAGGCGACTGTATTTTCCCTTTTGAACTTTGTCCTTGAGGCTGTTTATAAGAGGTAACAGCAGAAGCTGATAGCTTTTTTTCCCATTAAAAGCAAAACTAGACACTCAAACTTTATATGTTTGTAAGTTAATGTCAGGCTCTTGATGTGAGGCTGTTGATATGGGGCTGTAGGCCGAGGTCACTTGTGTTTCTGAGCCTCTGGGGGCTTATTCAATTGCATTTTTTCTCCTCCTTTCGCTTCGATATCTAGTGCAGTTTGTAACTTGGGTCCCTTTCTGGCACACATGCTGGATTTCACACACCAGTCAGAAGCTGCTCTCCTCTTGGGTTAGGTGGAGTGGTTATCAGAGTTATTGATTTCCTTAGATTGCCCAGCTCCAGGTTAGCCCTTGCAATGGGATTGTTTGCAGTCTCCCATTGCTTTTGTGACCCAGCAGAAATCCCTTTGCCCAAATGTTTCCTAGAGATACGAGTTTAAAATGTGAGGGTTTTTAAGTCTAAATCATTCATAAACACACGTTCTCTTTGTTTTTAAGGGTGAAAAGCATCACATCACATGTTCTCTGTCATGCTCTTCTCTTATTACGTGTCCCTCTCCCAACACATGTGACCATGGATAGTGCACAGAACTAGATCTGAAACCTTTTTTAACTTCATAAGCATCTTTTGATGACCATTGTGTGCTGGGCATTGGGGTGCTGGAGATACATTGAAGTGAGATAAATTTACAGAATGGGGACTGTGCCTTGTGCAGTTTTAGTTTGGTGGCTTGTCGCTGAGGGTGAAAAGCATGGCGGACAGGGACTAAACAGCTGCTGGTGTCAGGAATGGGTGGCACCCAGCCTGGTGCGCAGGGCCCAGTACTTTGAGAGTTGTAGATGGCAAGCCCCGTGCCTATTGTGCATTGCCTTATCCACGTCTCTGAGCAATCAGTGACATAGGAATATCGGTTCATTTTTATTTGCATAGGGAAGGTCTCAAGTGACAGAATGATTTTCTCAAAATTACAGAATCAGAAAGTAGGGCAACTGGAATGCAATCCAAAAGTTGTCCGAGCCCAGAATGTGCTTCTGGTTTCGAACTTTGGTTTTATTTATGATCTCTGCACTTAAACCTCATGTGTGTGGGGGTGGGGGTTGTGCTTAGAATAGTCAACAAGGGCTTATGTGCATGGTGAGGAAGAAAAGATGCAGGAAGAGGCAGGCTGGTTATGGTGGAGAAACTTGGACAGGGCAGGAGAATGGGGGCTGCTGGTCACTTGTATAGTGTTAGAAGCAGGTATCCTTTGTTTAGTCAGTAAAGAGCCTGCCTGCCACAAAAAGCATGAAGACCTGATGTCATCCCCTAGAACTCTTGTTAAAAAGCTGGGCTTCTAATCCCAGTGCTGAGGAGGCAAAGAAAGGTCGATCCTTGGGACTTGTGGGCAAGGCAACCTAGCCTACCCGGTAAGCGCCAGGCCAGTGAGAGACCTCGTCTCAAAACACAAGGTGGACAGCTCCAGAGGAACAACACTGAGAGTTCATTTCTTCCTTCACATGTACATACATCTGCACACACACTTGCACAAACTATACACCACACACACACACATACACACACACACACACAGATGCACAAACACATACATACAAACAGAAATACACACAGATACATACAGAAAAACACAAATGTACAGACACAGATAGACATATGCACAGACAGATAAAAATACACACATAGAAACACTCAGAGACACACAGACATAGACATACACAGACATAAAGATGGACACATACACAGAGACAGAAACACAAGCAGATATAGACACACAGAAACACAGACAGACAGACAGACAGACAGACACACACACATACACACACACACACATACACACACAAGATCTTTGAGCTTTTCACTCAAACTTATTCGTGTGTGTGACTTTCTTCTTTTTAAAGGGTTTTAGGTAGCTAGTTGCCCATATATAGAAATACTGTCATTTTGTGTATTAATTTTGTATTCTGAAACTTTACTGAGTTTATTATGGTTATTCTCACATCCTTTGGGGGCAAATATTTTAAGGATATTTATGTGGTAAGATCATGCTATCAACAAGCATGTGCATTTCCTCTCCTTGCTTTCCTACTGAAATGCCTGTTATTGCCTCCTCTTGTCTAACTTTAGTAGTATGTTAGCCCTGTCTAGACATTAGTAGTGTGTTAAATATAAGTGGTGAGGACAGTGCAGTTTTCTTTCCTTACACAGCTTTATGCATAACACCTATAAACTTTCCATTACCGGGTATCTTTCTCAAGCCTTTGCTGAAGGGAATCCATAAACACTAAGATCTCAGCCAGTGAGCACTGGAGACATGTTCCTCAATTTGGGGGCCATCACATAGATGTGTAATAGAACCCGAACACAGCCCCTTGGTACGCAGAGTCAGAGAGATAGTAGGTGAATGCTGTTTTAATCTGCAAAGTTGGGGCAATTTGTTACTCAGCAATAAATAACCAATAGAGTGAGTTTGAAAAAAAAATCATGTGATCAGATTCACTCTGCAGACCAAACTGCCCTGGAACTCACAGAAATTTGCCTGCCTTTGCCTCCTGAGTACTGGGATCAAATGTATGTGTGATCACACACAGCCTAGCCAGGGCTTTTCAAATATCCTTTGGACCACATATATTAGACCAAATTTTCTTTGACAGGAGGGAATTATATTATCCATTGTAAAAAGGGAATTTAAAAAAATCCAAACTAACAACCACACACCCTAAAGTGACATGTCCAGATTTTTTAGATATAGTGTCAGACCTTGAAAGTTATTTTCAAGTGGTTTGACTTGCCCACGATTGTTTCTGTAACAAATATTTCACATGCTGTTGCATACCATCTCTGCTTCAGCCTTCTGACCAGCGTGATAAGAATACCCGTGGTACAAATAATGGGGCCTTCTACAAGAGTGGCTGAAATAACAAATTATTTTATCACACATTGAAAAATATATTTCACAAACTTAAAGAAAGAGCATGTCTGTGTGATTGTATAATGAGAACTCTGCATTCCCAGGCATTTGTAGCTGTCCCTAGCCACAGAGACAAACTGGCTAAAAAAAGAACGCTCTTATGACAAGATTGCTATCACTGTATTATCTTCCAAGCCTCCACAGAGAAGTGAAAAGTGAATTCTGGCCCCAAAAGAAACCAAGTGGGAGCAGCTCACCAAAAAGCTATGATGTAGATTTTGCCTTTTTGGAGGAGGGGGTGCGGCGGGGGGTTTGGCTGCTAGTAACTCCTCTTGACTTGGAGTGATGGAAGCAAAGCTTCCCAGGATCTTGTTCACTGTGGTGTGAAATGCCCTTGGGGTGGTGTTAACAAGAGGTAAGAGTTGGCTTTGGAAGTAAAAATGTCTTGTCTGAATGGAAGTGAGAGGTGTAATAGAGTGTGCACATGGACCCTCAGTTTGTCTGTGGTATCACAGTCTTATAATAAGAAGAGCAGTTACAAGAAAGTAGAGTCAAGCAGTCTTCCGAACCAGCGGTCTGGTGTAGGACTATCTGATCCTGAATGGCTTCAATTGAGATATATAGCATCCATGATCAGGCAAGGATGGGAAAAATCTCTAGAATTTTGAGTTGATTCCTATATCTCAAGTCTAGAATTTTGACCTGATCCCTGTATCGCAAGCCCGATTCATGGCGTTAATGAGAGTCTATCTCTAATGTGCACTATGGTGGTTAATAAGGCACCCATTTCACATGTGCAAACTCAGTTAGCATTCCTTGTGCTAATGTTCTTTCAAGGATAACTATAATAGAAATTTCTAAAGTAAGGCTGCTGATTAGAACAGTCACTTTGACCCCTGGAGCGTGAAGCCCCACGAGGGCACTGGGTGTGCTTGGCATATAACAGGATATAATATATACAGGCCATGTTATTACAGTGTGCATACTCAAGTGCTTTGGAGTAAATCATAGACACCATAATAGCAAGATCGAACCCCTGAACTAAAGAGTGTGTCTTTAAAGAGCTAGTAATTACTAGTATTAAAAGATATTTTCTGATAAAAAGTGTATTTACAGATAAATAGCTCTGTGTGTATGTGTGAGAGAGTCTGTGTGTGTGTGTGTGTGAGAGTATGTGTGTATGAAGATAACACATGCACACTTGTATGCACATGTGTGGAAGACAGAGGACAACCTTGTATCACAGTTCAAATACCATTCACCTTGTTTTCTGACACAGCACCTGTTGCTGGGACCTGGAGCTCTCTGGGCAGGATAGGCTGGCAAGCTAGTGAACGCCAGGGCTATCCACCTGTCTGTGCCTCCCTGGCACTAAGATTACAAGTGTATACCACCATGTCTTGCTGACTTCTATTCTGAGATTGACCTCTGGTCTTCATGCCGGCAAGACTATTATTTTACGGAGTGAGTTACTGTGCTAGCTGGCTCTGCGAACAGCCTCTTAAGTACTTACTTGAGTATGATTTTGGTTGTTAGTTTTTTGTGACAAGAATCTCTCTATTGTAGTATCCTTGGCTGGCCTGGAACTTGCTATATAGCCTAGTGGGCCTGAAATTCATAATCTTCTTGACTTAGCTTCCAAGTTTAGGTTACAGGTGTGGGCCACCATAGCCCATCTAAATGAGATCTTAGTCGCCTTTGGAAATGTCTTGACAGTTAATTGAACTTGGCTGCTGTAGGTGCTGTTGCTTTCCCCCTTTTGCTTCATTATTGGCTTGGGTCCAAGAACCCTGACTAGGGGGACAACAAAGGACTGAAGAAACGACTTAGACATGGTTGCAGAAATGCTGGCATCAGGTGGTCTGGGCTCTCTGATGGAGAAATCACAACACCCTGGGAACTCAGAGTATCTATTACATGCAGTTGAACAGGGAGGGAGGTGGCATTATTACATACAGATAAACAAGGAGGCAGGGTTGTTATATGCAGCTGAACGAGGAGGAGGATCTGTAGGAGCAGTTTCTGTAGAGGAGCTGTCTCCAGGTCATAAACATTCAGGAGGAGAACGCTGTGCTGGACATTTTCTGCACACATTGTCAGCATTAGCACACAGTCCCAAGCAAGGCTTTGCTGTCCCTCTGTGCCTCACCCAGGGGAGGCTTTGCCATTCCTATGGATCTGGAGTCTTTGTTATGGCTGTGCCAGGTCAGATACTACTTGTTTACTCAGGACTTCATTGGTTCCCTACATCCCCTCTTGTGTGTGTGTATGAGTGTGTGTGTGTGTGTGTGTGTGTATGAGTGTGTGTGTGTGTGTGCTGTTGGAGATCAAATTTATGGCTTTGCACATGCTCAGTATACAAGCACTCTTTCAGTGAGCTATGTCTTCAGCCTTGGATAAGATTTTAGCTATACAACGGTAAAGGAGAAGTTTGTATTGTTTGTGTATATGTGTGTGTGTGTGTATCATTTTTAAAAATTATCAGTATTTGATTTAAGTACAGTGAAGTATAAATTATAATTATATTAACATATCCCTCTTTAGCCTGTTGATGTAGCTCTTTCTGTGTGTCTCTGTGTGTTTGCCTATGTATAGATTAATGGTTTTTATTCTTTAAAAAGTTGGAATTATTCAGCCCAGCGTTTTCACTTATGGACATATTTTAACATTTTTTTGTCATTACATATTTTTTGTTGTTGTTTTTTGATGTTTTGGATAAATTTTTACAAACAGCCTAAGCTGCCATGAAGGCCTTACTTAAGCTCATGCTGGTGTCGAACTTTAGATCACCTGCCATTGCCTTCCAAGCACTGGGTTATAGGTGTGCACAGGTAAGTAGACAGTGCACATTCTTCAAAAGTTTGACAGTTTGTATGATATCCTCTTTGTGTAATAGCTTTTATTATCAATTTCTATTTTTTCCACTAGTGGAAATAGTATTGGGTCAAATCCCTAAGTGTAAATACTTCTGCACATTTCTGATTACTTCTTGGGTTAAGGCCTTCCATGTGTATCAGCAAGTTCCTTTCTAAAATAATCCTGCCAGTTCACAGCCTCTTTACCAATTCTGTTCTGGCCGTCAATGGTTTTCTTGTGAGTTGAAAGAATGACTTGACATCTTAGAATTGTCAAAGGGCTGCTTATTTTTAGCTCATTGAATTGTGAAGCTGATGCAAAATTACCAGCTTCGAGCCTCCGATTATCTACTCTGGAAATGATAACAGCTACTGATTCTGCTGTTGGAACATCATTTAGCTTCAGTGCCCGTCTGGGCTTTTTATGTTGTGTGATGTGGATATGGTTGTTCCGTGAATGATGGGTTCCTTAACTGAGAACTTTGTGTTCTATGCATACATTCTTAAAAAATGAGCATTTTAAAGTCAGTGTCCCCAAGAGAGAGGAGCAGAGGAAGAATTATCACTCCACAACATAAGTAAAAGTTACTGGCACAAGAAGAGGGTTTCTCTGTGTATCCCAGGTTGTCCTGAAACTCACTGTGTAGACCAGACTAGCCTTGAACCCAGAGATCCGTCTGCCTCTGCCTCCTGAGTACTGGGGTTAAAGACTGTTAATGCTCTTTAATCCCACTCTTGAGAGCTCAAATCAGGAGATACAGGTGAGTTAATGCATTTGATGCCATGAAACGGCTACTTCATTTTTACTATTTTATTCATTTATTTTATTTTTTCCATCATTGCCTCCCTCTCTCCCCTCTTTCCAGTCTTAACCTTACAAATGCTTCTCCCCATTACCCCCTCCCTTTTCAGAGAAGGAAACTTTTCTTGGGTACTACACCCCCGGGGCATCTAGTTACAGCAGGACTGGACACATCCTCTCCCACTGAGACCCAACCAAGCTGTCTAGGTAGGGGGAAAGGGATCCATTGGCGGGGAACAGAGACCAAGAGAGCCCCCACTCCACTTGTTAGGGGACTCACATGAAGACCAAGCTGCACCTTTGCTACAAATTTGCTAGGATGTCTAGGTCCAGCCCTGTATGCTCCCTGGTGGGTGGTCCAGGCTCTGTGAGCTCTCATAGTCCCAGGTTAGTTGACTCTGTGGATCTTCTTATGGTGTCCTTGATCCTTCTGACTTGCTCACTTCTATTCCCCACTCTTTCACAAGACTCCCCAGACTCTGCCTGGTGTTTGGCTATGGGTCTCTGCATCTGCCTCCATTTATTGCTAGATGAAGCCTCTCAGGAGACAGTTTTGCTAGGTTTCTGTCTGCACGCATAGCAGAGTATCATTAATAGTGTCAGGGGTTGGCTCTCTCACGTGGGATGGGTCTCAAGTTGGGACAGTTATTGGTTGGCTGTTACCTCAGTTTGTGCTCCATGTTTATCCCTGCACATCTTGTAGGCGAGGCAAATTTTGGGTTGCAGGTTTTCTGGTGGATTGGTATCCTCCTCCCTCCTGGAATTCCTGCTTGTGTACAGAAGATAGCCACTTCAGTATCTATAACCCTCTCTGGTAGGAATGTCATCTAAGGTCAAAACTATAAACTCCTCTTATCTTCTTCCATCCCGGTCTCCAGCTAGTCACCAGAGGTGACCCCTCCCCTGCTGATTTCCACTCTTACTTCCAGGTCTCTCTTGCCCCACCACCTCCCACACCTGATCATCATCCCCGTTCCCCTCCTCACCTCCTCTCCTACTCATGTCCCTCCCTCCATCCACCTCTGATGACTATTTAATTTCCCCTTCTGAGTGAGATTTGATCATTCTTCCTTGGGACCTCCTTATTCCCAGTTTCTTTGGGTCTGTAGATTGTAGCATCGTTGTCCTTGAACTGATTAGTACAGGAGACAACTTCCTGAACATAATAGCAGTGGCGTAGGCTTTAAGATCAACAACTAATAAACAGGACCTCATGAAACTGAAAAGCTTTTGTAAGACAAAGGACACTGCCAGTAGGACAGAATGGCAGCCTTACATATTAGGAAGATCTTCACTAACCCTACATCCGATAGGGGGCTAACATCCCAAATTTATAAAGAACGCAAGAAATTAGACACCAAGAAATCAAATAACCCAATTTAAAAATGGGGTACAGAGCTTAACAGAGAATTCTCAGTAGAGGAATCTCAAATGGCCAAGAAGCACTTAAAGAAATGTTCAGTGATCTTCGTTATCAGGGAAATACAAGTCACAACGAACCTGAGGTTCTGTCTTACTCCCATCAAAATGGCTAAGGTCAAAAACTGAAGTGAGAGTACATGCTGGTGAGGATGTGGAGCAAGGGAAACACTCCTCCATTGCTGGTGGGAGTGCAAATTTCCACCTTGGAAATCAATTTGGTGGTTTCTCAGAATATTGAGAATAGTTGTACCTCAAGAACCAGCTATACCACTCCTGGGCATATACCAAAATTATGCTCCACCATACCACAAGGGCACTTGCTCCACTATGTTCATAACAGCTTTATTTGTAATAACCAGAAACTGGAAACAACCTAGATGTCCCTCAACTGAAGAATGGGTAAAAAATATAGGTATATCTACACAATTGGAGTACTAGTTAGCTATCAAAACCAAAGCTATCTTGCAGGCAAATGGATGGAACTTGAGAATATCATCCTGACTGAGGTAGAAAGACACATATGGGATGTACTCGCTTATAAGTGGATATTAGTTATAAAGGAGGTTACTTCTTAACAATTTACTTCCAGATAGGTCTGTCTTCTTGCATGGCCCTTCCCTATCAGGTCTGCTCACTCTGTTGCCACTAGAGTCTTAGTCTACTGAAACACAGCCTTCCCCAGCAAAGAAAAGTGAGTATTCTGTGAGTTATAATTTTTTTTTTTCTGACTATAATGCCTAGGAACCCCAAATCCCTGGATGGCTCATTTGAATTCATCTGTTTGTACTAACTTTGCTTACCACCATAGCTTTTGGGAATCCCTTAAATCAGCAAGCTGCAATTCTGAGATGTTTTGTCTTTGGAAGCAAGGAAAATTCTGGGAATTTAAACTCTTGTCTGGAAGGATAGAAAGTGTTTTCCTGAGGTTCACATGTGTGTGGGGTCACTGTTTGTATGATGGTAGGAGAGACCATGCATGCATACATGGTGTAACAATGAGTGATGCTGACCTGGCCATGAGTTAGGAAACCCAGGATCTGTTTTGGCCAAACTCTGATAACCATGTTGTTCATTCTGCTTTCTCTGATCTAAACTACCATTTTCTGTAAAATTAGATTGAATTAATTAAGTAATTTTAAATTCTAAAATTATATCTCTTTTTTATTCTTTCTTACCTCTTGTTATTTCTAAACATTTTTTTCTGTCTGTAAATCTTTAAACTTGCATAAAAATTAAGTAGTTTTAGGTATGTAGGGATTAAAGAGCACCAGAGAAAGTCATTTAAGAAGTAGATGGTTAAAGGTTGAGGAGACAACAAAGTATTAAAAATGAGAAACCTGCTCATAAAACACTAGTTAGCAGGAAAGGCAGTGAACATGCATTAGGGGATTTTATAATTTTATATTACAGTCCTGTTCATATGAGCCAAACTGCATATTATAAATATGTGTAGGCCTTTGAAATGCTGGTCCCAGTAATAGAGCAAGATGGCTTCTTTCTAATCTATACTTTCCATAAACACAGTTTAGAAACACTAGAGAAACCAGATAAAATAATGATAGTAGCTGTGATCAGTGGTTGCACACCATGATCCAAGCACTTGGTAGTTTCACAGTCATCCTTGCAATAGCCTGGAAAAGGGCTGCAGTTATTCCTACCTTTCCCTACTACAGATGTGGAAATGAATGGCAGCATATAATGCTGCAATTTGAATCCCATTCTCTTAGCTGCCGGGGTGAAGACAGAAGTCTAGGCTAGGAGATAAGACAGTGGCCCAGCTGCAGCAGCGTCAGGTGTACCTATGACCTTGAAGCAGACAGTTGTCAGACTGCAGAGGTTGTGCCCTTGCCTTCTTGCTCTTATGTTGCTGGGTTTTTTTTTTTTTTTTTTTTTTTTTTTTTTTTTTTTTTTTTTTTCCTAATGCTCTTCTGTTCTACTCAACTGGGCACTGGAACATCCATGAGCTGAGTTTTCTCGACTGCCCTAGATCAAATCTTCTATCACTGTGTTAGTTTTCTGAGCCTGTACACTCATTCTGTTGTGCAAAATTCAAATATACAAAGAACGGAAAAAGAAGATTGTGGCCACCATAAATTGTTACCTTCTAGATACAGACTGAGGCAGCTACAGAACTTAAAGCTGAAGCAGACTGATCCAAGATGCACCCTCTCCAAAAAAAGAAGAAAGGAAGGAAAAAGGCAAGGAATACAAAAAGGAAGTAAGGAAAAGAAGGAAAGGAAGGAAAGAACGGAAAAAGAGTTTGCCTGATGTGTGGGCTGAATGCTAACCACACCGTAGCAGAGGTACAGATCTTCTGTAGATCAAAACAGCACTTGTAGGTTCCAGCTTGTTCTCGGCTAAGCTCTTTGATCCAAAGACCAGAAAAATCCTAGCACCCAGCTCAGCTCAGGAGTTCAATTCAGAGGTATAGGAGTGGCTCCTTGATTGAAAGGTAACTTCATTTCTTACTGGTAGACCAGTAGTCCACCTGCAGTTCTGTGCTTACATTGTGCTGCATACTTCTTGAAAGCTCTCTGGGTTCCCGATATGTGGAGTTGTTTCTCTTCAGTATATTTTGAGGGATGATCTCTCTCTCTCTCTCTCTCTCTCTCTCTCTCTCTCTCTCTCTCTCTCTCTTTCTCTCTCTCTTTTCCTTATTTCTCTTCCTTCCTTCCTTCCTTCCTTCCTTCCTTCCTTCCTTCCTTCCTTCCTTTCTTTCTTTCTTTCTTTCTTTTGACAAGGTTTCTCTTGTGTAGCCCTGGTTGTCCTGAAACTTGCTCTGTGGACCAGGTTGGCCTTGAGCTCACAGAGATCTGCCTGCTCCTGCCTCCAGAGATCTGGGAGCTGGGATTAAAGGCATATGCCATGACTACTCAGCTGAGGGTGGGGCAGGGTGTGTGATTTCTTTCTTTCTTTCTTTCTTTCTTTCTTTCTTTCTTTCTTTCTTTCTTTCTTTCTTTCTTTCTTTCTTTCTTTCTTTCTTTCTTTCTAAAATTATGTATGTGAGTACACTGTAGCTGTCTTCAGACACCCAGGAGAGGGCATCAGATCTCATTACAGATGGTTATGAGCCACCATGTGGTTGCTGGGAATTGAACTCAGGACCTCTGGAAGAGCAGTTAGTGCTCTTAACTGGTGAGCCATCTCTCAGCATCTCTAGATGATTTCTTATCTAGCCTCCTATTCTGTGGTAGTGTGTGTGTGTGTGTGTGTCTAGATAATGCTAATTAAAAACTTCCTGGGTTCCTGGTTGTGTGGACTTGTTACTTTTGGGTTCTTTGTCTCTTCTTAGGGGATGACTTCTTAGGTAGATTTCTACTCTGTGGTAGGAGTTCATCTTTTGGTGCTGGACCCCTACTGTTGTGTCTACTCTTTGAGGGACCTTAGCACTGGTCAGAGCACCTGGAAGGGGATCTGGAAGAGGCTTCTGTGTGTTCTTGTTCAGGAACAAAGGAGTGTTGTGTCTAGTGACTCTGAGTTTGTTGGAGTATGTCTTTTTGTGACCTTCACAAGTTGTTTGTTTTGAATTCTACTTGCTGTCTGGGATTTGGCATTTGACTCACGCTAGACCTTAGCTATCTGTCTTCCTTGGAGATGGCTTGAACAGCTTTTATTTCTTCCCTTTCTTTCTGCATCAAATCCTTCCTCCCTTCTAGTTTCTCCTTTCTCTCCTACTCTTTCTGGATTTTTGTTGCTGTTATTACTATTGTTTTGTTTTGAGACAGTGTCTGCATACCCTAGACTGGTCTGGAATTTATTATATAGAACAGGGTGACCTTGAATTCATAATGATTCTCCTGCTTCAGCTCCCCCCAATACTAAGTCTACAGACACAAGCTGCCTGTCACATGTGATCTTAAACTGTTTTTTATTTTTTATTTTTTAATTTTTTCCCCAAATTTTTTGAGCAAAGAAATGGTGTCTTTTGCAGTTAATTAATTTCTTTCATATTGATACCAAGCTTAAGTAGAATTTAAAGGGTATACTTAATTTTTTTTTATCAGTGACCTGTAGTGGGATATAGCTTTTGTTATTTTTAAAGATACTTAATTTGTCAAAACCTTGACTTTTTAAAATTAGTCTCTAATCTTTTCCATATGTCTGAAATAGTTAAAATTCAAAGAAATTATGACATTTCTTCTCCCAAAGACTTTTTAAATCTTTTACACAATTTTTACGAGGCTTGTTTAAAACTGTTTCTAAGTCTAGTACATGAACTGAATAACTAGTTCCTATTTTAAGTTGGATTCTTTGTAGAGTCATTCATGATAATCTCCTGCCCAGAGTAGCTGTATGACCTTGGACAAGCCATTAAAATCTCTGTGTCTCATTTTCCTCATCTGTAGAATGAGGATAGTATTGGTTCTTACTTCCTAGAGTCCTTGGGAAGAGTAAATGAGTTATATAAAACAACACAGGTCAGGACTTGGGACAAGGCAAATGATCGGTTGTTGGTTTGTCATCATTTAAAAAGCAAAGTGCAAGACAGTTAAAAGCAAAAACTTATTTTCCCCATTATAGCACTGTAGACAGTGTTTAGTGGTTATAATGAGCCTGTCTTTGGAGTCAGTCTGACCTGGGTTTAAATCTTGTAGCCCAGCCATTCTCTGGGTGACATTTGAATAATTCTGTCTACCTCATGAGCATGAGAATCACAAGCAAGTGTAATGAAGCACTTCAAATACCTTGGCTTACAGGAAGTGAGCATAAGTGGTCATTGTCGTCTTTATGTTAAAGCCCAAATTGGAGGCATTTGCCCTCTGAGCTCCCAGAGTTGCTCCCTGAGTCTGTGCACTCCGGATGTGTGGTGTGGCCTCCATGGAACAGAGAGAGTCTGCCATAACTTGTTGAGTAACTATGGAAGACTGTATCAAAATAAAGAAAATTGGAGAAGGTACTTGTATGGTGTATAAGAATGTATAACTACAGGCCAGACGGTGGCCATGAGGAAAATCGGTCTTGAAAGTGTGGAAGGAGCACCTAGTTCTGCAATTGGGGAAATGTCTGTGAAAAGAACTTTGCCATCCAAATATAGTCAGAATTCAGGCTGTGCTCATGTAGGACTCCAGCTTGTATCTAAGTTTTGAGTTCCTGTCCTTGGATCTCAAGAAGTCCTTGGACTTTATCCCTCCTGGTCAGTTCCTAGATTCCTTATTCATGAAGAATTACCTGTCTAAAACCTCCTGGGGACTGTGTTTTTCACTCCCCGAAGAGTTCTTCACAGAGACTTGAAAACTCAAAATCTATTGGTTGATGACAAAGGAGCAATCAAACTGGCTAGTTTTGGCCTTGACAGGGCATTCAGAATACAGATAAGAGTGTGCATTCATGAGGTAGTGACACTATGGTACTATCTTTGGAAGTGTTGCTGGAATCAGCTTGTTACTCAATCCTGCTTGACATCTGGAGCACTGGGACCATATATCTCTAGAACTGACAACTAAGAAGCCACTATTTGGTGGCGATTCAGAGACTGGCCAACTTTTCAGGATTTTCAGAGCTCTGGCAACTAACTCCTAACAACCAAGTTTGGCTGGATGTGGAGTCTATGCAGGACTACAGGAACACATTTTTCAAGCGGAAGCCAGGGAGCCTCGCATCCCATGTCAAGAATCTGGATCAACAGCTCTGATTTGCTCTCAAGAAACTAGTCTATGATCCTGCCAACCAAACAGATTTTTGGCAAAATATCCCTGAAGCACTCGTGCTTTGATGAGTTGGACAATCAGGTTAAGAAGATGGAGCTTTCTGTGGCATTCCTTGCCTGCTGTGGCAGGGGAAGATAGTAGCATTTGCTGTTGGCTTTCTTCTTCCTATCTTCTTCTTTTCTTTTGTAATCTAACATCTGGACTTTTCCTAATTTTATACGTATAACTTAATTAACATGTAAATATTATTCTATATAATTTAAATATAATAATTCTGTATATGTGCTTTTAAAAAAGCACAAATTGGAGTCAGGCTTGGTGGTATTTGCTTGTGATCCTAGCACTCAGGATGCTGAGGCAGGAGAATCATGCCTGTATTACATAGCAAACAAAACCAAAAACATGCTAATGACCCAAATTGGCACATTTTCATCCAGTTTTATATGCAGTTTTCAAACATTGATGTCCACAGTATTAATACAGTTATACATCTTTTAAAAAAATAACATTTTATCACAAATGCCTTTTACACTAACTACATAAACTTCAAAGCCATCATGTTCATTTCTGTATAATGTTTAATTAAGTAGTTATAACTTACTTTGCTCTTTAGTCCTGAATATCGAAGTTCTTTCTAATTCACAATCTTACTCAATGTTACAGTGTTACAAAGTGACACAAGGTGAAACAGCTTCAGGTTAGAACCTTTCATGTTTACAATACTATCTTAGAAAAAAGATTAACTGAAGAATTCCTACATATGTAACTGTTTCCCTGGTCTTTGTGAAGTTTCATATTTCTTATTGAGCCACTTCTAGATGGCATGTACTACTTTATCCTAAGGACCCAGAGATTCCTCAGGGTTCAGTGGCTATTTATTGACTTAATGAATATATTGTTGTATTATTTCCCAGGAATGGTAAGAATTTTATGATTCTATTCTATTTTAAATTACTATTAAGCCAAAGTAATTTCTTTTCAAATATAGAAACAATGGGATGATAACAAAACCATTAAGCAAAATATTTTACCCCAATATTTTGCTTATAGCTCTTTTATTATTATCTACTGATTTTTAGTTAGTAGACAAAGGAATGGTTTTCACCATGGTATTTTCATACCTGCGTATGTATATATTTTGTTACTATTGGGGCCCCCACCATCTTCTGTGCCCATTCCTACTTCTATCCTCTTATTGGGCCCCTTTACCCTGTAAGTCATCCCTTCTGCCTTCATGTCAGATTTTGCTAACCTTTTTTGGTCCCCACTTTAGGCTTTTTTCTTCCGTGTGATAGTCTCTCTATTACTTTATGGGCTTCATGCACACATAAACCTAAATACATGCATGTAATTTAAATCTATATTCTACATATGAGATAACACATACAATATTTGTCTTTCTGAGTCTGGCTTTTGCTTCCCACCATGATCTCCAGTTCCATCCATTTTCCTGAAAATGTTCATGTTGTTCTTCTTTATGGCCATGTAAAGCCCTGTTGTATGTGTGTACCAGGTTTCCTTTTTTTCAGTCGTCTGCTGAATGGGCCTCTAGGCTGTTCCCTTACTTCCATGAATTGTAAACAGTAGACATGGATATGCAAGTAACTCTGCAGTGTGATGACTTGGGAGCCAGAGGATTTGGTGAGACTAGGTGTGTTTTATGCTCAGCATGGTGCTGCAGAGCTCTTAGCCTGCCTGCTGAGGACCAGTACTTCCTATGACCAGATTCTAGTTCTGTCCCTGTTGTCGTTGACCAGTGCTGTGACTTAATGAATGCTGGTTCGCATCACTGAGCATCTCTTTGAAGTGATGTAACCGGCAAGTGAAATGCACTCCCTAAATGTAAAGATGTTCAAGGTGCATCTTTGGTGGCATTTTCTGTGGTCCACTGAACACTGACGGAAGGGAACTTTGTGGTTTCAGAGGTTACCACTTGTCTTTAGGCCACAGGAAGAGCGGAAGGTTAAACATTGCTAATACAAGCATGCTGTGTGCCAGTAGCTTCACATGTCTCATTTAATCTTTAAAGGTAACATTACAAAGCAAAATGCTCCTTCTGTTCTCTCTACCCCGTTCCAGGCAAGGAAATACATTTTTTTTTTTTTTTTTTTTTTTTTTTTTTTGAGGTAAGTGCTCATTGTGGAAACAGCTGGAGAAATCCAGGTTAAAATTCTATCTAGGTCAGCTACTCAATAACCATGTGGCCTTCAGTCTCCCACTCCGAGACTGTTTCCTTCCTTCCCTAAAAATAATGACAGCAAAAGTAGCTCACCTCATAGGACTGTTGAGAACATTAAAAATGTGGGTGAACCAGAGGCTTGTAGTCAGTTCATAATAGATTGATTGTAACCTTGAGGTTGCTGAGACTTCCTGAGATGGGCTTTTTTACCAACATATGGCTTCAGGAAATGACACTTTGTTCAAAGGAAACACCTGATTTGAAGACATGCATGCAAATATTATTGATTAACACAGAAGTATGAATATGGGCAGGAGTAGGGCTGGAACAAAAGGAGAATTATCTAGGAATCCATTGGATTTATTTATTTCCTGGGCAACTGTTAGGTTTATGCATTCTGTTAGGGACAATTCATTGATAAAATAGACACTGTGGCTCTCCATTTTGTCTCAGAGTGAGGAAGGAAAGTGGAGAAGCTGTACTTTGGTTTAAGTTTGATGAACAGGAAAAAAAAGGCAATAAAAGGAACTTGACAGAAGCCTTGTTATTTTTTCATTTGTCACAACAAGAGTAGGTAATGGGCTTCACTGGTGCCAGACACTAAAGTCACTCTCTGCTGGAGGATGAGAGAGAGTCCCTTGTAATTAGGACCAACACGGAATTACCAGTAGTGAACTTGTCCCATGGATGGAGCCTTCTAATCGGATACGGATGTTCAGTTGAGGGTTGGTCCCAGTTGGGGTGTGGCTCTGAGTGAGAAGCTGGCCTTGATTAGTGGTGAAAGAAAGCTGTGTTTCACATGAAGTTCAAATCAGGAGAAATAAAATTATGTCCAGAACTCATTTCTAGACAGTCAAAATTAAGGCAGATGGAATCTTGTTGGAAGGTGGAGAAAGAAAGTGGTAACAGAAGTGTACCAGAGACTTGCTGCTTGTCGTGTTGGGGTTTGTACGGAAAGGGCTGTGGAAACGGCAGTGCCAGGTGTTCTTCTGTTTGACTTTAGATTTCTCTAAATCAAATGGACCATGTTTCAACCCTTTGCTGAGGATTTCCTTTATGGTTTAGAAAATATAAAGTCTTTCCCATGTTTTAGACTTTATTATTTGGGGGAACTTATTATTTCCGGTTGCAAGTTGTAAGAGTTAAATATTCTCCTTGAGGAGAGAAAAAGATTAATAATATGAAGCAGAGGTATCCAAATCATTGTCACAGTTAATGTTATGCAGTCACACCTAAAGACTTGGTGTGATTAATGAAAACAAAAATGAATCTTACCGAAGAACGTAACAACTAGTATGGGAAAATTATTTCCAAGCTCTTGTATCTGACTAGTCCTATTTGAAAAGTATTGTACTTGAGATAATTTGTAGATGTGATTAGATATTGACTCATATATTAAAATTCATGACATTTTGTTTGGGAACAGGACTAAAATATCTGATTTGTTTATCAGAATTTTCGAGCCATAGTCAACAGGGGAGGGAGAAAAGCTCTTGGTACACATCCAGCCTTGTAATAGGCTTTTCACACGTTCATTTGAACTTCCAGCCTAGCTGAATTTCAGGCTCTTCTGCTTGAGTCAAATGGAGGCTCTGTTTCTTAGTTACTGTGTGGGTTTGGACGGGATGTTGAATGTCTCCGAGCTTTGGTGTCACCCTCAAACACAAATAACAGCCCTTTAGGGCAGATGGGAGGTAGAAGTGTTTGTTCTGGGAAGGTTCGCACACTGTGTTTGGCACTCAGCGTGGGCTAATACATCTTTCTTATTGTTATTTGGTCCTATTCCAGTTTTGTAGGTGAAGCTAGCTCTAAGTGGAAATGAGCTGGGCATCCAGTTAAAAGGTGCTTTGTTGTGATAAAATATCTCTTTCTGGAGAGCTTTGCTGAGTGTTTCTCTTCTATTTTGATGAGAAAGCTGAACACAGATAGCTTCTCGCTTTCACCACTCCCTTCCTCATGTCTGTCTCTCCCTCCTTTCCTTCACAAATGATCCCCATCCTATCCGGTTCTAGTGTCGCTGGGATTCAGCAGCAGATACCCATAGCATCTTTCTTTGATCTCATGGAATACACCTTCTTCTCACTGGGAGTGACAGACAAGGCAAGGTATTTTAGAAGCTTGAGGATTGATGTATAAGTGCTATAATGACAGTGGGGCCTGGTGATTTGATCTAGGACTGGCTGGGTTGTGTAAGTAGGGGTGGCCGTGGGAGGAGGTGTTCTCTGAGGAGCGGCTACGTCAGTTGAGCGGTGAATGGTGCAGAGAGCTAGGATTGCTTCTCAGAGAGACCAGGCAGTGAGAAAGAAGGCACTGGCAGGTTTCTGAATAGGAAGCTGGCATATGAGTCAAAGGAGAATGCAGAAGGCTGTGGCTGAAAGACTGGGATGGAAATGGGCTGGGCAGAGCCTGGCAAGCATGACAAGGACCACAGGTCATGTTGGGAGTTGAGACAGCCAAGTTTTATTAAGCAAGATGATTCTGAACAAGTTCTACATAACCCATCTTAATGGAAAATGGGAGTTGAAAGGAGTAAATTTGATGCAAATATTTTCGTTCAGTGTTCAGCAGTTTATAATGTAAACTTCAGGATTGAAAAGTAATCATTGGGCTGGAGAGATGGCTCAGAGGTCAAGAGCACTGACTGCTCTTCCAGGGGTCTTAAGTTCAATTTCCAGCAACCACATGGTGGCTCACAACCATCTGTAATGGGCATCCGATGCCACCTTCTGGTGTGTCTGAAGACAGCGACAGCATACACACATACACTAAATAAATAAATAAATCTTAAAAAAAAAAAAAAAAAGAAAAGAAAGAAAAGTAACTGTTGACTAACTCTCAGTATTTGTTAGCTAATCCAGATTTCCCCAGACCTAGTGTGTCCTGCTGGCGCCCTTCATGCATCTCTTCCTCCTCTCATCCTTCCGTCCTTTCCTTGTTTTGTCTCATCATCTCTGAGGCAGCTCTTGTGATGCTGAGCTTCCCGCCCACACCTCAAGGATGCTGAGCATGAGACAGACTCCTTGAGGGCAGATCACCTCAGACTCATTGTAGCATATTCACAACTTGTAAGCTGAAAAGTTTTACAGCCCATCAGTATTGAGCACCTACTGTGTGTTAAAATTCTACCCAAGATACTGGGATTAAAACATAAGCAAAATTTCTTTCTTAGCTGAGTCCCTTGGCATCTCATCTAAAGTGGTAGGAATGCAAATTGGTGATTGGTGGGTTAGCTGGTAGGTCCATTCATTCATTCCATGGACAGTTACGGTGTCTTCTGCGTCCCGAGGCTGTATTCTTTCACAGGATGCATTCTTGTTTGTTTGTCTTTTTATTATTACTCTATGTGTGTTGGGGGTGTGTGGAAGTTGGGGGTTGGGGATATCCCATGCTATGGCATGTATGTGGAAGTCAGGACAAGTTTGTGAAGTAGTCTCAACACCTTTTACTTTAGTTATAAGGATCAGGATTTCGTGGCAAGTGTTTTTGCCTGCTAAGCCCCACCATCAGCCCCCCCCCTTCTCTTGTTCAACACTGAGTCTCATGTATCTCAGACTGATTTTGAAATTGCTATGTAGCCAGAGATGACCTTGAATTTCCGTCCCCCTTTCCATTACCTCCTGTGTGGTGAGGTTGCAGCCATATGCCACTACACTTGATGTTTAAGCAGTGCTGGGGACCAGCTAAGCTACTTCATCAGCCCCAGAGGATTAAGAAAGATTCCGAAGAAGTATGCTATTTAATTACAGGGTGTTTACTGTAAACTAGTGTTTTAACACTAGGAATCTCAGTAATCAGATTAGACTCAATTTTAACACCAAAACAAGTCTATGTTGCTGTCTTTATTCAAAGAGAAGTCAATTGAGGCATGAAGAATTTTAAATTTTGCACTAAGTTTCACAGCAAGCTTGGATATGACCCAAATGTCTTCATTAGGAGAGCATTAGTCAATGTCAGTATTATTTGTGGCTACCTAGGAGGTTTTATGCACTATTGTCTCTTCCAGGAAAAAGTGGCACTAAGGATGGGAAAGAGTGGGTGTGGGTGGGTGGGGCACCAGGAACTTGAAAAGTGGGAAGTATAGTCAACCTGTTTCCTTCTCTGTTCTGTCCGGTTCCCTGTGCTAATTGTTTAACAGTGAGAGTGCTGTGCGCAGCTCCCTGCCCCATGCCTCTTCCTGATCTTCTGTGCTCCCTCTTTTCTCTCTCTGGGAGCTGTGACTCATAACCGGGCTTTGTAGTTTTCATCTCTCCTCCTCCGGTTGCTCTCTCAGATCCGTCTCTCCTTGCATGACTGACCTGCCCTTCCCATATCCTTTCATACCCCCATTCCTCTGTACGTTACAACACTTCTCAGAGATAATCTCATCTTCCAGTTGTTTTTCACTCTTCCATGAAACCAAGGACCCTGTGTGGGGCCATCTTGTCCAGTTGGATCTTGATGCGGCTGGCTGCATCCTCATACATGTTGTGGCAGCTGGTACTATGGATAGCGTGTTAATTAGGCTTTCTGTTGTGGTGATAAAATACTATTATTGAGCAAAGCAACTTGGGGAGGAAAAGGTTTATTTCATTTCCACTTCCATATCACAGTCACATCATTGGAAAAAGTCAGGGCAGGATCTCAAGGCAGGAACCTGGAGGCAGGAGCTAATGCAGAGGCCGTGGAGGAGTGATGCTTACTGGCTTGCTTCTCGTGACTTGCTCAGTTTGTTTTTGTACATTCCAACACAACTTGCCCAGGGATAGCATCCACCCATCAATCAAGAAAATACCCTATGGCTTGTCTATGTAATTTTTTTTTAAATTAAATTAAATCTATTTTAATTATTAACTTTACATCCGGTTCACCACCTTCACAATCCTTCCTCGCTCTCATGCCCCCTCTTTTCTGAGTGGATGGAGGCTTCCCTGAGAACCCCCCACTCCACCTCTACCCCAGCACTTCAAGTCTCTGTGAGGCTAGGACTTTCCTCTCCCTGGAAGCCAGACAGGGCAGCCCAGCCAGAAGAACATATCCCATGTACAGGCAACTGCTTTTGGAATAGCCCCACTCCAGTTGTTTGGGACACACAAGAAGACGAAGCTGCACATCTGCTACGTATGGGCAGGGAGGCCTAGGTCCAGCCCTGTATGTTCTTTGGTGGTTCAGACTCTGGAAGCCCCAGGGGTCCAGGTTAGTTGACTTTGTTGGTCTTCATTCTTATGGAAGCATCTTCTCAAGTGAGATTTCCTCCTCTCAATAACTCTACCTGTGTCAAGCTGATAAAAAATTTAGCTCACACAGGCAGTATTTGCTCCAAAGCCATGAACCACAAGAAGGAGTTATCTCCAGTGGGGTCTTTGACACCAATTTTTTTCTATTGCTGTGATAATTAAGTGAGCAGCTCTCTTATTAAGAGCTCTGCATGGGCATACCTCTGGGGAACTGCTCCGATGTCTGTAATTTTGTAAGGTCTAATATGACTCCCTTTGGAGCCTCCCAGGTAAATCAGAGCTTCCTAGGGGAGTGACAGCTTGATTATAAAATAAACACACTGTCTGCAGTTAGCCATCTTAGGGTTTGACCTTTCCTGAAGACTCACTTTGGTCTTGCAGTGATAATCACCAATTTCTCAGAAGCAGAGTGGGCTCGTTGGGAAGGGTTTTGAAAGTGAAAGGCTCCATGACTATAGAGTGGAAGGAGTTTTAGGCATCGCTGTCCTGGCACTAGGGACACATGGCCCTGAGGTGCCTTAGTTGCCTGTGCTTTGATAAATGGGGGAAGATCCTCTAGTAATAGAGGAAAAGAAAACATTCTGAAAGTAGGGAGATAATAAAATCAAGCTGCTTTATGCTTTGTCAGTCCAAAAAGCTTTTAAGGCACATCTAAAAGGTGGATGCACTTAGTGTTTGCTCTGCATGCGGGCCTCGTTGTGTGATAAGGAGGATAAATTTAGCCTCTTTAACTCTGTTCCCTTGGGGGTGAAATTTGAGAACTAGAATAAACTTTATTTGAAACTTCTATCAACGGGGGCTTTGGCCCCTCCTTTCCCCACCTCTGGCCTTCACTCTCCCTTCTCTGTATCTAACTGTTCTTAAGAGTAAAGTGGTGCGAGGGGGAAAGAGGGAAAGAAAAATCAACTGTCACATTGTGAACATAATTGATTCAATAAATAACGTCTTTGAATTCCCAGGGCAAACCTCAGAATCTTTATTTACGTCTATTAGTGGCCCAGTAAGTGGTGGAGGTCTTAATTTAGACGGATGGGATGAATCATAGCTTAGTTCTCCCTTCCCAAGGAAGATCGTGCTTTCCTTATTTTGAAGACATACCGTCTGGATGTGCATGCACCCTGAAAAACTAAAAAGTTTGAAAAAGAATTTATGAAAAAAAGTTTTCATTCTTCCTGGAGGTGAAAGGACATTCAATTATTTAATGGGATTGTTGGAACAAGAATAAAATTGAAACAAGGAAGAAAATTCTTTGTCAATTCTATCAGGGCAGGGATTTTGTCTTAGCTATTCAGCATTTAATATCCAGTGCACATAGTAGGCACATGAAAAATGTCACCACTGTTGTTGAATAAATGAATAAATGAACAGAAGTGAATATCATCCTGGTCTGGTTCTTAGAGTCTACTTGGATTTTATCCTACTACTTTTTACAACGCTGGTCCCCACTTCTTTCTCCCCAGGGATTTAAAGCACTAGCTTCTCTTCCTCCTCCTCCTCCTCCTCCTCCTCTTCCTCCTCCTTTCTTAGATTTATTTTTAGTTATGTATGTGTGAGATTGTACATGCATATGACTGCAGGTGTCTGAGGAGTCCAAAAAAGTGTGTGTTGCAGGAGGTTGAAGGCTGCCTGGTGTAGGTGCTGGGACTTGAACCTAGGTCCTCTGCCAGAGCAGCTAGTGCTCTTAGCCAGTCCTCCATCTCTTCAGCCCCAACAGGAGATTAGTTTTAAAAGTACAATTTGAGCGAACATCTCCGGGTATGATTAAGGAGAACCTGTTTCATCATGTCCAGATGAGTGGAGTCGGAAGGGATTGTAGAGATGTTACAAAGGTACTGTTTACAAATTTTTGTGAATTGCATCTTGTAATCACATGAATTGTGTTATGAATGTATAGATCCAGGCTGTCACTGTTAGGGCTAAGGAGCCTCTAATCTTCTATAGATGGTCCTGGTTGGTTTGGTATGCTAGAAATAGCATTAATTCAGTTGGCCTCAAAGTCCGCTGGCCTTTGTAGTCTAAGGCATTTCTTGGTAAAGGTGACCGTCTTAAGATACCCAGCAGGAAGACTGTGAGCTGCAAATAGGATGCAAGTCTCCTGACTCTGATGACTATGCTACTGGTTCTGTGGTTTGCTGTACTGGTTCATCTGATGAGCCATGCTTCTCAGCCTCTGTCTGGGTCCTTTAATGCTGCTTCTCTCTAAAGCTGCAGCATTTTCTGGGGTGATGACTCTGGCACAACTGGAAAGACCTTCAGGATTATATGCCATTTATTTTGCTTTCATATTAATATGTGTGTATGTGTGTATATGTATATATGTGTGTTTCTGTGTGTGTATTTGTATATGTGTGTGTTTGAATGTGTGTTTCTGTGTGTGTGTATTTATATATATGTGTGTTTGAATGTGTGTTTCTGTGTGTGTATTTGTATATATGTGTGTTTGAATGTGTGTGCTTCTCTGTGTATGTATTGTGTATTTGTGTATATGTATGTGTATGTGTGTTTGTGTGCGTGTGTATATGTGTTTGTGTATTTGTGTATATGTGTGTATGTGCGTGTTTGCGTATGTATGGTGTTTGTTCATGTAGGTATGCATATGTACATACAAGGTTAACGTATGTGTTCATGCATGTGGATGCCAGAGGTTCTTGTTAGGCATCCTCCTTTATCATTTTCCACCACATCTTTTTGAGATGGGTCTCTATTCGAACTCAGAACCCATGGATTTGCTAGAATGGCTAGACAACTCCATGTATCCATCTGTCTCTGTTCCTTTGCCTCACAGGGAATATAGATGTGTGGTTGACTTCCTTCCTTCCTTCCTTCCTTCCTTCCTTCCTTCCTTCCTTCCTTCCTTCCTTCCTTCCTTATTGCTTTTGGTTTTATTATTTTGGTCGTTTTAAAGAAGTAAAGAAGTGTTGGGAGTTTGAATGCAGGTCCGCATCTGTGCATACTCCTCACTTTCCCTGTGCAGGTGTCTCTCCAGCCCCTAAGATATTTTACTGGGTTCCCCAGTGATGCTTTTGAGTCCTTCCAGTCCCTACCTCTTGGCTCACACAAACACCAATGGCATGTCCTAGCCTTTCTTCTGTAGGCCCATGCAGCATTGCCCAGTCCTGCTTTACCTTAAGGTAATCACATAAAAGGCTGTCAAAGATACAAAACTCTGCTCCCACCCCAACTCCAGAGCCATTAAACCTGCTTTTCTGGGAGGGCCTGAGAAACCATTTTAAAATTCCTTTTATTGCTATTATTCTAAGCATTTCTAGTCTCTGTGAGTGGCAGGTCCCCATCCTTCTGGATCCAGTTTTTCAGTCTTTTAGATCCTACCTCACTATTATGCCTCAGCTCCATGTTTCTACAGGAAAGCTATTCTCTAGCCCACAGAACTGGTCTCCAAAGCCTCCAAAGTATCTGCCATCTTCTTTCCTCCAAGACCCAGGTGGTGGTCAAGGTGGTGCTGGTAGCCAGGGAAGGAGCAGCAGAACAGAGACTGGGATGTGTGCCTGAAACCAGCATCGAGCGCTGCCTGTCTGCGTCACCACATTAGAGCTTTGGGCACATACTTAAAGCGCTATGAACATCTGTGTTCTAACTAGGAAAGTGGTTTTGTCTGTTTCAAACAAGGTGTCAGAGAAGCGGAGATTTTCATGTGAAGCATATTGGACAGGGCTCTGGGGAGCATCTGTGTAATGCAGAGGGAAGCAGAGGAGGCCATGTATGGCACAGCTGCAGCAAAGGTCTCCATTACGCCATGTGGAGCTATGGGGATGCAATGTCCTCAGAATTATTTGCAATCCAGGGAAGAGAGCCATTATATCTTCATATCCGCCAACCATACGATATAGGCTGGCCCTGGAGAGGGGGCGTGACCTCAGGTAATGAGCCGCCTTGGCTGAGATCCTGAGATTTGTGCCTGCAGCAGTCCATAACAGCTTCTTGTGGATGGGAAAAGAGTGCCTTCATCTTGGAGAGCATCTCAGTGGAATATGGCAGCACCTGCTGCCCACACCAACATGCTTGAACCTTGGCAGGGAAAGTAGCACAATTGTCAGCATTCAGCAAACATTTACCATCGCCATTATCCCGACGCTGGCATGCTGTGCCACTCGTGAGACATTGCTTACCTTGGCTTGGGCTGCTTTCTGATGTTGTAAGCAGATTCTCAACTCTGCTCTGCCCACCTCCCAAACAGCTCCAAGAGCATGCAGAGAAAGCAGAACGGGGATTGCCCGGTGAAATATTACAGAAATGTCAGGGATGACTGAGCCCTCTCTTCTGCAATGAATATATGGTCGGGACCTGGATTCCCTGAAGGGAAAAGGTTGTGATAAATGTAATGATGCTTGTCTATGAAAGATGGCATTTTGATCTTTCTTTCTTCTCTCCATAGGGAATTAGAATAATGGAGATGCTGCTAAAGGAACAGTGTGGTTCCCCCTTAGCGGAATAAAAAATCATCAGTGAGTATCCAAAGCAAAATCAGAATTATTTACTCAAGCCGTGTTTTCATGCTTATAAACCTGGCATTATGAATCAGCCTCCCTGAGCTATTCACGCTCTGCGTTTCCCAGTGATACCCATAGAATACTATTTCACAGGCATTTTGTTATCTGCTCAGCAGCTTTATTTGCTTGGCTCTCTGATTTTCAAAGCAGTTTTGTACTGTGCGTTGAGTTACAACTGCTTTCAAATCGCTAAAACTGTTCAGTATAATCTAGCGTGATTGAGGCCCTTGAGGTGGCGGAGATTTGTAAAGGCGGCTCTCAGGATCAACTGAAGCTTAGTTTATTGTTCTCAGAACAATAAAAAGAGAGACTTAGAGCTGTAATTGGAGCAGGAAGGATCACAAGAAAGGAACATGTTGATTGGCCTGAAAAACAAAACCCCAAGACGAACATATGAAATTCTCCCAAATATGCAGTTTCCAGAATGCCAACCTAAAATGATGTGTGACCTTTATCCTTGATCTTATGTGATGGGTGGCCATCCAAACAAGGGAAACTAAAAGAATTGTATATAAATCATTTTTAGGGTAGGCATATACAGTCTACATGCAAAAGAAATTAATGTAGTGTTTACACTTGGGTTCTAGCCCCAGGGAATCTCATTAAGTATGTTGCAAATGTTTCAAAAATATGAAAAAATTTTCAAGCTAAAATATTTGTGGAGATACTTGCTAAGTGAACATGTTCCCCTGCTTGAAATACTGTTCTGAAGAAATCAGAATCTTAGGAATAATTCTTGGGCTCTGGCTTGAGGGCCTTGAGAGATTAGAAGTGTTTGTCATGGGTACAGATTAGTAATTCATAATTATCTCAGGCCAGCTTGAAAGGACACTACACATGGCTTCTGGTAAACAACCTGCTGGTCTAATTGTGGCATGCCAGCCATGCTTTGAGTGGACATTAGTTGGAGAGTTGCATTTCTGTTTATTTGCACGTTGAACTATATTGTGATAAATACTTAGCTATATACACTTGACACATAGTAGATTTCAATGTTACTGGAGGGCTAAATAAGGTAATTTTATTTAGTACAGGCATGGCAAACGCTAGGTGCTCATAAAGCGTTGGAATTGAATCTAAGTATAGTTTGCTCCTATGTTCAGCCTATTCTTTGAACAAATAATAAAGACCTTGGCAACACGGTCCTTTTTTTCTGTCCTGGCATTTTTGAGACTCACTGTATTAGTGAGTCCACTCACTATCACTACTGTGATAAAATACTTTACAGAAGGAACTTTAAGGAGGAATGATTTATTTTGGCTTGTATTTTTAAGAGGGGATAGAGTACATTATGGTGGTGAGATTATATGGTGGCTGATCACATTACCTTCATAGTAGGGAGCAGAGAGACATGAATATTACTGCTCATTTGGTTTTCTCTCTTTCCACGTTTATATTAAATTCAGAATCCGAAGCCATGACATGGTGCCACCAACACTCTGGATATGCCTTCCCTTCATGACTAAATCTCTTTGGAAATATCTTTATAGACTCATGTAGAACTCAGTCTCCCAGTTGTGACTCTCTCTTTTTCCTGGTGGCTGTTGGCCATTGGCTGGGAGGATAAAGGGAGGTGAGGCAGGGCTTGGATGGCTGTGAATATCAACCAGCTTCAGTGAGACAGCTCAACTTTATTGGGGTGAACAAGGGCTATTTCGATTTGGGGAGTGGGTAGGAATTCCAAGGTGGATCTATGCTATTGGCTAGGGTGGAGAAATAGGAATGCCTCATTTACATAAAGAGGAATACCAAGAACCTGGCAGGCAAGGTCTTATTGAGTGAGAGAGAGAGAGAGAGAGAGAGAGAGAGAGAGAGAGAGACAGAGACAGAGACAGAGACAGAGAGACAGAGCAGAGAGAGGATGTTGAGTCTGTAATTTGGCCACAGACTACATGACTGTCCTTAGAGGTGAAGGAGGTAGAGGTGATGCGCTGGAGAAGGGAGAGAGAGGCCCCTTCTGGTCTCAGGATGAGATTTTTGGAGTCTTGGGCACATCTCAATTTCACTTTTGCTCCAGGCCAGCTCCCCGCTTGCACATCCCCACATCCCCACACCGATCACGCCTGAATTCTAGTTAGTAGACAACCAAGTCCATCCCTTTTCCACCTGACACCCAGACACCTCACTTTAAACTGTGACACTTTACCCTTTGTCCTCAGAGGCTCATGACCATCTCACAACATATTGTAATAATAACTCCTTCTCATAATACAATAAAAGATGCCAGTCAAAAGAAAATAGCTTCCGAGGGATCTTATAGACAGATACAAAGAAAAACAAAAACATCTGCCAGAGCAGCAGCCATGTATTATAGATTCCAGAAGATGTGTTAATCTGTTCAAGTAACACAACTGCACCTTGTGCAACAGCTATGATTAGAGTGACCAGTTGATTAAACTCACAATAATTAACTGTCATTCTCCAGCATTCACCTCTTTTCTGCACAGGCCAAATAGACTTACATGAAGATAAGGTTAGAACCGCCACCCCTATGGCCTTGATGGTGACACTTCACAAGCTCTCCAGGGATTCAATAATGGCTTCACTGTTGTTCCAGATAGAGGCACCTCTAATGGCTTCCATTTCTGTTTCAATCTTAATAGATTCCACTCTTACTAAGTACTAATGTGCTTGTGCACTTGGGCACCGATCCCATCTGACCCAGGGAGTGAGATCTGAAGTCAGCTCAAAGTTATGTTGGGGAACTAAGGGTCCTGTGCTAACATTGGCAAGGCATATGCCTGCTAGTTTCCAAATTTTGAATTAGTGGTCTTGAAGTTTTTGTGAGCATCAGAATCATCTGGAGGATTTTAAAGCATAGAAGAGTGAGCTTGCTCTTGGAGTTCTGGTTGACCAAGTCTTAGGTGGGCTCCTGAGCTTGTCTTTGGGTAGAGATGGATGCAGTCAGTGTTAGGACACTGGGAAAGCAGATAGTTGGGGGTTTGACATGGATGTGTGTACATCTACCTTTATATCAGTCAGCAGAACAAGTTTCATCCAGAGTTTTTAAAATGAAAGCCTCTTCTTGCATCTATCTATCTATCTATCTATCTATCTATCTATCTATCTATCTATCTATCTCATCTATTATCTTATTGCAGACAAGCTCCAGATTATAGCAAACTCACCTGAAAAGAGGAGTCAAGGCTCATACTAACTTGGGGTTCTAAATCAATTTGGATTTAAAGTATTCTTATTAAAAACGAGTAAGTTTAAAAAGTTTACAGTGTGACCTGTTGTCTTGCAGCCATGTGCAGCCATGTGCAGCCTGTGTTCCATGTGACTCAGGATAGCTACAAGTGCAACTCAGTACAAAATAAGAATATTTTGAAGTTGTTGTTATTATTACTACTACTATTATTATTGCCTGTGTGAATGACTCAATTACACAGTTCTCCAGTGTGAACTTTGTAGATAATAATGTAGTCTTTACAAAAATTGGGACACTTGTATTACCTTCTTTTCACTGTGTGAGACTAACCTATGGCTTCGGCTTTTCCTGGTGTATGGGAAGCTGTTTACTTTAATCTCAAGTAGCTAAGTGATTGGGTCTGCAGAGTGCCCGGACTTCTGCATGTGGCACTAGCATTTTGTGCCATAGAATAATTCCTGTATTATATGCACAGAGTGGGATGTCACAATTCAGAACTCACTCTCCTCCTCCTCCTCCTCCTCTTCCTCCTCCTCTTCTTCTTCTTCTTTGTCTTCTTCTTTTTAGTTTTTTTGAGACAGGGTTTCTCTGTGTAGCCCTGGCTGTCCTGGAACTCACTCTGTAGACCAGCCTGGAACTCAAAAATCCACCTGCCTTTGCCTCCCACAGAACTCACTTTCTTAAAGGAGTCAATGTAAAGGATCTGTACTCTTCACAGAGACATCTACAATTACGATAAACTGAAGACTACTGTTTAAGCTTTAAGATGTCCCCCAAGTCAGCGTCATTGAGTTATTATTTATATACAACTAAACTGATGATTTAATTGTTGATTTTGAGGTGTACCATTTTGTGAAGTATAAATTGTTCTGTAATCATTACAAATCAGATTCAGAAAAAATTGAGGTTTTGATTTTTGTAGCTCAGCTGCAATCTTATTTTCTCCCCTCCTTATTTTCTTGACAATTTTTACAATGTTTTTGTAGATTAAATTCCCTCTGTCTTGATAGGGCTTTTTTACTTTCTCAAAAAATAGCTTTAGGAAAAATAAGTTGTAGGAGGGGAATGTACTCTTCTTATGAGAGATGTAAAGTGATAAAATTAAATGGAAAGGAGTCAGCATTTGGGAAGCTGAGGCAGGAGGCTGAAGTCTTGGAGCAACCTAGGCTATGGAGTGAGACCTATTTCAAAAATAAAAATAACAATTTAAAAGATAGCTTATTTGGAGAAGGTGCTTGCCGCCAAGCCTGATAACCTGAGTTCAGTCTTGTGGACCCTGCTGGTAGAAAGAGGGTACTAAAGCTGTCCTATGTCCTGTACACGCACGCACGCAGGCAGGCAGGCAGGCACGCACGCACGCACGCACATGCGCATGCGCGCAACTAAAAGAAAAAGTAAATAAAAATATAATAATGGGTAGGAGAGGTCACACAGAGCATAGCATTTAGAGAACTAGGGCTCCATAAGCTACATCTAGACTGCTGCCTTTTATAAATAAAGATTTCTTGGAACACAGCTATGCTCATGGCTGTATTCAAAGCCACACCAGCAGACTTGAATAGTTTTAACGGAGACCTTGCAGCCTTTACCTTTAAAGCCTAAATCCTTTACTTTATGCTCTTTTTGTTGTTTGTTAGAAATAAGAAAGAAAACACTGGCTGTCTCCTGAGTTAGGTTTTTAAATGAGCACCAAGGATTGTGGTGAAGATTGTCCAGCCTTTTAAACCTATCAAATTGATCACATCACATCTCTGCTCTGTACTGTTTGACTGTTTTTCTCCTCTGCATTTGCGCTAACACCCTCACTTAGTGAAGACTCACATGATGCTGTCTTAAGGCATAAAGAGATATTAAAACACTAGCAACAATAAAGTTAAAAGTACCATCAATAGTGGTTGTTGAAGTCACTCAGAGAGGCCCGGTGCACATGCAATAGGACAGGTATTCTATTCTGTTAGCACAGACAAAAATCACTGTAGCATGGTAATAATATGGGCACTGTATACAATTTCATTCATATGCTAATTCTGAAATTTTGTAATTCTTAATTTTCTTGTGGGTAAGTGTATGTATACAGGTACCTACATTATATGTAGGTATGTGTGTGTGTGCATGTGTGCGTGCGGGTGTGATGGAGGGAGGGAAGGAGGAGGTTGATTCGTTCTTACCTTGTATTTGAGACAGGATCTCCTGCTCTGTTGTGTGTGCCAGGCCTGGGAGTTTCTGGACACTCTCTTGTTTCCATTTCCCAGCGTGTCTGAGTACTGGGTTGATAGACGCACGTGCTAATGTGTCTGACTTTCCATGGTCCCTAGATATTCGAACTGAGGTCCTCATGATTGTGCAGTGAGCACTTTACCCAGTGAACTATCTCCCCAGGCAAGATCTCTGTCTTTAAAAGACAATTTGTAGACTTACACAAATGTGCAAAATAGATTATTTCATATTTTTACAACCCATGTCTTTAATCCCATCACTCAAGATGAACACACATCTCTATGTGTTCCAGGCCAGCCAGGGCTATATAGTTAACCCTATCTAATGTTGTTAATAATAATAATAATAATAATAATAATAATAATAATAATAATAATAATAATAACATTCATGTAGCATATACTTTCATTTTCCCTGGCACCTAACATTGGAAGTAACATTTACGAACTTTCTGACCTGTGCGTCCAGCTGGACATTTGAAGATGTAGAAAGCTTAGAAGGTAATTTTCTCATGGTCTGAAATGGAGGCACATAAATCTCAGTAACCAATATGCTTGTGGCATTGCTGCTGACACATCTGTTTGATGGATTTTTGATTTCCTGTCACGTTTGAATAAAACAAATAGTCCCGACATCTGTTTGTTCTTGCCACTGGCATTCAGAACTGGCTTGGCGAGGTCTGATAACACAGAGAGTTCTATCCCACCAGAATGATTAAGACCTCACTTTTAGCTGTATCTTCAGCTCCACTCTGAACTGGCCCCTCTAGGTAGTTGGACTTAATAAAATGAGGTGCTTGCTTTGTTCGAAGATCATTAGGAGGTGGGAATGCAATTTCTTTAAGAATTATCCATAGTGAGAGAATTCAAGTGACTCTCGGGAGTTGCTTCAGAAAAGAGGGCAAATAAGTATTGATTGCTGAGACGTGTTTATTAGGTGATAAAACCTATTTCTTTCTCTTGCAGGGAAGCTGCCATTGTGTCTACTCTTCCTCGAGACTCACTTCTTGGCCACAACATCATACGCACAATTACTGGATGCAGGTTTCAGGACAGAATCAGTGGCTTAGAGAAGAGGGGACCTTCCAGCTAGAACACAGACTTGACACTCCCCTTTGGGGCCTGCTTCAAATCATGGAACTCATGAAGATGAGACCTTTTCAGCTGACGTTTTATGACACGGTCTCTTTACAATCTTATAAATAAAGGGAAAAAACCTATCAGATGAGATTTATGATTTTTCCAGATGTTTTGCTGATTCCCTGTGATGGTGTCAGGGGAGCCAAGAGCAAGAGCTCAGGGAAGTACCTTGTGCCCACATGCTGTCAGCATCTGTATTTGGAGGATCCAGGAGAGGATTCTGGGAATGATAAAGAAGTCCATCCCGGTACCTCTTTCTAGAGAGCTGGAATAGAAAGACAATGTGCCAGACCCATACTGAAGCTAAGCCACACGTATACCATAGTGAATCTAAACTACATGTATACCATGGTCAGTTAAGCCATGTGCATATCGTAGTTAGCTAAGACACATGTGTGTGGATTTTTGATATTCTCAGAAGTCAGTTGAGCTTTTAGGAGATAACACATAAACTCTGACTTGCTCCCCTTCGAGAACATGGAGTGGAGAGCATAAGGCAAGGTCTGGCTGTAGCTCCTACTAACTTGTTTTGTAATAGTGCACAAATTCTCCAGTTCTCTTTTGACCAGAAAAGTGTGAGCAATCAGACATAGTTCTCTCTATCTGTAGGTTTAGTTTGAAGAGTACAAGTTTAGGGCCAGTTGGATTGGTGTGAATTAAATCCAGCTTCTCCCACTGATTATTTAGTGGGCTTGCACATCATTTGAAAACCTCTCCAAAGTTAATTTAAATCAAAATCGTGAAATGATGTAATAGCTTTAAAATGAGGTTATTTGACTGACCTGAGATGGTATATATGAATATTAAATAGAATCCACTATTATGTGAAATGATTTTTTTTAAGTATTTGCTTTTCTGTATTCTGTTTGCCTTTTACCTTCCTTCCTTCCTTCCTTCCTTCCTTCCTTCCTTCCTTCCTTCCTTCCTTCCTTCCTTCCTTTCTTTCTTTTTGGCAAGGTCTGGTGTAGCCTAGGCGTGCCTCAAACTCTATGTATCTGAAAATGATCTTGAACTTTTGATCCTCCTGCTTCTGCCCTCAGAGGGCTGGAATTGTAGGTGTGTGCTGAGGACTGTGCTCAGAGCTTTCTGCATGCCGCCAAGTGCTGTACCAACGGAGCTCCAGGCCTAGCCTGGGCATCTGCTTTTTAACTGGGTTGTACATGGTGCTAACGTTTAAAATTTCGATGACATTAGTTTGCATTTCTCATGACGAGAAGCCAAAATATAAATGCACACCATCTAACACAAAGCTTGAAAGGAAGTAGTAATTTAGAATTCATCTTAAGATAAAAAGTAAGCCATTATTGAAAAGACATAAGGAAATTGTTCCATTTTCTCTCTCTCTCTCTCTCTCTCTCTCTCTCTCTCTCTCTCTCTCTCTTTTTTATGATTTGAACTTTTTTCCTGTTTAGTGCATTGATGAATTCCAAAGCAATTGTACTTTTTCATACAAGCCTGCCACCGCAAGCCTCATCTCATTGTGTCTGAGCCATTTGTGCTTTTTGAGTTTTGTCTCTTGGGATAATTTCCCCTCCTTTCCTTATGGCTCTAGTCTTCCGTTGTGTTGGAGGAAAAATGAGAGGTAGAAGTCAGAGCATATTCGACCTTGGTTTTCAGCCTGTGAATGGCATTTCCCTTTTCCAAAAGTAAGTGGATTGCTACGGATGAGAGAGGCAACAAAATTTTACTTGGAGCTTGATGTTGGGGTAAATACAGTTCTCTGCCCTAAACAGCTCACGTCCTCCCAAAGCCAGAATTCTCTTCCTCAGCCACCCATGAGGGTCCCATGGGAGACTTCATTCCATCTCAAGGCTCAGGGTGCATCACAGACCAAGAAATAAGAATCCCGGGGCTGGAGAGATGGCTCAGTGGTTAAGAGCATTGACTGCTCTTCCAGAGGTCCTGAGTTCAATTCCCAGCAACCACATGGTGGCTCACAACCATCTGTAATGGGATCTGATGCCCTCTTCTGGTGTGTCTGAATATAGTGACAGTGTACTCATATACAAAAAAAAAAAAAAAAAAAAAAAAAAAAAAAAAAAAAAAAAAAAAAGAAAGAAAGAAAAAAAGAAATAAGAATCCCTGAATGTGGGACCTTGGGATCACTGCCTTTAATGTTCCTCGGGTGTGCCCAATGAGAATCTAAGGATAAGAGCCCCATATAAAGTCTGGGTAATTTGCACACATTATCAGATTTCTTCTTTTATTTCTTATTTATTTGTTTATTTTGAATAGGATCTTACTATGTAGCTTAGGATAATCCAATACTTGCTGTGCATTCCAGGCTGGCTTCCAACTTGTAGCAACTGTCCTGCCCCAGCCAGTTCTTGATTTCTTCCTTAACACATATGAGGGAGGAAGTTTCACTAAGAGTGTGAGGCAGAAAGAGGCTGAATCTGTGCCAGATTCCTGGAAGCTGGGGTGGCTTCTGTAAAAGTGTGTGGCTCCTGACACTGCTGTGGTGAGTGAAGCCGGCTGAGGTCACTGCAGAGCCCCTGGAGGACATGCCTGGATGAAGGTGGGCTGCTGCTAAGCCTCAGCCGATGTTGCTGGCCACATGGTGGGTTTTTGTATATTGAAAGGATGGAGGAGAAGAAGAAGAATAAGAAGGAGGAGGAAGAGAAGGAAGAAGAGGAAGAGGAGGAGGAAGAAGAGAAGGAAGAAGAGGAGGAGGAAGAAGAATAAGAAGAGGAAGAAGAGAAGGAAGAAGAGGAGGAGGAGGAAGAGGAGAAACCTTTTAACTTTTATGTGTCATCACATTCAGAGCTGCTTAAACTCTTCCATTTGCAGTATATTTGCCAGACAGTCAGTACTTTTGAGCCCATGCTTCTAGGGTGTTTGGACTGGCTTGACTGTCTCAGCCAGACATCAGAGATACTTTCTTGTACTCTAAATATAAGCTGCATTCTGCCTTTCTGCCAAGACAGCTTCTAGCCAATTCTCTTTCTTTGTTCCCAAATAATTCTCTTAACTCGCATCAAATACTCTTTCTCATCCAATGTTGTTCCCTGCTACAGGCATCTGTTACTTAAAGTGTGGCACACACATTCTAGAAATCGTATAGTTCTGGGACTAGAGAGATGGTTCAGCAGTTAAGAGCAAGTATGTCTCCTCCAGAGGAGTTTAGTTCCCAGTACCCCTGTTTGGGGTAGCTCATAACCATGTGTAACTCCATTCCAGGTGATTCAGTGCCCCCTTCTGGCCTCTAAGGGCACTGCACTCATGTGCATACATCCCTCCTCCCAGTGTAAAAGAAACACTTTATAAAAAAAAAAAGTAATTTATAAAAATATTACAGGGCTGGGGCTGGAAAGATGGCTTAGTGGTTAAGAGCACTTTCTGTCCTTCCAGGGAACCCAAGTTTGGTACCCAGCACACACATCAGGAGGCTCTTAAACATCTATAATTCCAGCTCCAAGCCGTCTGATGTCCTGTTCTGGCCTTTGAGGGTTACCCATATACATGTGCCATTTACTCACACAAACAAACATATACACATAAGCAAAAATAATAAAAATATTTTAAAATTCTTTTTCTAATTAGTTTTTTTTTTTTAGTTTTTAAAAATCATGTATATATTATCAAAAAATGTACATCGACATCTAATGAGTTAAATAAGAAATGTCAAAGTCAGGAGTGTGGCCTTATTGGACACAGTAGGCACATCAGTGGGGAAGGTTCATTCATAGGCCTGGCTGGCTTCCTGGCTGCATTGCTGAGCCTGCCCTCCTAGATGAGGTTATACCATTATGTGGAGACTTTCTAGACAACCCTAGGGACCAGCTACAGCGCAGTACAGGCTCAGACCTTCCACAGACTCTGATTCTTGTAATATACAGTCTCTGGATTTACATTTTGAGGCAAGTTCTATAGGACATTTGTGGTTCTGAAACACAGATGGTTTTGAGAGAATCATGGGGGAAGTTTTGGTTTCAATGTCTCCTGCCCTTTAAGAAGGTTTCGCACTAGTTGAGTCCCTTGATCAGTGTGGGCAACTGCTCAGAATGCAGTGTAAGGTGCTTATAAGGAAGGAAGCTAGCTTGAGTGCTTTTTCAGTGACTTAATGCTTTCTCCAGGGAGGGTTCTTAACCTTTTCAAAAGTCTTTGGTGGAAGACACTATGTTCTTTTCATATAAATCACTTTGTATAGGCAATTTCCCCTTGTCATTTTGTATATATGTCTACCTTTTGTAAAAGGAATTTTTCCACGATTCTTCGGGGCCATCATTATATTTTAATTCTTTGGGATCCTCCCCAGGTTTCTGAAAGCACCTGTCTTCTCACTGTTTGCTCTTTGGATTCTAGTCTCTTTCGAGGTGTCCTTTTCTCGCCATTTTCTGCCACCATTTCCGTATCGGCCTCCGGCAGCCTTCCTCTCTTTCTCTGTGGGCTTGGGAAGTCATGTGACAACACAGTTTGTGTCAAGTAGCAGCGGAACAGTACCTGATGAGGCCTTGCTCACATTAAAATGAATGAACTTGGCTGTCATGCCCTGGGGAATTGTTTCAGTGGCTTAACTGCCTTCTTATTTCCTGCTTTCAGCCACAGATCTCAGACTGTGACTTCAAGTGAGATGTGGCTCGGGCTCATTTCTCTTGATGTACAAACCCTTATTTTCCCAGCTGTGTTTGTATTTTCATATGCATTCTCTTCGATAATGTGAAGCCAATACGGATTAAAATCCAAATGGAAATACCTTTTATACATGTATAGTATAAAGTGTTTTAAATTCAGTGTTATTATATGAATTAGAGCTATGAAATACCATCCTATAGTCATTCTGAAATAAAGGTATTACCATAGGTATTTATGAATACACACTCCTTTCTTGGGAATGTCACAATCCCCCACCCCGTATAATCTGGATTTAGTGTTTGCTGTAGCAATCTTGGTTTTGGACATCTGCTTTAGATAAAAGTAACAAGATGTTCACTCCTCACTTTCTCAAGATGAGTCTGTAAAATTTCTCTGAGATACAAAGGGAGGCCACCATTATTGGTTGATCCAAGTGGGCCAAGGGAAAAGATTAGAGTCTTTAGGGGGAAGAAAAGAGGCAGAGTGTGCAGAGATAGTGGAGCCAGACAGCCCCAGAGAGGAAGGGGAGAGCAGCTGTTCTGTTCCTGGTTGGCCTGAACCTCTGCTCTGTGTCCTGCACATTGTGTCTGAGACTTACCTTCTATTTTTCTGTGTCTGTTTGTCTGTTTTCACTTTGTGTTCCGAGTGGATCTCTATACCTAGTCAGTCAAATACCCATCTAGACCCTATTGATGTTTTCCTTCACTAAGTTGGCGACTTTAGGAGTAGACTCTAGTTCACCCAACATTTACTGAGCACTTGCTGTTCATGAGATAAAGGCCTTGCCGTCTCTTTTGAATTGAACTAATACGTCACTAGATGGCTTGAACCATTGTTATACTGAAGCGACAGTGATAGACACCAACAGACAAACAGGACCTAATGTGGCTACTCCTTAGGTAATGCGAATTGTGATCATAAATTTAAGGGATGCAGGAGAGAAGGTCAGTGTAAGATGTACTGTGCAGAGGTCATCACAAAAACATATGTGTTGGTGGTCCCAAAGCTCACCACAGAGGCCCGATTCTGGATAGTGCCTGAGTTAGGGAGGGTCATGAGGCATCTTAGATGATAACAGCTTCTTGTAGGTCCAGCTCATAGGCAGAAGGGTGTAGTGGCCTCCCGAGACCATTCTACTGTAGCCACGAGCTTTGAAGTGTAGTGGTTACAGGATGTGGGACACTCAGGTGTGAGTCTCTTTTACCTCCAGACTCTTACTAACCCCCCAACCTAGCGACTTGCAGTTCGGAGCTGCAGTACCAGAACAGTGTCTCTCTGATGCTTTCCGAGTGAGGGGACAGGATGACATGTTAACTATTGTGGGCTGACCTCCAAACCCCAGAACTTTAACAAATCTTGGAGAAACCTAGGAGTGAGACCAGGGAAGAGACTTACTATAAGTATCAAACCCAACGCCAGGGTGACCCAGGATAGAAATTAAGTAACAGAAGTTAGCTTTCTATAAATCAGTTTATAAAAATGTGTAGAAATTTCAAATGTATCACTTCTTGCATACCGTAGCCACCCTTGGACCACCAGAGGAACTTAAAAAAAAAAAAAATCTCATGCCTGGAGACTCTCACTGATTGGCTTGCATTGCATCCCTTGCGCTAGGGTTGGGGATGGGGTCCACAGGTGGACACAACCATGGACAGTGATTCTCACTGACTTTAGAGGAATAGTCTCTCGTGGGTGTGCACTGTAAAAAGACCCCTGAGGGGAAAGCACGATGCAGACCTCCCTTTGGTGTTTGCCTGTGGTCCCTTACTAAGAGATTAATTTACTACCTCATGAAAAAAAAGATGCGTCAATGTCTCCTAGTTACTAATAGAAGAAAAGCAATGTAAAATAAAATATCTGACCATAAGCAGAGCATTTGGTTATGATCAGAAATTCAATTTCCATTTTCTGCAGACAGGATCCTAGGTACAGAAACAAACAGGCCTAATAAACAAATGCCACCAAACTCTCCTTGCTTATCTCCTGGTGCTGACCTCAGTCACTGCACAGCCGGACCTACGAACTATGGACAGACAAGCTGTGCAAGAAGTGGCAGAGAGAAAATGGCAGCCACTGTTAAATTAAACTCCACGGAGCCATTCTCCAGCATTCTCTGAGAAGGTTACAGCCATTTCGTGCCTGCCATCTGGTAGCTGCTGATGGAATCATTACTTCTTTGTGTGGGCGCCAAGATGAACTTTGAGATAGGAAGATGGGAGAAAATGCTGTTTGCGTGCATGCATGGTTTTTGTTCTCCTAGTTGGAGTTGAGGTGTCTCCTTGAATTCAGGAGTTCATTAGTTGTTCACACATTGAACTTGTCATGGTGCTGGTTTTGAGTTTGTTTTGTTTCAGAGGTTTAGGGGAAATTACTTTCTGGATGGAAGCCTCTGCCGTCGTTTGTGTTTAAGGATGTGGTTATTAGTCTGATCTTTGGAAACTGAAGTTACCCTTGTCAGTGAGTCAAAGAAAAAAAATCTTCCTGTTTCTTACAGTAGGAGCTTTGTCAGGAGGTAGCCAGGAACGCAGGATATAATAAAGATGCTCCGGTGTGGCTCACATAGAAGCTATAAGAGAAACTGAAACTGTTTTCAACACATGCTTGCAAATGGGTATTTTTCTAAGATTAAAAGTCCCTATAATGCTAGGGAAAAAAATGTGTTCATGAATGAATGACTCCAAAGGACAGTTTATTATAACGGAAATAAGATGCTGGAGAGTGAGGAATGCCTTTCTGAGGCCATACCTGTGGCTGATTAGATTTGGGTGGATATGAGGGAATGCTATTGACTGTTGTTTTCTTTTGCAAATGGCATTTCAGAGACCCAGGCTCTGGCAGGGAGGTTTAGAATGTTCAATCATGTCTTCCCTTTTGGTGTGGTATCCCCAACACCCCATATCCTTACATGTAGCAGAAAAAAGCTCAGTGCAGTCTAGGTGCCAGCTAACTGCAGTTTTTAATTACAGTTTTAAATTAGTTGAAACATTATAGGTTAGATTACAAGTGGACCCAGTGTAGCATAGAGAGCAGTGTTTATGTGTGAAGTTGGAGACAAACACTGGAACCCGTTTTCTTTGGTGTTAATTGCTCTGTCAAATGTTATAAGAATGACTTCCTGGAAGAAATAAATGTTAACAATGCTTCTGGGCCATAGTGAAAGGATGAGGTTTGTGGAGACAAATTGTGGGGGAGGGCAGAGGCAGGTAGACTGTTTTTATTCCGTCTAATTTACCTCTGATACCTCTTCCTGAAGCCCATGGCCTGTGATTATCAGAATAGGGAACCTGTTCCCTTGGAGACCTACAGCCAGCTCTAAGATGTATATGAGGAAGGCCTTTGCAGTATCTGGCTTTCTCAAAGTTTTGATGTTAAAGCAAATTAATAGCTTTGTTGAACATAAAGCTGCAACAGATTATAGATTTTAAAAGAGAACAAACAAACACAACATCTATGGGAGTTTGAAGAAACCTTTGTTTGGGGCCTTTGATATGTGTGTGGTGCTTCCTAGCAAGCCTGAGGGGAGGTTGAATGTAATGGGCGAGACAAAGAGTGGCAACTGACTACGGTTCAGGCCAGTGACTCCTGGAGTCAGTCACTTCCCAGACTGCCCCAGGGCTCTGGTCTGCTGGTGTTTCTTTCTGGGTACACTGGAAAATTGTCAATTGTTGGTTGTCAATCATGAAAATTCCCAGAAATCCTATCCCTCATATGAGCCTGTGTTACTACATTCCAGAAAACACAGCTTTTTCCTTCCAATATCTTCTAAAGGAAAACAGGGTGTATAAACTCAGCCAGACCTGGCCATCAGCCACATCATGGGTTATTTTGATTACTAAATTGTTAAAGCTCTTAGTTGAGAAGAGAGTATGCAAGCATTGCATGTTATATTGTAAGTTTGTTGCAGAGTTGAGAGAGACACTCCCCTTTTACTGCATACTGGTGTTTCAAGTGGAAGCAATCAGCTGCAACTGTGGCCCACAACAGTCTCTCTCCACTCGGCCTCCAGTGTTCAATTTGGTGTACTTAAGATCAACAGGAAGGGATATCTCTTAGCTACTTTTCTATTACTGTGACAAAAACCATGGCCAAGGCAACTTATAAAAGAATGCGTTTCATTTGAGGAGTCATGGTGCCAGACTGTTAGAGTCCATGACCATCACGGTGGGGAGCATGACAGCAGGTAGGCAGGCATGGTGCTGAAGCAATGGCTGAGATCTTACATCTGATCCACAATCCCAAGGCAGAGAGAGAGTTAATTGGGAATGGCTTGGGCTTTTAAAGCCTTCAAGCCCATCCCACTGACAAGCATCCTCCAGCAAGGTCAGACCTCCTAAGTCTTCTCAGTCAGTTTCCTCAATTTGGGTACTAGGCATTTAAACACCTGAGCCTATGGGGGCCATTCTCATCCAAACTACAACAGTGTGTAACTAGTCTTGAAGGTATAACATATCAAAGAAAAGGGGAATGTAATGAAATGGTATTTTGACTCCTGGCTCTTATAATTAGAGTGGTGGGGTTGGCTCTGCCTCCATGAAGCTCTTAACCTTTCAAGTAATAGACCGCCCTTCTGCTGTGTTCTCTTTACCTGTGTACACTTTACCTGTGTTCTGAGTGAGAACTGGACCAAAATTGCCAGCAGGAACGACCTCCCTGTTTATTTGGACAGTGTGTGCATTTCTGGGACGAAGGAAGAGTTGAGTTGTACCTGAGCTTCTCTGTTGGAACAGTGTCTCCTGTTGAGGTTTGAATTTCTATTTTGAAAAGTCAAATTGAGAGTAAGTTTTGTAATAGATTAGGAATCTTAGCATCTGTTTGGATTCCAATATCCCCCGAGAAGTGGCTATGGGCCAAACTCTGTAGTTAACTGTGCAAGTTGTGGTGAGTGAGACTGAGGACTTGGGACCAGAAGCTGAACCAGAATCCTGGAAGGCGCCTGCACTATGTGGTTGGAGTGAGTTCTGTTTTTGCAGGACACAGCACAGTAGTAGTGCTTGCTTTGTCAGCTCACTGAAAGGATTAAGTGAGTTAAGACATACTTGCAGTGAGAGCAATGACTGCCTGGATCCCAGTCACCATCCGGTAATTTCTAAAAGTGCGTTGTGGGTGATTGGTGTACATGCTTTAAACAAAAGGAACATTTCTCCATAGGAGTCATTTAGACTTGGGTATTTGTGTTTGAGAAGATTTTAAATTATCAATTCCATTTCCTTCATGGTTGGAGGCGTCATCCAGAGTTTTCCTGCTTATTGAGTGAGTTGTGGCCATTTCCAAGATGGACGGGTCTATGTCATCTGTATTTTCCTGGTGTTTCATGGGGTAGCCCCTCTGGTTCTTTGGGGGCAATTAGTCATAACTTACTTTATTCCTGATTTATGTTGCGCCAGCTCTGCTTCATTTCTCTCTCTTTTTTGGTAGACCCCACGTTTGTTTTATATATAGTGTTCACAGGTTGCAGTTTTTCCACCACTGATGACGCTTCCTCTTCTTCCGCTTCTTCTTCCTGTGTGTCTGTTGCAAGTGCGCATTCATTCATCCCTGGGCAGGTGGAGGTTACAGGGCAATGTCTAATGACTTCCTGTCTTCCTCGATCACTGCTTTGTTTTTTAATTCTTCTCTCATACATCACATCCGGCTGCAGTTTTCTCTCCCTCCTTTCTCCACAGTCCCTCTCCCTACCACCTCCCTTCCTCCATCATTCATCACCCCACCCCCCCTTTTTGACAGAATTTCTCACTAAACCCAGCGTTCTCCAGAGAGGCTGACTCCTCTGGCCCTCGGCGTGTTCATGGACACTTGCTGCCATGTCTAGGGATCTGAACTCCAGTCCGCCTCATTCAAGCACTTCCCTCACTGAGCCACGTTACCAGCTCTGCCAGAGACATTTTCTAATTCAAAGTCTTCCAGCCTCTTCCTCTGTGTCAGCCCCACCTTATCAGCTGCTTCTTTTGGAACACTCTCTGAGGCTCTGTAAGGGACTGGCTCCCTGTTGCACCTTTGTTTAGTCTGTGAGCTTGTCTGCAATTTTCTTGAGTGTCAAACTAGTGCGGGGAGGACTGGCAGTCTCAGTCCTCCCCGCCCGCGCCCCTCTGTTTCCTTTCTTCTCTCCTTCTCTTTTTCTTTTTTCTAGTTTTGTTTTCCCTAACCTACCCGGGTCATTTTTATGACAGACCCTATACTTCTTCATTCTGCCAACATTACATTTTATCATAAAAAAAGCAAAAGCAAAATAGCAACTGTCTTTTAAATGGGTAATATTGCAGAGTTGGTGGTCTTTATTTTGCATTTGATTTGTTTGTTTGTTTGTTTGTTTGTTTCTTTTTTTGATTTTTTTTCGAGACAGGGTTTCTCTGTGTAGCCCTGGCTGTCCTGGAACTCACTCTGAAGACCTGGCTGGCCTCGAACTCAGAAATTGAACTGCTTCTGCCTCCCAAGTGCTGGGATTAAAGGGGTGCGCCACCACTGCCCAACTTATTTTGCATTTGAATTCAAGTTTGTTCATCACATCTACAGTTACCAGTGCTCTCTTCTGTGACTAGCTTGATCGGAGCCTTGAGAGAGGAGGACAGGTTTTGGAACTTGGGGGGTTTCCCCATAGATTTCAGGATCACTCACACATCATTTATAAACTCTCTCTGTACACAGTTGAGCATCCGCTCCCTCCTCTGCGCTCATTTCCTTATAGCGTTTGTCAACAAACACCTTACCCAGGACCACAGAAGACGTAAAACTAAAGCAACCCACAATTCACTTAGTATATCACCACCTTATTCATTCAAACAGAGACATTGTCTTAAAAGATGGGCCTGGATCACCTTTCCTCCTTTTATAAATCTTAAGCAATTTACCGGGTTTTGTTCGTTTGTAAACATGTGGGGCTAGTGGTCACTGCATTTAGTACTGAGCTGTGTGTTCTTGGATAAGTCATGTATTCTGTATGAGTACTGGATGTTTTTTCTCAATCTTGAAATAAAGCAAGTTGACAACTTTAAAGAGCAAAGATGATATTTTTTCTATAATATTTTTCTTGATTATTTGGGAATTTCACATAATGTATCTGATCACCCTTACTTCCCAGTCCTTCCATGTTTGCTCCCCAGCCCTTGTGGGTTCTCCCCTCTCCCCCCAAAAAAGATTAAAAAAAAACAAAGTCCAATTTGTGTTGTCCCTATAGTCACTGGAGCATGGTCAAAGTCCCAGCGGCCAGCATCTTAAAGAAAAATGAATCATGTCCCCCTCTTCCCCCTGCCAGTTACCATCAACTGTGGAGACCTATCTTTCAGCATCCTTATCACAATTTTTATAAAGTTCTTTTCAATGACTTCCTGTCTAGGTTGTTACTTTTGGGGGGGAGGGGCTGGGGTTGTCACAGAAGCCTTCTATGTCTTTCTTTCTCAATTGTGAGTCCACAATCACCATCCACACCACTGCTGAAGCTCCCTTGTCCTTTACAGTCAACAGGAGCACAGTTCATGCTTCTTCCACATGGTATGTGGTGAGAGTATGGACCACAGACATCCACTTGGCCTCTGGTATCAGCCCATGCCATGGACGTCAGCATGGTCTCTGGTGGCAGTAGTTTGGCCCACCAACATCATCTGGTGACTAAGGCCATGGATTTCAACACTTTGGTGGTGACATAGGCCATATGGGCCATGGACATCAAAGCAGGACTACAGAACCCAGATGTGGTCCCTGTGGGCAGCATGGGCCACAGATACCAACATGGCCTGAGGCAGCAGACAGATTTTTTATTTAAAAAAAAAAACAAACAAATAAAAAACAAAAGTGTAAATGTAGTCTTCACCCCTCATCAAGGAAATTTCTTTGTGCGACAGATGGAAACCACTTCAGAAATTCACAACCAATCAACACAGAGAGTTGTGGAGCTCAGTCCCAATGGATACATCTACAAAACACTCCCCCACTGATGGCTAGGGGAACATTGTGGAACAGGGGTGAGTGGGTGGGGGATTGAAAAAGTCAAAGGATCAGAAACTTTGCTGTAAGATCGTATCTCCTAGCATCATCGGAAATCATACCCACAAAGTCTCACCATCATGATTGCCAGAATGTAAACTGAGCAAGGAAGGCACAACTGAGCCAGCATGACAAACTGCCCAAGGAAAAGCTCACAGTGCCTCAGCCCCATGCAAAGAGCTACAGGCAACCATTAAAGTTGGGACATGAAAAATGGCTCTCGCTAGGGAAGAGCACATCAATGGTTGTCCAGTGCCAAACAGTCAGCCCTGAAAAACATACATACAAATATCATTATGTAGGCTTGATGGGTTATATTTGGGAATATATATGTATATACATACATGCATACAATAACAGCTGAGAGGCCATGACATTGAAGGAGGCTGCAGAGGCTAAATGGGAGTGGCTAAATGGGAGTGGCTAAGTGGGAGGAGCTAAGTGGGAGGAGCTAAGTGGGAGGGGCTAAATGGGAGAATTAAGACAGAAGAAAGGGAAGACAGAATTGTAATTGAAATACAGTCTCAGAAGGGAACAAACAACAAAAATGTAAAAGTGCTTGTGATTCTTTTGACATTTTTACCCCAGTAATTAATGTATATTCACTATCACTGTCACTGTCCAGGGAGTCAAACACTATCTCCTGCAAGAGTGCCCTGATGGGTGAGCGAAACCATTTCAGCAGGAGCCAGGTGCAGTGTTAGGCTGCGATTGCAAAGGAACTTTGCCCGAACTTCGATTTATCATTTTGCTTTCATTCAAAATGATGCTTGGTTTGCATTTTTTTTCCCAAACATCAGAGGCAGTGAAGAGGGTCCTGGGTGACGAGTCAGCAAGGCTTTCAATGAAGCCTAGCATTCTCTGAGGCTCTCAAAGCGTCGCTTTGGAGAAGGCTAAGTTGTTACTCTCACCGTGTCACTGGGCATGCCAGTTTTACTGTTTTGCTTGCTTCACTCCTGGTGCTAATTCCTCTTATCTGAGCAGGATCTTGGAGTTTATTGAGGATTTTGTATCTATCACAGTACACATGGTTGTGAGCCACCGTTTGTCCCTGAAAGCAACCTCATGAAGATGGAAGCAGAGGATTTAAAGACGAGGAGACCAATATTCACAATGGAGATGTGTCTTATTCAAACATGTGGTTATTAAGTGGCTGTATGGCCATACTTCTATCATACATCTAAAGTAAATGTGTAGTAAGTTCCTGTGATAGAAAAGATAAGTGCCTACATGGCCTCTGACTTATGTATCCTACCACAAAGCTATCTTTTAACATTATAATGGCCTTCTCTTTATCAATTTTTAAATTAAAATATAATCACATTATTTTCTCTTTCCTTTTCCTCATTTCAAACCCTTTCATGCACCCCACTCTTGATTCCTCTCAAAATCATGGCCTCTGCTTCTATACTTATTGTTATGAGAGCGCACACGTGTGCACATGCACACACACACACACACACACACACACACACACACACACACACAAACAAACCTACCCAGTCTGTATAATGTTACTTGTATGTATATGACTTCATAGCTGGGCACTTGGTATTAAATAACAAATTAGGGGGCTCTTCTGAGGAGGAGACGTTTTCCAGCTCATCATTTCTTAGCTGTCTGTGGTTCTTTGTCTCTGAGTGCCCCCCCCCCCCCAGATTTTCCTCTTCCATATTAGCATGTCAATCAGCATTGGACTTTCACATTGTGACAAGCTATGTTCTCTAACTATGCCATCATGGCATTACAGTACAGACTTATTTTTTTTTCCTCTTTCTCAGAGGTAAAAAAAAAAATTCCCATCTGGAATTCTTCAATGTGTTACTAAGTAAAGGTAGAAATATAGCTGTGGGGAAATCCCTTCATTAAACTCTCATTAACTACCCATTGTGGCTCTTCTATTTCTTGCTGTGATTTTGACTGTTACAGTGATAAAGCTATGGCAGGTTAGATTAAGTAAGATTTTATTGGAAAAATGAAATAGGATTAACATCTGAGAAATGAAAAAACTTTCAAATTAGAGGGATCACAGTTCAAGTGCTGGCTGGTACCTGCCATAGATTACAGATGTGACCAGACAGCCTAATTAACTCTCCTAATTCAAGTTTCCTTATTCATAAAACAAAGTTGCTAATGACTTCTTCAGTGAACACGCTTTAGTCTCCTACAAAATATGCCGATTAATACAGCATTCTTAACAATCACTGTTAATATGCCCCCTACTCTGCAGATATCGGGTCTACAATATGGGGTTTTTATATTCCCAAGAGTTATTTCTCAGAAAGATGATGCTTACTGTATTAGTATTTCTTCAGTTTACTGACTCTGATGTAAACCAGTGTGTTGGTTTACTGTTGCTGCTTTAACAGGTCATGTCAACCTCCTTGCCTCAAAATCATACAGTTTATTACCTGCCCAGAGGACCGGGAAATGGGCTTCACTGGATTCCTTTGCTGAAGCTGAAAGAAAGAAGTTGTTCTTTGGCCTTTCCCACTGCCAAGGGTGACCACCACATTCTTTTGCCTGTGGCTCAGCCCTTCCTTTATCTTCAGAGACAGTGGACATTATTCTGCCTGCCACATCATTTGGAAGGAGGAGGAGAAAAGAAGAGAAGGAGGTTCAGGGAGGAAGGGAAGAATGGGGTGGGGTATGCTACAGAGAATGATCATTTTTATGAATTCCAGGCTTTTTTTTTTTTTTTTTTTTTTTTTTTTTTTTTTTTTTTTTTTTTTTACTTTAGACTGTTACATGAAATTAAGAAAAATTGTTTTTGAATTCGACGTGGGCTAGATAATGGAAAACATTCGGGGAGGCTGTGAAACTCCCCAGTGTATCTCTTCTCTGCTTGAGAAGTGTCTTAATGCTCTTGATTCATTTAGAAAAACAATCTGTAAATACTAAGGTACAACGTGCGTTTGATTTATGGGAGAAAGATGCTGTAGAGGAAAACAAACACTGTTTCAAACAATGTTTCCTAGTGAAGATAAAAATGTGACAGGCCATTGTTACACCCAAGAGCTCTCTCGCCACACAAGTCATCACTAAGGTCCACGGAGTCCACAGCTGGTTAGACTGTTGATGCTCCTCCCCCACAGCAGCCTGCACAGAGCCTCTGTCACGATGGACTTCAGCTGGCCAGCAGGAAGGAAGCTTCCTGGTTACTACCGACTTGATGCTTCCATGTCCTCCGACCAAAATGTATGGGGTCTTCAGTAATGGGGTTTTACCACAGAGTTTTCTGGTGGGCAACCGAGAACAGTGAGGATACAATGTATTGCTCTCAAGAAGTTTCTGTGTACCCTGGCCAACAGCTTGAGGAGAGATTTCCCACACACCTAGAACTGGATTTTTTTCATTCCCAGTTTATGGCTTTTCAGAGTAATATTATCCCTTAAAATCTTTTACATGAAAAAAATACTTATTTGGCAAGTTTATAAAATAGTTGATTTCCATGTGGCTTTCTCAAACATCCTTAGTGTTAATTTTTCCTCTCCCGAAGCCCTTACCTGCCCCACACACTTGCTCTTCTCACTTGAATATGATGGCAGCACAAGTTGGATTTAATTAATTATTTAAAGAGAGAGAAAAAAAAAAGGATGTGAAGATGGTGAGGTGGAGGGTGTATCTTAGAAGAATGTGGTAAATAGAATCAAAATGCATTGTATGAAATCTCAAGGAATTAATAAAATATTATATGAAAATATCATTGGCAGATATGATGGTACTCACACAAAGCCTCAGTACTTGGGCAACTGAGTCAGGAGAATTGTGAGTTTGAGACCAGCCCTGAGCCATATATTAAGACCTTTTTACACACACATACACATCCATATCCATACATATATACATATATACATACATATATATGTACATACATACACACATGTCTATAAAATTTTCATTTTTTAGCTGAACCACTCAACTCCCAATCCTAATTATGTCAGGTTTCCTAGTATTCATCTAATTTTCACTCCTCTCTGAACCTGTCTGTTCTAAGATTAGAGAATAGATTTTGGTCAGTGATTTTTCCCAATTTTTATGGAAGTCTTAGATTTTTTTGAAAGCGGAGAACAACCTTGAAAAATCAGTGCAATCTTTTTAATACCTTGTGTGCAAAAACCCGAGTTATTCCCTTCAGTCCTTGGCTCACTATTATATTTTAGTTCAAAGAAAGCTTTCTCTTCCCTCCCCCCCTCCCCTCTCTTCCTTTCCTTTTCTTTCTTTTCTTTTCCTTTCCTTTCCATCTTCACTCTATACCCTCTCCCCATAGGCACTGTCTTAGGGTTTTACTGCTGTGAACAGACACCGTGACCAAGGCTACTCTTATAAAGGAAAAGATTTCCTTGGTGCTAGCTTACAGTTTCAGAGGTTCAGTCCATTGTTGTCTTGATGGGAAGCATCGCAGCATTCGGGCAGGTAGACATGGTGCTGGAGGACCTGAGAGTTCTACATCTTGGTCCAAAGGCATCCAGAGGGAGACACTCTTTCCACACCGGACAGAGCCTGAGTATTGGAGCCTCAAAGCCCACCCCCACAGTGATGCAATTCCTCCAACAATGCTGCATCTCTTCCAATAAGGCTACACCTCCTAATAGTGCCACTTCCCACCTACCAAACACTTTCAAACTACCGCAGACACCCGCCAAGACTTATTTAATACTTGTTCTTGAGTATCTGTGTACTATCTCATCTATAATTTTAGATGATTTTATGCATCCTTTGAGGATGGCCCGAGACACCAGAGGTCTAGAAACTTTGCCCTAAATCTGTACTGTTCAACTCAGTGAACATTAGCTTCATGATACTACTTAAATTCAAATTAAATTATTCGAGATTATATTAAATTGAAACGCTCCCAGGGACATTAGCTTCAGTTCAAGTGCTAAATGGTCGTACATATCTAGCAGCAGTTGCTATACAAGACAAAACCGAGATGACGTGCTCATCCATGTAGAAAGCACTGTTGGACAAAAAAACCCCAAACTACCCACAAGAACTCTTAGGTCTCACATATGCCTCAGCCGACAACAGGGAAGTGGCAATCTTGGCTTTCTCAGAGGTAAGGACCTTGCTTCTGTGTCCCTTACACAAGCTTTATTGTCGTCAGGATGGTTATCGGAATCAGGGAGGGTCAGATTGTGCCCCAGCATTTCTAACAAGCCCAGCTTGGGTACCCATCAGCCAATTTAAAGAACCAAATTAATAGAAAAAAAAAAAACAAAAACAAAGAAAGGTCTATTCAATGTGGTCACATTAGCATAAGGGACAAGAGTTCCAATGACACCTCCAGCACTGTCCACTCTCAAGTTCATCTTCAAGGCTCCAGTGTGAAATTTAGTTTTGAATAGAAGCAAGAGCTACGCGTGATTAGGCCTTGACCCATCATTGTCTTGGTTTCATTCTTTTGTAAGGAGGTCTGACAAGTTGCAAATCTCTTTCCTGGAGAAAAGGTTCCCCTCTCACAGACCTAGGATTTAGGTGTTTTCCTTTCCCCAGAATGAGATTCCTGGGGAAATTCTAATGTCTTGGGGTCCATTGTTTCAATAGTCTGATGGTGAAAGAGAGGTACAGGTGTAACATTTGAGTATACTCTCATAAGAGTCTCCCCCTTGTCCCATTTACTCCAAATGCCCAGCTTTTATCTTTCCATATATCACAAGTTATTCTACCAACCTCCTGGATATAGAAACTTAGGTTATTTCCAATCCTTTGGATGAATAAATAGTGTTGCAATGAGTAACCAAACCCAAATGTTTGTCCTAATTTCTGGAGCTGTACCTTCAGGGTACATTTCTGTGTTCAAAGGAAAATCCATATGTAATTTTGTCAGAGATTGTTAAAGCAATTCTTTTTTTTTTTTTTTTTTTTTTTTTTCCCCAGACAGTGTTTCTCTGTGTAGCCCTGGCTGTCCTGGAACTCACTCTGTAGACCAGGCTGGCCTCGAACTCAGAAATCTGCCTGCCTCTGCCTCCCAAGTTCTGGGATTAAAGGCGTGCGCCACCACTGCCCGGCTTAAAGCCAATTCTTAACAGAGCAATGAGCTAAAGACACACATGATGCATGACAACATAAGGGCTATGATGTTTATGGTCCCAGCAACATGTAAGACTGCCTCCCAGCCTGGCCAACAGAATGTGTTGCTAAGATTTTATTTTAATAGAAAATTAATTTTATGTCAGGCTAATTTTACTTGAATTCCTCTTATTACAGGCAGAGGTGAGATGGTTTCCTATGACTTGCAATTCCTGCACACTCCTGTCATGCATCATGTGTGTCTTTAGCTCATTGCTCTGTTAAGAATTGGCTTTAAGCCGGGCAGTGGTGGCGCACGCCTTTAATCCCAGAACTTGGGAGGCAGAGGCAGGCAGATTTCTGAGTTCGAGGCCAGCCTGGTCTACAGAGTGAGTTCCAGGACAGCCAGGGCTACACAGAGAAACACTGTCTCGGAAAAAAAAAAAAAAAAAGAATTTGCTTTAATTTTATTTACTCTTTGAGACAAGGTTCTGCCAAGTTAGTTTCAAACTAGCAATCCTCCTGCATCAGTCACCCGAGTGCTGGATGTTAGGTGTGTACCACAATACTCAGTCTCCCCTTTTGTTTGAAAGTTTTCAAATATCTTAAGGCTGCTCCACTTTTATTTATGATATATCGTACACACGTTTCACCCCCTTTGCTGCTTGCCATCTACTTGGTTTGCAGGGTTTTAATGAACTGTATGCATTTTCATAAGGTTAAATTTATCATTTTTTTCCTTTGCAACCAGATTTTCATTCTTACTTAGAAACTTTTTAAATCAATAACAAGCTACAGATAAATTCTGTATTTCATGCTTTTCATTTTTACATTTAGATTGAGCTTATTTTTGTGTATAGTGGGAGTAATGGACTTAGTTGTGTTTTTTTTTTCCCACACTAAAAAGACATGAAGGTAGAAGAAGAACTGCTGAGAGTGGGAGGAAAAAGGATGAAAGGGGAGGAAAATGCCCAAAATTCACTATACAGAGGCAGGAAACTGTCAAAAGATTAAAAAAGTAAAATAGATTTAGAAATATTCAACCATCTTTGTCCATGTTATAATGGCCTCCTTTGCTGGATGTTAATGCTCTTTTGTGCCTGGGTCTCTGTCCCGGCATCTTGGTGTGTCTGCCTATTCATGAGTAGTTAGTTCCACACTGCCTCCATCATGGAAGCATTGCTGACTGTTGTTTTGTATCTGTACATGAAGGGCTACTCCCTTCACACAGCTTGTTTTGAGACCATTTCCCTAGCTACTGATCCATGTTTGTTTCCAATACAAACTTTGATTGCAGCACATTTGGCTTCACAGAAAAGTTTATTGATATTTTTATTGCTGTCTTAAATGTGTGAATAAGTGTAGGGACAAGCAATCATCTTTTAACTTTGTTACTTTGTTCTGTCCAACAATAGGAGCTAACTCTCCATAGGTCCCAAGCTAGTTTTGTGTCTTTCAGCAGTGTTAAATGCATTGCTGAAATAAGATGTCACAAGGGGACAGAGGGCAGATAAATAGTGGGCCCTTAAGCATCACCCCTTTTAAAAAAGCATACTTCTCTCAGATTTGTCATAAAACAACAGATTGGTTTCACAAGGCTATAATAGTTACATATTAGAAACCCCTGATGACTTACCTCAGGCTAGTAGGGTTTAAGATGCACAAAAACACACAATGACAAGACAGATTTGTTACCAAGGAAAACCCCAATACTCTCTAGCTGTACTGTTCCCTATCCAACCTAAAAATCACCCATTTTAGAGGGCACATAGAAATCATACATCATTAGCCTCTGACTTCACTGCAGACAGTACAGTGTCTGTACTAGTGTCTCTTTATCAATGGGTGACTGTTTACTAGTATCTAGAGACACTGGGTATAGGACTCTAACGACATTCATTTGGCATCTTCATTCTCCTATCTCCTGTCCCGTCTCCACTTCAACCTTTTCATCAGACTCTACACAGCTCTTCCAGGAGCTGTGCTGATTGAGAAATACTTTGTCTAAGACAGACATATACACTGGAGTGAATAAATGCTTCTTCCACTCTGTCTTTGGCGTGTTCAACTCAAGCGCCCTTTGTCTTTTAGCATCATCATAAGACCCAGATCAAACCCCAAGACTGAGAGCCTTAACATTTTTCTGAATCAGTCACTGCCGTTTAGCCAAGTACAAGACCAGCATGTTTACACACAAGAAAGAAAAGATCTTTTGACCATGTGTACAACTAGTAGACAATTACCAATATTTAGCATGGCTCCCCCAAATCAAACAAAAATCCAGTGTAGTCTCATGAATGCTTGTTCAGTGGCAGCTCCCCTTCAGTCCCTTCCCCCCAAATCCCTCCCAGCTACTGTCAAAGATTTGCTTGTCTTGTTCATAAAATGTGGCTTGGTCTCATTTTACTGTTTCCATGATGCAAGATTTCATTGTCTGGTGTCATAACAGATTTTCTACATCTCTTTCACAAATTATGCCAGAACTCACTGGCTTAAAACAGTAATGATCATTCTTTCTCTTTTCCTTTTCTGTAACAAGGGGGTTGAACCCAGGGCCTTACATATGCCAGGCAAGCACTTCCCTGTTGAGTTACTGAGTTTCTTGCGCTCTGTGGTTAAATGTGTGTGCCAGCAGGCCTTGATCCATAGATTTATCTAAAGAGAGTATATCTTACATTCTTGTTTTGTCATTATGTATCATTTTCATGGTATAGCAATGGATTATGCTTTTCATAGTAAATATTTCATAGTTTTACATTAATATTCAATGCTGCATTACTCTGCAATTTCATTAAATTTCTTTGGATTTAGGCACTTATCTAAGATCAAGATAATCAGATTTTTGCACTAATATTACATTTGCTTCATAAAATAATTTTTAAAGTTTTCCTTGTTTTGAGACTATTTTTGTGTTCTGAAACAACTGTGCTGCTCAGTTTGGTAAACATTTAAAGGTTTTGTGTGTGTGTGTGTGTGTGTGTGAATTATAACTTCAACACTTACTTTTTATTTTTAAAATTCAGTAATTTTAGCTTTCTTCACTGAGTAAATCTGATAACTTGTATTTGTTCAAAAATTACTCATGTGATACCAATTTTCACATTTATTCACACGGTGTACAATCTCAGTATTTTAAGGCTTTCTTTTCTTTTGATGGCTTCCCTTTTATCACTTCTTACTTGATAATACAATTTGTGTTTAGCTAATCCTTCCTTCTCTTTATTAAGTAAACTAGTAATTTAGCTACTTTATTAAGATTCTTTAAGGAAGCATTCTTTTGATTTATCAATTAGGTTTTCTATAATTTCTTTATTCTACTATGATTTTTACTTTTTGCTACTGTTTTGTATTTGTGTTGACTTCTAATTAACTTTGAGGTTTGAGAAAAACATTTCTAAATTTGTAAATTTAATTAACTTTTTTATCATTTTATTTTTATTGATATAAATATATCAATTATTTATTTATTAGTTCAAATATTTCCCCAAAATTTTTACATGTGGAGTTTTCCTTATTACATTATTGAAATTGTAAAATTATAGGTGATGGTATTTCCTCCTTAAGTTAAGACGTAAGAGAAAAAATTCAATTTCCAGGTAAAAGTTTTGATATCTTAAATTGTCACTATTAATTGTTTACCCCTATAGTCAGAAATTGTTATTTATTGCATTTCTTCTCTCTATGACTTACTAATACTTCCTTTGTTACCTCTTATTCAATCAGGTTTACAGATGCTATACTCAGTCTTGTTATGAAAACATATCTTCTGTGGTCAGAGTTTGGCAGCCAATGAGTTTCCATATGACATTCTTAGGTCTTACACAGCCCATTGTATGCTGTCCTGTGCTAGCTTAAAAGTGGCTTCTGAGTTTGTTACTAATGGGTTTCTTCTCTAGTTTCTGCTCTATAAGGATGGCCACTGTGGTACTTGGTGCATAGATACTGCTGAACTCTTCGAATGCATGCATCCCGCTTTATAATCCTTGCTCATTTTGTCTTTGCAGAGCTCTTCTTCTTGGCTTATATTCTACTCTCCTGACAGGAGCATTACAGCCTGGCTTTCTAATTGATTGCCTTTTATATTTGGTGCTTTTAAAGTTGTAGATCTTTTTTTTTTTTTCCTGTAAACTTTTAAATTTTTAACTGATAAGTGATGAATGACCACCTTCCTGGGAACACCGTGGCAATCAGATAATATACACAATGGGTAGTTACCATCCCCTGCGGGTCAGAAAGTTCTTCTATCAATAGGATGCTGGAGTTGACACACTAAGGCCGTCGAGGTGAGTCCTCCAGTCTGAGCTACACAGCTGCAGAATGGTGCCATGGCTTAGGAAGCCAAGCATATGGAGGAGGGCTGTGTGACCCTCAGAATTTTTGCCCCTAGAGAAAGAATGATCCATTGTTACAGTTTCCTTTTGCCTTATTTTGAAAAGATTGAAACAAGTGTCTCACTGGTCTATTTAGAAATCAGTATTTTTTTAAAAAAATATTTTTGAGAATTTTATACAGCAATATCATATTTACATAATTTCTACCTCTTCCTCTTTCTCCTCCAGCTCCTCCAGTGTCTCTCTTCCCACCCCCTCCCCTTCTCTCAAATTCATGACCTCTTCTATAATATACACCTAGAAAATTAACCTAAGCAATAAAGAGCAATACCTCTCTACAAAACAGTTTTTAAATCTAATAAAGACCAGCAACTGGGTGAGAGATGTAGTTCAAATGTAGAAGATTTTCCTAGCATTGATGTCAGATTCTCTCCCATTGATGCCAGATAAGGCAATCTCTGCTACATATGTAGCTGGAGCCATGGGTCACTGCATGTGTACTTTTGGTTGGTGGTTTAGTCACTGGGAGCCTTGGGAGGTGCGGGATGCGTGTGTGTGTGTGTGTGTGTGTGTGTGTGTGTGTCCAGTTGGTTGATATTGTTGCCTTCCTATGAGGTTGCAAATCCCTTCAGCTCCTTCAGTCCTTCCCTTAACTCAACTCTTCCATTGGGGACCCCATGCTAAGTCTGATGGTTGGCTGCAAGCATCTGCATATGTATTGGTCAGGCTCTGGCAGAGCCTATCAAGGGATAACTATATGAGGCAGGAGCAAGCCCTTCTTGTTATCATCAATAGTGTCTGGGTTTGGTGTCTGCAGATGGGATGGATTCCTAGGTGGGGTAGCCTGCATTTCTTTTTGACAGGAGCAATTCTGGATAAATATTTTTGAGATGGATGGGTGGCCCCATCCCTCAATCGGTGGCTGTGCCTATCCACTGGATATGGACTTTACAGGTTCTCTCTCCCCTTTGTTGGATATTCAGCTATCAGCCACACAGCCTGCAGGGGACTTAGAAGGGCAGCTTTGTCACTCAGGCTATCCTACTCCAGGCCCAAGTTATCTTCCCCCCCTTTTTTGGTTTCCTGGCTGCACACGGAGACAGCTGTAGACAGTGTCCTTGATGCCAGCTTCCTGGGGGAATTTTCCACAAAGCACGAGGATTTGTCTCACCCGACTGAGAATGCTGTTTTTTCTGGCTGGATCTCTGCTTATGCATGAGGAGACTTGGCATTGGCAAAGTGGTAGCTTATTTTCCCTTTTTGTTTGGTTTTATTTTGCACTTCAGAAATAGAACAGCTTAAGTCTCGCTTGCTTTTGAAGGCTCCAGCTCTCCCTACAGCATGATTGTAAGTTCTTTTCCCCCTAGGAGATTGTGAAAAACATCTTACCCAGCTTTTGTTAAAAGTAATGCAGATGCAGGGGATACTTGGGAGGGACTTGTTGTCCTTGTTTAATTTAATTTAATTTAATTTAATTTAATTTAATTTATAAGTCTTTAAAAGTAAACTTTTTTTCCCTATAAAAAGCATATGCTCATTGAAAGGAAATCAGAACAAATCAGAAAACACACAAAGCAGAAGTAAACAAAATCAAGTGGTAATTAAAATAACATTATGGACTCTGGATTCAAAGGGCCTTAAAATTAATCCAACTCATCAAAGTATCTTTTTTGGTATCTAAGATTTTCTTTTATTTATTTATTTTTTTAATTTTATTTTATATTTTATTTACATTTAAGATGGCATCCCCTTTCCCCATTTCCCCTCTCTAGAAAACCCCTGTCCCATGCCCCCCCTTTCCTTTTTGCTTTTATACAATTTTTTAAAAATGTTAATCAAAGGATTTATAAGTTTGGTAATGCTCAATCAGAAGCATAACCCAATACCCAACCTAGATATATCAACTATCTTTGACTGGTGGAGTCATGTGAACATCTGCCTCCATGTCCCCTCTCTCTTTCTCTCTCTCATCACCTAGCTTCTCCTCTCCTTCATCTTCTCTCCTTACTCCATCTCTTCCTCTCAGTACTCTTTCCCACTTAGCTCCTCCTACATATCACTCTTCCTGTTAAAGTAAAACTTTTCTCTCAAAATCCAACTCATCAAAGTATCTTAATAGTGATATAAATGGGCTCCAGAGAAGGAAAGCAAGGCATCCAAGGTCGCACAGTTTAAAATAAGAGACCTAAAGTCTTCCATTTTTTCTTTTTCTATCCCTCCCTCTAGCCCTCCATCTCCCCTTCTCTCTTCTTTTCTCCCTCCTTTCCTCCTTCCTTTTTTCTCCTTTCCTCCTTCCATTTCTCTTTTTGATTGATTGATTGATTGATCGATCGATCGATTTGAGACTGCTTTCCCTACATAGTCCAAAATTACCCTCAACTCTCTGTCCTCCCTCCCCAGCCTTCTGAGCCCTGCACGTAAGAGGCTTACATCATTGCATTCAGCTTCTTTCCCCATCCATCTGTATGTTCATGTGGTATGCCATATTGTGTATGTGACCTAGTTGGCATTAACTGATAATTTGACATATCCTAGAATCACCTGGGGGAATAAGAGTCTCATCTGAGTGACTGTCTTTATGAGGTTGGTCTATAGGCATGTCTATGGAGAACGGTCTTAGTGTTAATTGATATGGGACTGCCCAGCTCACTGTGGGCAGTGCCATTCCTTTGGCAGGTGGTCCTGGGATACATAAGGAAACTAGCTGGAAGTAAGCAGTGTTCTTTCATGCTTTTTACCATTGAATTCTTACCTCAACTTCCCTCAATGATGGACAATATCTTGGAAGTATAAGCCAAAGGAATCATTTTTCCCCCTATGTTGCTGTGTGGATAGTTTTGTGTCAATTTGTCATAAGAGAGAGTCATTTGGAAAAAGAGAATGTCAAGTCAGAAAATGTCTCCATAAAAATGGCCAGTAGGCAAGCCTGTAGTGCATTTTCTTAATTAGTAATTGGTGTGGATGAGTCCAGCCTATGGTGGGTGGTGCCACCATTAGGCTAGTGATCTTGAGTTCTATAAAAAAGCAGGCTCAGCAAGCCATAAAGAGAAAGCCAGTAAGCATCAGTCCTCCATGTCTTATGCATCACTCCTGCCTCCAGGTTCCTGTCTTGACTTCCATCAGTGATGAATAGTGATATGGAAACATAAGCTGAATGAATCCTTTCCTCCCCAAGTTACTTTTGGTCATGGTGTTTCATCACAGCAATAGTAACCCTGACTGAGACAGTAGCTTTAAGTCAGAATGTTTTATTACAGCAACAGGCAAGAAACTAGAATAGATGTATGTTCTAATGTTTTGGACATATGTATGTATGTAAGTGCTCATGTATGTATGTAAGTGCCCATGTATGTACATAGTTGTGTTGTGTGTATACAGAGGCCTGTGGTTCATGTCAGGTGTCTTCCTCACTTTCCACCTTGTGTATTGAGACAGCATCTCTAACCAAACCCAGAGCTCATTGTTTAAGCTAGCTTGGTTAGCCACCTTGCTTCAGGAATTTTCCCTTTCTTTCTCCATGTGCTAGGATCACAGGTGGGCCACCACACCCATCTGCTTTGGGTTCTGGGAGTCTGAACTCCTTTGCTCACACTTATAAGGCAAATGCTTTATTCTCTGAGCCACCTCAACAGCTTTTTTCTCCTTTTCTGTTTTGGGTAATCAGTTTTTCTTTTACCAATAGTTTTCAAACATTGCATTTTCCTTTTTTTGTGACGGACTTTTTTCTTTAATGCAAATATTTCTCAGAAGTTCAACATATAAAACGAGTTCGTCCTAGCTGATTGAAAATAAGTGGAGAGGTAGATGCGTGTACACTTGCTTACTTCACAGATACGATTCTGGAAATGCACATGTCATGGTTCCTTACCATGAGAGACAGATTCAGTCATTCAGTGACTACTTACCTGCTGTATATTATGCACCAAGCTCTTTGCAGGGTGTGATAAATCCAGTCTTGAGAAAAGCCAACAGGAGAGTCAAACAAGGCATGCAGTAGGTGATTGGGCATCTCAGAGTCTGTAGTCTAAGCCCCAGCTGGCGTTTTTTTTCTTACAGGTCTGGATACCCTATGTAATTTAAACCATCTGAACATAAATTGATATTTGTGTTTTTTTGACTTGAGTACTTCTTTTTTTTTTCTTTCTTTGTTTAGAAGTCATACAGTATGCTCAGTGCTCACCAGAGCACTTCTCTGTTGTTGGCAGTGGAGTAGGCAGCTCCCCTGGGCCAGTCTCATTACAGGAGAGGGACTTGTCCCACCCATCACTGCCACATCAGCACCCCACAGATACATCTCCTAAACAAAATGAGCATCATCCGTTTGTACAGTCTGAATGAAGATTCATTCCTGTGGGACACAATTATGGCTCCTGTTTCTGCTATCTCTAATGTAGTATATTCTTTTTTTTAATGTTTATTTTTTTATTGGATATTTTATTTACATTTCAGATGCTATCCCCTTTCCCCATTTCCCCTCCCCAGAAAACCCCTATCCCATCCCTCCTTCTCCTTTTTGCTTTTATGCTATTTTTAAAAATGTTAATCAAAGGCTTTATAAGTTTGGTAATGCGCAATAACAAGATGCCCATAGAATCACAAATGTAACCCAATACCCAACCTAGATATATCAACTATCTTTGACTGGCAGAGACATGCTAACATCCGCCTCCGTGTCCCTCCCCCCACTCTCTTGTCACCTACCTCCTCCTCTCTTTCTCCTCCTCCTCACCTTACTCCTCCTCTTCCTCTCTTTACTCCTCCCACCTTAGCTCCTCCTACATATCACCCTTCCTATTAAAATAAAACTTTTCTTTTTAAATACAATTAGAGCATAACTATACCAATTTGTGTCAGTAAGGTACAAGATAGACCTAATACCCAGTCCATTATTTTGTTGACTAACCAGAACCTCTGTCATCCCTCCTAACTAAAAGACTTAATTCTGAACCTAGCTTTTTTTTTCTTTTTTGGCTTTAGAATTAATGTCAGCCGAAAACCATCGTTTTAAATCTTTTCTCTCAAAGTAAATAGCTAGGATTGGCTATGAGACTATAAGTCTTCAACCCGTCAGAAATAAGAACCCCTGGACAGTCCCTATGCTACAAAACGTTGGAGCATCTGATCTTCGGCCTTCTGGCCCAGGATCATCTGACAGACCTAGTGATGCAGAATTATTGAGGCTGATTACTCTGTCTTGGCAGATAAATCAGTTGACTATTCCTCAAGTGTGTCCTTTTCTGGACAGTGATTTGTCTATAGATGAAAAGAGGCAATTCTTGCCTAGTGGATGTCTCACCACAATTGGAATAACTCCAAAGATGCTCAATTTCTTCTTAGAATCCAAGACAGGAAGCTGTCAAGAGCAGACAGGTCTCTAATCAAAATGAACATTAATACAGAAATGTTTGTAATGTCAATTCTGTGGATTTCTGATGTTTTGAAAACCAACTATCCATGTAAGGTAATCTGGACTGTTGTCTGTTCACTCCTCTCAGCTATTTCTAAATAAAATATAGAAAATACCCTAACAATAAACTCAGAGCTCTGAATTTGCTATAGGCCCTTAAATTACAGGCTAACCATCTCAAATCAGTTAGAAAAGTTAAAGAAGGACTGGGTCTAAGCCTTGTATTCCTAAATGTGTTATATAGGCACAATGCCTATGAGAGTAACAATATTTATCTCACTTTTATACTAATAAGAAGCTCATACTAATGAAAACCTTAAATCTGAAATCAAAGTAAATTTTGTACCATTTAAGAAATTATAACTTCATCTTAATAACAATTATACATATTTCTACAAATAATAAATCCTAGCTAATCCTTCCTGTTCCAACAAAACCACTACTTTTCCCTAGAAAGACAGCCCATTATTAACCACCTCAGTCCCCAAGCCCAGGGAATAGGAGCGCCGACTCTTCATTAACTTCTTCAAGCTGATTATGGACATTGAGATATTAGAAGAGGGGCAGGGGGAAGAGTAAATTGATAAGCCTCTGATGCTGTGTCTTCACTGCATCCGGCTGGAATTCCAGGACATCAGAGGTTCGAGCAGGTCTGCTCGGCTTGCTTGATGAGTAGATATACCAAGGCTGTGTATTCTGCAATAAATATACAAATTTTGGTATCAAGATAATTTTTTGTTTGAATTCTGGAATCCAGTCTTCTGGTGGCCTGCCTCTGTCATGTCTAATCCATATAATTCTGGGAGTTTCTATGAGGGTGTGCTCCCACCATCCTCCCATTTCTGCATCCCTGCTCTAGAAATTCCCCAACACTAGGGAATCCAAATTTTCAGGCACCAAGGCCGTCTGCATCCACTGATGCCTGGCAAAGCCACCCTCAACTACCTATACAGGTGGAGCCATGAGTCCCTCTCTTTGTGTTCTCAGGCTGGAGATTTTAGAATGGCTACTCCAACTTCTTTCTTAGGACCATTTGCTTGAAAAATTGTTTTCCAGCCTTTTACTCTAAGGTAAAGTCTGTCTTTGTCACTGAAGTGGGTTTCCTGTATGCAGCAAAATGCTGGGTCCTGTTTACGTATCCAGTCAATTAACCTATGTCTTTTAATTGGGGAACTGAGTCCATTGATGTTAAGAGATATTAAGTTACAGTGATTTTTGCTTCCTGTTATTTTTGTTATTAGAGGTGGAATTATCTTAGCTTTCCTGCTATTATCCTTTGTAATGCTGGGTTTGTGGAATGATATTGTGTATATTTGGTTTTGTTGTGTAATATTTTGATTTCTCAATCTATGGTAATTGAGAATTTTGCTGGGGTATGTCCAGCATCTTCTAGCTTTTATAGTATCTACTGAGAAGTCTGGTGTAATTCTGATAGGTCTGCCTTTATATGTTACTTGACCTTTTTCCCTTACTATATTTAATATTATATTTAATATTCTTTCTTTGTTTTGTGCATTTGGTGTTTTGATTATTATATGATGGGAGGTATTTCTTTTCTGGTCTAGTCTATTTGGCATTCTATAGGCTTCTTGTATGTTTGTGGGCATCTCTTTCTTTAGGTTAGGGAAGTTTTCTTCTATAATTTTGTTGAAGATATTTATTGGCCCTTTAAGTTGGGAATCTTCACTCTCATCTATACCTATTATCCTTAGGTTTTTGTCTTCTCATTGTGTCCTGGATTTCCTGGATTTTTTGTGTTAAGAACTTTTTGTACTTTGTGTTTTCTTTGACAGTTGTGTCAATATTTTCTATGGTATCTTCTGCACCTGAGATTCTCTCTTCTATCTCTTGTATTCTGTTGGTGATGCTTGCATCTATGACTCTGATTTCTTTCCTAGGTTTTCTATCTCCAGGGTAGTTTCCATTTGTGATTTCTTGATTGTTTCTACTTCCATTTTTATGTCCTGGATGGTTTTGTTCAATTCCTTCACCTGTTTGGTTGTGTTCTCTTGTAATTCTTTAAGGGATTTTTGTGTTTCCTCTTTAAGGGCTTCAACCTGTGTACCTGTGTTTGCCTCAAATTATTTGAGAGTGTTATTTATGTCCTTCTTAAAGTCCTCTATCATCATCATTAGAAGTGATTTTAAATCTGAATCTTGCTTTCCTAGTGATATGGAGAATTCAGGACTTTCTTGTGCAGGAGAACTAGGTTCTAATGCCAAGTACCCTGGGTTGCTGATGCTTATGTTCTTGTGCTTGCCTTTCACCTTCTGGATCTCCTCAGTGCTACCTGCCCTGTCTCTAACTGGAGCCTGCCTTTCCTATTATCTTGGTTGTATCAGAACTGTGTGGGGTGGGTGTTACTACTGGGGTTAGAGCTGGGGCCCAAGATCTGCTCAGTGCTCAAGCGCAGACAGGAAGGAATCAGTGCTTCAGGCCAGGAGTGACCTCCTGGGTCCTAGTGGGTACCAGTTACTCTCTGTTTGGGGCCCGGTGTTGCTGTCTCCTGACCTAAGATACTGCCTGGGTTAGAGCTTCTGGGAGGCCCACTTCCTCTGGGTTCTGTGAGATTTGGGGCAGAGTGGCTGCCTGGGATCTGGTCAGTGCTCAGGTCCAGACTGGAAGGAAATGTAGTATATTCTAAGTTGAAGTTTACACAGTGATTCATAAAGTGATCCATAAAGGATGTGTTTCTAGACCTGCAGTGTGTCCCTGAAACTGGCTAATACAAAACTCCATCAGTACTATGGCTTTCCTAGACAGACCCAGGATAAAAGCTAGATTGGAAATGAAATAGGGTAAGAGATTAATAAAAACAGTCACTAATCATATGATAGAAAATGTGTAACAATATTCTATAATGCAAGTTATGCAGAATTTATGATTGGCTTATTTGTGAAAGTTTTCATTTAGTATTTGTCCTTGCCTTGCCCTCCCCTTCCCTGAATCTCTTCTCTTTCCCTGTCTGTCTTTAACAGCCAAATGTGGGTAATTGAAACTCTGTCAAGAGAAAGTGTGGATAAGCAGGATGACCAAGTATAGACCTTATATTTTTCTTTCCAACACTATTGGTAAACTTCTACCTGGCCTATTCTGAAGTTGGCTTTCTGCATCTCTTTGGATCTGGCATGAAAGCAGAAGAGACAGATGTTACTATAAGCATGGGGAACAAATTCTGGCTCTGCCACTTACTGGTTGCAAATCCCTGGCAAATGCTCTAACTTCCTTGAGTTTCGGTACATATTATTACAATGAGTGTGGAAGCAGAACTATTGTGTGAATAGAAAAATACTGATATGGAAGTGACAAAATGACTGACTTGAAGTCACTTAATGGGGGTACATAAAGGTAGCAAGTGAGCAGGTATGTGAGGGAGGCCTGAGGCACCACACTCCCATCAGACTTTCCCGGGATAAAGAGAGAGAATGAATGATAATTTTGGGGACTGAACTCAGGACTCAAGGGCTCAGGTTGTCAAGTTTAAAGGCAAGTGTCTGTATCCATGTAGTTGCCACTACAGTCTCTGAGCCTGTTTCTTTACTGGAATCATGTTGTTTTCAGGGAAAGTGGAACACAAGAGAACAGTGTCACAATCACAGCATTCATTGTTGTTGTTGTTATTTTTAGTTAAAGTTTTTATGCATCACACTACAAAACGACAATGGGGATGCTGGTGAAGAAGCTGCAGCAACTTGCAGAGGGCACATGTCTTTGGGTTTCCCTGTATAGTGCCTGGATCAGATGTGAACTGCATTACTGTGTCTTTAAAGATCATGTGGGCACTGGCCTGTTGGCGATCTACTGTGTATAAGAATGGCAGGTTGTGGTGGCTGTTTATATGTCCTCTCAATTCCTTCCTAGGCAGAAATCTCAGCTACACATTAATCAATTGGGTCTCAAGAGAAGCGTTGCTCATTGAGTTTTCTTTCTTTGCTGGTGGAGATCACCAGATTCTAGGATTTGGGTTTATGACTTTTAACTTCTGGAATTGGTAGCTCAGAAGGCTGAAGGTAGGACACCTTGTCAAGTGTTCTGTGTTGATATAGAATTGTCTACTTTGTCGAGGCAAGACCAGAATCTAGTTTAGCTCTCAGAGGACCACTTAAGGTCCATTGAGCCTGCCAGGGTCTGTGCACCTATCTCTTCCATTTCCCTCTTTGATTCTTTATCTTTGAACTACATTTCGTTCACGTGTTCTAATTTTTTTCTAGCCTTTTAAATTAGTGCAAGAGTAATAGGTTTCACTTTAGCTTGTTCATACACATATGTAGTTATAATTTGTTCAAACTTGCCCCTCAGCCTCTGCCCTCCTTTATGACCATTCTCCTATGGCTGGTCCTCATCTCCCTCTTAAATAGTCCAAAGTAGTCATTAGTTGTTTGGCAAGTGTTAGAAGGTGTGTCCTTAGTAGAGGAGATGTGTCCCTGAGAGTGAGCTTTGAGATTTCTTTCTTTCTTTTTTTTTCTTGTAATTCTTTTTTTTTTGTAATTCTTTTTTATTGGATATTCTATTTATTTGCATTTTAGATGTTATTCCCTTTCCCCATTTATCCTCCCACATTAACCCCCTATCCCATCCCTCCTCCTTCCTTTTGCTTTTATAGCATTTTAATTTCATGCAAGTATTAAGGTCAGTTCTAGGTTGAGGAACTAGCAATACAATAGATGCAAATAGTCAAGGAACAAGCAAGACAATAAACACAAATAATCAAAGAACAAGCAAGGCAATAAACAAAGTTCCATGATCACTATTTGTTTTCTTTTGGGGGGGGGGATGGAACAAGGCATCCATCTTTATTTTTTAAATTTATTTTTATTGGATATTATATTTACATTTCAGATTTTATCCCCTTCCCCCTTCTCCTTCCACCACCTAGGAACTTCCTATCCCATCCCCCCTCCTCATGCTTCTATGAGGATGTGCCCCCACCTAATGATCACTATTTCTAAGGGCTTATCAGGATGACTAAAATATCTGAACCTACTTCCCTGTTCTAGCCCAAAGTCATTTTCATGCCTGAAGCTTACTTCTTTGTTCCAGCCTAAGATTTATATTCCTGCCTGTAATTACTTCTTTGTTCTAGCCTAAGATTTTGATAACTGCCTGAAATTACTTCTTGTCGTGGGAATACTTTTATTCCTGCCCATTGTGTTAAAGCTTGTCTTTAACAACATCAACATGTTAACAGCCAAAGTACATGACTTAAAACTGAAAATGGACCCCCCAGACAGAGTTATTAATTTAACAGACTGGCAAGCCAAGGACAGGTAAAATTCTGCACAGAGCCTTATCAACCTAAGACAGAAGTGCATTGCTTTTGATAATGCATATTCCATGATGGTTAAGGAAAGCATTCTTGTCATAATGGCCTAAGACAGACTCAGTCTTGTTTATGCAATAAAAAGGGGGGAGATGTGGAGAGCTTTTGGGGCTGCCTGGCAGGAATCTGACATTGGCCAAGGATAAGGAAATGGGCTGCAGGCAGGAATCTGACATTGGGCTAGAACAAAGAAGTAATTTCAGACTTTGAGATTTCTAAAACCAGGCCCAGTTTCTCTCTCTCTCTCTCTCTCTCTCTCTCTCTCTCTCTCTCTCTCTCTCTCTCTCTCTTTCTCTCTCTCTCTGTCTCCCTCTCTCTCTCTCTCTGCCTCTTACCTGTTCATTAGGATGCAAAGCTTTTAGACACTGTTCCATGTCTACCTGCTTCCTTGCCTTGATGATCAAGAACTAACTCTCTGAAACTATAAGCAAGCCCCCCGTTATAAGTTGTTGTGGTCACAGTATCTCTTCACAGCAATAGAACAGTAACTAAGACAGGGGCTAACTGTGGATTAGAAGGAATTTTCACTATATTGCTCCCAGTTTTCAGAGTAGGCAATTAAAATTTATGGTCATTAAGTATGTTGTTCAAGTAGCCATGTTTTCAAGTATAAACCTATAGACTACAGAGATTATGTTTGCTTTGTATTCATACAACTGAAGGGAAGTTATGATAATAACATTGTATTTGGTCTGTAGATTCTATGTTGCTTATTTCTCATCTCATTGCTTCACAGATCACTGGGTGGCAAGAATCCCTTCTGTTTTTGTTTTTTTGCTTGTGTTTCCAGGCTACAGCTGGGAGACAACAGACAGACACAGGTATTGGAATCTCCTCCTGGTCAACTGCTGTGCTTACAGTGCTTTGAGCCATCAATGGAAGGAAATTGAATGTGAATGATCTACTTGCCAATCTGGGCTGGCTTCTTATCACCTAGCCAGGCTTTGGTCTCACATTTTGTGTTTAATGACAGTAATGATATCTTCGAGCTTGATTAGCAACAGTTACAGCCCAGTAAGCATGAATCAGAAACTGCTTTGACATGCTGCTTCATCAGGGAGAAATGCAGCCACTTCCCTGTGCCAGAGGCCACAAAAGAGGCCTTAGTTTTCATCCTTGGGATGCTCTTATTAAAATATGCCATGTTTTCAGGGATTTACTTTTCTTAAGCTGAGTGAGTAAAACTTGCAATGTGGTTTTGTATAATGTCACTCTGTCTGAAATAGCCCTGGGAATTGGATGCTTGTTGGAAAAATCTCTTTAGTCAGGGAAGCACCCAGGCATGGGCAGCAGGTGTGCTAAGAGTTGGCCAGTTACTCCTACACTCATTTCTTTATTCTCCATGTTTCTCTCTAACTGTAAACTCAACTCATGCTCTATTTTGTCATGTGGTTTTGGGAGGCACAGATCCCACATACAATTCCAGAATTATGGGCAATGATTGACATGAGCAAGTTTGTATATTCTTCCCCTGGTATCCCATATTAATTTCTATTGAGTCAAATAACCTATTTCAGATTAAGGAAGGAAATCCCTAGACCTGGGTATGTGCCAGTGGAGCTGACATGTTCCTTTCCATGGATCATTCAGGGTAAAAATGTGAGTTTGAAACAGAGGCAGCTATTTTCCTATTTTGTTGTCATGGAATAAAGCTTCAGTTACTGTGTATATTTGAACAAATATTCATCAAATGTATTCTGATGATGAAGTTGACTTGTAGAAGTCATAACTGGAAAAATAAACACAAACAAACAAACAAACAAACAATAAAACAAAACCACCAAGTTGCCTAGGGTCTCTAGAAGTATTGCTTAAATGGCTGAATCAGCAAGATCCATTGTAAGACTCTTCCAACTGTAACTCAATTGCTTAAGCCATAGTGATTTTCAACGATTTGCTAAAAAAATTCAAATCTTGTATTTAACATCTCTAATAAACACCTTTACTCTGAATAGATTATGCTTTTTGGTAAATTGAATGGCTTCTTCCAAATGTTTGGCACACTTGTCTCTTGATGGTCAATGAATCAGAAATGTAAGAAATGGCAAGTATAGATCCCAGTATAGACTCAGTTCTTTGTTTGCATGACTATTGCACATTTTTGTCAGGGTTGAGAGATGATAATTGCTTTATTTGACAGCATTTGCAGTCTTTTGATAGAAGGAGAAATAATTATATAATCAGTATGGTAAGTGACTCTCTCTCATCTCCTTCTGGTCTACCTTTATAATTTTTTAAAGGAAATATAGAGCTGTAGCCCAAATGGTTTTCTCCCTGACTTTCAACTGATGAAATCTTATTAAGAATTCTGAGGACAGTAATGGATGTTTTGACAAGTTTGCTTCATTTAGCACAGTTTCCTTCCCTGGATGTGTATCTGCTCAGAGCTGCACACACGCCAATTCTGGCCTATGGTTGTGATTTGAGAGGGAGTCTGCTGAGGTAGGGGATGCTTCAGTGAAAGGCTACTCAGCTCTTTAAAAAAGCAGGGAATTTTGAATTGCTATATCTCTAGGCTTCTTATTGTGTGAGCCTTTTCAGCCAGGTTGTCAGCTTCTTCTTTCTTTATGTCTTAACTTGTGTCACAAAAAAAGCATCCTGATGCATTTTGTCAGAACCACATGAGTTAAGGAGTTGTTGATTCCCCTAAGGAGCCTAAAAAGAGAAAAGGAAAAAGACATCGAAATATATCTACAGTGGCTCTTTTATGCTTATATGGCCACGCCGATTCTCTGTGCACAGCAATACTCTTAACGTGAGCAAGATGAGTGGTCTGGGTAATCGCTGAATTTGGAGGGCTCTATTTTGCAAAGTAGTGGTACTCGAACATTATTCATAGATTATCATAAATTCATGGGCTCACTTTCATACACACTTAAGAAAACATCTTTTTATGAGTATGTGCAAGGATAGTATTGAAATACTTAATAAGCATTTTAAGAATATAAATTCATGTACAACTCAAGGAAGAAATAAAAAGAAATCAGCCAGGTGTGGTAGAGCACATCTTTAATCCTAGCACTGGAGAGGTAGAGGTAGGTGGATCTCTTAGTTCGAGGCCAGCCTCTAAGAGGGATTCCCAAAACAGCCAGGGTTATACAGATAAACCCTGCCTTGAAAAAACAAGCAAGAAAATTGTAGGCTTAGATTTTTTAAAGACTACTTTTAATAAGGATTCTCAAATGCTTTAACCAATTCCTCTTTTCTAGCCTACTGTCTAAAGGTAGGGGAGAAAAGATGGCAAATAGGACAAGGGGATGTGGACCTGTATAGAAGTAGTTCCTTGGGGGCAATTCCAAGTTCTGTTTGTCACGATACCAGCAATCAAGTTCAGTCGTGTCAGGATAGCAAACAGAATCAGGAGCATGATCTAGCAGAAACGGCCAGTCCTCCGCTGCCAAATCGGCAAGAATCAGTGGCATCGACCAGAACCAGTAGAGATGCCAGGAGAAGTTCTCTGCCATGCTTCAGTGAAGAGCAATGAAGTTGAAGACTTGAGACCAATGAAGCGTTGTAAAGCTAGCTATGCAAGCACACCGCCACTGTCCACTGAGTCCTATTTATACTCTCTCCAAACATTACATGTCCTCCCATGAGTCTTGCCTTAGCAAAACACCACGAGAGTTAGTCTCAGCACATGAGTCTGTATCAGCAAAACACCACAAGAGTTTATATCACCTGACATATCCAGAAACTTTCACTTCAGTAAATAAATAAAAAGAAATTAATCATTTATTCCCTGGTATTCTCTGTTCTAAACTTATAGAACTCTTATCAAATGTTCCAAGTTGTGAGAAACATTAAATAATTAAAATAATCATGATTTACAGATTGGTTGTTGACTCTTAAGAATTGTGGCTCTGATGTGTTGATGGCAGGACTGTTAGCTCTTAAGTGATACCTTGTGGTTGGATACAGGGTCTTTCATCAAGCTTGTCCCTCAGTCTCCCTGTTCTGTTCAGTGCATAGATCATCAGTATTAAGAAACAGAGAGTTGCTTTTAAAAACCAGTAATATTATGCATAGTTTTGAGATCTCTTGAAGCTCCTGCTGAACTAAGCAATTGCATTAAAATTCATTCCTAGATTTTATAATCCTGCCTGAACCTTTATATGGCTAAATTCTCTCTTATTGAGTAAGCCATGAAAATCACTTACTGGAATGTCATTTTTAATTAAGCTGAAAGTATACTTGAGGCCAAATGAGAGGTTGTGCAGTGTGAGGGTTAAGTGTGTACCTCTGTTGCTAGGGTTTGGAGTCACACTCTGTCACTAACACATTTTTCTTTAAAAAATATTTTGATTAATTCGTTGGAATTTTCATACAATTTGTTTTGATTGTATTCACTCACACTTCTCTCTCTATGTCCTCCAAAATCCACTCCCACCTCTCCATCCTCTCAAACATCTTTGTGTATTATTGTTAGCATTATTTTTCAATAATCCATTGAATCTAATCTGTGTTGTTTCTATCTATCTATCTATCTATCTATCTATCTATCTATCTATCTATCTATCTATCTACCTACCTACCTACCTACCTACCTACCTACCTACCTACCTACCTACCTATCTATCAATAATATGTGTATTCCTGGCTATGAGGTATTCCACTTGAAAGTTGTCTACCTCCCAGGAGCCATACCTTTAAAGAAAACATTTTCCTTACTTCAGAAGCCTTCACTTGTTAGTAGCTCCTCACTTAGTGCTGAGGGCTTGAGTTGTCCCAATTGTGGCTGAGTACTTCACTTTGGCCAGTGGTGAGTTTCTGTGTCAACTGCCTACTGTCCATTGCACACAGAAAGTTCTTGAATAAGGACTGAGAGCTACATATCTCTTCCCTCATAGATCAGTGAAGTTCATACTAAGTTCATTTAGCAGAATAATAGTAGGTTCATTCCTGGGGCTTATGAGCTCCAAGCCATGGGCTTTGCTGTGTTATAGTATCAGGAATGTGTTGCCTCTTGTGGAGTGAGCCTAAAATTCAATCAGAAAGTGGCTGGTTACGCTCAATTATGTTTATGTTACTATTAGTACCCATGGACATATCTTTGGGTAGATGTAGTCACAACCCATGGATTGTGACTACAACAGTCCCAATCATGCTTGTATTCATAGAGTTCACAGCCAGATAAGACTTTCCTTCTGCAGAAGCCTATGTAACTCCTTTCAATATTGTGAAATCTAGCTAGTAGAGAAAAGCTTACTGGTTAACACTACTTTTATGTTTATGTTTTGTAAACAACATGTGTCTTCAGTCATAGGGTCTTACTAATAAGTTCTAGTATACATTCAAGAGCAATAGCAGAAACTTGTTTTGGGTGTTTCACTTATATTTTAAATACATACTTGTCTCTCGGTTTTTTTTTTAACCTATAAAATACAAAAAGATATGTCTAAGGTTTTGAAAAAGTATTCTACTCAATTGGGAGTGTCAGTCAGGAATATGAAACTTCCCAACTGGCCTTAGACAGTAGAGGCTCTTGTCTCCTTGATGCAGCCATATCTCTGGCTCTTGCTGGACCTGGCTAATCGTGGCTGAAATTTTACAAGTAGCTATGCAGAAATGAATCCAAGGGGTTTGGGCCTTAGAAGGACAGTCATAACTTTAGAGGTCCAGGTGGACTTTTGGGGCTTGGTCCAGTGTCAAGAGTGTCTCCGCCTCTGCTTTTGCCAAGCAAAGGCATGATATAGCATGTGAAGAATACTGGTATTTTTCAGCAGCATGTGGGAGCTTTCAACTATGGTCCTTATATGCATGGCTAACTGCTGGAGACAGGAGGTGGTGGGAAGCAAGCATAGATATGTTGGAACATCTTGAGTTTTTTTAGACAATAGATGAGAAAGGATACTTCTATGGGGTCCTTGAAGTTTAGGACGTATTGGTTAGTAATTATTCTGTGACTGGATTATGGGGATGTGGGGATGTGTGGATGATGTGAGATGATGTGGGGATGATGTGGGGATGATGTGAGGATGATGTGGGGATGATGTGGGGGTGATGTGGGGATGATGTGGGGATGATGTGGGGATGATGTGGGGATGATGTGGGGATGATGTGGGGATGATGTGGGGATGATGTGGAGATGGGATGTGGGGGTTGTGGGGAAGGGATTCCCCAGAGAGCTTGAGGTACTTTTTTGTTTATGAACAACTAAATGCACCTCAATGCTTAATAAATTGATATTTCCTCACTGGCAAAAATCAGCTGTGTATCAAGCCTCAGTGTTGGGCTTAAGAGTAGGGGAAAATGGAGATTTAGAAAAGCAATTGTATGTGGTATAGAAATGTGGAAAGACAGGTATATAATTAAGTTATCTACAAAATAGCCATTGTGGAAGATTTGGGACTAGACTCTTGGCCTGCTTGTTCTGTAGCCATTATAGGCTGGTGTCTAGAGGAGACTGAAGTGGGCATGCTCCTGAGGACAGAAAGGCTGGTCAAGCTCAGGGTTTCCATAAATAGCTATCAGATTTGCAGGGGTCACATTGTGTCACCCATCATCTTTCTTCACATGTCAAGTGGCAATTAAGTGACCACAAATAGAAACATGGCTATGTCTCTCCATGTCTACGGTTGCTCTAAATGGCAAATGGATTTCCTCTTGGGATGTTTTAGGAGCCTATAGCAGTTATGTGCAGCTTCCTGAGTCCAGCTTGTATCCCCAGAACTGAGCTGCCTGTCGTGACTAGCCAACCCGAGGGACAATTCCATTTCATTGAACATGAGGATCTGCTTTTGGAATCTGTGAGAGTCCAAAGGAATGATGGTGGTATTCTTTGAGCAAAGATGCTTGCAGAGTGACTGTACTAGTGAGAGAGTGGGTGGGCTTCGAGAGCGCTGGAGAGTGAAGGCTAGCTTGGTTTAAACAACAGCTTTTGACATTTTCATGACAGATTTAGCAATCTTAAAATGAAATCATATGGCTATGAAGGTAGCTTTTCTTGTGTAGTCCAGAGTCACATGAACTGAATTGGGCATTAGGTCAAACACAGAAGTTTTGCAGGCTCATTAGCATTTCTTGGACAATGGAGGTAGCCTGGGCTGGCCACCAGTCTTGAATAGCAAATGGATCAGTCAGCATTATCACTTAGTTTTAATTTGCTCATGTGCAAGTGTGTGTGTGTGTGTGTGTGTGTGTGTGTGTGTGTGTGACTCTAATTCCATCTTGGCAAGTGTTAAATACCATATCTTGACACTCTAGGATGTGAAGACTGTGGCAAAGATTATACTTATCCAAAATAGGGCTGTATTCTCCCTCTCCTCTGGGTCTTCCCTCAGACCTCACTTCCTCCTTGTCTTTCTTAGTATTTGAAGATGCTGTTGTCTTACTGAACACTTTGGTCTGTTCCTATGAGCTAAGTCTTTGTGTCATCCTGAAAATTTATGTTGAAATTTAGTATCTAACTATGCTATTAAGATATAAGACTTCTGAGGAATGAATAAATTGAGAAAGTAGGGTCTGTGGGAATACACTTATAGGCCTCATAAAGGCCTTTAAGCCTTAAATCTACTTTGCCCTCTAGCAGGTGAGATCACAGTGAATTCACTTGTGACCCAGCACATAAATTCTCACCAGACACTGAATCTCCCAGTGCCTTGATCTTGGGCTTCATGGGGTATAGAGCCACAAAAGAAAACAAACAAACTAACCCCTCCTGATGTAGCTACCTAGTCTATGACATTTTCCTATAGCAACCCAAATTGACCAAGATAATTGTAATGATATGTATCTTTCAGACATTTCTGTGTTTATGTTTGCATTATATCTTTTATTGTAGCCCTGAAGGTCCAAAATAATGGGGAATATACCTGCTTTCAATTTCATTTAAAAGAGAAAATATATAAAAAGGAAAAAATATCATTGGTGAGGGGTGCAAGACACTGTGAATGTAGCAGATGTTTGGCAATGACCTATTCATTAGGCACTGAAAATGCCCAGCATATCACAGGTTCTTGGAGAATCTGGATTGTATGAATGAGCAAATGAGATAAGTATTTTGGTACCAAAATCTAAACTTTCTCTAAGATAATTTAATCATAGAAAGATATGTTATGAATCTTGACAGGAGACCTGAATGCTATTTTTAGTTTATAATAATACTCCAAGTCCTGAATCTATATACTTTTCATTGCTTTGCAAGCCATAGCATCTGCAAAATGATTTTTTATGTGTGTGTGTACATTTGAGGGGCATCTAGAGACTCACAGGTCTCCTATGTGATCTTTGAAGTAAGTAGGCTGCAAATTTTTAGTGATTTTATTTTGGAATGTCAGATAACAGGCAGCTGAAATCGAAACAGCTTCAAATGTCATGAAATGTCTTCTTGTAATTCTTTTCAAGCATTGGATGCATTAAACCTTAAAGGCACAGTCCGAATTTCTTGTAGCCTTGTAAATTTGAACTGTCCCAGTACACACAATCCTATCTAAGAGGCTGTTCCTATCTGAATGGCTCACATTCTCGATTTCCTCCAAATCCTCAGTTTTCCAGATAATAGCAAAAAGCAGAGGTTTGAAAAATATTTCTTGAAATAAACTATTTCTTGTCAATAGTTTAGATTTTCTGGCTATCTGCTCATTGTTCTGAGTACTCAGCTCTTCTGCACTGCATAAGGAAACAGCTCTGTGCAGAATTGTAGTTTATTCCAATAAAACTTTATGTGTAAGCATCCCAAAGGACTGACTGCAAGTATTGAGCTCTCTGGCCAGTGGTTGCACACATTAACTGTAAAATTAAATGGATACTGATTCAAATCCTGACTGTATCATTTAGGAATAGGGAGACCAATAGCAAAATTCTTACATTTGCTCATCTTTGAGAAAGATGACCTAGGAAGGTTGTGAGATTAAGGTGGAAAGTATGCCTGACACCTGAGCATAACAAATTCTCTTCCATATTTTCTGTCTATAGATCTCTAACTATATATCTGTATATGTAAACTAAATCTATCCATATCTGGATATGGCTATATAAATCATAACAGACATATACATTTTAAATACATGGCAGAAAATTATGATATGATACACATATCCATATATATGCATGCACACATGCACACATAAACCTAGTTGCCACATAGATACTTATTTTCTTAAATATATATGAGTATAATCTTTTTCTTTAAAATTAATTGCCTGGGAAGTACCTTGTGCTTCCATAATTGTGTACTCTGGCTTCCTGTTTTAGGGTCTTTCAGTCATCTATGCTCAAAGTAATCCAAATATGTATTATTTTCAGTGTATACTACGCTATTTAAAAAATAATTATGTTTTTATTGACTTATTTTGGAGGTCTCACCAGCTTGCTGGCAAGTCTTCTGGCTCTTCACACGACTGACCCCTTCTCATCCTTGAGGTCTCAGCTGACATGTCAACCCATTTAGAGGCCATCTTTGACTGCTCTAAAGGCTAGATCCTCTTCCCTGCATCTGTTTGTTTCCTTCAGCACATTTAATATAATTTGTGATTGTTTGTAATAGCTGTATCGGCATCTGGTCATTAGATCTTATACTTTGGATATAAGACAAGAATCACAACTTTCTGTAATCTTGTCTCTTAGCTTCAGTCATGATGCATTCTAAGTGCCCAATGCTACTTAGAGTGATAGAATGCTTGTTTTTGTGTTTCTCAGTGGCTTTGTGAAGTAGAAATTTCTGGTTTCTTTGGAGATGCAGTTGTGTCATACAATGTTTTTCTGGAAACTGTCTTATAAGACTTTTTTTTTTTTTTCTGAAGCAGATACATGGGAGGATGTTTTGCTAAGAACAGACACACTGTGATTTTATGGAAGCTACATGGAAAAAGGGCATGTGATATTTTGCTAGAGTGGATGCTTAAGAAAATATTAGATGTTTGAAAGGGATATAAATATAACCCAACCAAAAGACAACGGATGGAGCTGTGTGGTATTGGTTTGCCTTGCCACTCCTTGCTGGTCTTTGTTGGGCTTTGCTGATGCTGGTCTTCACTGTCAATGTTGTGTGCTATTGGTTCATATTGCCCCTCACTGCTGATCATCATTGTCATGACTTCATAGAGAGAAATGCACCAAAGAACTGGTAGTATGCTGGTGGCTTCTTGTTGCTTCTGCAGACACTGTGTTTCTTCTGGATTGAACTGATATTTCTGATTCATGAATGGTGTTTGCAAGTGGATTGAGCTACCTGTTGATTCCTGTGACCTGAACTGCTAATATCCTGAAGACAGAGATTGGATTTGCCCCAAAGAACTTTTTCTAAACAGGTCCACATCCTCTTTTGCCTTATTAACCTTTCCTTTCTACTACCTGTCTTGGGTAGTGGCCTAGAAGGGAGGTTAAAGTGTTTAAGTACCCTTATTAAACTAGGGTTTGAAAAGTATAAGCCTACAACCCACCCAAAGATGATTTGTGTGGCCACCTTTTACAAACTGTAGCCAAATCCTTGCCTTTTCCTCTATCCCTCTACCCAAACTGTCACTCTGCTTCTTCTTTAAATATTGTTAATTTCTATATTCTGTGTTTTCTTTTGGTTAGGTTTCCTTATCCTAATATAAGGCTACCTATAAGCCAGGATTTCTGTGTAATCAAGTTACATATTTGGCACTTGTTAAATGAATAGCATTTCTACATGTCACAGGAACAATTCATCCCAGAGAAAGAAGTCATTAGAAATCAACACATAACAGAATTACAGTAATGTATTACTTTACACCATGGACTTCAAATTTTCTACATAAACACAGGTTTTTTTAATTTAATTTCAAATAATATCTGCTACCACATATTGTATTACACTATATTATTACATGCATAATTCTTTTAAAGATGATGCATTGTTACTATTTTAGAAACAAAAGAATAAAGAAGCATTTTATTAAAAATTATCAGCATTTAAAAATTATAAAAATAATCTCTATTTTAGGAAAGTAAAAATTACTTAAAATCATTCTTAACCCCATTATCCAATTGACATTATTGGTTAATGATATTATGTATTTTTCTTTATGTCTAAAATATTCATACATTCGGTTTAAAACAGAAGCATGCTATACATAATAAGAAGAGCCAGTGTTTATAATAGTTTATAATAGTTATAATAGGCAGAGCTCCTAAATATGTTGGCTAAATTCTCATGATTACTTTGTGTTGTAGGTTGTACTGTTTGTCCTTACAGAGGGAAAATGGGCACCTGGAGAGCCAGTAACTTGCCTGCAGCTATACATGAAATAGAAACAGCATTTAAGCAAGGCAGGTTGATTCCCAAGCCTACACTCATTGACATCCTTGTGTCTTTGTTTCTTTGCTTTTATCTTTTAATTGAAATTGTTTTATACAATATATTCTAGTCACGATTCCTCTCTGCTTCTCTTCCCTCAGCTCATAGCCTTCCCACTTCCCCATCAACCACCTCTCTTCATATTCATTCTTTCTCTCTCTCTTTACAAAACAAACAAACAAATACACAAACTTGTCACTTCTTCCTCTCCTATATCAAGACCACCTCTCCCAGTATTACACAGTATTCTCCAACATCACCTGTGAAGGCTGCATCCTGTTTTTGCTATATGGATCTTCTAACTTTTCTATTTTTTAAAAAACTTTTCTATTTTTAAAGAACTGTTGAGGATCACATCTTTTTTGTTTGATTGATTCTACATATGATTCTATACTAACTCTCCTTGAACACAAGTCCTTGCATGTCCTTACGGTGTCTTTCTTAGGTTAAATTCATTAGGCTAGCATGAGAAGTTAAACATACACATCTCCCTTAAGGCATTCATGAGGAACAGCTTTGGAGAGTGAATGATATTTCAGTGTGTATTTCCCCCCACTCGGAGTGTTTGTCAGTTGTTTTATGAATGTTTTAAAGTGGATTCTACCTTTATTTCCACTTCTATTTGTAAAATGTGTGTTTCTGTCTCAGACCTACCTGTTCACCTGTACAAGTGAAATTGTTCCTAAACAGAAATATTCTGACTGTGGGAAGGTCTACCCACGATAATGGAAAATTCAGAGTTCAGATTCAGACGAACTTAAGCAAATCTGTATATTTAGCATTGCAGACAACTGGGAGTGTATTTCAGGCCAAACAAAAATCTGGCTTTATGAAGACACAGATCTCATTAATCTACGTCAAATTGTTGTTTAAATACAAGCCTTTTGGAATAATTCAAGCTCGCTCTTGCAGGAATTAATTTATCTTCACTTTGCCATTTGTAATTGCCGACCTGACAGGCATTTACTGGATTTGTTTTGTAGTATAAAGTGTTTAAGGTGGAAAATTAACATTATGAGACAAAATGTCACCTTTTGGGTGAAAACACTCAGCATTTTTACCTCCTGAAGTGGCAGCCCAATTCTTCTGATGGATGGGTACACGTGCTGTTCTCAGAAAAGGCTTCCAGTGGGTCATGAATTCCCTTTTTGAAAATTCTAAAATATACAGCATGATTACCAGAGGCTGCAAGGTGTGTGTGTGTGTGTGTGTGTGTGTGTATGTTTATTTGCTTATGTGTCTCTGCATACATATGCAGAGAAGCTTGCAGAGAACTGTCTGGACTCTAAAAAGACACACATCATCATTTTGTTCTTTGTCAAACACAATTCTCAAAGAATCTAATGTAATTAATTTAAAATGTATTCAATGAGCATGTATGGAGCACACTCTGAACTGAATACTGGAAAACAGAACAGAATGAGAGACTTTAGGACTTTGGGGCACAATGGACAGATCAGTCAGGTAAGGAAGTAACTGAAGATCAGAGTTACTGGGATCCATGCAACATTGTCACCAGTTAGTGGTAAATACAGATGACAGAGTTAGCACTGATCAGTTTGGGAGAAGCTGTAGAGCAAATGCGACAGAGAAGGCCCACTTTTATTCAGCCTTGAAGAAGATACCCACCTGGAAGTATTATAGGAGGAAGAAAATGTTAAAAGGCACAGAAACCATGAAGTCGCATGAAGTATTCAGAAATTGTTGAAGGCAGGAGTTGGGAGACAGCCCTTGTTCTGACATGGGGCTCTTGAAAGGGAGAACCGAGAATAGCAACTATTGCCCACCTCTGTATTAAATTCAAAGCTGAAAAACTCACGGGGCCACAGAAAGTTTCTGGAGAAGCTGCCCATGAATCTATTGCTAGGACTGACTTGTTCATGGTCAGTCTTGGCTCCGTTTCTATTCTTTCAAGTGTGAATATTCTCTGGAAAATATCTACTGTTAGCTGTGCTGCACGATTTCCACTTCACAGTATACAGGTGCTAGGCATTTGTTGACTAACAGAAAAATGTTAGAGAGATGAAAGATGGTGTTTTAAGTAATTTCCAGGTTGTGAGAGATAAGGTATAAAACATGGAAAGCTCTCACAATGTAGGGCTTCAGTGACAGTTGCAGTAAAATTAATTTGAGAAAATTGGTTGGTATAAGTTCCAAAAAATGTTAACTCAAGACTAATTAGTGCACACAGAAATGCTTTTCAACTTGATGAAAATGAGTAGGAACACTGCATTTTATTACATGTACAGCGTGGTATCTAGTTTTGGTAGTTTTAAAGTACAGCATTGATAAGTTAAAGTTACACAAGGGTTGAGCATGAGAACTGTCAGTTCAGTTCTTCAGATAACTGTCCATGAATAGATTTACTGAATTGAAGGTTGTCAACAATTTTAAGTTTGTCCTGCAATATACAGTTCCAAAATAGCTACACCAGATTGTAGAGTCCAAGGAAATGTATGAATGTACCCTTTTCATCACAATGTTTTTAAAGTTGGCTGTTGCAATTTTAAGTTTTTATGGGACAATTTAATCAGGGTAAGATCATTCTCCCTGTAACTCGAGTTTCTTAGTTTACTGGTAAGGTCTCATGATTTCAACTCATTTAACAGTGCTATTTCTACTGCATCAAATCATTTTCCTGCTGGCACTACAATCCAAAAGGAGAGAAGAAAAGGGTTATTTTGCAATTGGGGAAGATGTGGCGAGACAGGCTCAAGACACTAATGTTTTCAGTACCTGTTTGGATTGTATCACTTTTTGGGAAATGAAAGAAAATCTCACCCTTTGGGGCTTCAATGAAAAATGAAACTTAGTAATTTACCCTCTCAAAGTGATGTCAGAAGATTTGGCTTCTTGTACATTGCAGTGTTCAAGCGGTGCTCTAAGGATCTGTCTCTGGATTCTGTGCCTTCCATTTTGATGTGGAAACACACTTTCTGGTGAGTTTGCCCCGTCTTGGTTGCAAAGGAATTAGAAAGGTTTTATGTCCTTTATGTTAGATTTCTGACTGAAGAATATCTTCTTTTGCTCAGCTTCCTTCCGTTTGACTAGGTTACCTTACCATTCTATACCACTCACTATGCCTGGGGGAAGTGGTGTTTTGATTGGCTCAGACCTGTGTCATGTGATCTACTGGGAATCTGGATTGGTACTTCACCCAAAGAAGGACCTTGATATTAAAATCTTACAGATTCAACATAAAGTCACTACACAGGGAAGATGGAGATAAAAGTAGAGAAACACAGGCCCAGTAACAGTATTGCTTTGATTGGCCTACACTGCCTACAGTTAAGCCTGCCTTTCTAGTGGGCAGTAGAGGCAGTGCTAGGTAGCTAGTTAGAAATTAGTAGGTTTGAAGATTCTTGAGCATGGACCTACCCCGTCAGCCTTTGTCCCTGTGTCCTCTGTTCCTGACAGCACACTAATTTTAGGGAATGAAAGAGTGTCATAGTTGCTGCTCCTTAACCTTCAATAGGGTTTGAATGAATATGGGGTTTTGTTGAGGTCTGTTAAGGAAAAACTAGTTTCTTCTTGAAGGAAACGGTATTGGGCAGGACACCGAATACCAAAGACCAAGTTCCCAGCAGAAGGGAAATTTATGTGCCTTAGTGGGACAAAGGACAAGGAGTAAGAGACAGATACAGGAGACAGAAGATGAGGGGAAAGGGGGGCAAGATAGGCAGAAGGAGCAGGGATAGTTGCAGGAGGTGCTGAGGGGAAAAAACAAGATGGGACAATGCCTTTGAGTAGAGAGGAGACAGACAATGCCCACAGGCAAATGACAGTTTATAATGGTAAAAGGAGAAACCCTGTGTTAGGATGAGGTATTGAATTTTGATTGGGCATGTTAATTAGGTGAGCCAAAGTGGGGGTTTTGGTTATTGGACTTCAATACGTTGATAGCTACACATTGGTAGTCAGTCTCAGGAGGAGGAAGTAGTCAAATAAGGGACTAGACCTTGGTGGCTAGCTTTAGAATGTAATCTAATAGTTTTTACCAAGGCAGATGGGATGGGGGAAGAGCAAAGTCTGCCAGAGCCATGATGGCTATGCTCTGGTTAGAGTCTCTGGCTGTTTCTCTAGATTCATTTTTCTTTCTTTCTTTAAATTTTTTTTTTTTAAATGTTTTGTTGCCTGAGTCTTGATCTGTGTTGTAGCTATGGCCCTGTGTGAGATATGGCTTTCTGATAAATAACAGAAAAGGTAGCATCATCTCCTCTCTTAAGAGTTCATTCAAATGGAGCAGCCAGTCAGCTGGGCAGGAAAAGGTACCAGAAAATCTGTGTGTTCAGGGATTTAGAAAAGGTTAGAAAGCCTGCTAACCTGAGGTTGGCACAGCGGTATATGTCATTCCCAACTATTATCCTTTCAAAGCGTGCCTCCCCCGCCCCTGCCCACAATGTTCTTACACTCCTTGAGCACCAGCTCTCCACAATGGTCTCTGACACTGTTACTTTCACTATTTGAGAGTGTGCCTCTCACAGTTGCTGTCTGCCACTGTCCACCCTCACTCTCCTTGACAGTGTGGCTTCTACAGTGGTCTTTCTGCTATTTCCCAACTGTTATCTTTAATGTGATGGTCACTAAGCTATTGCTTTTTTTTTTTTTTTTTTTTTTTTTTTTTTTTTTTTTTTGGTTTTTCCAGACAGGGTTTCTCTGTGTAGTCCTGGCTGTCCTGGCCTCACTCTGTAGACCAGGCTGGCTTCGAACTCAGAAATCCACCTGCCTCTGCCTCCCAAGTGCTGGGATTAAAGGCATGCGCCACCACTGCCTGGCAAGCTATTACATTTTAATTCCAAACTTTCTTAGCCTTTTCATGCTGAGGCTGAGACTAAGGAAAGCATATTCATCTTGCTGGGTGCCTTCCTGTTGAGCTTTATCTGTGATTGAGGGGAAGCTGAGAGATTTGAATCTAGAGGAGGGAGGGCCCTTTTTCTTCCCGTGTAGGCAACACAGTACTGATTCTTTACCATGGCATTGATATTTGTGCCCAACAGCAGCATATGGTTCCAGCTTATAGCTTCTCCAGCATTGTTGGAACTTGCTGTATGATGCTCCTGAGACCTTGTCAGCATCTTCAGGTCAGCCTCTCCTGGGTGATGAAAATCTCAAGTCTACCAGATTCTTCCAAACTCATGAGAGAAACAGCACCAGCCAGGCCTGTACTCCATCTCTCTCCCACGCGCCTTTAGCCCTACAATCTATTTCATATACTATATGCTTCAACACATGTGTGATTATTCATAGGCATACATTTAGAATAGCATTTCAAATTGTTATTATTATTATAGATATTGTATGTGTGATGTTTGTGTATGTGTGAGTATATACAATGTGAGTATAATGTGTATGTGTACATATGTATGTGGTATGTGTATGATGTATGTATGATGTGTGTATGATATGTGTATGACACATGCATGATGTATGTATGCTTGTGTGTGATGTGTATGTGTTTATGATATATGTATGTATGTGTGTGTGTGATGTGTGTATGTGTGTGTGATATGTGTGTGTGTGATGTGTGTGATGTATATGTGTGGTGTTTGTGATGTGTATAATGTGTATGTGTGTGTGATGTATGAATGTGGGTGCACAGACAACAAGCCTTACTGTCTCTTTTTGTTTCCCAAGCCCTCAAAATAGATGCTGTTTCCTGAATATTTATGATGATCTGAAATCTTCTTATATTCTTGTCAGTTTCCTAACATATGGCTAATTATTTAGATTTATTGTTTTCCTAAAGATAATTGGTAGAGTCCCTGCTTCTTGGCTACACTCTGACTAAAGGAGTCCTGCATTATCTTGAACTATGCCTGGAAAAGATCATCTCTATGGGAAATTAATACTTCCTAATACTTGGTGGACAAAGTCTAAACCGCCAGACTGTGCCGCATTTCTGCAGTTGCATGTTTTCTGTCAAGGCTCACATCTTTTCCTGGGTGCATGGTGCTTTTCTACCATCTTCTGGTGTGCAATGCTCTATCACCGTCAGGACACAGGACATGCATTCTTCTGCTAAGACATGGATCTCTTCCACCCCTTTCCACGGGTAACTCATAATTCCTTTCAGCTATTAGTACACATGTCTCTTCCTGAGAAGCTTCTCTCTATCTCTTCCTTCTCGGTGGCATGCTGTGCTGTCCCTCTGACTACATACATCTTTTGTTTATCTTTAAAAAAAAGATTTATTTTATGTGTATGTGTGTGTCTCTATGTGTGTCTTTGTGCCTGGGTGAGTACAGGTACTCAGAGAGTATAGAAATGTTATCAGATGCCCTGGAGCTGAAGTTATAGGTGGTGAGACACCTGAGAAGGATGCTAGAAACAAACTCTGGTCCTCTGGAGGAGTAGGAAGTGCTCTTACTTTGCTGAATTTTATTTATTTATTTTTATATTTTTATCTTTTTGTCCCTGTGGATTACAAGTACCTTGGGAGCTTCCTGGAGCTCAAAGAGCAGTTTATTATATATTCAACAAGGACTTCTTTAGAACATCTCAATGCTTTCTTTTTCACTTTTGTGGAGCAAGGACAAAAATTGCAGATACCATTACAGCTGATCTAAGTCAGGCCTGTTATGATTACTGAAAGTTTTGCCTCCATCCAAAGGACAAGTTAATGTTGTGAAAATTGCCAGAGTAAGATTTGAGGGCAACAAACAAGGGGCCTTAAAGACCTGGGATGTCTCTGGCGCTTCTGCGTGTCACTCTAGCGATGGAGGTGGACAGAGATCAGCTACTGATTCACCGGGTTAAAAGCCTTCTCATCACCCTCAGAAGCTGTAGACTTCAGGGCAGCAGTAAGCTGCAGAAGAAAATGAGATTGTGTCACGCTCTTGTAGCATGATTTTCAGAGGCACTGGCTTAGAGGGGAAAACGGAACACACCTGTTTTTCTGAGGTTGTGCCAAACGTTGATAAAACAGACACTTGGGAGAACAGATTGCCTTTTGCTTCTAGCTCCATCCAGAGATAGGAGCCTTGGTGCAATTGTTTGTTTATTCATCTGTTAAATGGTTCTGCTGGCATCTGCCCCATTTTATTTATTTGTTAAGAACTAACTAGGACAATTGACTTAAGCAATCCAGTATCAAGTTGAGAAATGCCAGTAGTTGGTGAAAAATGATCGTGTGGCCAGAGTTAATCTTATCTGTTCACTCATTCATTATTGATCCAAAAACTATCATGGATTGTCTAGTAAATCCTAATGACACAAAAGAAAATAAATTATAAAAATATCTTTTCTGTCATGGAGTTAGTATGGGGGAAGGCAATCTGCAAAGGAAAAAGCTCGTTAGTAAACAAGAGAATGGCAATTTGGGGCTGGAGATGTGGCTCAGTGCTGGAGCATTTGCCTAGCGTCTATGACGCCACAGGGACAACACCCAGCAGAGACTGGGAGGAAAAGACAGTTTTGTCAACTGACTTAATAACATCCTCTACAGTCTTTTCTTGTTTTTGTTTTTGTTTTTTGTCTGAGGTCTCATTCATAATCTCATGAGATGTTTCACTACTGTGTTGTTTGAGTGTTCACTCAAGAACCATTCTGTGCTGTTGCATTGAATTTCATGGCTTTGGTGTTTTGGGGTAGTCTGGGCCAATTGTTTGGATCTTGGGAGTTATTTTCTTCAGGGTAGTTTTAGAGACCATGCCGTCACACATGGTATAGATAAGACTGGGACCCAGACTTCCTGACCCTGTGTTCTCTGAACTTTCCTTTTAAAAGTTTCTAGGAGACTTGGCAGTCAAATGGTCTCATTGCTCCAACCCTAGACCAGTGCTTTCAACATAGCCAGGTTTCCAATAACATCAATACTGGGATGATAATGGCCAGAGAGAACAGCTGCTCTCACATGAACCCAGATACTTTTTTGATCATGATTATCTCCAGTTAGAACAACAAGGTATATATATATATATATATATATATATATATATATATATATATATATGAAGCTGTTTTATTGCTTTTTGGCTTTGTCCTCTTTTAGTAGAACCAGCTGAAAAAATCAAGAAAATTAGAGCAAGCAAGGATAAAATTCTCTAATACCATCAGTTTGGACTTGTTATGATGCATTTTTTTGTTGTTGTTGTTTTGTTTTTTTTTGTTTTGTTTTATTTTTTTAAACCCTCTCCAGATCAACTCTAAGGGCATTCTGGTGCCCACAGCTCTCTCACTTCTAGCCAAGTGATTCCTCTGAGGTTCCAAAAGGGAGGCTGAAAGACTACCTCTGGTAGGGCTGAGGGGAGACCCAAGTCTCCCACTTGGTCCTAGTTACTTAAGTGCATGATACTGTAGCTAGAAAGGTTATTATGTATTGTATTGAGGCAAAGAGTTATGGGTAGGTTGTTTATACTATATTCACTAAAATTAATTTCAAAATACCACATCCTTATATGAGCCAGGTATAGTGGCAGGTTTAAGAATAAATAACTTAGTATGATCTTTACCCAAGGAAACTTATAATGCTATGTATCTGGATTGTGGGTGAGATGTTTATCTAGGCTATGCACAGGATTCTACAGAAAGGCACATACTCAGGCTTAGAAGGCATACACATGGGTATGGTTATATGAAATTTACTCCATAGCCAACCTTTTCTTCTCACAAGGCAGAAGATGAGTTCTCAGGCTGTTTAGAAGTTGTATATCTACATACTTTCCTCTGTCATCACATGCAGTAAACCAATGGCAAAGGACTTTTCAAGGAATGCTGATATCAAGACACTGGGGAGGCCAGAAAGGTCAAACAGACCTTTTGGATTCTTTCTTAGAAAACCTCAGAGGATTCCAAGATGGAAACTGTGCAGTACAGGGGAGACGATGAACACAAAATTAACAACACCTCCTTCCCTGGTGACTCTGCAGAGAAGATCCTCCCCATAAGTCCATAGCTTTCTACTCTTTTTCTTTACATGGACTACTTCCTGAGTTTATCCAGTTGTATTTATTTTATATCTATCATAAACATTCACCTCTCTCTCTCTTTCACACGCGCACGCGCACACGCGCATCTTATACCCTCTAGACAATACTTTATAGCAGTTCTGAAACAGATATGGAGTCATGGGGTCATAATGAGGTGTTAGAGTCGCATAAAGGGAGAAAAAGAATCGTGGCAAGGGGAGTGTGATATGAAGTTTGTCTTCCAAGGCCTTACCTGCACCAGCAATGGTTTCCTGGAAGAAATGATGTCCATGCTGAGACTTGAAGGTATTGGCCTAGAAACTGTATTGCATCAGAGAAATTAAAAGTCCTTTATTTGTCTGAAGGAAGAATGAAATTTGGAGACGTGAGAGATGAAGTTGTCAGATAAATCTTAGTGCATCTTTTGTTTTCTTTCTCCACTTAGCTCCTTCACCCCAAGGCCAGGAGAGGCTACTGAACTTCAGGAGATGGAGACAGAAAGGCTCAGATGTATTTCAGAAACAACAGACTGACTAGGATAGTATAGGTGGAGCAGAGGAGCAAAGCTGGCAGTACATAGATTGGGTATCTCAAAATTTTAGGATAGTAGCTTTTAGGATGAGGAGAGGGAGGAGAGTGGCAGATGTATTTCTGAAATTAGAGCAGTAAGACAATGGTTAATTAGATGTGAAGAATAAGGACTGAAGAAAAATCAGAGATAAATGGACCAACTTTCTTTACACTTCCCTGCAATATTAGCACTGGACTTTATAGTTTCTCTCATCTCCAGTTCCCAAATGCTAGACCTTCAGGTCTTGGCACTGGCCTCAGTGATTGTCTTGTCCTGGAAGTACCATGGCTAGAATCTGAACTTGGAGTGCTGGTCATTGCCTGACTCCACTTGAAGTTTTTAGATTTGATCTGAGCTGAAAGTAGTTACAGGACAGCACAGTGTTTAGAGCAATGATGCCCATGTGTTATGGATGTGGGTCCAAGTCCCAGAGCCCTACACTTATTCTTACTGTGCCATTTGGCACAAGTCACCAACTCTACCTGTAATTGACCTCTCTATCTCTCATTTTTTTGTATGTATTTGCAATGGTGTACACAAACAGGTGTGCATACACTTGATTGTGTATCTGTATGTAGAAGTCAGAGTGGGTTGTTCTTCTCAGTCATTCTTTATCTTATTTCTTTATTTTTGAGATTCTATTTTAATTACAACATTCCTCCCTTCCCTCTCTACCCTCCAAATCTTCCACCTACACCTTTCCACTCTCCTTCAAGTTCTTGGCCTCTTTTTGCACCAATTGTTATTGCATGGATATATCTACTTGTATATACATATATATTCCAAAGTATAACTACTGAGTCTAGATGATGTCACTTGAATGTATGTTTTCAGAGCTGACCACTTGACACTGGACAACCATTTGGTATACTCTTCCCGGGGGAGAGGCATCTCTCACTTTCCCAGCATTACTCTTTGAATAAGGTTGTTTCCATAGGCTTCATTATTGGATTTTATAGGATTGAATCATCATCATCTTTATCTCCTGCACAGTTGGACATGTTTGCTGGCGTTCTCCTTGTTCAGTTCATGTTGGTAGGAATACAGGCATATCTGCTGATGTTACTAGGAAACAAGATCTTATGGCAAAATACCTGATCCTTTGGCTTTACCCCGTCTTCCCCAATGTTCCCTGAGCCTTATGTGCAGGAATGTTTTGTAGATGTATCCATTGGGACTAGGGTCCACAGCTCACGGTATTGATTAGCTGTGGTTTTCTGTTGTACACAGAAGTTCCTTGGTGGGTGAATAGAAAGAAGGACACATGTTACATTTTTGTTAAATTCTCCAGGTTGTTTATGTTATATCATTACAGCTCTACTTATGTGGTGCATATTATCACTCTCATTTTGCATATGATGGAAGTGAGGTGTGGAGAAGGAAATGATATATACCAAGTGAGTCAAAGCCACAGAGCTATCAAAGGGCTGAACTGGATATGAGTCGAAGTTTTCCTGCTCCTGGTGCTACAGTCAATGTGCTACACTGCCTAGAGATGCTGGTGTTCCCGAACTGTCCCATCCCTAATGTAATAAAATCCTTTATGATCCTCCTTGGCTCTCTGCTTTCCTTTGAGTTACTAGCTGACATTTGTAATTACAGTTTCATTCTCTGATCATCTTTCTTCATGTTTCCTTTTTTTTTTTTTTTTTTTAAACCAATCCATGTAGTGCTGTGGTTATCATCATCAAGATGGGACTGGCTTTGGAACGCGAAGTGCTGAGATGCTTCTTGATTTTTCTGCCAGGTGAAAGCCAGCCAACCCCTCACATATGGTGAAGTGATCAACCTCAAGGGGCTTTGGCAACAAACAGGAACTACCACTGGGCGCTTTAATTTATACCTTAATATTGTACACATGTGGCCTCAGGAGCGGAGCATGCCACTAAACCTCACCACCTGGCGGACACCAGTTCTTGCACCTCCTGCCTGGCCCCGAGATTCCAGAATATGTTTTTCCAATTTGCAACTTACTTCAGGGTAGGAATCTGTGAGTCACCTGATGCTCCGTTGATAGCTTTTCTGTACTTTGCACATCCTGAGACTCTCCACCCTGTTTAACACATCTAGGGGAAGTGGTAGGTGTTTATTCTGTGCATAATGTAGTCTTAAAAAATAAATAATGCCAGGTATGTTATACTAGATTGTGGCTCTTCAGTTATCAAGATCCTACAGATACTTGTTCAGCCAAAATATGTTAGTCATCCACTTCAGGCTGGCAATAGTGTGGTAATAGTGGTTATTATTTTTACCAATAATGTTTCTGCTGCATCAAGAGTGCAAACACTATGTATATACTGCACCCCTGCCCCTTGTCCCCTGCCCATCAACTAAAACCATTTGCAAAACTATCCAGTTCCTAAGGGCTGAGTTTCATAGAGGCAGACTATTTTTCTCTATGTGCCTTTTAACGTTTAGGTTTACTGTTTCGCCTCCATTTTATTTTCCCATTTAATGCTTTCAGAAAGAATGAACAGTATTCTACATTTTTATATTCTAAACACCATTCCTGCATAATTCTATTCAGTTCTTTGTTGTTTTGTGGTTTTTTTTCTGAGTTACAGTTTTAAAAATAATCTAGAACTAATTTATCTAATGAATATGCAATTATTGCAAGAGTCCTTTGAAGTTTTTGAAAACCATCCGTCAGCATCTTTCTGGGACATGGTGATGAATGTAGCATCGGGTACTTGGAAGCCGTTTCTAATTTGGCAGCAGCAGGTATAATTTTTGCACATTCCAAAGCAGGGCATGATGTAGTCAATTACTGTGTACTCACCATAGTTAGCTTAGTGCAGTTACTTTCTAGCCTAGCTCCTGCAGTAGGTGGATTTCAGGCATCGTGATTTTGAGTATACAGAAGCAAACAAAAGTCAGGGACCTTAGTCATAGAGAAAATACAAGAAGGGGCATGGTTTGTTCTAAACAGCTTGTGTGAAGAGCTCACAAATCACAGCTGCCACTTAAAGTGGGATCTAGCTTTCCATGTATCATATTAGTCATGTGAATGCATACAGCAAAGGGAGGTTCTCAATATGGTTAAGGGCAATAAGATTTGATGGAGGAAAGAAAGGACATGGAGTCAGAAGGGTGGGGCAGTGGGGGATGGGTCTGGGAGGAGTTATGTGGAGAAGTCAGGGGGTGAATGCGATAAAAATACATGCATGAAGTTATGAAACATAATGTTATGTAAAACACGAACTTGACCAAGAGTCTGCCCATCCAGAGTCTATCTTCTGGTGGAAGACAGAAGATAAATAACCATGTTATGTAGCCAGGAGGATTCTGAAAGGGGACAAGATAGAAAGCCATGCCATGAAAGCAGAAGCAGGAATGGGGGACATTTTTGTCTTGGTAGATGTAGAATATATTCTCAGAGGGGAGCTGATTTTTCTACACAGTTTCCTTATTTCCTACCTACTGTTTACTCTGTGCTTTTGAAAGTGGCCCCTGCAGAGAATTCTCCATGATTGTTTCTGAGCTGGGGGGGGGGGGGGGGAGGGGACAAGCTCTCTCCTATCTATTGTTCTCCCCTAGCACCTGAGCAAGGAAGCCAGCTGGGCTGCTGCCATTGCTGAAGACAGCAGGTATGATCCACGCCCCAACTGCGGGATTCATTAGCATCCACTGTCAAGTTGCTCTGATCAGGACCCTGTGACAGGCATAGTGCTGCCCAACCCTTGTTGGGCATGGGCTGTCACTGCTCCCCATAGAAGTGGCACAGGGCTTGCTGCTGAGTGCCAGGATGTGACTCTGCACAAACCATTGCATTGCAGGGACTCCTTTGCCAATCAGAACAATGATTTCTCCCATACCCAGTTGTCTGCACATCCATCGTCATCTTCCTGGCCTGAATGACAGCAGCCTTTTGGCTGTAGAAGCAGGAACATCATAACTAATTTAAGCAATTCGAAGAGAGCAGTTTACTGAAAGTGTCAGAGATTAGATGCAGGAAGCAGAAACATCACCAGGAGAGAAGCCAGTTACCTTACCCGCCCCCCCCTTCTTTGATCTCATTGTTTTGTGTCCCTGGTTGTTTCTGCATATCTGATTTTTCCCCTCTTCAACCAGCTGTTTGAAAAGTTATCTTTTTCCATATGTTCATTGCAGAGTATGGCTTTCCATTGTGCCAGATATCTTCTCAGTTTGAGCTACCCAAACAAGAAACTCAAGCGGAGCCTTAGCTCTTTTGCTAGGGGCACAAGCTTGCTTTATTTCAAGCTGGATGAAGCTATCCATGGTCAAGGTAGGGATCCTGTAGACTCTAGATGCCTTCAGGCCTGAATGCCATCTTCAGCCCTTGAGGGTACACTTAAAGATACAGAAGTTGAGGGTCAGACACAGAAGTAATCATATATTGAGTAACTAGCAATATGACACGAAGTTAACTGTTCTCTGTGAGTCTGTGAAATGTGTGAAGTGTCCTCAGGGGAGCTTTGTCTGTGGAAGTTTACTGTATTTGTTTGGAACAAATGGAACTTACTTGGGACCATATAAAGTGTGGGTCCGTGAAAAGGATAGCTTGGTTTCTGGTAGAGCACTGGCTAGAAATGGCCAGAGACCCTGCAAGGGATGGCATACATTTCACCATGCTCTCAGACTCCAGGCTCCTGACACGTGGTCTAAGACCTCCATTGATTAGTGCCTTTCAGTCATGCAGGACAATGCCCCTACCAACCCCTCCACAGGTAGAGGGCATGACTACAGGCCTCAGCCTCAAGAGATTTTCATATTAATGAGATATCTGAAGGCCAGAGGGAGTAGCCAATTAATCATTTTTCCCAGACCCTCCTCATTCCTCCCTCCCTATTTAACTCAGGTCTGCCCTGAGGGGCGGGTGCAGCCACATTCACTTTCCACCATGACAATAAACCTTTTGGAACCATGGACTTCCTTGTGTCTTTGGGGCCCTGCTGTGGGGAACCATGGAGAAGGCCTTTAACTAATGAGCCTCCACGTGCCTCCACCACTGCCGCCTAATCTCCTGCTAGGGACTTCTCTACATTCCCACCATGGAGGCCGCCAATTCAACCAAGCTAGGTGACCCAGCCAAGCGAGTGCAGTAACCAAGAGTCTCTACCCATGGGGTGCTGTCGGGGCTTCCCTCCCCCTTGTTCCTCTCAGCTGTGGGCCAGCCCGCTCGCCCCCAGTCTCTATTCTTCGGTGGCTCCTGATGGTATCTGGGATCCGAAGGACAGACCACCGGCCTCCCGGGTCAGCCGTCTCAGCTTGGAGATGACCATTCAGAAGCCCTGCCCCTGAGGGACTTCAGATTGATGAAATTATACATACAATCTGGTAAAACCCTTGATGAGAGAACAAAGCCTTGTGTTGTTCTGAACTAATTGGGTCCACTAATGCTACTCAAATACACAAAGGAAGTGTGTAAACATCCTTCCCAGCACTTGGGACTTGAAGTCATCTCCCTATCACATGTCTCTTTTGTAGGGGTTTTCTTCACTACCCCCAAGGCTGATGAAATGCTTTGCATGTTCTAGTTAGCTACCGTATACTTGTTTGCATGTTTTTATTTCCTGATAAATTTTGGCTTGCCAAGGATAGCATTGCGCTTATGTTATCTTGGCCCCATTAAGACTGATTATACATTGAAGATTCCCAAAACAAATGTATTGAGTTTTTGGATCTCTTCAGTAGCTCACAGAAATTTAGATAAACTGATGTGGGGAATCCATCAGAGAAGACTGCTTGAACATGGGTTTAAGCAAATAGAAAGGCTTTATTAGCCAGCTGGTAATTATACTAGATGTTCTGGATCCCAGTGTAGCACTGAGCCTTCCTCAGGGTGAGCTTTTAAGCACAAAAACCATAAACTGGGTTGACATACTTCAGTTAACAAGAACAGTTAGCAAGAAGTGAAACTACAGAAGCCAAAAAGCAAAGTTAGTACATTTAGAGACTTTCCCAGAACTATAGATTTTGATGGATTAAGATTTGTTTTAGTTTGGTAAGTGGTGTTGTTTATGTATTAAGTTTTATAGCCTGAAGCCACTTCCATCATGGGAGCAGTTATGTTTAGGTCTGGAGACCTATTAAGCTTTGGGACTCCTTTACACTGATAGTTGACGCAAAATTCTGTGAGTCAGACATTCTTTTAGTTTGTCAACTACTCAGCCACTATCTTCAATACATATGCCTAGTAACAGTAGTTGGTATAATCTGCCGAGTGCTACTAGGCATATGGTTTTATAATTTAACTTAACCCGAGTCTCAGTATCCCACTGACAGAATTGGGAGTGGAAAGGGAAGAAAAGAGCAGTAATACCAGATGGTGTGATGATTGTAGGGTAGAGGTTACATCACATACAGATAGTCTTTTGTAATTGTGGTTATTTTATTGTGGAAGGTGTGATTTTTCTCACGCACACATTAAAAGTCACATTTCTTCAATTTTCTCTTTCAAAAACTTTATTAGTGTATGTGTACGTGTGTGTACGTGTGTGTGTGTGATGTATATGTGTGAGTAATAGACACACATGAGAAAGTCAGAGAACAAGTTGTGGGAATTGATTCTGTCCTTCCATTGTGGGATCCAGGAATTGAACTCTGGTAGTCAAGATTGAATAGCAAGCACTTTTACCAGATGAACTATCTTGCTGGCTTCTTCATTTGTTCTGACTGATGCTCTCCTCTGACCATCTGTGTTCCTTAGGGTAGTATTCAGTTTGAGTGATATTCTAGAAGCCATAGGGCTTCCCAAGGGTTTGTGAGATCTCTATGTAGCTCTTAAAATTTGGAACAGGCTGTCTGGACTCCAGTCCACACAGTCATCTCAAGGGACACTTTCAAGGCCTTTTGGGGCACTAATGGTAGATGGTTCTGCATCTTTGCAGCTCAAGCTGGGCTTGAGGGTCTTCAGCTGGGTTCGCAGGAACACAATGGCCACATTTCCCCCTCTTCTAGGGCTGAGGATGTTTCCATTCTCTCTGTTTGGATTTTAATCTCCCGTCTACAAAAGGCTGATTCTTGGTGATAGGGCTTTTGGCTTCTTCTTTCATTTAGTTGTTAGCAATTACTTCCAAAAGCTTTGCTGTGTAAAAACTTCTAGTGTCCTAAAATCTCACACAGCATCCTGACCGTGACGAACCAGTTGATGCCTTTTCTGCTCCTAAATGCAGATTTTTGCCCCAAGGCTTTGGTTTACACTTCTCCTTATGTAGCACATCCCCACCAGTTCATTTGGTTCTCTCTCTCTTTTTTTTTTTTTTTGTCACATCTTAGCTGAAATGTTACTTCTTCATCGAGATCTTTCTAGAATGCCAGTTCTAAAACAGATCATTTCCAACCTCATCTTCCCATCTGTTCTTTGTCACCCCATTTGTTATGATTATTAACCACCTCTCTGTGATAGCGTGTTTCATTGACCACTGTGTCTTTAGCATTATGCCTGATGTGTGTCAGGCATCAAAAACAACCCCAAACCAAACCAAACCAAACCAAACCAAACCAAACCAACCAAACAAACCACCACAACAAAACAGAACTAACAAAACAGTTCTTGAATAAATGAAAGAATGATTGTCTCCAAACTGGGGTGCTCTTCGTGGCAAAAATACTGGTGTAGAAAACATGCCATAACCCATCTTATGATTATTTAAATGATTATTAATTACTATTCAAGAGCTAGGTTGAAGACAAACCCAAGAGTTGGAAGAGCACATTAAAGTACTTTATAAAATATGTAAATGTATATTACACGCAGAAATGTATATAAAATAGACATAAGACAATATAGTTTGAAGAACTTTTACAAAGCTCAAATGCTATATTAAAAATCGTAGAGGTTGATAAACCATCTTAACATTTATCAAGAGAAGATGTGGATTTAAAAGGCTGTAGAAATATTGATCTAAGGTCTAGTCCCAGAGTTCAGAATTGACTCCATCAGCACCAGCAGGGGTTCAATGACCTCACCATAGGGAGGGGTTCTGACTCATAGAGTTGGATGGGACTGAAATATGAATTGGAAAAAAAGACTGACTGGGTGATTCTGCTTTGTAACTAAATTTAGGGATGAGTGATTGTTTCAAGAAACTTATGAGGTGCAGAATAGATTTAAAAATAAAGAGATCTATGGGTAACCAGAGCTCCCTTTCAGGGAGGAAGACATATTTCCAAAGAACCACTTGGGTGCTCAGTGGTGAATTTTTAATAAAAAGCATAAAGTTCCATCAGTCCTGATGTTATAATGTATACTTCTTTTTCAGATCTTAAGATGAATGGTCATTCTCAAGTTTTCTTTTATTCTGGTTTCATTTAGACACAATCTTCTAATGAGACATTTTTCACGTACAGAAGTAGGGTAGCATAGCAGATCCCGGTGTGCTCATTGCCCCCTTCATTTCATCTGGAGTCTCATCCAGTGCCACACTGCCTTCATGTTATTTTAATGACCACAGAAGACATGGCATCATTTGTTGGGCAACTATTTCAATATGTGAAAGTGGGAACCTGCTTTAGTTAGGGTTAGTATTGTTATGAAGAAACATCATGACCAAAAGCAACATTCATAGTCCACCACTGAAGGAAGTTGTAGGGAGCCGCGGTTAGCGGTGACAACAATCACCATTACAAGATGGCGCTGGCATCCTGTGCTCCCACAAGTAAACAACTAACTGCGCAGGTGCAAAAGGCAAAAGCGCACCAAAGTCACTGCCCATCTCGGGGCGTAATATGGGGTAATGAGTGAACAGCCAATCAGAAGTGAACACGCCACTCTAGGGTACATATAGCAGTGCCTTTCCCGGGCTTGGGGTCTTTCCGCTTCTGCTGATACAAGAATAAAGCCTCGCTGTAGTAACCACCCGAACACTGCCTCACGTGTTTCTTTCGAGGGCGAAGGGGACTCGGAGGGGCTCAGAATAGGAAGTCAGGACAGGAACTCCAACAGGGTAGTATCCTGGAGGCAGGAGCTGATGCAGAGGCCTCGGAGTAGTGTTACTGCCTTGCTTAGTCTGCTTTCTTATAGAACTCAGGACCATCAGCCCATTGGTGGCACCATTCACAGTGAGGGAGGAGAACTCTCCCCAGTGGATCACTAATTTAAAAAATGCACTACAGGCTTATTTGTTTACAACATCATCTTGTAGAAGTCTTTATCTCAGTTGAGGGGCACCTTGTTTTCAGAGGGCTCTAGCTTGTGTCAAGTTGACATAAAATTAGCCATCCCAGAACTCTTTTAAAAAAATACAGTTTCAGTATCAACATAATATAAAACAATGATTTACAGTCCTCAGGTGTCAATCTTTACATTTCCTCTGTTGTTATAGAAATCCTTTTATTAACATCCATTTATTTTAATTTTTATAGGTCTCCTATGCCTCCTTTGATTTATATATATTTTTTTCTTAGTCTCTTTGCAACTTAATTGTTGGGAAAAAAAATCTAGCCTTCATTTTATTTTATTTTTGGAAAGGACAGGGTTTTTTATTTTTGGAAAATACAGAGTCTGTATTTTGCTGATTCTTTTTTTCCCCCTATGGAATCACTAGCGTATTTGTTGGTCATCTCCATTTTGCATGATTCAAGCAGATTGAAAGGCTTGGTCACACAGAGGGTTGGTTTTTCGGTATTTCTGTAGATGGTGATTATTATTTTCATCAGGAGACACTCGGGTGCTCTGTAATGCCGGGCTGTGCAGCAATGCTGCCGCTGGTGTTTGTTGCCCAGAGTCATTTAACTCAGGGTGGCAGAAACCACTGCAGTTTAAATTTATCATTGCTTCTCATTTATTCTGGGAAGCATTCCTATGGTAGATAGTAGGGTCACACCGGAAAAGCCAGGCCAGTGCTCTCTTGTTTCCTTTTACTTGTTAATTGGAGTTCTTCAGAAACTGAACAATAGGCTTGTGGCCTCCCCCAACCCTGTCCAATTTAGTCTGTCTCTTGTGTTGCTGCCTTTGTTCAGCTCCTGTTTGGGCAGTCACGCTGGTGAGACTTTATGGGTGTAGAATTACATTATAATCTCAAAAATTAAAGGGACTAAGCAGGGCTCAGTGGGGCTCACAGAGACTGAACTGACAATCAGGGAGCCTGCCAGGGTCTGCATAGGTCTTTTGCATTTATTTGATGGTTGTGTAGCTTCCTGTTCTTGTGGGGCTCCTAACAACCAGCAACAGGGAACTCTAACTCTTTTGCCTTCTCTTGGGACTTGTACCTGGCTGCCTAGTCCAGCCTTGATATGAGAGTTGGTGCCTAGTCTTATTGTAACTTGTTATGTTGCTTTTGGTTGATATCCCTGGGAGGCCTGCTCTTGTCTGAAGGGAAACAGGAGGAATGGATCTGGGAGAGAGCAGAGGCGGTGGAGACAGACTGAGGGCAGTGGAGAAAGGGGAGACAGGTAAGAGTGTATTGTATGAAAGAAGAATTAAAAAAAAAAGAAAGAGAAAAAATACATTTTAAAAAGCGGCCAACAGACTGTTTCATTATCTGTTTCTGTAATATCATCACAAACTAAAGTGTTGAAATGTATTATTTTTCATTCCACTGCAGGTGTTCTTTACAGCTACACAGTTCTCCACTCGGTGGGCAAGGCAGTCTCTCTCCCCCTCCCACTTCCTCTTCCTCCCCCTCTCCCTCTCCCTTTCCTCCTCCCCTCCTCCTTCACATCTCTCTCCCTCTCTCCTCTCTCTCTCTCTCTCTCTCTCTCTCTCTCTCTCTCTCTCTCTCTCTCTCTCTCTCTCTCTCTCTGTCTCTCTCTGTCTCTCTGTCTCTGTCTCTGTCTCTCTGTCTCTCTCTCTCTCTCTCTCTCTCTCTCTCTCTCTCTCTCTCTCTCTCTCTTTCTCTGCCTTCTCCTCTTTCTGGTTGATGCAGGAGATAGAATGTAGAACCCTGGGCATGCTTGCTAGTCACATACTATCACTGAGGTACATCCAGCCTTTAATATACCATATTAATTCAAAGTTAGAGTGCACCAAATATTTTCTCCAAAGAACCAAACAATAATATATTTGCCATTTTTTTGTTTTTGTTTTTTTGAGACAGGGTTTTTCTGTGTAGCCCTGGTTGTCCTGGAACTCACTCTGTAGACCAGGCTGGCCTCGAACTCAGAAATCCACCTGCCTCTACCTCCCAAGTGCTGGGATTAAAGGCATGCACCACCACTGCTGGCATATTTGCCATTTTTTTAAAAACAACTCTTTAAAAAAAAAAGTTATTTTTTAACTTGTAGGCTGTATAAGAGGCAGAATCTGTCTCATGAGGTGCAGTGTGGGCACCCCTGAGCTTATGTCTATTTGATTCCATTTGATTTTTTGCAAATTTACTGATATAAGTTCTGCCATATTGCCACTTTACCACCTATCTTTTGCTATTTTTATGATTGAAATGGAATCCTAGAAGTGGGCTTTCTCAAAGGACAAATGAGTATTAATTTTGCTTGATAGTATCAATTTTTCTTAAGCCTTTGTTTCATTTTGTACTAGCAATATAGGAGAATGCTTATTTCCTCTAACCTTGCCGAACCTGTAGCTTATTGGTCCTTTAGACTCTTCTGATTCTGAGTGCGTAACAAGTATAGTCTTGTTTTGCATGTCTCTTTTTGTGGGGAGAGGAACCATTTACATTTCTTTTTTGCAAACTATCTGCTTCTATTCCTTGACTAGTTTTTCTAAATTATTGATTTATTTCTTTTTTGTTATAAAAATATTAATTTATTATCAATGCAAATACTAAATGTTTTTCTCTGGGTGGTCATTTTATTTTGAATTACAGAGGTTTTTAAGTTTGGTAATTTTTAGTTTTAAATTTATATCAAACTTATCAAATCCTTTTTTCATTACACATATATTTTTTGGAGACAGTGTCTTACTATGCAACTCCATCTAGTCACATCTTAAATTCAAAGAGATCCACTTCTCTGTCCCCTGAGCACAGGGGGTTATGGTGTTCACCACCACACCCAACAACTAGATTTTTGAATCATAGGAGTGTTTCCCACTCTCGGGTTTAGAGAAAGGCACCTCTAGATTCCAATACTGATTGGATATCTGACCGATTTAGAGTTTATACTTGGTCTACAACGGAGAAATGATCCATTTTTTTCTCATGATACTCACTAACTATTCCCCAAACACTTATTAAAACATCCGTCTTTTCTCAACTCATTTAGATGCTGAATTTGAATTAAACAATCACATTCATTTTAGTATTAAATGTTAATTGTTCTTGTATAATTAAATATGCCTTCACATTTTCTATTTGATTTGTCTTTGTCTATCCTTATCTCATTGCACATTTATAGTGCTGAGCCCATTTACACTTACTGATAAGGAGAGGGTGGACTCTGAATGCTTCTCTTGTTTATGTGCCATTGTATGTATGTGTGCACATGTTCATGTTTGTATGTGCATGCAATATTTAACTATTTGTTTTATTTCCTTACCTTTCTCTTTTCTTTTTGATCTGTCTGTCTATCTATCTATTATCTATCGAGCTATCTATCTATTATCTATCTACCCATTCATCTATTTGTCCATTTTTTTTTCTTTTTTTCTTTTTTTTTCTTTTTTTTTTTTTTTTTTTGTTGTTGTTCAAGACAGGGTTTCTCCATGTAGCCCTGGCTGTCCTGGAACTTGCTCTGTAGACCAGGCTGGCCTTGAACTCACACAGATCTGCCTACCTTTGCTTCTGGAGTGCTGAGATTAAAGGTGTGAGCCACCACTACATACACACACGCGCGCGCGCGCGCGCGCGTGCGTGTGTGTGTGTGTGTGTGTGTGTGTGTGTGTGTGTGTAATCATTGAGGAAAATTTGGATTTTCAGTCTAATGGTCCCATTATGTAATTCATTTAATGTCTCTGGTTTTTGAAGGGACTAATGTTTCTCTACAAAGAGCAAGATAGAGATTGGTTAGTAATTCTACCTCCACCCCAAACATCTAACATATTCATAAGATGTACTGCTGAAGCATCTTATTTTCTTCCTGTGAATACCCATGATGCAATCACTGGCTGAATGTTCTGCAGGGCAGCATGTTTCCTGTCTTTACACCTCATCTCTTCTCCACATGGCCCAGAGAACTCTTATCAATGGGGAAATAAGACCAAATTAAAGATTTTTTTCTGGTGTTATTTTCAAAATTAAAATATAATTATGTCATTTGTCTTTTCCTCCATCCAGCCCTTCTCATTCACCCCTGCCTCTGCTTTCTCTCAAATACCTGGCCTTTATTTCTTTACGTTACACACACACACACACACACACACATTTCTAAATATACAAATACAACCCACTGTGTTCACTTATATGAATATTATTTAATGCTGACCACTTAGTATTTGATAACCAGCTTGAGGGCTCATCCCTTGGAAGACTATTTCTCCCACTCAGCATTTTTTGTTGCCTGTAGTTCTTTGTCCAGGGTTGAGGGCCCATGTTAGCACCTCTATTGACGTCATCCTTATTCTCTCGAGCCTTGTTAAGGCAGCCATATTGATGAGACTTCATGGATATACCTTCTCTGATATCTCTACCAACATAGTTTTTCTGAAGGTACAGTCAGTTGTTTTTGTCCTATCCTTCCAGGAATTTATGTTTTTGTAGCCGTTTTCTTTCTGTCTTTGCCAGGCATTGAATGAATAAGCATATGAATTGTGTAAGGAGAGCAGGAAGGGCAGTTGGCCATGGAGTTCAGGAAGTGAGACACACTCACTCACTTTTGGCCTCTTCTCCATACCCATACAAGCAGCGCACTGCATAGCCAAAGGCTCATTCCCTGGGAGGAACAATGCTATGACCTAGTTGTATAGGTTACTGGGGCTTATATATTATATAATGTGAGCCCGAGTTGAGGTTTCAAAATATACTTTTTTTTCATTCTTTTTAAAAATGTTTTAAATTGAAACAATTGTATCACTTGCCTCTCCCTTTCTCCCTCCAGCCCTTCCCAGATACCCTGCCTTGAACTTCTCCTAGAGATGGCCACACGGACAAGATTGGAACACTAGTATTATTAGTGGCCATGTTAACGTGGAAGGAGGAAAATTTTGCAGGGTCTCACATCTAGACAAAGACCAGGTTTTGACAGCTCAAAGAGAAGAAATTTAGTCAGCTGTTTTCAGTAATGTTTTTAATGAATGGATATCAGATGATGAATTGTCACCTATAAGACAAATAAACCATTTTCTCTATGAGTTGGATTTGGACAGTGTTTCCTCAGAACAGAACAGGTATTAATATAGGTGGCACCAGTCTGGTTGGTTTGTTTGTTTATTGGTGTGTGTATTGCTCAGGGCATTGATGATTTTGGACGAGATAAAATGAAATGGAGTATTTTATTGTTTTAAATTTTTTACAGGTTCACTAAATGAAATCAAGGCTGATACATTCTTAGTGTTCTCTCTTTTCCTTTGTATAGACTGTTACCTGAAGGAGGAGGAAGAGGAGGAGGAAGAGGAAGAAGAAGATGAAGAGGAGGAGGAAGAAGATGAAGAGGGAGAGGAGGAGGAAGATGAAGAAGAGGAGGAGGAAAATGAAGAAGAGGAAGAGGAAGAAGAAGAAGAAGAAGAAGAAGAAGAAGAAGAAGAAGAAGAAGAAGAAGAAGAAGAAGAAGAAGAAGAAGAGAAGAAGAAGAAGAAAAAGAAGAAAGATAGAGGGAATGAATATGATAGAAAATGAAATATGGATGAGGAAACAAGCTCTCACTACTCGAATTCTGAACATTTGCTTGGAAAAATTTCTTGGGCCAAAGCTGCTTTTAGATTTGGCCTTTCGAGATTCATCCTGTTTCTACCAGCCCTGGTAATAGGAAATGCCAGTTCTGCAAGAGAAGCAAAGGTGAGGTAATGTTAACAACTAAAGTAAAAAAAAAAAAAAAAAAAAAAGAAAAGAAAGAAAGAAAGAAAGAAATCCCAGGTTGCATCTATCCAGACGTTGTGAAGTGTGAGAATCCCCAGTCCGTCTTCATTTTCTCGGCTGCTAATGATGATGATGATGATGACTGTACTGAGCAAGTTTCTATCATCTCAGTCTGACTTTCTTGGTCCTTTGTTGGTTTGAAATGCAAGGAAAACTAGAGCAAAAGCAGAACTTTTACAAAATTCTGAGTGTAATTCCCCCTCATAGTATTGGAAGATGCAAATGATGGCTCAAATTATTTTAGCATCACATTAATTAGTTAATTAATAATATTAGTTTCTAGATTGTAGTTCATCAATGATAGACGTCTCAGACCAGGCTCAAGAGTTCTACCCAAGCTAGGTTTGTCCTTGTGCTCCTTGCTATGCAGCTCAGCTGCTGCTCTCCTTCTTTGGTCCAGCATGGAGAATAGACAACACATCAAAGCTTTGTTCTGAGAAAGAATGAGAACCTGTGTGGGGTTTGGTGGGAGTCACAGCCTGCTTGATTATCGATGTCTGCTGCAGCTGTGAAATACTGGCAACGGGTTTATCTGCCATGGACTCTGCACAACTCTTGGGACATATTCTCCTTGATTCTTTTTTGTCACGTATAACCAGGCTGACAGAGAAGACAGCTATGATGTACAAACCTTCAGAATTCTCCACAATAACATCAAATAATAAAAGAGCAAAAGGGAGTGAATTCATTAACAGAACAGAGATTTGCATGAGGGAAATCCCAGCCAGTAGTGGGCTTTGGGTGCCCTCCAAATTGATACAGATTTTAGACATTTATTACATCTGAAAGTTTCATGGTGGCCCTGAGTTCAATGTTGATTAATGAGCCTCAAAAGCCAAGCAATCCTTCTGTAAATTTTTCATACCAACCACATCTACTGCCTGAGATCTGGATAGCGATAGTTTTTAACCATGTTTACCTTAAATCATTCTATTGCTTCATTTAAAAGTTTGGCGCTGTATAACGACAACTTTTCTGAGAAGAACATTTACGTAGTTACAGGAATTGGGTTTGTTAATAATAGTTTCCATTTCTGGGCTAAATGTTTTGCATACATTATCTTGCTGAATACCATAAAATTTTTCTGAGATCAGAGTTGTTACCCGCACTTACTGCAGAAGCAGTGGACTCTCAGGAAGGTTTTGTAAGCAACCCTGCTGGTATGTGTTTAATATATGAAGTTTCCACTGGTACTGACTGCCAAATTTAGGCTTTCAGTCATACACTACACCATTTTATTTCCTCACTTTCTTATTTATCCTTTGCAGTGCACTTTAAGGAATCGAGAAGAGTACAGTTGTTGTCTTACTCCAGTCACTGACATGCATGGATCACAAAAAAATCTTGGAAAATGACCCCCCCTTCTTATAATCTTCCTCCCTCCCTCCCTCCCTCCCTCCCTCCCTCCCTCCCTCCCTCCCTCCCTCCCTCCTTCCTTCCCTCCCTCCCTTCCCTCCCTCCCTCTGTTCCTCCCTCCCTCTCCCTCTTTCCCTCTATTTGTAGAGAGGCAAAGGGAGGGAGAGAGAGGGAGAAGAAAGGGTAGGGGAAGAGAGGAAGAGGGAGGGGGTAAAGAGAGAAAAGGGAAGGGGGAAGAGAGGGGAGGGGAAGGGGAGGGAGAGCGAGACCTTATGAGAGGAAGGGGTAGAGAAGGCTAGTGTGATTAGAGTAGAGGCAAGGCACTATGCTGGAGGGAAAGGCAGGAGAGAGGCACTGTATTCCCAGACTATGTTCAGGGCTTTGGCCTTTATCCCTATAACAATGGTTGGTACAGAAGAGTTTTAAGTGGGTGAACAGCATGAACAAACTCAAACTCTTATCTGATCATCTGAGCACCAATGGGAAACAGAGCAGAGCATGACATTAGAAGGTTGTTCAGATTTGTGGCAACTGCAGTGGAATCTTTATCCCTAATACAGTGATTGACTCTCAAGAGGACAAGTTAATATCAGTATTAGAATTCTGGGCTGGTGTCCCTGAGATAAAGGGACCTTGTTATCTGACCTGTGGGATAAATCTACTATACAGTTAAGTAAACAAGTTAACAATACTTTTGGACACAACTGTGACTGCCATTTACTGACACACTGGCTGCTACAATCACTGCTGTATATTTGCAGCCAACAATTGATCTGCCTCTTTTTCTCCCTTCACGTCAACTAATCTTAATTTACTAATTTGCAGTATTTCCCTGCATCATGAGGCCTGATTAGTCTAAGGGTAATTCCGTGATTTCCCAAGTAGTTGACTTAGGAATACATGTTGACATACTTCTAGTCAATGATGAAGGGGGCTGGGGAGTATGGGACTTTACTCCTGAAGACAGTTTCTGTCTCATACAAGAATTTTCTAGGAAATAATGCTAGACATGAAGCCAAGAGCTAGCAGAGTCTGTGGGTGGTGCATCTGAGAGACTGGAAGGAATTTTGGACCTGATTTTAACAGCACCATTAAGCTATCAGTCAACCAAATCAACCATTTTCAGGTCTCACTGCCTCTGACTTCTTGTTACATGGGATGATCAAACCCTTAGTGTGAACTTAGGTATCTTCCATTCATAAGCAAAAGTTTTGAAACTAAATAAGCCAGGTGCTTAGGCTTGGAAAAGATGACTGCTGCTTGTGAATCACTTTTTGTATTTAAAATATGGATGATAGTTATATCTGTAGCATTGAAACACAGTTGTGAGGTTTATATCATATAATATAGCTTGTGTGCTTAGTTTATTACCTAAAATGAATTCTTTCAGTCTGCTGTTGCTATGGAGATGGTTTTAGTCCTTTCTTATATTAGAGTCAGTTACAATGGACTCCAATTACACATGGCCCCATGTCTACAGGACATTCACCAGCTAAGTGTTTGGAAATAAATTGACTGCTATTTTTCTATACCTAGATTTATCTTAAGTTTCAGAGTTTTATCTGAATGTATGCCTGGGATTGCCTGAAATCAATCAATCAATCTCTCTCTCTCTCTGTCTCTCTCTTTCTCTTCCCCACTTTCTTGGCATCTTCTTCCACCTTTATCTTGACAATACAATTTAATAAAATTAATTAGATTGGTTTTGCTGATGATTCAATTGGATTCTTAGGTGGTCAGAACCACCACCTGGATGATCCCAGAGCTAGAACCTTTCCTTGGCTGCAGTCTCCCTGTCTTTGAGAAGGACTTTTACATGACTGACACTGTGTAGGACTCATCTTGGCAACTTTTAGTCACTAGCTCTGTCACAGAGAATCCAGAGTCAAGCACCTTGATGTTTCTGGGATGTGCAGATCAACAGCTCAGTTTTTTCCCTCAAATTCTAATATGATGTTTGGATCAATGTCAATGGTTTAAAAGTTGTGACTTCCAAGATAAATTTGTGTAATGTAAAACCCCCCAATTATTTATTACCTTGGAATACTAAGTGTGAAAGAAAGTAGTCAATCAATCAATCAACCAACCATTCTCTCTCTCTCTCCCCACTTCCCCTCCTTCCCTCTCTCCTTTTTTCCTTCCTTCCTTCTTTCCAGGATGGATGCCTACAGAAAGTTGACATTTGAGCGTAACATGTAGTACCAGGGACTGATCTGATATTACTATCTCCATGTAGCAGATGCAGACCTAGAGTCAGATGCAATAACTCATCTAAGTTAGTAGTTGGCAACTAGTAGAGGTGGACTTTGAAATGAGGCTTGCTTCACTACCAACCCAATTTCTGGCAAAACAGTACTATAAAGCAAAGAGCTGTGGTCAAAAGCCTGACCTTCCCTTAGTATTAGGTGTTAAGTGAGTTTGTTCTAAGTGGTCCTATCACTTACTGAGGTGCAGTTCTCAGCATGTTGATGATCTCTGGGCTTACCTGTCCTCTCATGTGTAACATGAATAATATTAGTACCAGCATTAAAGACTTATTGTTGGGGATGGAACACCTAGGGGTGTCCTGGGATATCGAAGCTACTAAATGGGCGCCTTTATTTTTTAAAACATCGATTTATTTAAGTATGTGAGTACACTTTTGCTGTCTTCAGACACACCAGAAGAGGGCATTGGATCCCATTACAGATGGTTGTGAGCCATCATATGGGTGCTGGGAATTGAACTCAGGACCTCTGGAAGAGCAGTCAGTGCTCTTAACTGCTGAGCCATCTCTCCAGCTCTAATTGTGCATCTTACATAAAGTAGCACAACATGTTCTTTTCTATTAGGTTTATATGTCTGGGTTGCTGCATTTCCACGTGGAAGTGATGCCATTGGATCTATTGTCATGAAAACACAAATACTTCTAGATGAATTGCTTTACCATAAAGCCCAGGCATTTCAGGCTAAGATTGGAGTGTAGGTCGATTAGGGGGGAGAAGAATGTAGACAATTTAATGTGTATATTTTCTTGTTTGAAGATAATAAAAACATTTTATTTTCTTTATGAATTAATTGCTTTTCCTACACTTAAGCCATCACACTGTGTTCTTATTTCCCTCTCACACGGCTCTCCCCCATCATTCCTCTTCTTTTGCTGGCCACCAAAACTGACCCCCCTTCTGTTTTTGGGACACTGTATGTTTCAGTACTCTCTCTTGTTACCCCCTATTCTCCTTCAGAAGGTTCCAAATCCACAACTTTCATAATCCCATTTATGGAGTCTTTGAAACTACAACATCTGTGTGTTTTCTACCGTATCAAGCACAGAAAGAGACATTTTTAAAGCTGCAGAGGGAAAATCTCACTGAAGATGTTAAGGAAAAAGTCAACATTTCTACAAGCCTTCTTAGCTAGTTCAAGGATTAGCTGTGAGTTTCTAGGGCTTAACTTTTCATATCAAGGCTTAAACATTTAAATATAATTTCAAGTAAAAGACCAAATAACATGAGCTTGTGTGTGCGCAGGCACACATGCACTGGCATGAGCACACCCAGACATGTACACACATGCATGCAATTTCTCATCACTGTCTTTTCTGATTTATTTTAATGGCCTCATCCTTTGTCTCTATGATTAAAGTATTTTACTATTTTCAGTTGGTCATGTATAAGCAATTCTGTAATGACTGCACTGGTTTTGAATCTGTGCTATTAACAAACCCCCAAACCTCCAAATTTCATCAGAAAGTAAACAATACACATAGAACACTTCACATAAATTCCCTTCTCTGCCTGACAAGCAGGGACCAGAGAAATGCTTGTCTCTTCATGCTACATAAGACTCATAAATTGCTTCATAGGATGAGGAAATATTCCATAAACACACACAATTAATAATCATGTTCCCAGGGGGTTATGAAGGCCCTCACACTTCCACAGAGCTGGAAAAAAGTGCTGTCCTTCCTTTGTCCTTTGGAATTCTGCCTTGGGCCCCCCTGGCCAGTAACATTGGTTCAGAGTCAGATAAAAATATAAACTCTTAAGGTTTCACGTTGTGTGTATTTGCACTTCAATATTTTTCATGCTTGGAACTGATTTCTTATTTTTCTTCCAAGGACAAGCCCAACTTTCCTTTATAGAATATGCTCTGTCCCACTATCAGCACACATGGTTGGGTTGAGTTGATTTATCAGCTTGCTTCAGAAATCTGACTTATTGGAACCTGACTTATCAGAAAATTCCATCTATGTGAATGGACCAGCCATTATGATACAATTCTGTGCCTCCTGTTGGAACTGCTGAGAAAGGACCCTTTGTATGGATACCTGCAGCTAGGAGATGACAATGGGGAACTTGCCTGTTTGGAAAGGAGTGGACAAGTTATTACAGATGAAGGAGGCAGCTGGGAAGACGTCATTGGAGCATTCTGATCTAGTGCTTGGTGTCTCTATGCCCCAACTTTTCACTAATATGTAGTAATAAAGAGTTCAATTTTTTTAAATATATTTTTATTTTTTAATTAGTTGAATTTGTTTTTGTGATTTGTAACAAAAGACCTTCACTAGTTAATTAAACTGAGGTACAAAACAAATCATAATACTTGTATGAATAAGAGGTACCTAAGATGAACAGAGTAGGAACTTGAATTGACATTGAAGAATGCATGAAATTGTACAAGAGAAGTAAGGTGGGAAAAGGCATGCCAGGGAGGAACAACGTCATGTGAGAACAGGGATGGTGAGGGATTTAGAGTCAGATATCAGGTTGTAATGGGAAGTGATGAGAAGGGACTCGAGAGATGGGCTGGAACACAAATGTGTTGGGATTTATACACCACACTAAGGAGCCACCAAGAGCTGATATGATGGGTCATGGATGTTAGATTGCTAATGGTGGACATATTTTGCTGCAGATGATGTGAGTAAGAAGGTAAACTTGCAGGCTGTAGCAAAGACACATGCGAGCAGTAGAAGGTTAGCAGTGTCCTCTGGAAACATTAATTCCTTTTTGGCAATAACTTACAGTACTCTACCACAAGGGCCGCTTAGACTGATTCCCTTATTCACACAGGAAGTGAGAGTCTAACAGAGTAGCTGGCCTGGGCTTTGACAAAGCCTGATTCCATCCCTTGTCAGTCTGATTGTTAGGACAACATTGTTTTTACTCTACCCTGAGATGCCACGGTATAGACAGTGATTTGGTCTGAAACAGATGTCCCCAACATACATAAAGTAGGACTACTTGTATGTCCTTGTCAATAATGGATGCCAGGCGCTCAGCTGGGTAGCTAAGCAATTTTCTCAATTCTTAGAACAAACCATGTGTTGGGTCCTAGTTCTTTCTTTCCCCATTTATAGAAAAGAAAATTGAGATTCCAGCTACCTAACCCAAAAAATTTCTAGATGCTAAGGAGAGGTGGGGTTAGGATTCAGCTCTCCTCTGCTGCAATGCACACACACTTGATCACAAGTGGGGTACATATTAATAGAAACCAACAGTGGCACATGAAACTGTCTTAGTAAACAGAAAAGAACATTAAAGAGCAAACCAACTCAAATTAAGCACTGTGACAATGACAAAGTAACACAGGAACGTGATTGATATGATCCATGAAAGGCTGAGATGGAGGAGGTTCTGTGTGTGTGTGTGGTAAATACTGTGCTGGGGGCAGAGTCTTGAAAAGCCAAGTTCCTGGAAAGTCTTCAAAGAGAATATGACTTTTCCTTGCCTTGTTCTTTCTTGGTGCATTTTGCTTTTAAAATCATTCTGAGATATCCACAGCCCATTTAGGTCTCTCTTCCTATATGAAGCTTTCCTATGAATTCTAACAGCCCCACTCTCTGTACCACAAATGAGACTTCTCATCATACTGTCCAGCCATGGCTATTATTGTTTCTCTTCAGCGGGGACCTGGGATGGCAAATGCATTTCGAATCAGATATGAACTCTGAAAGATTGAGAGCAGCTATTGAACTGCTGATTCCAAAGAGTTCTGAGGCTTCATATGAGATCAGTAGGAAAGGTCACTATGATCAATTAGTGATGTCTGTCATGGGGCATGTTGGTGTACAGGAGGCCTGTGTACCACCCTTCATTCCTGATTCTGTATATACATAGCTGCCCTTTGAGAAAATGATCCCTGGTTTCTTCTGCCACAGTCCCTCAGTATACCGCTTATTTATAGATTTCCTGGTTCTGTTTCTCGTCTCCCCTGGAGACTGAATCTGTAATTCCAAGAGAATCAGAAACCATTGTGTTAAATTTCACTGTAGATTATAGGCACAGAGTCTGCCCTTCAGGTCTGAAGACAAAATAGTTGCTTTCCAAACAGCACCTGTCCTCTTTTTTCTTCCCATACTGTAGCCCAGAAAATGTTAAACATGGGACCTAAGAATGTGACATGAAAATCAGGAATGGGAGTGGGTCAGAAACATAACACCTTTAAGGTGAGATCAAATTCCATGTCAGCACTTGTGAGATCAATTTTTCTATTACGTTAATCCAGTCACACTCAACTATTCCCTTTCTTTGATATGACAGTATCTGGTTTTCTTTTCAACTCTCTTATTGTCAGAAGCAGATGGCCAACTGGTAGGAATAGGTGGTCCATGGCTTTTCTTTCTTGAGATGTTATTAGTACCACATAGGGTAACGAGCAATAGCTGCCAGGCTTCACATACAGTAGGAGAATGATATGGACAAGTGCCTTGGCTCCAGAGGCATCACATTAGATCTGGGAGAAAACTGATTGGCAAATAGAGTTTAGTGCCTTAACAAAGCTGTGAGGTCAGCATTGTCACAATGCTCCTTTTGTCTGTCTCTCTCCTGTAGGCACACGACACCCTGCTCTGCGATGTTCATGGCCTTAAAGGATATATATTCTTTCTTTTAAGAACAGTATTAAGTACATCTTAATCACTTCTTTGTTTCTAGCTTGCATTCTGGCTCATGTTCCCTCAGAGTCTTCACTCTCACCTTCATTATATTCCAGCTAGAACAGGTTGGTAATCAACTTGTGGGTCATGACCCATTGGCAAACCTCTATCTCCAAAATTATTTACATTACAATTCATAACAGTAGCAAAATTACAGTTATGAAGTAGCAACAAGAGTAAATTTATGATTGAGAGTCATCACAAGATGAAGAACCATATTAAAGTGTCACAGCATCAGGAAGGTTGAGAACCACTGGTCTAGAATAAGTTAGACAGCCAATGTATTCCCCCACTTCTTGTCTTAGTTTTCTGTTACTGTTATAAAACACCATGAACAAAAACAATTTACCAAAGAGAGTTTATTTTGGTTTACAGCTCCAGAGAGATAAGTGTCCATTATGTCCAGAGAACACAGAAGCAAGTGGTAGGCATGGTGACCAGAGCAAGAGGCTGAGAGTTCATGCCATTCACCACAAGTACGAGACAGAAAAAGGAAACTGAAGTAGGCTGAGAGTTTATATCACCAAATCCCATATTAGTGACACACCAGTCCTCACCTACTAAGTTTCACCAAACAGCCACCAACTTAGAACCAACAATTCAACTATAGAAGCCTATGGGGGACAATTTCTCATTCAAACCACCACATTTTTTTCCTACCACACTTAGTTTTGTAGGGGTGGTGATTGGGGAGACAGGAGAATACTAAATATCCTTGGAAGTTGGGATTCTTCTGTTCAACCTCTTGAGTGCTGGAAATACAAGTGGGCACTACTAATAGTCCTGTATTTTTTCCCTTCTAAGTAGTAAACCACATATTTTTGATTCTGGTGTTTTTTTTTTTTTTTTTTTTTAAATGCCTTGGTATGATTTCCCTGGATGACTTTCAGGCAGTGTGACAGGACAGAGGAGAGAGTGCTTATGGTCATAGTAGTTTCCTGTGAATCACACAATGGTACAGTCTTCTCAGCCGAGATCCAGCTGTAATGGTGTGTGAGCTTACATTTGCTATGGCAGAGTCTCCATATGGATGAGATCACTTCTGTCGGAATTGAGAGTAAGGTGGGCCATTCAGTGCTGTGTAGGGTTGGGTAAGACTTAGTGCAAACTAAAGACATCCAGTGTGATATGCTGTGGTGGTTCGAATATGTTTGGCCCAGGGAGTGGCACTATTAGTAGGCACTGTCTTGTTGGAGTAGGTGTGGCATTGTTGGAGGCAGTATGTCACCATGGGGGTGAGGTCACAGACCTCCCTCCTAGCTGCCTGAGAGTCTTCTCCTGTTTGCCTTTGGAATAAGACATAGAACTTTCAGCTCCTCCAGCCTCATGCCTGTCTGGATTCTACCATGCTTCCCACCATGCTGTTAATGGACCGAACCTCTGAACCTGCAAGCCAGCGCTAACTAAATGTTGTCTTTTATGAGTTGTCTCAGTCACGGTGTTTCTTCTCAGCAATGGAAATCCTAACTAAGACATGTGCCAAGGGAGACTGTATCTTTCCTGAAACATAAATGCCAGATGTTGTATGCAAGTCTGAAAGGCAAAGTTAAGTAAACAATTGCTAGACTTGAAAACCACTGTTGGAGAGTGTGTCATCCCACATCTTGTTTCTGGTATGCAGCTTGATGCCTAGCGTAGGGAACATGCTCAAGCACTATGCACAATTTACAGGATAGGACTTAGGTTTCAGTTCTTTACCCTCCCATGCCCGGTACAAAGCAAGCCTGAACCAAGTAATCCTGTATCTTCTCTCCAAAGAGTAAATGTTTAAAAAGGTTATTTAAATAATTAATTTTTATTGTTTGAAAATTTCATACATTTATGCAGTGTGTTTTGATTGCTTCCATCCCTGCCCCTATTCCTTCAATTCCTTCCATTCCATCTACCCTTTTGGTCACCCAAAGTGCTTTTTTAAATAAGCCCCCAATTGTTGTTTGTGTGGTCTCTATGTAAACATAGAGTATAGGAATATTTGGGTATAAGAATATTTCAGCCCTACTAAAATATTTTTAAATGTCTAGTTAGATATGTACGTTTCAACACCCAGATGAAAATAGTTACTCACGTATAGCGAACATTCCTTTAGTTTATCTCATAAACACCTGTAATTTCAGTCAGGAATTAATTTAAAAATCCTGACCTCTATTTTAAAAATCTTGAGACAATATTCCTCAAACTATCCACGTATATTTTGAAAACTAGTCTCGTTGACATTCTCCCCCTTCTCTTCTTTAGACTCAAATAGTTCAAAAAAAAAAAAAAAAAACCTTAGGCTGTTGCCCAAAGATATTTCAAAGTTGACAGTGTCATACTAAATTATGCAGAGCCCCATTGGCACTCGCCAGCCTGATGCTGGTTCTAGCATCCATTAAGCCTCTTCATGGGGCCTTTTGGTGGCTTAGACTACTTGAATATTGCTCTTAGTGCTGTGCAGGGGCAAATAGGTGAGTACGTTCCCCCCCCCCCCCCAAGCCCTGGAATATAGCAATAAGCTTTCTTCTTGGGTTTACTTTTGAGGTTTATTCAGTCTAGAGAATCATGAGGAGGGACTGGGAGCTGATGCAGGGGAATCAGAATGGGGAAGAAAGACACAGTGGTTTGATTTTGCCCTGGGCGGGACTATGAAGCCTTTGGAGCACCAGGCTAGAAAGGCCTGTGGAGAGGATTGAATCCAATGCCTTCATAATTTAGAAAAGAAATGTGCAAACAGTTTTGATTAGGTATGTTTCCCAGGATATCTCTTTCTTTGACTCTAAGGCCCAAACTCTTATCCGATCTCTTTCAGAGCAATCTATTCAGCTCCTGGTCTTGCTCATTATTAATTACAAATCCTTCAGCAGGAGGCTTAGCTTTTAGGTATCTGAGCCTTATTATCTTCAAAGTGGAGTAATAATTTCCACAGTGCTCGTATCATCAAGATGAAATGCTGTAAATGAGGAGCTCATTTGAGTCTGATACAGGGGCTTCATGTGTGGGGGCTACTGTAACTTTGTCTCTACTGTCATCAGAAGCTGTAGGTCTTTCCTAGGCAGCATATGCACATGACAGACTTTCCTGTCTCCTTCCCTAGACACCCTATGCTTAGACAAAGATATAACAAAACCCCAGAACTAGTAAGAATGCTAGCTGTTATCAATGAAACTGGATTATGAACTATCCAACAACTCTTCTTTTATTTTTCCTACAGAACCCTTTGAGTTCAGATCAAAGATTTTCCGTCCATCATCCTTCTCTCTGCACATGGAGATGACGATGCACTGAAAGTATACATGGGATGGGGGTGGGGTAGATGAGATGGTGTGTTCATGTGCTCCTAAGCAGTTACAGGTTTAAACATAGCAAACAGCATGAGATAGGAACCAAATGATATTGCCACTGGACAGTTTGAGTTGAAACAAAGAACAGTCCAAAGCCACAAAGTCTATTATTTACCTGTCTTGTTTGAGAGGATGAGTCCAGCTTCTGATAGAAACATGAAAGTGAATATTGGTGAGAACTTGTCACTCAAGTCCTAATTAACAAATGCCTCATTGCTGCTCCCTCAGTGCATCTAATGGATAAGAGATGCTTCCAGAGTCCTGGAGGCATCAGCTCAGCATTGTCTGAAAATATAACAACTGTCATTTTCTTTTCTTACCATAACTGAAGCACATTATTTCAAAACATCTTTTTTTTTTTTTTCATTTGAATTGCCGGATCTAGAAAAAAAATCAAAACTGTATTTGACTTGAGGCTGAGTGACTGGAAGCCACATTCTGAAATCCTTATCTCTGAACCCAAAGCTTAAAAATAATTGCAAAGGATGGACAAAGTAATTTCTAGAATGGACCAAGGAAGGCATGCTAGTGGCTCCTTTCCCACCATACCTCCCACACCCAACTTTAAGCTAGGAGATTTATTTTTCCTCTTGACTCTTGGTAGACTGCAGATTTGAATATCCTAACATTCATCATGCAGGTTTACCTTGCTTTTGCTAATTAACCTACTTAATATTTCTCTAGCACATACTATGTGCAATGCACATAATATGTCTAATATGGTGGGACAAGTCCAGGGGACACATGAAGGGGTGAAAGAGACTAGACACATACAAAGTTCCAATTAGAGTGAGTGAGTCAATGCACTAAGACTTAGTTCAGGTTTAGAGCCTGGCTGTTGGTGAGTACTCTCTGGGGATTAGGGACTAACTATATGCTTTTTGCAGTTAGAAAATAAATTGTGTACTGATTTGCTAATCTCTGAGGCTGATTTTTAGCCCCACCTCCTCCCTGGTCAGCTGGCCATTACCTAACTCCAGCCTCTGCTAAGGTAGGCTTCCATGCTCCTTAGTGGCTCCAATATGCAAATACACATTTCCTGTACCTCTTACTGTGATCTCAACATGTAGACCACAGGTGGTGGTGGCTTCTCCTCCTGCTCCTCCTGCTCCTCCTGCTCCTCCTTCTTCTTCCCCTTCTCCTCCTCCTCCTCCTCCTCCTCCTCCTCCTCCTCCTCCTCCTCTTCTTCCTCCTCCTCCTCCTCCTCCTCCTCCTCCTCCTCCTCCTCCTCCTCCTCCTCCTCTTCTTCTTCCTCCTCCTCCTCCTCCTCCTCTTCTTCTTCTTCCTCCTCCTCCTCCTCCTCCTCCCCTCCTCTTCCTCCTCCTCCTCCTCCTCCTCCTCCTCCTCCTCCTCCTCCTCCTCCTCCTCCTCCTCCTTATCCTTCTTGTTTTAAATAGAAGTTTAGGAGGGGGAACATATCACTTAAATTACTTCTCTTCCAGGACACTTTTAATCTTACAACTCTGATTCAGTTTACTTATTTTTTCTTAACACCTAACCTGTAAGCATCTTGCTTTAAAAAAAAAAAAACTTACATATCCTGTCCCCTCCCACAACAGTGAATATGAATGATAAAACTGGGTACACTTAGTAGAGGAGTCAGGGCTGGTCCTCAGTGGGCTGTAACTTGTCAATTATTCTCTGGTCACCATTTCCACTGAATTTGCTATGTTGCTTTGACCTTTCTATATTCATGTCTTCCCCCTAAGTCCTAACAGTTGTCACATTGACATATCACAGTAACAGGAGCAGTTTGTCTTTCCTCAGCTTATCTTTGCTGCAGGTGCCTGTATTGCTTTCAACTGTGTCCTCTGTGCCTGTCACATGGTTAGCACAGGTGCTGCTCAGTAATGCCCGCTGAACTGTCCACCCTGCACAGACTCTATGTGACTTGTTAGGTGCCATGTTACTGCAAACATTAGTTTATTGGCTTGCAGGATATGAGAGGAGGTGTGGGAATAACTTCATGTGTATTACCCAAAGGCGGAGGGGATACAGAAAGATGGTGAATGGAGACAGCTTAACACACTCTGGATGTTAGCAGGGAAAATTCACATGAAAGCACAACTCTAGGCTCTCTCTTCCTTTTGAAACCCTAACCTTAGCTATTCTGTCCTGGAGGCAAAGCAACCTTTGAGGAGTCCAGACTGCGCCTATGCATCGGACAGCACTTTCAGCTAACATCTCCTTGATGAGGCCAAAGGGTACAGCCATCCAGTAATTGCCTGATCTCAGCTTTTTCTTTTTTTAACTTACAAATTTCCTTCCATGCTGATTCCCTATTTGAAAGGAAATTTACAATTGAATCTAATTTAAGGGAAAGAGCAACATAGTCACAGGCCAGAAAACCCCAAACCAATATTATATCCTTGTGTGCGTGCTGTGAAAGCTATTGCACTAGCTATGATTATTGGTCATTGGAGCCTCTCTTTCCAGGAGGTCTGGGGACAACCTTTGAACCTTTGTTATTATTAAGCTGATATTTATTGAGTACTGATTACAGACCAACCTTTGTGCTTGGCATTTTGCTTATGTTCTGTGCAAAAAAAAAAAAATTTCGAAAAAGGTAGAGGGCTTTAGGATATCTATACTGCATGTGAGGAGGTAGACAACAGAGGGTTTATGTCATTCTCATGGATTAGATATCAAGTTAGTTAGAGCTGCTGGCTGAAGATGGAGATCTTTCTGTTTCATCCTCTTTTACCTGGTTCTAAGCCTGGGATAAGTGATGGTTAGTTGCTGCATCATTTCAGGAACTTCCGTTCTGTGAATACCAGAAGTTGTTTCTGAAGCCTTTCAGCCTGAAGGCCAGATGGGTTCTCACTGCTGAGACTCCCTCCCCAGTTGGTATGCATTTTGGGGACTAGCATCTAAAGAAAGGGGTGTTATCTGAGATACTTGAGTGTGGAGGAAACAGGTGGAGCACTGAAAGCTGTGACAGGAGGATTCATCTCCCTGTTTTTGGCTCACACTCAGAATTTAACAGTGAGAAGCAGGAGGCTGAGAGGTTTGCCCACAGGACCCGAGCTTTAGAGTTCTCGATTTTGCATGCATGAAAACTACACAGCAGAAAGTCAGCTGTGTCAATGGAGTAACTCATTGACCTCTGGCTCTGGGCTGCCAATCTCCATAGACATGTGCTAATTTGTTTCAGAAACACACACACACATGCACATGCATGCACGCACACACACAGGAGGCAGCTGTAGAGTTGGGGCCATCTGCTGCCTTCTGGCTCTAGGCTATCGCTCTGAAGTTATCTTATGCCTTATCAAAGATGTAATGGAACTGATCACCAAGTCCTTTACCACACAAGCCTCCTGTCACCACAGCTTCTCAGCCTGCCTGGGTCTAGCCTTCTATCAAGTGACAGCTGGCTAGTATAGCAGTTCCCCACACAGGGATTGTGTAACTTGGTGTCTACAAGCTTCCGGATTTCCTGTTCCTTGTTATCAGACCACCAATGAGACTCAGTCTTAAACAATAGGTTCCCTTTGAAGACAATTCTTGGCCATCCCCCTATAAGACAGGGACCCTGTCTGTGAGGGAACCACTGCCTGACTAGAACCCTAAACTAGATTTGTGGCTTGCAAGACCTGTGGGCTTTTTCTGTGGGGAGGGTTGCCAGGTCTTTTTGCTAAGACTGTCTGAATCACCATCTAGATGCGACGTCTGCTTCCCCCTCCCATTCTACAGAGCTGCATGACTGGAGCTGTGCTGTTTGCCCCTTGTTGCTGGGTTGCCTTTCTATTCCTGTACTCTTGTCACTGACACCCCCCCCCCCCGCTCCACTTCAGCCTTGCAGTTTGTGATGGTCTTCAGTTCTCTCTCGAGGTTATCTTGAATTCTCCTTCACTGTGTTATGTGGAGGCAGCTTCCAATCTGCTATCTTCCACAGGAAGTCACCAGTTTAGTTCTTGCATATTTTGCTTTTTATTTCACTATTTGTCTTTTGAAAAGTATACTTCTAAGACTAAACAGTGCCTAAAATGTGAAACACCATTTTAGCCTGGCGGCGCACATACAGGCAACCCAAGCTGGAGCAGACTTTTATAGCAAGAATCTGGAAGTATCGAGCAGTGTCTACATTAGTTTTACAACACACACAGGGGCAAGAGGTCAAGGCTTTCTTCTTTCTGATTCCTAGGAGTTTACAGAGGGCTAGCACACCATTAATAAGCTTTATTTATTAAAACTTATGAAGCCAAAGCTCACATCACGGTAAATTGTAAAACTGTAGAAGCTTTCTTCCCACTTGCTTTGTTATAGAATCCATTTTGCTACAAAGTCCTTCTTTTAAAAAGTTGTATCTGTGTATGTGTGTATGTCGGTGAGTGTGTGCTGATAGAGATCAGAGGATACTTTGAGGGAGTTGGTTTTCTACTTGTAATGTGTGGGTCTCCCGGCTTGAATTCAAATTCAGGTCATCAGGCTTTGGTTGCAAACACCTTCACCTGCTGAGCCATCTTGCCAGTCCCTATAGAGATGCCCTAAAAGAAATATGAAACAATGTATTTGAACTGATTCCTTTCACCCAATACAAACTTCCTTCATACAGTCACCAAACAGTGAATAGACTCAAGAACACATGATGGTAATTGTGACAAATAGGATTCATGCTTCCCAGATCTTATATTACATAGTGAGTGGAATGTGGAAAGATAAAAACATCCAAATAAATAGATAAGTAAGTATGTAATTTTAAATTGTGTCGGGTGATAGAGTTCAACAAAGGGATGGGGCAGAGAGTGTTCTTGTATATGTGGCAGTGAGGTGGTGGGCACTTTATTGTCTTAGGATGAAAGCTGTTTTGTCTCTGTTATAGTATCGTGAACTATGGTTACATGAAATGACACCTCGGTGCCAGTGTGTGTTAAAGCATGATTAGTGGGAAGCACAATTTGTAACTCTTAAGCCTAGTATTGTACAGACAGCATGGGAGTCACAATAGTTGCTCTCTTGGTTTGTATGATAAATCATGGACCTGCTGATGATGCAGAATCTCTGGAGATGTTTCTCACATTTGTATTGGTTGAGCAACAGCAAGACTGAACACGTGGCTTCCTTGGTTCCACTGTACTGAGAGAGTTGGGGCAGACAATCTTGACAGTTCTTTTCATAAGAAAATAATGTTCAATGCTCTGGTTCTTGTGTGCCTTCTCTTTCTTAGACTCGCCTTCTCTTCCAATTGATTATTCATGGCTCAGCTCATCTTCAGATAGCTTTCTTCTACCAGTTAAGTGTATGATTTAGTTCTGAGAACTGTTTTCTCAAGCAGACAGTCTCTTGAGAAGACCTGGAGGCTTGCCTAAGAAGAAACACAACAGTGAAAATGTCTGGACATAGTCTAGGAAGGAAATTAAGGATAAAAATTTTGAGTCTGGGAAACCTAGGTTTGAGTACTGACAATTATTCGGGGGGCTTGGCACAAGTAGCCAGTCCTTCTGCAATCCTGTTGACTCACCTGAAAAATGGGAACATTGGTAATATCTACTTCGTTGGATTTTTATTAGGTATTAAAGAAATAGTGCACATAAAATGTCTGCTGTATGGTGTCCCCAAAATGTTAACTGCTGTTATTATTTAGGTACATCCAAAGCCATTTAAAAGGAATTGACTTTTTATGGTCACTTTCTGATCTGGACTGAATGTGGCTGAACTCCTGTGTGAGGCCTCCGGCCTTTGCCTGAATCCAACAAAGAACAGAAGTACATTCTCTGCCTGATAGCTTCCTGCTGCGGGCAGTTCACTTCCTCTCTCCAATGACAGAGCAGCTTTGATGAAAAAATAAAGTTTGAAAATAATGAAAATAGCTTGCAAAGGGAGGAAGAGAGATATTTTACCTCTTAAAGAATTCTTGCTTTAAAAAAAAAAAAAAAAAAAACCCTGATAATTCAGTTATGCTCTTTCCCAGGCAACAGTTTGATCTCTGGGTTAATCTTTTACATGACATTAGAGTTTAGAACCTTTGGTCCCCCCAAAACTCCCAGGCAATTTTCTGTTGTTTTTAAGTCCTGAAACTCAGAAAGAATATTTCCTCCCCCTTAGATATGTATCTACTTCTTCTGGTGGATAGAAACAGCTGTTTAATGGCTGCCTAGCAACATTGCTCAGTGGCTGAGGACAGACTGTGAGATGGTCCATGCAGTCAAACACCCAAGGGCAATTAGAAAGACAATGCAATTACACAAGTTGGAAATAGGTCAGGATTTGGGACAAACACCCAGATGCCTGGAAAAGTGGCTCTGGGATTTGAAAAGCCCCTGGAGTGAGAAGTTATTTGGGTTGCTGTGCCTGGGGGCCCTTCTTTGTTTTGGTCTAAGCACTTAAGCGGAAAGAGTGCAATTCAAAGCACATTCCTTGGAGTGAGGCTGGACAGGGTTCATCAGGGTAGGTATCTTGGTATCTGCATGCTAGAAGATGAATGTTGGAATGTGTGAGCTATGGAGGTAGACAGCTCTGTGTTTGGTAACTTATCCCCTCCTTAGGTGATCAAAGCAATCTTGTTTAACTTCTCTGTTGTGTGTTCATTCTCATGTTGGCTATACAACAGAAGTTATCATATGCAATTGGGTGGATTAAGTGGGATGATAAAAGTAGCGTTTAGCAGAGTGTGAGGTAGTTGGCAAACAATTTAGCAGGTCGTGACACAACGTGAAGTCTGGCCCTCAGCTCCTAAATGCCTTCTATAATTCTTTTCCATGTGTTTACTTTTCCTTGCGGAGATGCCATATTCCCACATCAGTCCCCACAAGGCCAGGGTATTTGCTTCACCACAGATGCATAGATTCTGAAGTGTATAGGCCAAGTGTCGAGCATGTATGTATTGAAGTTGTCTGGTTTATGGGAATCACCCAAGGACATAAGACTGTTGGACTTGTGGTCTGGAAGCCAGAGCAGGTATGACTCTGATTCCAGAAAAAGTTTTATAAAACTGCTTCATTTCAAGAATCAAGGGGTTTTGAGAACAAAACAAAACCAAACAAAACCAAACAAAGCCAAACAAAACCTGGCTTCATTCAGCGAAGCTGATGTGGTGAGATGACGTGATTGTTCTGAGCCAGGCTATCTCAGTTTGCAGAGGATCAAGGGAAGGTCTCAGGCTGGGGCCAGACAAGCTTACCACCAGACAATACAGTTGATACTATGTGTTCCTTAAAAATAATATTTTAACCATAGTATCCGTTAGCCCTAAGATCCCCTTAAAGTACACAGTTATCTTTCATACAGTGACTTCTATATTACTTAGTGTTGTAAATATTTATTGAGGACTAGTTCAGATTCTGTAATGACTAAGACATTTTTGTTTTCCTTAAGAATTTTACATCTCAGTAGAAAGGACAGACATAGAACCAATCCAAGATAGAAGACCTCCAGGGCACTAAACAGAAGGCTCAAGTGTCCTCCTGCAAGGAAGGAAACAAATTAATTCTGTGTCAGATAATCTGAGCAGGAATCTGCTGAGGAAATATCTTGATTGGCAGATCTCTGAGTATGGGCATCCTTCTGGAGGTCACAGAGGCTGAGGGGTTGGGACATGTGGCACACGACATAATAATAGATGCTCAGTCTGTCTGGGTGCTGCAGAAGGATGTTATGTAAGAGACTGAAAAATTACATAGTGTTCCATACTGGAGATCTTTAATAAGTCTTGAATAAATTAAAAAATATCTTCTAGAACAATGACTTCTTCCACAAACTCCCCCTTTCCTCTATAAACAGTGTTCACTTAGTGTCTGCTTCTGCCAAATTATATTTTGGTGGTAAACCAATGTAGTAGTTCATGATTTAGCAAAGGAGAGAAACAAAGCACACACAATTCCATTAGAACGTACTGGGAAGATCAGTAGAAAGGGAATGAAGGAGCCGTACATCAGGTGACCCAGACTACACTGGAACAGTAGGAGAGGGTGTTTTGTATGGGCCCAAGGAAATGACTGAAGGTGAATGAACGAAAAGGATGAAGGGAGGATATTTTGAGTAGAAAACTATCATGATTTATACTTTAGGCATGAGACCAATCATGAGGCAAGTATTGGTACAATATTAGGTACAGGGAATTAACATTTGGAGGGACAAGAAGATCATTAAAAGCCATGTACCATATGCTGGAGATCCTGGATGTTTTTTATATAGAAATCTGGGGAGACTTGAAGTTCCACTTGCTTTCAGTGTAGGGAGTCAGAGTGGATGACCAAATTCCATTTGAATTTCAGAAAGATAGGACTGTCAGTAGACTGAAATGTGAAAATTGGTAGCACAGAGGCACTACCAATCCAGCAAGCCACTGTGGTCATTCAGGCACGTGACACTAAGTGTACCATGATGCTATTTTTGTAGATCACCCCTCCATACCTTGCTAGTATCATTAGTATCATGTCCATTGTAGTTAGTTGTAATGGTGTGTGTGTGTGTGTGTGTGTGTTTTGACTCTGGGTTTCTGTCAGGTTAGTCAATGTTTCTAGCCATTAGGGTGTGGGGGTGGGGGTTTAGGGGTGGGATTGAGGCTTCTGCACTTTCCCAATGGGAAGAGGAAGAGGTCCTTTCTTCGGGAGACACTGGAAACAGGACTTTAGTGTTCTATGTAGCCTGTGATGGGTTTTGGGAATGATCTTTAAAAATTACTCTAAAAGTGGTTGCTTCTCTTTCTAAGAGTCCTCAGTTTGCCTATGGGAATGGCAAGCACTGTCCGTTGACTCTAATGAAAGCCAAAGGCGGCAGCAGCTGTTAGAGAGAGATGTAAGCAGGGTGCTGATTTGAGAGTAATTGTATGTACTTCTGAAGTTCTTCTTTTTCCCCTTAGGAAATCAGAGCATCAGAGTGGATGTGCAAAGCTCCCTGACTTGGGCTTGTTGATTGGAGTGGTCTTGTACAGTTATGGAGGATGACTTGAAGAGGATTTCCTTGGTTCAGCAGACATGTAGCTTATCTTCTCAATGGCTGACTATTTGCCTCTGCTGTTGTTAAGAGGAAGGAAAAAGCAAATGTGAATTAGTGTCTGTGTTCATGCTAAACCTGGTGTTAGGGCTGGAGGAACCAGAATAGATCATGAAATTGGACTTGAAAATCAGTCTCCAGGTGGTGAGGACCTTAGTTCTAGGACATGCTCCACCTCTGTGTTTTTAATTATTATTACAATATAAGAGTTTCTATATGCTTACTGACCTGAAAGAATAAATAGAAATTTACAATCTGAAGTGTACTTATAATTCACAAGTCTGATCATGTCTTAACTCTGACCTCATTTGGAAACTTGACTTGAAGAAGAACCACTTCTAATCCCCCTCAAAATTTCCTTCAAAATTAATTTTATTTGGATGCAGTGCTAAATTTCCAGCCATGAGTGGACCCAGAGGCCACCCGTCATGTCTCACCACATGGCCCTGTCCCCACCATGGCAATTCCTCTCTTTTTGTTCAGTAGCAAAGTTTCTCTATCACTTTGAGTCTCTCAATTCACGTTTAAGGACCTATCTGGTTAGTTGAGGCTCATGCATGAAAACCAAGAGTTAATTGATTAGAGGTCTCAGTTCTTTTGGTAGCAACCCTTCCACCACAGAGAGAACCATAACTAGAGCGTGGGAGCTGAGCTTGCCTACAGCTCCATTCAAACCCGAGGGGAAAATGATTATAGAGGTGCCTGCCAGGGTATGGAATGCCTGAGAACTGTTTTAGGATTTTGGCTTTCAGAGCTACCCACTGGGTTTATCCAGAGGCGCAAACCCTAACTTTACTGGAGAATCCCTTTTACTTTGAAAAATGAGTATATTCTCATCTTTCCTATTCCTGTGCAAGTAGAGTGTCTGTAAACCAATCTTTCTATGTATGTGAAGAATGGTAGTTGTTGATACCAGGTTTTCTATATATGTGAGGGATAGTATCCATTTGTATACATTTTGCATGTGAATCTGTCTTTGGCTCTTAGAAACAGTATAGAAACACACATCTCTGTGGTTATTAGCCTTAGAAGCCTTTGACTAGACCCAAGAGTGATGCAGCAGGGTCATAAGATAGCTCTATTTTTATTTTTGAAACACTTATACTTATTTCTGTAGTAAACACAAAGATTTAAATTCCCATCAGCAGTGTATAAGAATTCCTTTTCTCTCCACATTTTGCCAATATTAGTTTCTCCTCTCCTCTCCTCCCCTCTCCTCTCCTCTCCTCTCCTCTCCTCTCCTCTCCTCTCCTCTCCTCTCCTCTCCTCTCCTCTTCTCTTTTTTCTCCCTCCCTCCATCTCCCTCCCTCTTCTTCCCTCCACCTCCCTCCCTACTTCCCTCTGTCCTTTCCTTCCTTCTTTTCTTCTTTTCTTTGTTTTTGTTTTTTGGGACAGGATTTTTCTGTGTTCCTCCAGCTGTCCTGGAACTTACTCTGTATACCAGGCTGGTCTCTAACTCAGAGATCCACCTGAATGCTGGTCTTTTCTTAATGATAACCATTCTGAGTGGGGTGAGAATCACATTTTTCTTGTTGATTATTTAAGTATTTATGATGCTTTATTACAATAAATAATAGGATCTTGGATCATGAAAATTTTTATATTTTTAATCTTTGTATATGTATGTGCGTGCATGTCTGTATAAATTTCAGAATTCAACCTCAGCTGTTGGCCCCTGCCTTTCATTATTTGAGACAGAGTCTGTCTTTTCTTTACTACTGTAAGCCAGGCTAACTAGCCTCTGAGCTTCTGGAGAGTCTACTGTTTCTGCCTCTCATCTCCTGTGGGGAGACTTGCATGACTGATGTATGCTACCACTTCAGCTTTCCATGGGTTCTTGTCATCTGAACTCATGCCTTGCTTACATGACAAACACTCTTGCCACTGAGCCATTTCCCAAGCTCAAGCATAAGGACTTTTAAAAGCTTGTTTATCAGGTATTAGTAACTTCTCCTCCAGGAATAATGTTGATGGCTGTTAAGTCTAACTGTCCAAAATTATCTGTAAGTGGGAGAAAAGATCATGTCCAAGGCTCAGGGTTACTCAAAGATGAGATGACATTTTCTCAGGCTGGTTTGATAGAGACAAGGGATTTGCAGAGTTATTCTTAAAAGGCTTGCATAAGTACAATTCTTGCATAGTACATGTTAGCAGTTTCTAATTTCTTTTAACCTCACATTCTTCTCATTGTTGGATTAGATATTATTTTTAAACAGTGAAATTAAACTAGTTCAGAAAATATCTAGAGACAAACTATCAAGGACTGAAACTCTATGCAGAAATAATGGTCATCATGGAGCCTGGGACATTCTGTATATTTAAGAGGAAACTTGCACTCTAATGTGGAATGTACATTGAAGGCTTAAATTACACACAAACGTGTATATACCCAGCATGGATGCATTGAGCTTTAGATATTCAATTTTACAGGAATGTTTGAAAGAATAATACTGGCGACAATGTGGAATTCTTTAGCTTGAATTATTTATTGATTTGTAAATCTATATTACATGCCTACTGTGTGCTAGGTATTATTCTAAGTGCTAGTGTATGTCAGTGAATAAAATAGCCAAGCTCTCTGCTCTCATAGTGCTTGCATTTCTACAGGAAGAGGCAAAGTATGTAAGACGAATCTTTATTCTTTAGTGTTTGGCATGTAACCTGTATGTATAAGTATGTATGTGCATGTACTTACATGTATGTGAATATATGTGTGCCAGTGATTATGTATATGAAGGTTGGAGTTTGTTGTCTGTTGCCTTTCTCAATCAGCCTGCACCTTATTTTCTGAGATAGGGTTTCTCATGAAAACCAAAACACATTCACTGTCTCATGTAGACTGGCTGGCAGGAAGACCCTAGTGTCTTCCTTTCTCTCCCTCCCCTCACTGAGATTATAGCTATGTGACATCATGTTTGGCTTTTATGTGCATGTTGGGAATCAGAACTCAGATTTTCATGCTTATGTAGTGTGGTAGTTTGAATAAGATGTTGCTTATAGGCATTTGAATTCTTGGTTATCAGTTGGTGGCACTGTTTGGGGAGGCTTAGGAGGTGTGGCCTTGGTGGAGGTATATAAACACTTGTCACATTTCCAGTTCACTTTCTCTGCTTTGGGCTGTGGTCTAAGACATGAACCCGGGGTGTCCTGCTTCTGCTGCCCTCCTTCACTCTGTCATGAACTCTAGTCCTCTGGAACCATAATCCCAAGGAAATTTTTTATAAGTTATCTTGCTTATGTTGTTTCTTTCATGGCAATAGAAATGTAAGTAATATATGCTGCAAGCACTTTGCCAACTGAGTCATTTCTTTAGCTCCCATCTCCAGTCTTTCTGAGATATGCCTTGGTATATTGTCTATTGACCTATACACTGCAATTTCTTTTACATAGAATAAGAAAGGGGAGAAAATTGTTAATCCCATTTTGCAATATAAGCTATATGACCTGGGAATATCATCCCTCTCCTAGACCTGGGAATATATCTCTCTCCTAGATATAAGCTATATGACCTGGGAATATCATCCCAGGTCATATAGCTTATATCTAGGAGAGAGATACCCCTGAGATACAGTATTTCTGGGAATTAGACAGCACAGGGCCACACATGTTCTGGGATTTCTAGGAAGAACTGCATGATATTCTGAAATGCTGACTTACCAGATCATAAGGTTGGCTTAGTGCCTTAACTCCTTCAAATAGGTTTTGCTGTCTGATGACATTTACTCTTTACATATCAGGCATGGGGAAAAGAACAGTAGTGTGAGACTCTCCTGAATAAATTCTTCAGAAGGGGTCTGGGCACATACTAAGAAATGAAGAGTTGTGTTTTTACCTGGGTGTGGGGAGCTTAAGTTCCATGGCACACCAGAAACTTTCACTATCTTCCAGGATCTGAATTAGAAATAAATTGAGTTGGTTAAAATTGTATGATAATCAGTACCAGGAGATGGGATGATGGATAGGTAAGATCTGAGATCATGTCATCTGTTTACAATCTGTTTTCTCACTGAAAACTCACTGGAATTGAGGATTCTAGTAGCCTTCGGTGTGATGAGATTATGCACACACACACACACACACACACACACACTATATATATATATATTATATATACTATTATATATTAAATATTATATATTATAATATATATTATAAACTTTTGGTCTAAAACACCATCCCTTTGCAGTTTTATATATATCTTTAAATGAGGCCATCAGTGATAGATACCTGCTGATACCTTCCCATTGGTCTCATGGTGGAGTTGGGGTGGAGTGAATCTCAAATTGTTCAGCTTTTTTCCAGGCAGTCTTACCTATTAAGGTTTATGTGGAGCCCAGATCTCTCAGCTAGGCTAACAGGCCAGTGGAAGGTAGGTTACTAGGGAAGTGAACGTAGCCTTTGAGGGATATGGGATGTTGTTGGCTTATGCAATCTTCCCAGAACTGTTAAATGAAGAGAACACATATTTTGTGTTTTTGCCTTGTTCTTTCATGTACTCTTAAAATAAGTAGTTTGGAATAGATAAGTCATGTCCAAAGGCACAAGGCGAAAGGTACAAAATGCATCAATAAAGCAGGGACAGGTTATCCTGGTTATTTTCCATTCACCTGATTACTCTCCCCATGGCAGCAAATACTCCAAGTTTGAAATGACCCCAGTCTTCTTTTCTCTTCCATTGCCATCAACAGCTCATGGAATCTGTCTTTAAAAAGGATGATCCATAATTCATATCCTCTCTTTGTCTTTTTCTTTCTCCTTTTCTCCCTTGCTCCCTCCCTCCCTACTTTCTTCCTTCCATCTGCAACCATTTCTGTTTGAATATCTACTCGATGCCTTGTACTGTGTTAGACATGCCAAAAGTCATAGCCCTTAACTCTGAAGAGAAGAGTACCTTATTTTATTCACGTGTAAAATCAGAGTAATAATAAAACAGTGCAATATGTATTGGGAGGTTTTTTGTTTGTAACATTTTATTAGTATACGTTCATTATACATAGTGAGTTTCATTTTGATATTTTTATACACATAATGTATTTTGTTCATGAAGCTGTTGATGAGATTTCAACTTAGATGTTTTCTCTAAAAGGTTTAGGAAAGTGGCTGCCATGCCACACACCTGAATAATAATCATTATGACCACTATTGGCCTTGGTGGTTGTCATATGTTGGTCCTCAGATCAGCTGTTTATAGTTTGCATATTAAGTGACCTTCTCTGCTTATACATATCAGAGATACACACACAAAGCAAGGTCCAGAAAGACCTAACTGTTGTTAAGTAGAAACTGCCATCCTCAACCAAATGCCAAAATGCCAATTGAAAGATAAAAGACTTGAATGTTCAAGCTTGTCTTTGGGCTCGAAAAAAAATTAAATGGCACACCAGACTTCTTACACTCTTCTCATAAAAGGAGACCTTTATACACTGGCAGCTCTTCTTGACACTTGTTTTAAGAACCAGGATGCTTAATCACTGCTCTTTCTGCAGTCTCTGGGCCAAGGGAGCAGGTGTTAGGAGCTGTTCTGCTGTCTGTGTGAGCAGCCTCATGGAGCTCGGGCTATCACTGCCTGGCTGACTTGGCAGTTCTGGTAGATTAGACTTGAGAGTAGTAATTTGTTCTCTATTGGGACCAGGAATAAATTCCATCTACCACAAGCAGAGGAAATTTCCAAGCTACTTTCCTTGCACTCTATGCTCCTCCCTTGCATCTTCTGATTTGCTTTCTAACTTCCTGTATGTGTTGCAAGGTGTGCAAGTCCAAGAGCATACTTAATCTGGCTTTCTGCAAAGAGAATCCACTCATTGTTCAACCATTTTACATGAGGAGCAACACTGTGCTTTAATATCATTTTAATTGAGAGGCCAAGTCATGACTTAAATCAGGTTCTCCTGTCTTCAATTTCTATTTTCTGCCCATAAAATGTTCAGTTAATAGCCAGAAATCACAGTCCTTTCTGAAATGATAGGAGGAGCTGGCTATGATAAAGGAGTTTTTGCTTCAAGTTCAGGCAATCATTTAAAATCTCATTAAGAATACATTTCCTGAGGCTCTTTCAGACAGCTGGAGGACGAATATTTAATAAAGAAAACACAGGTCTTCATAGTGCAGTTGGTGGGTTGGGAGAGATGGGCTGGTGGAGATGAGTGATTGCAAGAATGTCTGCAGCTTGCGTCTATGTCACTCCAAGAGGACGCATGTGGGCACTTGAGCTACGTTGGGCAATCTAAGTTGCTACCAATACCTAGGTACATAACATTCTCAAAATTCTCCAAATACCAATTCAGAAAACTTTGTGGCTTGGGTGGAGTGTTAGAAAATGAAACTAAAGGTGTAGCCTGGGACCATAGCCACATAGGGTTTGAATTTTATTCTGTTTGGGATGAGAAGCCACCATTGATTACAGTGATGAGAGTAGCAGCTAGAACATTTTATTTCCCTACAAGCAACATACCAAGGCTCTGTTTCTTTGATTCTACCCGTTATTATTATTCCTGTTGTGTTAGTATTGTGTCAATTTGATACAAGCTAGAGTCATCTGGGAAGCAGGAATGCCAGTTGAAGAACCACCTCCAACAGATTGCCCTGTAGGCAAGTCTGTAAGAAATCTTTTATTGCTTGATGATTGATGTGGGATGCCCAGATCACTGTGGGTGGAGCCACCCCTGGGCAGGTGCTTCTGAATGATTAAAAAAAAAAAGCTGAGCAAAATATGGAGAACAAGTCAGTAAACAGTATCCCTCCATGGTTTTGGATCCCTGCCTCTGGGTCCTTGCCTGGAGCTCCGTCTCTGACTTCCCTTCAGGATGGACTATAAGCTGTAGTATGAAATAAATCATTTTCGCCTCAAGTTGCTCTTGATTATGGTGTTTAATCACAACAATAGAAAAGAGTAGAAAAGCTATGTGGTTTATTGTGACATATCTGTTTTGCTTTTCCTTATCAATTTGGTGTTAATTCTTTCATGTGTTTATTGGCCATAGGTATATCAATGGAGAGAGAGAGGTGGAGGTCTAATTTGTGTCAATATAGTCACTGGATCATCGTCAAACTCTCATTGTCCAGCCACTTAAAGGAAAGTGAGTCTTTCACTCCCACCCCTTTTAGTGGCCACCTATTGTGGAGAGCTACACTTTAGCATCTTTCTCATAATTTCTAAGGGTTATCTTCAATGGCTTCCTGTCTTGGTTGTTATTTTTTTGCAGGTGTAGGATGGAGTGGGTGGGTTGTTACAGAAGCCATCTATTTCTCTTTTCTTCAACTGTGAATCTGCATAAGAAGTTTCCTTGTCCTTTATAGTCTACAGGAGCATGGGTCATAGACTTTCACATAGTATTTGGGGACAGCATGGACCATGTACATACACCTGGCTTCTGGCATCAGTCATAGACCTCAGAATGGTCCCTGATGGCAGTATGGGCCATGGACACCACCAATGTGGTCCCCAGCAGCCACCTGGACCACAGACATTAATATGGCCTCAGGTGGTAGCAGCACAGACCATGGACATCCACAGGACCTGCAGTGGTAACAGGCCATGAACATCAAACCGCCCCACAGAAGGACCAGTTACGTAGACATGGCCCTTAGTGGTAGCATGGACTATGGACATCATCATGAACTCAGGTAGCAACACAGACCACCCACATCTGCATGACCTTCAGTGGTAACAAGGGTCACTGAAAGACGTGGTTAGGCTCTTTCCACTGTCTAACCACTGCTCTGTTCCTCCATCTTTTCACCCCTCCAACAAAACTTTATTCATTACAGTAGCACTGGAACTGCAAGCATCATTCTGTATAATTTTTGTCCACACAGCTTCACATGCAAATACTTACTGTGATGGGTCATGGTCTCTGAAACACCATAAATTCTGGACCATTGCCTAGACTTTGTCCATCACAGCCATACTTCAGATTTTTATCTCTTGTGTCCATGATGTGCTTCTGGATCTGGTTCTTCAGCATCTGTTCCTCCTCATAGTCCAGCAGCTCATAAATGGCATAGGTGTTGAAGTTGACCTACTCGAAGCACTGGATCTGAGCCCAGATGGCTGCTGAATTGGTCAGGCTACCTCACATTGTGTGGAGCTCTTCCATGTGGCTGGCCCATGCTGCTGATATGTCTTATTTTCACAAATTATTCTAGGTTAACAACTACTTTCTAAATACTTTGAGCAGACCAATTAAATTTCTTCTGTTTTTCATTGTTATATATGGAAAGAAAAAGGTCAATCTAAATATAATTATTTAAATGTAATTGATTGGCTAGACTGGTTGGCCAATGGGATCCCCCATGCCTTGCCTATCTCTGCTCCACCACACTGAGATTATAGTAGTCATGTTTGGCTTTTTATGTGGATGCTAGAGAATAAAACTCAGGTCCTTTTGCTTGTACAACAAACATTTAACCCACCGAGCCATCTCCCCAGCTTCAAGAATGGAACTGTTATCCCTTTATTTACAAACTTTGCATCTATATTTCTCCTGCCTATCTGCATAGGCTGGTTGTTGGTTACATTTGACGAGCAAGGTTTTCTGTTTTTTTTTCTGATTTCAAAGAAAAGAAACATTTCTTCACTTTTTTTCATTTATTCTCATTGATCCTGGAGTTATTTGCACATTTTTGCTACTCACCTTTATCAGCTTAATGATAATCTTATTCAAATTTGGTCAATCTGAAGAAAATAGGTTAGAAAATATTCATCTTAAAGGCAAAATAGCTACAATGCTCAATTTTGTATGTCTGCCTTTGTCATGCATTTTAAGGTTTTTTTTTTCATGTTAGGTCTCTGGATCTAGGTATGAATTTATGTCTTAAAAAGAGTCTGATGGAAAAATATAAAAATATGACAGTGGCTGTCATTTGCTCATGCATTGACTTAGGGGTCTCTGTTTCAGTCTGTGACTCTGTGTCTTATATTCTAGATAAATCTTTTGAATTGCTTTAATTTTTGAAATATAAGTTGACAATATTCTTTCCTTTCCTATCTTCTTCACTCCAACTCTTCCTTCCTATTGAGAGAGATTAGTGCTCCCCAAACCTTGTCATGTATGCTAGACAGGCATTTTAGTACAGAGTTACACCCTAAATTCATGACAATCCATTCTTTTCAACTGAGGGTATTGAATTAATTTCCAGTTTGATTGCTGATATCTTAAATTTATAACATCTTTTCACTAATTTATTTTTGTGGATTGAATATTTATTATTCAATCATTCTGTTTCTTATCCTTTAGCTGATTGGAAATCACTCTATTTTTAGAGCTTATCCTAGGAATTATAATTTGTAGGTTTATTTACTGTGGCAGCATTAATTGTCAAATTGACAGACTCTAGAATCACCCGAGAGACTGGCATCAGGGCATACCTGTGATGGACTATCTTGATTAAATCCATTGATTTGGAAAAAACCATCTCAATTGTTAGTGAGACCATTCTCTGGGTAGGGATTGTATAAAACAGGAAAAACAAAACCCAATATGGGTATATGCAATTTTTATCCCTGCTTTCTGACTTTGTAACATAACCAGCTTCTTCAAGCTCTGCTTCTGTGACTTCCTTGTCATGATGCACTGGGCTGAAGCCTTTTTCCCCCTTAAATGCACTTGTCAGGACATTTTTTTTTTTTTTTTATCACAGGAATAAGAAAAGGAGCTGAGACACCTAATGAGAACATTTTAATTGTTGACTGTTGACACTTCTTTTCTCTGTCCTCAAGATTAACCCACCTTAGAGCACAAGTTTCATTAACCACTTTCTCAAAGCAAATCAATGAATATAATTTAGGTATTTATGTGTAAGCATAGGCACTTGTTAAGACTCAAGTCAGTATTTTTTTTTGTAGTGTCAAGAATTATTTTGGTGTGGCTGAATATTCACCTTCTCAGAACAAACAGTGCATTTGGATGTGCTTGCTATTCCCCACTATGAGGTTAGAACATTCTTATTGAAAAATATCCTCCTTTTCCAAAATCTTAACAATGTAAAAAAAAAAGAAACCTGAGCTATTACCATACTGTATACCATAAATATATATGATTATAATATGAAATTAAAATGTAAAAACCCTGACATTTTAGTCCATGATACAGTTACTTTGTCATGCATAATGTGAAGTAGAAATCTTTGGTTTCTTTGGAGACTCAGTTTTGTCATGCGATATTTTTCTGGAAACTGTCTATGAGATGTTTTTGCTAAAGCAGACACGTGGGAGGATGTTTTACTGAGAATGGACATGTAGTATTTTTCTGGAAGCAGTCTGAAGAAAGGGGCATGTGATGTTTTGCTACAGCAGATGCTTGAGAGAGCTTGTGATATTTGGAGAGGATAAAATATAATCCAACACACAGTAGATGATACTGTGTGGTATTGGTTCTCCTTGCCACTCTTCGCTGGTCATCATTGCTCTTCACTGATGATGCTGTGGCATTGGTTTACCTTGCCTTCCTGCTGATCATTGTCATGAATTCTTAGAGAGAAATGCACCAAAGAACTTCTGGGGGCATTCCAGTGGATTCTTGCTGCTTCTCTGGATTTGGTATTATTGACAGAGCCTTGAGGTTTCTTCTGGATCTAACTGATATTGCTGATTCATGAATGGTGTTTGTGAGTGAATCAAGTTGCTGCTGCTGTTTTGTGTAAACTGAACTGCTGATATACTGACAAGGAAGATTGGATTTGCTCCAAATGATTATTTATAAACAGGTCCATACTCCTTTTATGTATTAACCTTTTTTTGTTTGTTTTTTTACTACCTCTGGTGTGTGGTGGGCTAAAAGAGAGGTTAAAGCATTAAAAAACCTTATTAAATGTAGGTTTTGAAAAATCTAAGCCTACAACGATGATGACTTGGAACAAGCAGAGACTCCATTATAAAATCTGAATTCTACATAAATGGGATAAAAGGAGAGTGGAGACTGCTGGGAAGAGGAAGTGATGAGCATGAGGAAGGGGAGGAGGAGCAGCAAGTGTACAGTAGTAAAACCCATCACTTAGGTAAGTACAAAATAATTGAGTTACACTTCATTGAGATTCCATGATAAAAATAATATTTATTGTGTGAAAACGTTAAGCTCTGATTTTTGGAAAATAAAATTTAATTCAGATCTTTCTTCTTTAGTCAATTTAGTCTTTGTAAATGTCTTTGTGAGACTCTAAAGTTGTTTAATTTAATTTGTGTGAGTTCATTTTCAGTATTGAACCAATCCCTGAAACTATTAATGATACTCTGTCACACTTGCAGACAAGAACCTAGTATAACTGTCCTCTAAGAGGCTCCACCCAGCAGCCAATGGAAAAAGATGCAGAGATTCACCAGTAGACATTAGATGGAGCTTTGGGAAGTTTCACATAAGAGTTGGGAGTATTTTTGTGGGACCTGCAGAGGACAAGGACTCCACAGGAAGATCAACAAAGTCAACTAATTGGATCCTTGGGGGTTCCCAGAGACTGAACCACCAACCAAAGAATAAATACAGGCTGGACATAGGGTCCCTGAATATATGTAGCAAATGAGCAGCTTGGGTACCCCAACATCTGGAACTGGGGGCTGTCCATGAGCCTGTTGCCTGCTTTCCTGTGGTTCCTGCACCCTAAATGGACTGCCTTGTCTGGCCTCAGTGGGAAAGGATGTTCCTAGTCCCACAGTGACTTGATGTGCATGAGGGTGGGGGGTTAGAGGGTGATTTGTATAGTGGGGGTGACACCCAGAGAACAGTTTCCCCTTCTTAAAAGAGAGGGGGGTGGTAGTATGGGGGACGACTTGTATGAGGGAGTGGGAAGAGAGAGGCCCTGATAATGGGATATAAAGTGAATAAATAAATTCTTAAGTAAAAAAAGAAGCAGAGTGTAGAGAGGAGTTGTAACTAACCTAGGTAATTTTTGATGGAGTAACTAACCCTAAAATAGTTATTTTGGAAAAATTACTGAAATCATTTATTGCCTTTCCACCCTTTCTGTTTTAAAAGAAAAATATTTTCCTATTCTTTTCTTCTCTCTTCTATTTTTCTCCATTTCTTCCTGTTCCTCCATATTGTCCGCCATTTCTTCTTTTATTGCTTGCTAAACCTGTGTTAATATATGTCAAGACACTGAGAAACTACAGCCATCAAAGCAAATATTTCTGGAACAGAGTTAACCAAAGTGTACTTTCTGATGTCATTTTAAAAAGCAAAATTAAATTCTATAGAAAATAAAGCAAACTCTGAAGAGAAGGAAAATTTTAATACATAGAAATGCCAAACTATTATATTCAGATATATAATTGTCAACTAGCAAAAATTATATTTTATACATAAAAATATTCATTGAAGGAAAATTTTGCTTGTTAAAAATAAAAAGAAACTGATTGTTACAGCAATAGTTTTGAAACCTACAATGGATCAAATTCCAGGAAGAACTTTTTAAAACAAGAAGTCCTTAAACCTAGCTGAAATTTACAGTGATTCTTGGGTGTGGAGGAGCTGGGAAATGGGACCTCAATATTTGTGCTTTAAAAATGCTATCAAATACCCTGATACCCAGTTAGGGAGTCTGCATGGCTTTTATCTATGAAAAACTCCTTTTCCCTGAACTTAATAATAGCAACACATGGATTTGCTTACTTTCTCCTTTATTTATTGAGAACACATTAAGTGCTATGGGACTGAAAGGCCAATAAAATACCCCTTCAATGGGCTGATCATTCAGATGGAAGGATCAGGTATGTTCTCAAAGATCCTGTGCACAAGTTAGAAAGAACCCAGCATTGAAGACGGAGGGCTGTCTGCAGTCCTCCAGCAGCCATTAGGTTGTTGGTCAAAATGTACAGTTGAGGCCTTTGTGCATTTCAAAGACCTTAAGATATATATCTATATCTATATCTATATCTATATCTATATCTATATCTATATCTATATCTATATCTATCTATATCTATCAAACTAACATACCCCCAAAGGGTTGTTATGGTTTTAGGGCCTGTTGGCCATAATAGAATAAGCAGAAGGTTTCTCTTTCTGTTGATTTAACCAGATATTACAAATTTCTGGCACCATAAGCATATATCAATCTATGCTGTCTTCTACACTTTGCTTATAGCTGCTAAAAATAGATGCTCAGCCTTGAATGGCTGTGTGGTAATAGAACCGTCATGGGTAGAAATATGACTTCCTGTCAATAAGTATTTACTACAAAGGTTTGGATTTATGGCAGCAATTACCATCTCCATGTTGATGCTCCTTCAGTGAGTTAATGGCTGCCTCAGCAGCAATTTCCGTCCCTGATCTATTTGGGCCCATCATTAGCTGGAAAGGGCAATGACCAGTAGGCAGGATGGAAGTCTGAATTGGGAAAGGACAGGGAGGGGAGATTATACTGCATTTAAGATATATTATTACAATGTGTTTCCAGCTGTAGAAACAGGGCTGTAACAACTCCTTCCAGTTTCAGCTTCATGTTCTGCTCTTTGGTGAACTTGTCTCACAGTCCTCATGAAAAAGATCCTTCTGTTGCATTCTGTCATTGCTGCTAGTTTGTTTTCATTGTCAGTGTAAAAGCACAATGCTCAGCTCAAACGGTTAAGAAAGAGTTTGTTCCAAAGCCAAAGATGAGTGATCATGACCTGGGATCACAGATTTAGGCTACCGCAAATTCTATGTTGCAACGGAACTGTTGGAAATCTGATGAAGTTCTTATTGCAACAGAAAGCGGGAAGTCATAGAACAAGGCACTCTTGAAATTCATTGATGGAAACGTTAAATAGGTAGATGAGTTACAGCGAAGCTGAGGCATCTCAGCTGTGGTCTACAGGGGTACCTGATGAAATTCTTAAACTTTTGTTTGGTGGGAACAATGGTTTTACTTAGTTAATAAATTCTTAATAGTGTTTTCTGTTTGTCACAGGATGTTAGGCCAGGCATAAAGGTGGGCAGGGATTGGTTACTTAATGGGACATCAAGATAAAGTGTAAATAGACGTGGGGCTTGACCCATTCCGCATCCATCACAAGCAAAGAAGTTCTAACTAGTTAATTATCTTTGCAGAAGGGTTAGTTGGAGTTTCTTTGTGGAAAATTTTGTTCCTCAAAACATTCACAGCTCAATACCACTTGCAACTGTGTGCTCTTATTTAATCTTTATCTTTCATACTAGAATGTTCTTTGAAACTACCAATCCATGTCTACTTTTTTCATCCTTGTATCCCCGGAACCTAGAAAAGCCTAGATCACAGAGTACTCATGAAATATTTGTACAATAAAGGAATTGCTAAAGCGACACACACTGAGTGCTGCTGAGTGAGTATCTGGTGAGCTAACTCCAAATTTGGGGCAAAATTACTTGTTCTTTCATTTCACTCCATAACAATCTTTTATAATTTTAGGGTGTGATTTAGAAAGAACATTTTGGTTATATCCGTTCATTTGTATGTCAGGAAAGGCATTGTTTAACTGGTTTCTGATTGCCTGCCTGTAATCTATCCTAACCCATTTTTTTTTTTTTTTTTGGTATGATGTTTTATCTTGTAATGCTTTTACTCAAAGCATTCAATAGCACCCATTACTTAGAGAATATTATTGTATTGATTAAATGACTTCTTCCACTTCCATTTCAAAACCTTTCTTTCCCAGCTTTATTTCTTTCTCATTCTCTTTTGGTGAGATTCTTATTGTGTAGACATGACTATTTATAGAATTCTCTTCTCCTATTGCCTCAAGCTTCATTCAGATATATCATGTACATTGCCTCTGAACATATGAGTGGAATTGCATTTGACACAGAATACTTTTCTTGCTCTATCTACTGATATTCTGTTTACCTATCATCATCATCATCATCATCATCATCATCATCATCATCATCATCATCATTTCTGTTACTATTATTATTACCAATTATCATTTGTTATATTCCTGGGAATAAAGTCTAAGGCCTTGCAGCATGGTCTCTGTCATCTATCATTGAGCTCTTAAAATGAATTTATTTTTAATTATGTGTCTGTGTGTCTGTCTGTGTGTCTGTCTGTTTGTGGGTATGTGCACATAAATACAGATGCTCATGAAGGTCAGTAAAGGATATCAGACTCTCTTGGAGCTGAAGTTATAGGCAGTTGTGAGCTGCCCACCATGGGTACTACGCACCAAACTTGTGTTCTTTGTGAAAGTTGTTTGTTTTAACCATGGAGCTATTTTCCCATCCCTGGGTACCTTTGCATCAGGGCATCCCCATATAGTTCAGGCTGGCCTTAAACTCAAGCTTTTCTAACCTCAGCATTTTTTGGAATAACAGGCACATCCCACCACACTTGGCTTAAATGTTTAACTTTTAATGAAGCATTCAAGATCAATCTAACTTATGGCATCATTTCTTTCTCACATTGTCTCAAAGTCCAAACAGCCCGTGGGTTTTCTCATAAAATGTGCACCTATTGTATAATTCTGATAACATAATTTTCATATAGATCCCACACATAAAAGTAGCACAGGAACCTCCATGTGCAGATTCTTCATACTCTTTTTAGTTTCTTAATTCTATTCTAAGATGAATCTTTTAAAACTGTTTATGAGTAAGTGGATGAATGAATGAATAAATCTTTCATATTAAAAGCAGGTTCTCAGGGTACTTTCTATTTAGGACATTGGGTACATTTATCTTTTCTTCTGCTAGTGGTAGATATTCGGATACCTTGATATTGGACACCTTGATAATGTTGATAATGTTGATAATGAGTTGGCGTGCACTGAATCATCCCCTGTCTGCTGTAGTGAGACAGCAAAGTGGCAGGCAGCATGCTATCATTTCGTGTATACATATTAATTGCCTTTGTAGGTTACAAGGTCATACAGTGATAGATTTACATTGCTCCGTCTAAGATACTGAATAGTAGATTATTGAAACTAAATGCTTCCTACTGTGTGAAGTACTGTGATACTCTGTCAGAATTAATTCCAATGATGATTCAATGTTGGTCTATCACTATATAGTTAGTGATATCCAGATCAATTAGTTGGCATGACTCTGATTAGGCATGAGTTGAAGCCTACGTATAGACAAGACTGAGCAATACTCTTTCCAATAAAAATAAATGAAAATCAGCATTCTAGTAGTAAATGGTAGTTTTTATATTCAATTATCAATGCCTGGGCTAATTTATGTATCTCTCTGTTATTTATAGGAGTGTTGTTAGTTAACGAAATGTTGTTTTGAATTTTATCAGACCTAAGAATCTTTCACCATAATCTAGCTACTTAATTTTTATATCAATTTTTGAGCTTGTAGTAATAACAGTTTCTAATTACTTATGTTCAACAAGGTTAACTCCCCTAATGTGCGTATGTTTTCTGGTATGTAGTATTTTTTTTGATCATATGGAGCCCTTAATTTTCATTTAGTGTTTGCCATTCATCTTCTCCATGGACTAAAGAACAGTGACAGATGACTAATCATTGAGAGAGGAAATGTTGGGTCTCAAATAAGGACACACCACCAGGAAACAGGAGCAGCTTCTTTTGAAAAAAAAAAAAAAGTTTTTATTCTGCCTCTCCAGCTGTTCAAATACCTATCTAGTTGAGGTCATTATGCTGTCTATTTTCCTTAAGTCTCAATTTAAGATTAAACAGAGTAGATTCATCTTATGTGTCAATTCTTATGTTGGGGCTCTGAAGGACCACACTGACGTGGTCTGTGTATGTGGAGGGATGAGTGTGCTCCTGTGCTTGTATTGTCATCAGCTCCAGAAGATGTTGAGACATTCCATCTGGTATGGATGCTCCTTAAGCTAGAATGTAAACAACTCAAAATAGCTCCAGGAAGTCCCTGAAACTGGCCAGATCCACTAGCCCCACCCCCTCTGTCAATCCCTATTATGATAAGCAATAAAAACAGAGAGTCACTCCCAGACAAGCCAAGTTGCAAAGAGGATTCTTGAGACCAGACTTGCTGTCTGGAAGAAGCAGAAACGAGCAGAGCTTTCTGGAAGAGGCTTAGACCAATTGAGTTAGTTGAAAAGGACACTCTTCAATGTGTTGAGTTCCCTACAGGTGGTGAAGTATGCTCCAGGATATCAGCTTTGTGACTGTCACCAGTGCTGGCATTGGCTTTGGTGATGTAGCTGGTTTTGAATCATTGCTGCTCCTGTAAGTAATTTCTCATCCATATTTCTGTAAGTAACCCCAATAAAATTAATAGATCACCAAGTTGGACTTTGGTGGTATCTATCATGGCCTCCCTATCTGGAGTGAATAGATATCTGTGTGTGTGTGTGTCTCCCCAGGAAGAGTTTATTAAACATGCATGTGTGCTTGTATGTATGTGTATGTGCATGTGCAAGTGCATGTATATATGTGTATGTACACATGTGTATGTGTGTGAATGTGAATTTTTGTATACATGTACACCCACATGTGTGTGTATGCCTGAGTGTGAAAGTTCATGTGTGTGTGCATATGTCTGAATGTATATGATGTGTGCATATGTACACACACATTTGTGTGTGCATATGTGTGAGTAAGGTGAGTGTGCTTGTGCTCACACTTGTGTACATACACATGCACCCCTGTGGCTGTGTGTGTGTATTTGTGCATGTATGTGTGTATGTGTTGGTGTTGGTGTTTTCTATGTTTACTTACTGTTTTTGACTTGCTTTGGCAAAACTCCTATGCTGCAGTTTGAATAACAGGATGAGGATTAAACACAGTTTTCAACCGAGAAGGATTTGATTTTAGAGTTGGAGGAAGTCGGTCATCATTTTAGGTAACTTTGAGTTCACAAAGCTTCTAAACTGTGGTTTTGAAGCTTCACATTCAGATAGAAATGGTACACAGAAACAGTTTGTCTTTATGCTTGCTGTCTGCAAAACAAGGACAATGAATTACTTTTTTGTATACTAGTAAAACCAATCCTCAACAAAAAAGAGAGTCAAAGTCACTTAAGGAAATTACAAAGTAAGTCAAATGGACAAGTTATATTTATCATCTTTAAAAAATATCTCAGTGTGAGTCTTCCTCCTTCTATTTTATATTGTCTGGCCAGCCACTTTTCTTTATTTTGTTCTTTGAAAAGCCTCCAGAGACTTTTGAATAGGTGTTGAGAAAAGGATTCTTAGGAAAGGGTAATTAATAGTATCATCTGTCTGAATTGATCTTTCCAGCACACTGAGTCACCAGAGGGATAGGATGGAGGTAAGTTGATAATGTCTGTAAGCCTGAGAAAACAGGGACGGAAGACATTTGGGTTAAGGGAGTAAGTTAGATGCTTCCTCTGTGCAGTTTGTGCATGAGAAACATCAGGTTATAAAAGTGATTATATTTTGAGGAGAGAAAGAAAGGAAGAACTTTGCAAATCATGAAAGAGGCGATGGGACTACTGGCAAGAACAGAAAAGCAGAGGAAACACAAGGAAAATCCAGTATGCTGACTTTTCAACCTGTTCCCTGATGGGTGGGGCTAGGGAGAAGCAGATGTCTCAACTTCAAGATCTGGTGTATTCAAGCAGTCCAGAGGACAAGAGATTATAAATCCAGTCACAGGGAAAAAAAGTGTAAACGATCCTTGTTTCCAGAAAGTTTTAAGTATAGTGTGGAGGTTGGGCCACCATAGATTCTTCCTGCATGCTGGGCCAACCTGGGAGAAGAAACGTTTTGTGCTGTTCATTATTGCACAAAATCCTGTGGCCAAGTTGGAGGCCATGTTCTAGTAGACTGAGTTACCCTGGGAACCTGAAAATGAGGAACAATCATAAGGGAGGGAGGCTGGAGGCACCCTAACACAATGACAGGATAGAAGTCATACCCAGAGGCAGCTGTTGAGTTGGGGAAGTTCTATGTCGATGTAATGAGATGTTTAAGCACCTGGCTGCTCAAGATGCAGTGCCTTTGATGGCTGGTGGCCCTGCTTACTGTCGAGAGGAGTAAGTCCTAGTATCCATCAGCTACTCCACAGGTTGTGAGCTCTGATCTCATTGCAACTGATGGCTCAGGTTGGAGGTTTTTTTCTGCTGCATGTGCTTTATTATCAGGCAAGTCTGAGAACTCTGAGCCACACCTGGTAGACCACACAGTTCACAGCTTCCTTCCTCTTACAGAGGAACATTCTGTTGGAAAGGGTCCTGTAGCATTGAGACTGGCTGGCAGAGGGCCCAAAACTCTTGTATCTCTTAGCCCAGCATGTTTGTTTGATCCTTCCACACCAGAGGAATGTTCTTAAGCTCTGACAATTGGCTGCCCCTGGTTACAGAGAATAGGGTGTTTCTAGAGGGAGTAGAAATCTTCATGGCCCAAGCACACAAAGATCATTAGGACAATGACACTTGGAATTGGATAACCAATCAAAGCATCCATTTTGGGAAATGATGAATTCTTAGTCTTTCAGTAATTGTTTGTTTCCTGTAGTTCATTATCTACAGGTAAGGCTTATGAGACTCTCCCCTTCCACAATCAAATGACTATTGGTTTGTTGTAGTTCAAGTCCTATTTAGAGAGCCATATTATTTAACTGTTATAGATATAGTTTCCACTGGTTATCTCGCAGTGGTTGAAGGCAAGTCCACATTTATGAAGATACCTTGCATTTTGGACACAGGTCTCAATGGATCTGAGCTGGATCTGGCTTAACAGCCCCCTGACTAGCTTTTCTAGTACCAAAAGATGCACATAGACTGCCAAAGGAGGGAAACTACCAACTGGTTATTCGTATGTCTTCCCTTGAGCAGTATTTGTTCAGGTCATTTGCCTATTCCCTGACTGAATTGTTGTTTTGGATCTTTTTTTCTTTTCGTGGTACTTGTGGTGGAACCCAGAGCCCTGTACATGCTAGGCAAGCATTTCATTGTTTCATTGCTGAGCCACACTCTTAACTCTAATCTACACCTCTTGCTAATGTGACTTTCTACAGCAGGAATAGACAATAGATAGGTCTAATTTATAACATTCTATACTATCAGGGCTAGACAATAACTTGCACAACCTAAGGATCCAGGCAATATTCAGCAATCTGAAGTGTTGTTTTCCACTAGAGTGCACTGGAAGCTAGGATGTGTTATGATGCTGCCATCCAGTTCAGGGTCTGGCCCCCGAGTTATTAAGTGAGATAACTGGAAGATGCTTAAATGTATAGGACTGGCTGCTGGGAGCTCTGCCGGTTTTCAAAGTTCATTTCTGTTTTCTGTGATGACTTCTAACTCTGACCTGAGGCTTCTAACTTATTTTCTTTTGAACACAAAGGCTTAAGACAGTTTGACTTCTCTAGTGGAGTTATTATTGATTAATCTGTCATAGAAAGGCTGTGCTCAAGGAGTAAATGGTTCACAGTAATTGACAATAAGCAACATGACTGACTGGCAGGACAGGATGTCCCTTACTGAATTGGTGAACTGTGTGTGTTATTGTTCTTAAACTTTACCGCCCACCAATTAACATGTGGTTAATTTAGTTTAAACACTAGAAAATACGAAGTAAAAAAAAAACTCCCAAAGTTTTTTCTTATTTAGCAACAATCACTTTTAAATTAGTTGATAAAATAGTTGAGAAATAATGATGACTTTTTATAAATTTTTAAAAACTTTTTGAGTTATGCATATTATTGTTAATAAATGCATGTGAATACAGTCCTGTTGTGGCTGCATTGTTTTGAGATTAAGGTCACTTCCAACTTTTACTTTTATGAGAGACTGATGAAAATCTTCACATATCTATCTATCAATCAGATTTTAACATATTTCCTCTTAATATATTTCCTCTTAATATAGCTTTTGAAATTATTACAATTCTTCAAAGTAAATTGGGATGAAAGTCAAGAAAGAAAAGAAAAACAAGAAAATAAGAGCTATATTTTATAATCACTAAAATTATGTTAATGTTATTCATTATTCATGAGTCATGGGATAGATATGCCCAGACTCAAAGGAAAACTCAGAATACTTATTAGTGAAGGCAGATAAAAAAAAACCCTCATTGTCATTATCAGCATAAGAAACAGGTGTACTCAGCCTTTGTAGCATTGTGCACTGATGCATATTTGCTGGAAATTTTTCTTAAGTTAGAGATTCAACTTTTGTAATGAAAATTTTCAATGCATAGAAAACTGGAGAGCATATTATAGTGAGCCTTGATGTATACAGTTTCAAGTTTCAAAAATTAGAATTCCATAGCCAGTCTTGATTCATATCTATTCCATTTCATAACTATCTTATTTAGGGTTTTATTGCTGTGACAAGAGACCCTGATCATGACAACTCTTATAAAGAAAAACAGTCAATTGGGGCTGGCCTATAGTTCAGAGATTTAGTCCATTATTGTCATGGTGGGAAGCATGGTGACAAGCAGGCAGACACAATGGCTGGGTAACTGAGAGAGTTAGATCTATAGACAGCAGGAAAGGACAGTGAGCAAATAGGCCTGATTTTAGCTTCGGAAACCTCAAAGCCTACCCCTCAGTGATACACTCCTCCAACAAGGCCCCAGCTACTCCAACAAAATCACACCTCCAAAAATGCCACTCACTATGAGAGTCTGTGGCGACCATTTTCAGCCAGACCACCACACTAACCACTATATTCAATTACTTTGAGATGATCCCACATCATATGATGCCTTTCACACCTTTGAAGTGCTATAGGCCAATTATACACATTCCTTTAAAGTCATAATTATAACACTGGTATGAAATCTAACAATTGAGATTTTAGTAATTTTTAAGTATTGCTAGTTTTCAAGCTTGTCAGGCTGTCTTCTATGGTTTGGTTGCAACAAATTCAATTAGGATCATTGATTGTAACTAGGTGATAGTCATCTTTGTATCTTTTGGAAATTTAATTAAAAATTGATACATAATAACTATACATACAGTGTACTGTGATTTTGATACTTGTACACAATGCATGATAATCAAATTAGGCTAATAAATGTATCATTTACCTCAAATATTAGTAATTTCTTTATATTGAGAACAGTTAAAATCTTCTACTGTAGTTAGTTTAAAATACACAGTGAGATATTGCTATTTATAATTAAAGTTATTGTGCTGTAAAAATGAGAGCTTTTAAATTGAGACTTTCATACACACAGAGTGTTTTAATATCAAATACACCCTCATTCCCATCGCTCCAATTCTTCTCCTACACAGTGTGTGTGGTGTTAGCAGGGTATAACCCTCCTCCTTCCTTTCCTGTCTTCACTTTCACTTTCTTTTTAAAAATTGGTTCCAGTTTAATGGGTTTGCTACTTAGCATTCAAAATGGTTTGTAAACTTAGACTTGAGTTTCCTAAAGTTATAGATGAAAACTACTGGATATTTTAACTTGTTACAGTCTCAGTCAAATGGCCCTATTTTTTTTTGCTCACAGTTGTCTGTTCAGATCAGCTCCGGAGTCTTTTTGAAACTAATTTAGCAGACTGTCTTAGGTGTTGTGACCCAAGATATCATAGGTTCATTTGATGGATTTCCTACCACGTATTTGCTCCTCCAAGTAGCTCTGATTTCTTCACACTGCAAGTGATATTTCAAAGTCACATTCTGGTATTGCAAATGCTATTTGCCTCTAGGATTATCATTGTTACTATGCCTTCTCCATTGGCAAACCTACGCAATACTTAATTTTATGAAGTTAAAATGTATCAGGTTTTACTGATACTTCCAAATTATAGTCTGGAATATAAGCTTTGTATCTTATGTTATCAAATTTGGATCCATTTTCTGCCTCTTATCTTGGATGTATCTGCACTCAAGGGATGCTGTCACTAGTATTTCTTGCTTAATCATGACACATGCACATGTTCAGAATATCAACTCTATTTTAAATGAAGTGATTACAAAAATCACTTTTATGTTTTTTTTTTATTTCACTGGGAAGGTATAATCAAATGCCTGTTTCTGACAGATCAATTGGGTAGTTGTTCTCTGTCATCATGTAATTAGTTCATTATGTTTCCTATTTTAATATTGAAGATTATACTACTATATTAATTTTATTTTATAACTATTCAAATCCACTCTTTAAATTTACAATTTTAAAAATTAAAATAGAGTTACATTATTTTTTCTTTTCCCTTTCATTCTTCCTACCCTTTACCCCCTACTCCTTGCTCCTTTTCAAGTTTCTGGCCTCTTTTTCTATAATTATTATTGTTCCCTATATAGATAAATGCATAAATATATATGTACAATTGGCTGAGTCTATTTGTTGGGGGCTTGTATGTATATGATTTCAAGACTGACTACTTGGAACGGGATAACCCATTGCGGGGCTCATTCCTGGGGACAATTAATTCCTCTTCTTTCAGCAGCTGTTGGTTGCCTGTAGATCTTTACTCTAGGGTGGAATCCTGTGAGATTTCTCTCTTCTACAATAGCATGTCTATGGTATTATTGCTCAGACCTGCTTAGGCAGTATATTGTTGTGATATCATGAGTGTCACAGCTTCTCTGTCATCTCTAGTAGTCAAAATACCACAGCCAACTTCCTGGTCTTTAGCACTTACAAACCTTCTGCTCCCTTGTCTATGATGCCTTAGGTTCTGGAGTTGTGTTGTGACATGTATTCCCTGGGGCTCGGCATGCCACAATCAATTTTTTTTTTTTTTTGTTTTTTGTTTTTTTTTTTTTTTTTTAAATATTTGACCAGTTATGGTTTTCTGTAATTATCTCTGTCTGCTGTAAAGAGAGGTTTCTTGGATGGATGATGAGAGCCACTTCTATCTCTTTAGGAATTTTACCAGTCTGGGAAAGTTGTTGTAGGTTCTCCTCCAGTGTCTGTGACCTTACCAAATGTAGGTGATCGGCTACATTTCCATCACCAGGTATAATTTCCCTCCTGTTGTGTTCGCCTTCAGTCCAGTTAGGCAGAAGTTGGTTACCATCAGGATATAAGTACCACTTTTAGGGATATTCTGCCATGTTGGTCATTGTGGTGGTTCATAGGTCTCACAGCAGGACAGGGCTTTGGATTGTTTCTCTCCTTTGGTAGCTTGAATAGCAACTTCCATTCCCATTAAATCGGGGAAGAGGATTTCAGGGCATATCCAGCCTAAATCTCCTGAGTCTTTTATCTAAAGTGTTTGGTGTTTTCAGCCATACAGGCTTACTGTCAGCCTCTGGGAATGAACCAAGGCCAATATCAAAATCCTATATTATTTGGGGAGTCTATTGGATTCACCTAGCCAAACACTCAGGAGGATCTTTCTTATGCTTGGTACTACAGGGTATTTTGTTGTTGTTGTTAGTCTATGGCTCTTGGCTTGGAGAGAACATTGCCAATTCAGGTGGCATAACTTCATTATATATGTAAATATATATGTGTGTAGCTATACATTTATATGTACTGTAAGTCATTTAAGGTAAATATAATACAATATGAATCTTTATGGATTTTTCAGATATTCTTAGGGTTAGCTTTTCTTTCCTTTTGTATTGACTTCTTGCATCTCCTCTCCAATTAAAGCCCACCTATTTTCTAACTTTCCCTCCATATCAACTCTAGCCTGCTATTCCCCTCCCTACCACTCCTTCCCTAATGCATATTTTTGGTATTAAAGCCATAAAACATGATTAAGATGTGTATAGCTTTCATTTTATTTCCCAAACCCTGTTCCCATCCTTTACTTGTAATAACCTGCTTATGAAAGTTTTATGGTTTGATTTTCAAATTTTCTAAAATATAAGCAGTGATTTAAAGCTATCCATGTTCTCTAATGCACACAGCAAGCTTTGTACCCTGGGCTCAATTTGAGTTTTTATGCTTTGTGTTTTGCTGTAGTGACCTAGTCTCTATTCCTTGTTTACAGATTCATGACAGTCATTGGATTTAACAAGTCTTACACTTATTAGTAATATATTTGTTCTGAGACTTTTGCAATTATAGCTCACACTGCCTTTAATTTATGAACCACTTTTTAGCCAGGTCAAATGTTCATCTCTCCCGATAGAAATATCTCAGAAGACATTTCACCATCTCTGAGCATAATCAGGGGAGTTGTACTGAATAAAGGATGAGCTGAGAGTGAGGCACGCTTGTCAGGCAGTGCATTGGTACTGTACGTAGGTGTCTATTGTAGCACAGTGACACTCACTGCCAATGTAAATGCCGTGTGCTTTACCCCTGAGGCCATGAGCACCAGGGGAAGTTTTGAGTGTAGGAGTCAGATTCTCACAGGCGGACAGATAAAATGCTTTACCTCAACTGCTCTGATAAAGACCATGTTTCCTAGAAGGGTGCTTCTCATAGCAAGCTTACCATGTTTAACTCCTTTCTCATTTAGTATGGTATATTCGATACTATTCTGGGGGGTGGGCAAGCATTTGTATAATCAAGGAGGCCTGAGTGCTTTGTCAGCCTAAGTGCCCTGAAATCAAATGGCATGGTGCTCCTGTGAGCATACTAATTTCACATTCAAGTGACAGAAGGTAGTGCTCACCATAGCCCCCTTTATCTGAAAATAGCTGAATCCTCACTTTCTTTGTCTGGTGAAATGGTTTCTCCTTCAATGTAGGAAAACACTTGAAACTTCGCTTTATTGTTCTCATCTCTGTGTTTTGGAGTAGATACGTGGTCCTCCATTTTCTTTTTAAAATCTAGTGCTATAATTTTAGGGTAAAATCAACATGTATCTCAATTTCTTCTCTGGAAACTAAAGTTAATCTTTCTGGAAACTAAAGTTAATCTTTCTAGACTTAGGGATTCATGTTTTTGTAAACTTTGAAATCAGGAGTTTTTCACGTCATTAAGCGATCACTGAGTCACTTTATGTTCCCACCATTCAGAATGGGGCCAGTTGTACCCCAGTATACTCACAGGCTTTAATGGACATCAGTATTTTCCTCACAGAATACATAGTAAATAAAGAAACAAACATAATAAATGAGAAACTATTTGATTGTAGGGGACAGAGAGAAGGCCAGTGGTTAAGCATGTGTTCAGCTTTTCTAGAGGTTCCTAGTACATATATTGGGCAGTTCCCAACCTCCTGTAACGGTAGTGGGAAGGCTTCTAACCTCTGAATGCTTCCGTCCATATACACATGTCTCTCTCTCTCTCTCTCTCTCTCTCTCTCTCTCTCTCTCTCTCTCTCTCACACACACACACACACACACACCACAGCTGCCACCACCACTACCACCATCCTAACACCAAAAAAATTCCTTCCACATTATGTGAAGAACTCTCATGATCTAACAAGATGCAGTTCAGGAAGAGGAAATAGCTTTACACCAAGGCCAAGATGTGGATCCCATATATATGCCATCAGCAGGTGAATGGCTAGGAAAACACGTTGCTTAAATGCCATCTAATGCTAATCTATAGAGAAACTGAAACCATGTTGTCTGAGGGAGAAACTTGGACCTGGGGACATTGTGATAGGCAAAATGTACCACACACAGAAAGGCAAGTATGTGTATTCTCCTTTTAGACAATGTTCATTTACTTATTTATTTATTTACATAGTCATCTGAGCTTCATGGTTTTTAATTATGGAGGTGGAGGAGGCTTGTCATTTGTTGTCCTCAGCTTTGAGGTCTCAGGACTAAGACCGTTTGTTGCTATAAATACAGTGCATTCCAACTAGAAATATTCCATTTTCTTTAAAACATATCTATTAGGTTTGAGCTAATCTATTAGTTTGAGACAATAGGAGGTAGAGAGATTACTCATTAACTGAGAGCACTTGCTGCTCTTGCAGAGGACTCAGGTTTGGTTCTAATTAACCACATGGTGACTCAGAAATGTCTGTAACTATAGTTTCAGGGAACTGGATGCCCTCTTCTGACCTCTGAAGGCACCAAGCACATACATGGTACACATACGCACACATGGACAAACACTAAAACATAGAAAATAAACAAACAAATCCTTAAAAATTACATTTATTTTTCTTACTTTTTGTGTTTCATACACGCACACAAGATGAAATATGATTATATATATTCACCTTTCCCTTCTTGTTCCTTCTGTATTTTTCTCAATATGCCCTCTCCAACTTTATGTTTTTGCTTTTGTTTTGATGACCCACTCAGTGCAGTTAGTGCTACCCATATATGCTTAGGGTATGGGGCCATCCACTGGAATGTGAAAGCTACTACTGGTCACATGTTCCAAAAATAATGACCTTTCTCTCTTTCAGTAAGGAGTAGGGCATTGTCTACCCTGCATAAGCTTGACTTTGGCAAAAAGTAAAACTCAAAAGACAGTGAAGAATTATGCTGGGCTTTAGAGGTCTGTTAAACAAAATTTAAAACTCCCTCCATAATTCTAGTATATAATTTGTCTGTATTAAATATAAGAAATACATGCATATTCAAGAATGGATCTCAAACCAGTGACGAGATAGAGATAGTAGGCCATGAAAATGAATAGTGTTAGACACATGTGTTGTGTCTGAAGAATACAATAGCCTCACATCAAGTATAAAAAGCCCCTGGAATTAACATTTTAACATAAAACAAGACTATATATGTGAGAAGAAAACATGGATGCATGTATGTGATTTTTGAGGAGGAAATTATTTTCTAAATACAAAGTAGGTATAAGAAATCAAAGAGAAAACAAAAAATGTGGGCAATAAATACGCCAATATGCATGAAGCTAAAAAAATCCAAGATAGAGACACATTATCTCAACAGTAAGATGTCGAAAACAGGGACAGTTTACAACAGGGTGGATACAAAGGCCTCTGAAGGTCGGGAGACATTTTAAAACTTGCTAGAAATAAGGCGACTCTCACTGAGAAGAAAAAAGCCATATGCCCTTTGTCTTTTAAGGTAGCTAGTACAAAGGCTTCTATGCGAGGCTCTTACTGTGTAGTCTGGACAGGTTTGGGAGCTTCTTGTGTGACTAAGAAATACTCTTGCAATCTTTCATCTTTATTTTTTGGGGCTACTTTGGCAGTATTAAAATTAAGTTGTGCCTTATGTGGGGGAAGTGATTTGGCATGTAAGGCTCTTTCTACAGTGAGCGGTTAGAGATGTGGTTAAAAGTTCAAATGCAGGTATAGACAACACCATCTAAATCTCAGCACCAGGGGAGGACTAGAGTAGAGATCTGAGATTGTGCAACCATCTAAGACCACACTTCTGCAGCATTTAAAGGAGCAGGAGGAATGCTTGTAATATAATGCTAAACATAAAACCCAGAGCTTTAAATCCTTTGTGGGTAAGTATTTTGAGCAAAACCAATAATTCTGTGTTTATACTGCCAGCCACAGCTCAATTTGCACGAGATTTTTCACTATGTCTGGAAGAAAATACAAGCAGCCATTGGCATGGGGATGAACTTGAGCTAAGTTTAGAGATGATTTTATTTTCTTATTTTCTGAATATTTTATAATAAGCATATATTACTTTTACAGTCAGTAGAAAATAAGTACTATTTTTGAAACAAAGGCATCCCTTGGAAGGCAACTGTGCACATTTCAACAGTCCTTATATTCTTATGTTCTCATTTCCTCCTGCATCCAACTGTCTTACAAAAGTGGAAGGAATTTATTATTATTATTACTATTATTATTGCTACTATTTTAGAGAATTCAGAAATTCCATCTGGGGGAAAAAATTGAATGAAGGTGTAAGAAGAAGTGATTTTGGAACCGGAAGGAGATTTGGGTGCTCTGGGGTCACCTGCCAATTTATTTATTCTAACATATGCATAACTAAATCATCTTAATGCCACTTGCATTGTTTGAAATTCTGTCAGAGATTAACTCTTGATAATAATCTCCTATTTAATAACACTAGTAGGAATGTAAGAACAATTTCTGGGTGGACCCAGGAGCTCTCGTGTCCTCATACTTTAGTATGCTCGAGGACTGAAGCAGCCATACTGAAAATATGTTAGGGAATAGAAACTTTTGTCACGTGGTAGAAAGGAAGAATTGTGACATATGTTGTTCTTTGCCAGTGGGAGCCCAGCAGGATATGCACTGTCTTGTAGGGCTAAAGCAATACAAAAACAACAGAGAGTTTCTTAACATCATTGTGCTTGCATTTCTTTGCTTGTGCCATGGAAAACACAGTCATCCATCAGATAAATATGCCCGTAGGACACTGTAACAATGAATGAGACATGGTCCTGAGGATGCTGCTGCTGACATTGAGGGTGACTGGGAGAGCAGTATCAATAAGTGTAAAGGCACATCATCAATGAGCTGCTGGACAAGACATGGATGTTCCTGTTTTTCATGAGAAAACTGGAGACTTCTTGCACCTAACACTTAGAGTCCAAGAAGAAACTAGCAGCAGAAGAAATCCTCTGCTTTTTCTGAGTTGGTGGCTGCCAGTATGACAGCAACAAAGCTACCAAATGTTTTTCATTGGCTATTATACTTCAGAGTGAATTACTCAGTGATGTTTCAGGGGCCTGAAGAAATTATCTTCAAGGAATTTTCATCCAGAGTAACTGAGTCATCTAAGGAAAAGTCTGAGTTAATTACTAGGGAATCAAGGAAACAGAAATGATGTTTTATAGTTAGGTTGCATCTGGATAAAAAAGATGTGATTGGGATATTTGTAAAGTTTGCCCAGTGTACCTTACTATAATGTAATAAAAACCCAGAAAGGAAAAATAATAAAATTGGTTATAAAATATAATGCTTTTGCAAAGTGCTACAGAAAAGCCAAATCTTACTATTGACGATTCTATGGAAATATCATTAAGACTAGATTGTGTATTGCCCCAAAGATATATTTTAGTATCTCCTGCAAAATTAGAGCTGAATTTTATGACTCTCTTTTCATGAGTATTTGCTCTGTCAGCAGATGCTAAGTGAAGATGCATGAAGAGGAAAGTCAAATTGACATCATCCTCTCTCTAATGCTAGCTGATGTACAAAGCGTTCCATCCGCTAGAGATGGAAGGGTACAAATAAGTGCATTGTCACAGAGGGCAACATCTTCTCGCAAGCACTAAGCAGAATCATTGCTACAAATGCACCACACCCCAAACACTTATTACCCAGATCCAAGGCATCAGGGCATGGCCATGTGTACACTCCCAAGGGGAGAGCTGATTGTGAACATAAATGGGATGTGGCTAGATTTGTTTTCTTCTGTTGTCTGGCTCAATGCCATGTTGTCCTTTCATTTACCACAATTACCCAACCATAGGCAATGACTCAGCATTCATTCACAATGTCAACTTGGTGCTCTGATCTAGACTGTACCCAATGATGGTTCGTACAGTTTTACAGTAACCGATGCCTAAGCCTCATCTTTGTAGTATAAAATGTAAAACTAGTTCCTCCCCTGCCCCTTTCTTTCTCACCATTCCTTTCCATGGGTTGATGAGAAGCAATGGGTAGTGGTTTAGAAAGCTGCAAGCATGGGGCCCAAGTGTCTTCTGGGTCTGAGCTTTCTTACTAGCACTGGCAGAGGGGAGGAGTCAGTGACATCTGAGTTTTCTTTCCTTTTCTAAAATGTAGTTTGCTGATCTACCTTTTGCTCAGAAAAGTGGGCTCTGTAAAATATAGAAGAAGCCTCACAGGGAGCTTATAAATTTTTTTTGAGAGTAGAAGGACTAATTAAAAAACAAACCAAGATATGTACAATTAAAGTGAGTGTTAGTTACGGAGTTAGCAGCAGATATGAAATGATACTTTAGACACTGAACTGAGGGCTCTTTAAGTAATGATGTTAATGAATGGAGTAGTCATCAGGGAAGAGTGAGTTATTATGAGCTCTGCTGGTGTGGAACATGTCTGGCGGTACAATTTATACAGACAGATATATTAGGGATGGACATGTAGGCTAGAGTAACAGTGGCCTTCTTGTAAGAAGACTCAGTAGAAACAACCATGAGAACAGAAGATGATCAGGTGATCATGGCATGATCACATATTGATTCTTCCTTTCTGTTTGCCTTTCTGCCAACTCTGGGCATCCTTCTTTCATTCTCTGCCTTTAGAGTTCTAAACAAGGATTACTGGTAAGATGGACTTGAAGTCTCTAGATGATGCCAGCCCAGAAGCACCGACTCATGGATGATCTTTAACAGTGATTTATATACCCCATGACAGTGATGTCATTCCTGGTAAGAAGGTCACATGTGAAAGGTGTACTCTGGTCAGTATATGAGGGCTTTACTTGGATCCTGCCTGTGTACACTGTTCTATGCCTTCTCCGTGAATGAAGTATATACATAGTTCACAGCACTACCAAAATTTGTTTTATTAAAAAATATTATCCACAGAAACTGAAGCACAGGACATACATGGGTCTATACCAGGCCCTGTGCAAATATATTGTAGCCATGAACTTGGTATTTCATGAGACTAATGACTGTGAGAATGAATGGGTCTCTGCCTCTCTGGCCTGGTATGGGAACTCTTTTCCTACTGTTGGGTTACTGTGTCCAACTTCAATGTGAAAGTTTATGCTTCAACTTATTGTATTTTATTTTGTCACACATGTCTTAATGTCTTAGAAACCTGTTCTTTCTAATGAAAGACAAAAAAAAAAAAAAAAAGAGTCGAACCAAAAGGGAAGGGAAGTGGGGAGGGACTGGGAGGAGTGGAGGGAGGGGAAACTATAATCAGGATATTGTGTATGGGAAAAGAATCTAGTTTCAATAAAAAGTCACCTTTATTCTTTTTCATAAAAAATATTATCAAGTTATAATAGAATCATTCCAAGAAAATCAGAATATCATTGATAAAAAAAGACACAGGGGTCAATGGGATAGAATCAAGGACTTAGATAGAAATCCATTTAATATAGCCACCTGATTTTTTACAATGACATCAAAAACACACATAAGAGAGAGAACAGTATCTTCCACAAGTGGTGTTGGATGTATTTATGTAGAAGAATTAAACTAGGTCTTTGTCTCTCACTCTGTACAAAATTCAAAACCAAGTGAATTCAGGACCTCACCATAATACCCCAAATTCTGAAACTGCTAAAGGAAAGATTTGGGAGTGCATTTCAGTATGTAATCATAGTACTTTCTTGATGAGATTCTGGTCACTCAAGAAAAAAGACTGACAACCGGTCAACAAGAGCTCATGAACTTAAAATGTTTCTGTACAGCAAAGGAAACGGTCAATTACGTAAATAGGCAGCCCACAGAAGGGAGAAAATGTGTGTCAGATGACAGAATCAGGGTGTGGATCATACAGAGAACTACAAGGACAAAAACAAAATAAAAAAGTAAATGCCAAAACAAAAACATTCTAACTAAAATATGAACTATTGAACTGATGAGAGAGTTCTCAAACGAAGAAATACAAGTGACAAGAAAACGATTATGAAGGTGTTCTGTTTATCCCTCTTCCCATTATTTCATTCCTCATGTCATAGCACCAGCACCCTGCTATTCTGTCCCCATGCCCTCCCCCTGACCAACTGTCTAGTCATACTTTCTTGGCATCTAGGGTGATTTCATGCTGTGTACTCACATTCGAGGATCTGGAGCTAAAAAATGCGGATGAGAGAAAGAGCATGCGGTGTCTGTTTTTTGGGGTCTGGGTTACCTCACTCAATATAATCTTTTTCTAGGTCCATCCATTTACTTGGAAATCTCATGATTCTTTTTTTTCTTTATGTACAGCCAAATATTATTCCATTATGCATATATACTACATTTTCATTATCCATTCATCAATTGAAGGATATTTAGTTTGTTTCCATTTCCTGGCTATTGTGAATAGGGCAGCTATGAACATTGCTTATATTGGAAGGGTAGCAGGTCAACTCCTTTGGGCATATGTTGAGCAGTGATATAGCTGAGTCATGTGGTAAACTCTTAATTTCTCAAGGATTTTCTATACTGATTTCAAGTGTGACTGCACCAATTTTCAGTCCCACCATGAGTGAGTTGCAGTTCCTCTTTCTCTACAACCTCACTAGCATTTATGGTCAGTTTTTTTTCTTTTAAATTTTATTATTATTGTTTATCTTAACAATTCTGCCTTGGGTAAAGTCACAGAAGCAGGGGCAGAAAACCCATAAGAGTCAGAATATCAGGAAGTTTGCTGTGAAATAGTCTCCCTTAGAAATGGCTACACAAAGAAGACTATAAAACAGCAATACCAATGGTCACGTTAACTATAAAGGGGAAAAGTATCGTGGGTCCCACTCCTAGCTGAAGAAAGATAGGCAACTAATGAGTGCTGAGAAAAAAAAAAGTTAGTCTTTCCCAGTGATTAGCCCTGAAACCTTATATACAAACTACAAAAACAGACTCAATGTGTTCTATTTATATCCATTTGTGCAAATGCATATGTATGTGAAAGTAATAATCAAAGAAAAAGATTATCAATTTGAGAGTGGGCGACATGGAAGGAATTCAAAAGAACGTGGCTGGGAGGGGCTAGGAGGAGAAAATTAGGTAATTCTATTTTCATTAAGAACACATTTTTAAAAGCATCCAAAATCTTTAGGCATCAGGGAAATGAAGATTAACACCATTTGATCATCCAGCTCCTCCTGGTCAGAGTGGCCGTATCATCAGGAATACAAATGAAAGCAAATGGAGGGGAGAATGGGGGAGGGGACATTTGTTCACTGTTTGTATGAACATAAACTGGTGCAATCTAGAAAGTTTCTCAGGATGATTAAAAATAGAATTGCAGTATGACCCAACTACACTGCTCCTTGGCATCCTTGCAAAGGTCTTTCTATCCTACTGTGGAGATGCTTGTTCATCTGTGTTCATTTTGTCCCACTCTCTTTACAGGAGCGAGGAAAGGAATCAGCCTACATGTCCATCAACTGATGAATGCATCAGGAAAATGGGGGTACATACACTAGAGAATTTTAATTGGCCCCCAAGAAAAAGGAAAATATGAACATGTCAGGAAAATGAAAATATTAGACTGGATAAAGTAGCCTAAGCCCAGGATGACAAACATCACATACTCTCTCACATGTTGATCACAGTTCTGAATTTTTACAGTTATGTATTTAACCTGGAATGTCTGTAAAGACCATGGAATTAGAAAGGGGCCATGGAGAGTCCTGAAGGAAGACAAATAATAGAACACATGGAGAATTCAAGCATCTCAGGGGAGTACTGGGAGTGGTGAGGTTTAAATGGGAAAGGGAGCATGGAAAAAAGGCAGAGGAGAGGAGGCAGGGAGGGGAGGAGGTGGGGAGGTATGACACACACTAAAGATTCATGCAGAAACCATAGGGAAATTTACTATGCTATAGGCTACATTTTAAAAGGTTTTCTTTAAAAAGTGTTTAACTGGAGATAGAGTGCATGGGTGTTAATGCCAGTCTCAGAGTGCATTAATTGCATATCTCAGTGCTGAGCATGGAATGCCTCCCTATGAGTTCCAGGCTGTAAAGAGCACATATGCCTTCAAATAGCACAATCAATTGCTTTCTAAATGGATTTGAACCCTGGTCCACAAAGGGACTTCATGCTTGGTACTATCAGCCTGATCCAAAGCCTATGGATGGGGAGGACATAAGGTATAGCAGGAGCTTACTTCTGTTACTTTGCTAAGGGGTATGGTGTCATAATGCCATTTAAATATCCATATTTAAGGTCAATGAGATAGCTCAGTGGGTACAGGTGCTTGCTGCCAAGCCTGAACCCTTGAATTTGAACCCTGAGATCGACAAGCCAGAGAGAACTTACTCCTTCAAGTTGCATTCTGACTTCAATGTGAATGTACATACACATACTCACAAATAAAATGTTAAGAGAATCTGTTTCTCTCAGTTTCGATTAGAGGCACTTTCTTCTGCAGTTAAGGGTGAATGAAGAGGCTTTAAGCTACTTAAGGTTCAGACAATACATGACTGTCAAACCCTCAGCCTTAGGCAACAAGGATCAAGGAACGTAGTTGAAGAGGGTCAGAAAGAACATAAGAGCAGGAAGACGGGAAGGACATAAGAGCAGGAAGACGGGAAGGACACATCATCTTTTGGCATGATGTGGATGTTAGAATTATGAAGTCACATAAACGGAGGCTCTCTGCATCGGGCCTGAGCAAAGCTCTGCCTATCAGCATTAAGGCACAGATGGAGGAGGTCCTTATTCCTCCCTGGGGAGCTGCTGGCTGTTGTTAGATGAGGGAGGAGAAGGAGTCGTTGGCTTCAGTGGTGTAACCATATATGTGTCCTCCATACCCAGTGGACAGCTCTGTACTCATGTGTGTGTGAATAGTCTCAACTAGACTCAATAGGTGACAAAAGTGAAGCAAACAAACAGAAATGACAAGAAAACAGGAGGGAGACTTACAAGGGGGGGAGTAAACAGGAATGAGAGGACAGTAAGAGGATTGGGGTTGGGTGCAATGCAAACGCATTATATGCAAGGACTACACAGAAGTAAATAAAAAATATCCTTCTGTAGATGCCAACAATCAAATTATTTTTAGTTAAGGACAAGATGAATTTCATCTATTTTGTGTTTAGTGTGTGTCTCATGGGAGACTGTAATGTAAGCATCTTAGTAACCCCAGAAGGTGGTTACAGTTATATCACCTTCCATAGGACTTTCTATGTATATACTTTGCATGGACTGATATTCTTAATGTTAAATACAGCCCTAAAAACAATGCTGTGGCTATCATTTTCCAGATAAGGCAATATTCTGAGACAGAGAGGGCTGCACAAGTCTTTGCCTACTATTAAGTGGAAGAGCTGGAATCTGAATCCAGTTTTTACATGCAAGAGACTATGTCCTTAGCTATAATGATCCAAATTAAAGGAAAAAAAAAAACCCTGAAGTGTCTCTCGACATTGGTCCTGACTACAAACTAGGGATGTCTCTGTGGCTGAGAAATACTGATACATGAGATTGTTTTTTTGTGATGTCTTTTAAGTTTCAGTGAATGAGCCTAATTTTAACCACACAGTTTTGGGAGAAAAAAAGATAACTGGCAAGCTAAAGGCACTCAGCTCTTTCAGACCAGCCATGTTCACTGCTTGGAATAATGACTAGAATAATGATGTTTTCCCTAGGTGAGTCGTGCCTGACTGGCCCACAATTTATCTTGTGCAGAACACAGGTGATGCACTCAGGTTTGCTAGGTGCTCTTAGGCTAATGTAAAACCACAAGAGGGCTACTTCCAAGTGACCTCAGGCTCCACCAGCTGGTTAGGTGCATGCAGAATAATTAACACATCTTTTGATTAAGTGTTTTCAACCTAAATGCTGAGGAGTGATATTCCTGAAGATAGAATTAGGGATTCCAACACTTACTGATACATGGATTTAGGGAGAAAATAGGATATGAGCTGGCTAGCAGAAAATACTCAGAGATGCAATAAAGAGGTCACAGCAGGGACTTGAGGGGATTAAAATAAAACAAGAGGCTCCCATACTCTATTAAGGTAGAATTCTGCTGTTCCCATGACTAGAGATTCAACTCCTACTCATCTCTTTGTCTAACACAGGTATCAACTTGGGATAAAATGTACCTTGTCTTGCCTCAGTGGGAGAGGAAGTGCCTAGCCTCAAAGAGACTTGGAGTGCCATGGTGGGAGGGATTCACAGGGGTTCCACCTGCTTAGAGGAGGAGATGGGGAAGTATTGTGGGAGGAGGTGACCAGGAGGGGGGCAGTGAGTGGATATAAAGTGAATAAGTAAAAAAAAAATAAGTTAAAAAGTATCCAATCAGTAAATTTTGATTTAGAGTTTGTACAGCACCAAATACTATGTTAGATACCAGGAAAAGTTTGGGGAGAAAATGTAAATAGTTTCCTGGCTTCTTTACTCCCTGGGATATTTTGGACAAAGTATGATGGCCTTGCTGATGCATCTTGGCTGCCATGAAAAGAACAGGACAGGATGCTAAGTCAATTCTCAGTTGTAAATGAACAGGGGTTGCTGAGGTCCAAGCTCAGAAAATGAAATCTAAATTTACACAGAGACTTGAGTGAGAATTTGCCTAGTAGTAGAGAGTCAGGAATTACATGCCAGCTGGAGGGAAGAGATGTATAAAAATAGAGACCAGGTCTTGGTAGTAAATTTGTGTGTGTGTGTGTGTGTGTGTGTGTGTGTAGTCAGGAGGTGAGAAAGAGGGAAAGGGAGAAAAAAGTGTTGACTGGGAGACAGGTAGGGATATCTATAGAGAGCTTTACATATCTTATAGGACATCAAGATTTCACCCTGGTAGGAATGGAAGTCATTGGAAAATTTCAAATAAGGTTTTTAGCCAAGCACATTTCAGCTGGAGGGTGGAGAACAAGGGTACACCAGTAGCTACGTGCAGTGATCTGAGCCCAGTGTTAATTATTTCTCATCTACTTGTGCTACTTTTCCTCTGCTATTACAGAATGCTCTGTATTTAGGACAGTAACTGCAGCCCCAGCTCATACCTGAACTTTGAAATCTAACAAGTTCTAGTGATTGGAAAATGGCACCACTAAGGCTGGGGGCCTGGTTTCCATAAAGTCTGGGCATCTTCAATGTCTTTTGATTCCTGGAGTTTTTACCCTTAGAGATGTCCTCTCTTGTTCCTTAAAGAAGAGCTATGAGAGAGTGGGATGGCTGAACTTTACTTCATCCTCAACAAAGAACATTAGTTAATAGCGTAGCCTGAGAAGTTTAGCTTGGGTCTGTGAGCTACACGTTAGGAAAGTGCACGTAAGGATTCACTATCTAGAATTGAGCCTGCTAGTGAGGCTAGATTAATGTATGCACACAAACCCATGGGAAGTGAAGTGAGTGTCATTTATGCTATTAATAAAGCAATCTAATAGTGACCTCCAAATGTGGGTTTGACTATTATTCACTGTGTAACTCTTCTGACAGTATTTTACAACTTTGCCTTCCTGTTCTCTCCTTGCCCATGGTTATCTGTAGTCTATTTTATACTTACAAAAAGGTAGCCCTTTGTCACCTGATTTAATTACGGCAATGCATGCTATTGTGACAGAATCTTATAGTGTCACCATCTTGGTTAGAAAATATACTGGGATCTCAAGTTGACTCTCAACTCAAAAATGTAGACATGGTGTCGTCATTTGTTTTCTATTACAGTGATGAAACATTGACAAAAACCAAAAAACAAACAAACAAAACAGGATAAAAGGATTCAATTCAACTTGTAGTCCATCACCAAGGCAAGCCAAAGGCAGGAATTCAAAGCAAAAACTCAAGGAGGGACCATGGAAGAAAGAAGTGTTGTTTTTTGGCTTGCTCCCCTTTGCTTGCTCAGTAACCTTTCTTATACAACCCAAGCCAGCAGCCAAGCGATGTTACTACTTACACTAGGCTGAGCCCTCCCACATCAATCAGCAATCAAGAAAATGCCCTACAGATAGGCCTATAGGTCAATGTAATGGAAGTAATTCCTTAACTGAGATTATCTTCCAAGGCATGCTTAGGTTCCTGTCAAGTTGACAAAACCTATGATAGATAGTTGATTAGTAGATTCCATTGTGTATGGGAAAGAAGACAGTTATCATTATTGGAAATTTATTTACTCAATTAGTTATTCCTCGTGATTCCCTACATATACCTATTTTGTACAGACTTTGCAGTTAAGTGTGTTGTAGCATCTAATGCTATATATCTTAGTGGATCTTTAAGATGCATCAAGGAAGGACCTCAGATGCTGGGTGAGCTAAAGGGGAGGAGGAAAATGACGCACACAATATGATTGGCTGGAAAGATGCAAATATGGTTTATTTCTTTCCATCATACAAGATCCTATAACTTAGAGTATCAACTACCATGAAATATGCCCAGCTACTCGCCGAAGACAAAGCCATTTTGCCTCTGTCCCATATGGTAATGCATGAGATTCTGAGAAGTCATGCAGTGCTTATTGAGCTTCACAAGATGTTGTATAGATAAGCCAGTGATTCAATTTGACCAGCATCCACAGACAACTCCACTGGCTCTTTCTGACTTTAAATGGATGGAAACGGACATAGTTCAATTATATATCTAATAAACCTGGTACTTGACTTCTCTTGTCATAGCTTGACAGTATCCTTAAACATCAATGGACCAGAAAATACAATTGCACAATATTGCTCAAACTGAGAGCAGTAAAATTGATGGATGAAATCATAAGGATTAGCTAAGAAGAAATTATACAGCCTCTATGATACTGTCTATTTCCCACTGCATTTTGACTGTGAACTCCATATAGAAGTGCACACTTTCAATTTACTCCTGTGTGTAGATCCTAGGTGATTCGTTAGTAAAGACTTTATGAATGACAATAGTCAACAATCATACCATTTACATGAATCTCCCCAATGTTTCTGTAATTTTATATTGACTTATTAATTAACATCATTGTATGTCAGACTGGTGTTCATATTCCTGTATGAGCAAACATACATATTCCTATATGACTAAATACTTTACAAATAAAAAGTGTTGAGGCACACAGTCACTAAATGAGTTGCTCATTTTCTGTATACCCAAGGAATATCAATATCTGTTATAGAAGACATTCTTTCAACAAGCCTGACGATTCAGAACATGGAGGTTCTGAGCAGGTTCAACTCAGTGGCAAAGTGCTTGCTGTGTGTACACAAGTCTCTGGATTCAATGGTCAGCAAAACAACCTATCAAAACAGAACATAAGAAGAAGATGAAGCATGGCTCTTACCCATGGATCAAATCTTAGCTCCACCATGACTAGTTACAAACACTAAAATCCATAACTCTTGTAGGTTTTTGTCTCTTCCTTTATCAAGAGAAGTTAATTATTAAACCTATGCTGTAGCTCATTGTGGGGCCATAGTAGCATGTCTGCTTAGTCCCGTGCCTGAGATGGAGTGAATGCACATGAACTCTTAGGTAACACTGATGCTAATTCTCAGTCTCTCTTACACATAGTGAGGTGCTGTAGTCCATATAAGCATGAAGTGTCTCTACTTTGCCAGATAAAATGGAGAGTGCAACATCCTTTCTTTAAAACTGTGTCTTCATTTAGCAGCAGGCAACTGTCATTCACCCAGACTGCTTTTCCCAGCAAGGATTGCTCTGGACAGTCTATTTCCTCTTTTTCCTGGCAAAGGTTTTGCTTTTCACACATCTTTCAGCACAGCAGGCCGTGGTGAGTCTCCAAAGTTGGCCACATTTACCTTTGACCTCAGAGAAAAGAGGAGAGTTAGACTTGTCTGAACATGGCTAGAAAGCCAGCAGCCCGGGACTTGACTTGCACTTTCTATGCACTCCCACCACTTGCAGCCTGAGAGGGCTGTCATTTAAAAGGCTTCTCACATTTTCCAAGTGAGAGATGGGACATTGTGGAGCACATGTGTTGTGTAGGAGGTATTTGGGGGTGCATATGCCGGCTTCTTTGCATGTACCTGTAGTCAGTTGAAAAGGGTTAGAAATGCTTGATTTCAGCACGTGCCAAGGTGGAATTCATCTTCCCTAGGACATTTTTATTGCATGAAGCTGTATGGATAAAGTCAAGTTTTGCAGATATTGTTTAAGCTGATGTTATGCCCGAAGTATTAAGTTTAAAGGTGAAGTTGCAGAATGGTGGCATAGTTAGAAAGGACAAGTTCCTGAATGTTCAAAAAAGAAATTCTTCACATTGAGAACAAGGGTCGCCCCTATTTCATTGCTTTAACTTTTTGATGAGTGGCCCTTTGTTCCTCCCTTCCTCCCTCCCTCTTTTCCTCCCTCCCTCTTTTCCTTCCTTCCTTTCTTCCTTCCTTCCTTCCTTCCTTCCTTCCTTCCTTCCTTCCTTCCTTCCTTCCTTTCTTCCTCTCTTTCTCCCTTCTTCCCTTCCTCTCTTCCTCCCTTCTTTCCATCCTTTCTTCTCCTTTTCTTTTCCCTCTTCTATTCTTCTTGCATTTGTTCATTTGTTATTCAGTTAGTATCTATTGGTTGGTGGGTGGACAATGGAGAGCAAATAGCAGATGTAATACTGGCCTTCAAGAACTTCCCTTCCTAGTCTGAGAGACAGGTATCAGGCTGGAGAGATGGCTTGATGTGTTAAAGCATTTTCTATGTAAGCATGAGGATTTGAGTCCAGACTCCTGGCACCCAGTTAAAAACCAAGTATGGCTGTGAGTACCTGTAATTCCAGTGCTGAGTAGAAAAAGAAAACCCAGAGGATCCTGGGGCTTTTCTGGCTGAGTATCCTAGTATGTCTATGTGTGTGGTGCTATAAGCTCCAGGTACAGTGAGAACCTCTGTCTCAAGGGATAAGGTAGAGAGTAGAGCAGAAAATTCTGACATCCTCTTTTGACTTTTGCATGTATGTACACAGGCAGTTGTACCCACATGTACAGGTGCTCATACACTGCATACAAACACTGCAAAACACACACACACACACTCACACACACACACACACACACACATACACACAAAGTAGATATTTAAAAATAACAGCATAAAACTATTTAGAAGTTACTATTTTCTAAATTCATAGGTCTATCAATAGCAATCCTGATTTATATGACATGATAAATGTGTAAATAAAATGTGGTATATCTATGCCAGAGAATATTATTTATTAGTAGAAAGAAATAAAATATGAATGCATGCTTCAACATGAGTGAGGCTGGAGAACATTGGGTTCAGTGAAAGAGACAAGGCACAAAAGATCATGTGCTCCATGATTCTATTTATATCAAATGTCTAGAATAGGCAAATCTATAGAACACACATTACTAGCTACTCAGAGTCCAAGTGATTGGAAGAAGTGAGGAATTACTGCTTGGCTGTGGACTTTTTAATGGATAATGACAAAGTTTTAAAATTGAACAGACAATTGTAAATTACTGAGAATTTACTAAAGAGCATTGGGCATCTTAGGTGATTTAAATGTGTGGTATGTGAACTATATCTCAACAAAGTTGTAATTTCATGCAAATCTATGCGAACAAGTAAAACACGGATTTGTTCTGCAGAGATAGAAAAAACTGCCTTGAGTAACTAGAGATCTTCAATGTGATAGGAATTACCTATGTACAGGCAGATGGGAAGTTGGAAAGTGTACCTCCCAGCATAAGAACAGCAGTGAGGCCTGAGAACAGCAGAGAGAAGGCCAGAGCTGCCAAAGCTTTGAGATCCAGAAGAGTGATACAAAAGGGGCTGAACAACTCATTCCACTTCCTGTGCAAAGATGTGGTTCAAGATGTAATATAGGAATCATTTAATGTCATTTACTCTATTCTTTAATGAGAGAAATTAAAGATAGGGGAAGGCTACGTAGAACCTTACAGAGAATTTTCAAAATATATACCTTGGACAGTAAAAGAGCATGAGCAAGGTAAGGGTCCAGTGTGTATTTTAAATTTCTGATTAATCACTTTGTGAAACAATGTTAAGGACAAAAATGTCATAAGCTCTGGCTGTAGATGTCCCTACATACCAATGCCATCTCTTCACAATCTTTTCAATTTTATAGAATCAATAGATGGGTAGCATGCAGAATGGAACTGTTCAAAAAGCCTGGAACTATATCCAGCACACGATCTAAGGACTACCCAACCAACCCATAACTGTACTATCCAATCAATTTTAGATAAATCAGTCGTCTCCAGGAAGACAGAGCATTGAGTCCCTTAGGCATCTCCTTTCACAAGTCAGATTGATGAGAAGAGACTTGGGTCATTTGAGTGTATTGATCTAGATACCATAAAGTAGTAAAATGGATGGGTTGGGGGCATGGGCACTGAAGTAAAAAAGACTCTGACTCTGGAATTATAGAGCAGGCACTTGTCCTGAATCAGATCTGATAAGTTACACCAGGAAACAACTCAAGGGGTGCCTAAGAATCTCACCACAAGAGGGTTCAGTAATACTTCCCCTCTGAGGTCTGTCATTAAGCATGGAATACATCATAATTCATTGCTAGTGTAGCCTGGTGGCATTAGGTGGAGGGTGCTGGGATCAATAGCGGAGAATGTCAGTATAGTTAAAAAAAAAACTCACAAAGACTTCATAACCCTCAATTTGGAGAACTATCTTTTCATACTGTGGAGAGAGTCTACATTGATAGCATAGTTGGGTTCGTCTTAGACGGAAAAGCCAATTGGATGGGAGGTTACATTGGCAAGGTTTGTTAAGTTTCAGAGGATAATTCATAGCTTTAATTTCATATGCAATTTTAATTTTGCCTTGCCATATAACAACACATTCAAACTTTCCTGTGCAAAAGATATAAAGCATTCTTTTCACTAGAAGCAAAGCAGAGATCACAGAATTTTAGTAATGCATTCCTTTTCTCTTCCCTTGGGAGGCTATCATTTGAGCATGTCCCTCCATGCCCACGATTTAGGGTTCCTGAAAGTCTTTTCTCTACTTACTTGGGAGCTGGTTATTATCTTTTATCTGAATATTATCATGAGGCTGAGGATGTCATTTATATAAGAATGAAAGGGTAGTAGAGGAGTGGGGAGGTGACTCCAAGAGCTGCTAGACAGGAGTCTTTCTCCATCTTCACTGTTTAATAGACAAGAATGTATAGATTTTCTCTGAGTTGAAAGAGACATCAGAAAGCACACTGCTGCAATTTCTACACTGCTTTGTCCAAATGGGGATGAGGAATCTTTTTGGCTTCTAGGAAGATAATCAGAAGGTATACCCCATGGTAGTTTGGATTCCTTCTATAGAGCAGAAATTGACTTCCAGATAGTCTTAGGGAGGAGAGAGCTTTCATAGAGTACTTAGGCTGGAGGAAACATCAACTTCTATTGAACATTGTAGGATATGGTTCTTAGAACTAAGACAGGTGCACAAGAACTATTCTCTTCCTGCCATATAAGAAGACCTGTGATGCTTGTTTTATTCAGGAAATGATGAAAGACAGTCAGAAGGTTTTGATGGAGTAAAGTTGGTAACAGCTATAGGAACAGATAATTTAATATTGGAATTAATCTACATTAGACTTCTTATATCAGAAATAATAGGGAAATAATACCTAACATTTATATAGCACTCGGATGTGGTACTTAGAGCTCTTTTATGTTTATTAATTCAGTTAATCCTTTGAAGAATTATGAGAGTAAGGATCATATCATTTTTTTTCATATGAAGAATTAAAGATACAAAGAGAAGAAATAATATGTGTATTTTCATATAGACATAAGTGATAGAACTGGAATTTGAATATAAGAAATATGGTTGAAATGCTAATTTTTCAAGGGACTTGAAAACATCAGCGTGCATTTATAGATAATTAATCTGAAATGCTTTTCTGAACCACTTACATTATACGTTGCCATTTTGATTCATTTTTCAGCAAGTTTTCATTAAAGGTTTGGCATGCTTAAGGAATTGCTAGCCAGCAAGAGAGAATCATGAGAGATAATGTTATAGGGTGATGGTTTAGATTGTATAATATCTAAAAGTTTTTTTCAAGTTCTTCCATGTGTGTTTTTAAACACACACACACACACACACACACACACACACACATACACACACACAAATGAAAGATATTTCTGGCTTCTCTATTTAAAAGAGCCTGGGAGTATACAAGGACAATGGTGAATGTGTGGCTAGTTGGAGGTTGTTATAATACACAACAGACTGGATGAACAAGTGTGCAGCAGAGGAGAGGCATAGACAGATTATGGATATACTTTGAAGGTAGAATGAGTGTGATTTATTGGTGGATTGATTCTGAGACTCGAGGTTGAAGGATGAGGTTATTGATAATTTGAAGAATTTTCTGTAACCTGAAGTTTATCTCATTAGCACCACACCCTTTAGTGCTGAGGCTGGACTCAGTATCATAGTACCTATTAAGTATAGTGTCATTGAATTTGAAAGCAATGCTTATGTGTAGTATTTTGATAATGGAGAGAACAAAAGGTTTAGATAGATGGAGTTGGTCTATGTCAAAATGTTCCATAATTTTATGCTCTTCCTATGAATCTCATGTTCACACGTATTAATGGAAAAGTCATGGAGACTTTTCTGTCAATTGAACTGTGCTCTTTAAAACAAAAAAGTCTTTTTGTCCTTGGAGTTTTACTTTGCAACACTCACTTGATAGTTCTTAGCAAAATTAATAAAGTTAAATCGGGTTTATTATCAAGGGTCTGAATAAATGACTGATGTCCTTGCATAAAGCAGGGAACTTGGACACAGATTTGCTCCCAGGACAAATAGTATAGATGTGTGAAGGCAGAGATCTGAGTTATGAGCTTGTAGGCCAAAGAATGACACAGACATTCCAGAGGTGATCACAGCAGATCAGATGTCTCTCACACTGCTTGGAGGTATGAACACTGTTGATACCTTGATCTTGGACCTTGAGCCTTCAAAACTATAAAATGACAAATAAATTTCTGTGTTCTCTGACAGAAACCTAAGAAGATGAAGAAAAGTCTCTGAAATGACTTTCCAAAATAAATTCTGAGCTGTCATGGGGTTCTGGAGAAAGAATTAAGAAAGATCTATGACCAAGATATTGAGATGGATGCTAAGTTGTGCACCTACTGGGGAATGAACAGATGCCATCACTACAGTACCAGGTACCATGTCAGGAACACATAAAATTTTCAGTCTATGTGGTGCCTGGCAGATGTCTATTGTATACAGCTATCTAATATATAATAGATATTGTATAAGTGTTACCTTTTTGATTTGGGGACTAAAAACCACTCCCAATTTTGCTAGCTTTCTGTTACTATAACAAAATACCTGAGACAATAAACCTATAATAGAAAATGTTTGTTTGGGCTTACGGGTTTGGGGACTCTATATTTATGACTGATTTATCCCTTGGTCTTATTATAAGGCAGAACATTAGGCAGGAGCATATGGGGAGTGAAGTTGCTCTCCCAATGGTCAAGTAATGAAAAAAAGGATGGAAGAAATATTAGGGTTCCACAGTCCTATTCCATGGCATGCCTATTATGGACTGAAGACCTATGACCATGTCCCACCTCTTAGCTTTTACTTCTACCTACTAGTGCAGTGGTTCTCACTCTTCCTAATGCTGTAACCCGTTAATAAAGTTCCTCATGTTGTGGTAACTCCAGTCATAAAATTATCTTGTTGCTACTTCATAATTGTAATTTTGCTGCTCTTACTAATTGTAATGTAAATGTTTGATATTCAGGACATCTAATATGCCACCTCAAAGGGGTCACAACCTAGAGGTTGAGAACTGCTGCACCAGTGTCAAGTTGAGGACTACGTCTTTTATTCATGGACTTTGAGTACTGAGCCTTTCATTCATGGGCTTTTGGGGACCGTTCAGATTCAAATCACAGCACAGATTGCAATAATAGTTTCAAAATCTTTTTAGAAAACCAGATATTGTAATGTCAGCTTGTTCAGAAGTTGTTACCAAGAGGACATCTGTCCTTTCTTACATCTTCTCACTATTTTAAGACCTTTTTACCTAGCATTGTATTAGAGCTTTTAGAAAATCAAGCCTCCATCTTTGTTGGGCACACTAATGAGAATAATAGAAAGCCCAGAAATAGAAAGTAAAAAATCCCTAGGAACATAATTGTAGTCCTTTAAAAACTCATAATGAAGGGTCTGATCTACCTGGATGTGTTATGTCAAAAACAGCTTAAGCTGAAAACTCTACTGAAGAACCAAATTTTTTTAATGGCCCATAATCAATTAACACATTTTCTCTTTATGTACTCAGCCATTGGAATGCATTAGAATTTTTCACCTCATCTCTAAGTTATTTTCAACCTCACTTTATTGTTTTGTGTCTTAGGCATGAACTTTTCTTGACAGCTTTTCAGTTTGCCCTTGTCATTGTTCATTGTGTTGTTACCGACAAGGATGAGACTTGATGCTTTAGGTAATGATGCAATTGATAACCTCTGCACAAATCTTTACAGTGTTTCCTTAAAACCGCATGGAGGGAGCATGTAAATGGGAAAAGTTCCAAATAGCTACAGACCAGAAGGAGCTGTCTGCCATGTTTCTTCGTGATAGCAGCAATAAAATATATGCCAATTCCGGTGGGCTGAATAAATCCTGGCTCTGAGATGGCAGTGGATGGCAGGCACAGTGTGTTACAACCTGCCCCAGGTTTTCCTAGTGACCTCATGCCTCCTCTGTGAGAGCAATATTGTGCTAACAGGCAGACAATGATTGGCTACTCATCTTGCTCATAAATAAAAGCAGCTGGCTACATCATAAGTCTAAGTAGCTGAGGCTTCATCATTATTTATGAGACAGGCTGGGGAGAAGTAGGCTTTAAAAGTGCAATAGAAAATGCCATGTTTCCTGGGGAAGCTGGCTGATCAGAGGGTGTCTGTATGTGGGTCTTATGCCATCACATTCCTTTTCATGTTACCTTCTCTGTCTTGTGTATGGTAAGTAATAGAAGCTCATTATCACAAATCAGGTCCTGTAAGCCTCCCCTGCAGTAATTTTATCCAACATAGTTGCTGGTATATTTAGTTGGTTGGCTTAAAGAAAAGGTGGTTTATTGATTCCTGTCATGGAGAACAGACATGGGCAATGAGGATTTGAGTAACATGTTTTTCCTTTATCTAATTCGACAGATAGGGATAGTCGTTACGATATGATAGACAGCTATCAGTAGGTCATGCTCTTTGTCAGCCAGTAGACATTCTTTACCATGACAATTTGTTCTATGCCACTGAAGCACATGTGGCCTCTTCCTCGTTCCGTCATTTACCTCTCCCCAGCAGTTACTAGGTGATTCTGGGAAAGTACCTAAAGAGCATGTGGCCTGATCCTGTCCTATGTTTTCTGTTTTAGGGAGAACCCTGCCAGCTCCCAGCATCCTCTCTGCACTCCTACTTTCTGCTGGAACATTATGGAGTAGATCTCCAATAAGGAAGGAAAGAACAGCTGATGTCATCAGGATTTATCAGCAGCTAGACTGGAAAAGCAGATCTAAAATAAGGGATGAAGTATCCATGAGCCCACTCATCTGGAAAACAGAAAATTTCCCCAAATTAGGTTTATTGACAATACGATTGATACTTTCAAATTTGGGTTGATGCCTATGATTTTTTTCTTCTCTCAAATGGCTGCAAATTTTGTTAGAGGAAATTTAGAGATGTTACTGTTGTTTATTATCATTACTAAACTCCAACAACACATAAGCAAGTGCTCTGACCATGAAGGATAGCTGAGAATAAGCTCTTGGGTAATAAGAGCACAGTGCAGATATTATGTGTTCATTCTAGGAAAATTAGCACTTGGATATATTTAGGTTTTATTTTTGCTTCTATAGTTTACTCTAGCAATTTAGTTTCTCTCTCTCTCTCTTTCTCTCTCCCTCCCTCCCTCTCTCCCTTCTTCCCTTCCTTTCTTTCTTCCTCTCCACTCTGCAATATTTCTTCTCTCCTTCCTATTGCTCTTCATTCTGAAGCATCTTTTATTGTATAAATATGTATGCAGAAGAAGCAATATGAATGGAATGGCGTGATGCTACCTACCCCTGAGGGGATGCCCTCTGAATCTGAGCCCATCACACCATTGGCATTGGAAGAAAACACACAGTTTATATAACAAGACTTATGTGAGACAGAGTCAACTATTGGGTGCCCTGCAAAGTGTTGTGAAGATGGTAGTTCTACAGTCCTTTGCATGGCAAGGATAGTACCTTATCCTTTACTTCCCCTTAATCAACACAGGCTTAGCACGAATGTTTGGTCTGCAGGAGCAGGTGTCAAACTGCTGTACTATTTCTGAGTGACTAGAGCTTTAACGCAAAAATCTGCTGTTTTGCTGCTCATCTTCCACTCACTTCTCCTGTCACAGCACTCTGATTTCTCCCAGGGAAATAATCTGCTCTGTAATTTTTAAGTGCTGCTTCAAGTGGAGTTGATTCCACTGCTAAGGTCAAGAATAGCCATGCGAGCGTGCCCACAGTCAAGAATCCTCTTTCTCTAAATAGAGCCATTGTTTTGGAAAAGGATGAAGACATTATAGGAGCCTGTAGAAGATACAGAAATGTTTGTTTAGGCTTAGGCTTATTAACCTGGTGGGCTGGAATGGCTGTCGGCAGCTTGGGAATGCAGTGAGGATGACATCATTTGAAACTAGATCCAGGCTCAGGTTTATTCCTGGCAGTTTTAGTTAACTAACCCCATACATTTCTATTCTTTGAGCTACTTATTTTTGTTTTTTACAACACAAAAGATCCTTGCAGTGTGTACATGAGGTGAAGATTGATTCGTCTACCAGCTGATTAGGGATAACTGAGCTTCTTGGCTTATAGTTGTCCACACTACTGATGTAGTGACTATCTGCAGTGCATGTGAGGTTAAACATGCCTTTTCTCAAGGCTTAGATTTTGAGATTTACAATTGATGCAGACTAAAATATAATATTTAGCTATTCAAGCTGTCAGCCAAGTTACATGGTTTGATGCAGTTTGTGGTACCAATGTATTAATTTAATGATATGTCAAAATAGGACCAGTGAAAATCACCTGGAAGTGTATTCCATCACAGAGTCCTTATTGCCACTGACAAAAGGAGTATAGAGTTACCTTGCATGATGCAGGCTTGGATGAAACTGAGATGACAACCAGTTTAGAATTAAGAGAAGGTATGGAAATCCAGTGCTATCTTAATGGTAAAAGTTTGCCTGTATTTTTTTTAACTTGTATTGGAAGTACCCTAAAGCTTTTGATTGTTGGAAAAAAAGGCAATGAAGACATATTTGAGAAGAAATTGGAGGTTTTCTTATTACATCACCTTGAATCCAGTACATTTAAGTGGTGGGAAATGAGGTTTAAGTTGGAGCTATAGAAATGTGCTGAGGTCACAAAAGTCTATCAGGGAGGCAGGCAATAAGTATGCTGCCACAAATAAACAGTGATATAACATTGTTAGGCTGAAGACCAAGGCTCTATGGAAAAGGGTCCTAGAGGACCGATCCAACCAAACAATAACCCTGAAATACTAGCATTGCATGATTACATTTGTATATTTATGGTGTAGTAACAACTGCCTCTTTAACTTTTTTCTCAGTATTTAGACTCAGCACATACTTCACTGCTTGCTCATGTTTCCTCTCCAAGATTCATAAAGCTTCATTTATATTTGAAGAATCTTTCAGTGGTGTTCCTGTTGGCTTCCTGGGTGGGAAGTGCCCAGAACCAATGTTGCTTCCTAATTTATAATTTCTATGTTGAATTGCTAGAAAATTGCAGTGGGCTTATTGAATATCACTGGGTTAACTTCCTGTTGCTGTAACTGATGCCTGAGTTAATGAGGTTATAAGAAGAAAAGTTGATCTCATGCATAGTTTTGGAGGTCTTAGTACATGGCTTGCTGGCCCTATTCTTGGACCTATGGTGAGGCAGCATGTTGTGGCCTACAGAAAATGGTAGGGCCCATCTCCATCAAATGGTAGCCAGAAATCAAAGGGAATATCAGAGACAAGGATCCCACAGTCCTCTGTAAGGGAACACCCAATGAGTTAGACCTTTTGCTATGCTGCACCTCTCCAGGGGCCTTTTACCTCTCAATAGCACAAGGGGCCAGGGACAAAACTCTTTAACTCACAAAACTATTTCAGATCCAAATCTTAGTAATTTAGCTTTAACAGAACTTGGAAATACACATCTCTCAATCCAAACCTAACCAACCATGTCATCTCTATTGTGGCATTGCTTCCTATGAAAATGTATAGATAACACTAACACTGCTAATGTTTTACAGACCTTTCTTCCTTCTCAAAGCATCACTATTATATTTTTCAGTGTTCCTTTTAGCCAGAGTTTTCACTGCTACTTAGTTCTATGAGGCATTTAATTTTTTTCTTTTCCCCCAATAATTTACTAGGTTTTAAATTCACTTTACATTCCTAACATAGCCCCTACCTGTCTCCTGTCCTACCAGTCCTACCCTTGCAAATTCTTCCCTCATTTTCCCTCCCCTTCTCCTCAGAGAAAGGGGAGCACACTCATAGGTACCACCCTACCCTGGAATACCTAGTCTCAGCAGGACTAGGCACATTCTTCCTGCTGAGGCCCAACCAGGAATTCTAGGTAGGGCGAAGGGGATCCAATGGCAAAAAACAGACTGAGACAGTTCCTGTTCTGCTTGTTCAAATGTGTAGGGGGTCTAGGTTCAGCTCCTGAATGTTCCATGGTTGGGTGGCCCAGGCTCTTGAGTCCCTATGGTCCCAGGTTAGTTGACTTTGTAGGTCTTCCTGTGGTCTCCTTGACCCCTCTAGCTTGCTCACTTCTATCTCTGACTCTTCCACAAGACTCTCTAAGCTCCACCTGATGTTTGGCTCTGGGTCTCTGCATCTGCCTCCATCAGCTACTAGATGAAGCCTCTCAGGAAACAGTTATGCTAGGTTCTTGTCTGAAAGCACAGTAGAGTATCATTAATAGTGTGAGGGGTTGGCTCTCTCACATAGAATGAATCTCCAGTTGGGACAGACATTGGCTGGCCGTTTCCTCAGTATCAGCTCCATCTTTATCCCTGAACATTTTTAGGCAAGGCAAGTTGTGGGTTGAAGATTTTGTGGGTGGATTGATGTCCCCCTCTCTACTCTGAAAGTCCTGCCTGGCTATTAGAGATGGCCACTTCAGTCTCTATATCCCACTCTGATAAGAATCTCAACTAGGGTCACCCCATAGACTCTTCATATCCTCCCCAGTCCCAGGTCTCCAGCTAGTCATTACAGATGCCACCTTCCACTGATTTCCATTCTCACTCCCAGCCCTCTCCCACCCCCATTTCCCCCACACCTGATGGCCAACCCCACTAAGTTAAATTCCCCTCATCATCCCCTTACCTACCTAGACATCTCTCCCCAGCCACCTCCAATAACTATTTAGTTTCCCTTTCTGAGTGAGCTGTATGAATCCTCCATTGGGCCCTCCTCATTACTCGTTTTTTTTTTTTTCGTGTCTGGATTGTAGCATGGTTATCTTGAACATTATGGCGAATGTTCACTTATACGTGAGTGAGTACATACCATAGGTGTGTTTCTGGCTTTGGGTTATCTCACTCAGGATGATATTCTCAAGTTCCACTCATTTGCCTACAAATCTCACAATGTCTTTGTTTTTAATAGATGAATAGTTTTCCATCATGTAGATGTACTACATTTTCTTTATCCATTCTTTATTTGGGGGACATCTGGATTGTTTCCAGTTTCTGGCTATTACAAAAAAGCTGCTGTGAACATAGTTGAGCTTTTGGGTATGGATTCTGTCCCATGCAGCGTAGGCTTGGTCCTTAGCCTGGTGCTGTTTGAAGGTGGAATATTTTACAATACAGGGCTTTATAGTAGGTTTTAGGCCACAGAGGCAAGTCTGGATGTGGGTTAGGAAATGCTAGTTCTTATGCTTTTTCTTTTCCTGCCCTGACCATGAAGTTCACAAACTGCTGCTCTTCAGGTGTCCCAAAGCAATGGGACCAATATATCATTGCCTGAAACCATGCCAGTCAATTCTATAAATTGATCTTCTGAGGTGTTTATGACACTAATGGAAATATGCCCAACACCAATTCATATACCATAAAATTTGCCCCTTGATAGCCATAAAAGACATCTCTGGTCAGCACATTGGCAAAGCTGTACAGCATTACTGTTCTCTGATCTAGAACCATTTTGTTATCCTAAAACGAAAGTCTTTGTGAATCTGCAATCACTTGCATTTGATCCTCAAAAGTTCATGCCTTGACTCTCTAAAGTCAGCTCTGTGGAGGCAGTTGGTGACACCTGTAATTCTTTATTTTTTGTCTTGTAGAAATATAGCTTGGTTCTGGGGCCAGAAGAGGCACTAACAGAAATACACTGAACTGAAATTCACTATGTTGATTTCTAATTCAACTTAACTGAAGACTGAGAGGCTATGTGCTGGCATGGAGGAATACAGAGAGTGAGTCTTAGCTTTTCTTGCTCTCCTGATTGGCTGTACTCTCAGGTAGCTCTCTCCCTGGCTTTAGGTCTATTTTTCTTTCTCTGTAAATAGACTTGATGATTCCTGCAGTGTCGACCAGTCTAAACTGGCACCAAGCACAGCTCAACCTGAGATCGAGACTGAGCTGAGGAGAAAAGCAATTTGTTCTCTGCATTTCCACAGGGGTTTGTAGCTCTCCCCCAGTGACTGTAGGATGTGTAATCTGGATCGGCTCAGTCATATCTAGACTCAATGGAACCAAGGTGGCATTATTGAATTATGAATCTGTTGTTCTTGATCTAGGGTTCAACTTTAGCTTTAGAGGTTTGTTTTAATTTTTACTGTTTATATTTGAAGTTATATAAACATATTGAAAAATATGTTTATATTTGGGAGTTATTATTATTATTGTGAGCCAAAGAGCAGATAAAAGTAATGGCCCCAAGCTGAAAAAAATGTGTGGATTTTACATTATACTGGGAAGTTGAACATCTTTCTTTTTCTATCTAACAAATATGTGGGACCATGTAGTTTTAATTATCTCCCAGTTCACAAGAGACCCTGTCTTCGAGGACATCAGTGTGGAGGGAAATGAATGGACTCTTTATTTTCATGTTTCCCAAACGAGTGGTTTAGCAACCTAGAAATGAGGTCAGAATGGTAAACAGACAGCTGTTCTGTATTTCTCCTTCCCTGGAGATGAAGGTCAAAGAAACCTTTCTTTTGCTTAACTTATCCCTCCCCAGTGGGCTGTAAACAAATGTGTAGGGTAGCCCCAGCTGCACAGGGAAGAGTGGTGTTTGAAACGGCCTTCAGAGCTGTTGTACACACATAGCTTTGATTCCCTTTTCTCATCTCTTTGCGTTGTCTTTCTTTCACAACACGAAGCCATTGATTGAGTGAAGTTAGAATAACTTTTGACACAACTAACCAAAATAGATAGCAAAGGGACTGGTTGCTAAGCACGGCTCTGCTGGGTTCCTTGGCTGACAGCCTATATTAGCATACAGGGTTTTGCAGAAGTAAGTCCTCAGTTATTGGTGGCTGCTGCTTATTTAAAAGCTGCTGTTGCTTCTCAGGTAAGCACATGTAATGTTAAGGAGAAATCACTTAACATTACAAATCATAATGTGTCTCCCCCCCCCCCCCAAATCTCAGGGTGTAACTCAAGGGCATTGCTTATTTAAATGTAATAGTCTAGAAACATTTTTTACCTACTTGATGTCATGTGGAATCTGGGGAGCCTCACAATAAAGCTATAGTTTCTATGCTCATGAAACTTAAGAACTTGAGAGAGAGAGAGAGAGAGAGAGAGAGAGAGAGAGAGAGAGAGAGAGAGAGAGAGAGGAAAGGCTGGAGGCAAGGAGGAAGAGAGTAGAGCCATCATGTGTTAGTATCTCAATGTCTTTGTTCTATTCTTCTGTTCAGCAATGGTTTCTGTCTTTAAAGGCATGATGTGCAGAATCTTCTCTTTTTGCGCTCCTTGAGTTGTGTTCTACATTATTGTCTGATTCTTCTGGGTTGGTGATGCAGACTCAGGAGGAAGGGATTGGTAGGAAAAATAAGAGAAGCAAGGATGTGGGCTGGGAAAAAACAAAAGCCTCTTTTTCCTAAGCAGTCATGTTACAGCAACCAGTTTTTCCCATATGGTAAAAACAAATAAATATTAAAACAATTTGAAGGTGAGAAGGGCAATAGAAATTACATGGGTGAAGAATGACAGGGATGAAGGGAAGACTTAAAGGTGAATGTTGCTATCTGGCCATGGGCACAGTCCCTGTAGATATAGAATACAGCATCAATTTCAGGTATTTTCAAATTTAGTCTGAGTGCTTATCTTGCCCTCTGGAGTGGCTGGACTAATATTCACCCCAATAGTGCTAGATGGTGAACCTCCATTTTTCTGATACTGTCTCATCTTATGAACTGCCTATGTGTGGATTATGATGCTGATATCTATGTTTCATTTATTATTGGTTATCCAGTTTTTGTCCTGTTATTTACCACATTACTAATTAGATCATTTACTACTAATATTCATTAAAAAATGATGCATCATTGCTTTGGGCCAAATGTTGGAACTCCTTTCTTTCCAGTTTGTATATCATGACCTAATATCCAATGTGATTATATTTAGGGAAGGCAATGGGGGTGTTCATGCCCTTATAAAACATGTTGAAGAGAGTTTTCTTGCCCCTTTGACCATATGGGAGCACAGACAAAAGACTGCCATCTACAGAGTAGAATTGGTCTTCATCAGATAGGGAATCTGCTAACTCTTGGATCTTGGATTTTCCATATTAGAATTTTGAGCAATAAATTTCTTTTGTTTATAAATTGCTGAATCAAAATTAACTTGCCTTAGAAACCTCAAATTGATAATGTATTTGTGGATTTTTTTTTTACCATTCATAGTTCATAGGAAAAAAAAACTGATGATGAAAGATGGTTGTTTATTGTTAAAAATTTAAATAACCTGAAAGATAGTATGATGAGAAGTGAAAGTTATCTGTCCTTGTTTCATTTTTTCACACCACATGATAATCCCATTGTTTGAAAAGTAGGTACTGATACTGTTAATGTAGTAGAAGAATATGCACAATATAAGTAGAAACATTATGTCAACTCTTAATATGCAAGTAGGCCTGACATAATTTAAAAAAAAAAAAGACTATTTTACGGATTCCATGTTCTCCATTTTAGAAACTAAAGAGTATACTTTTGGAGTAGTAGAAATATGTAACTCTGATAATATACATTTTAATAGGCAATGTATTATTTAAAATATACCTTTGCTAATGGGTGTTTACTGCAACATTCCAAAGAATAACTTTTTTTAACATATATTTTCATGTTTATAAAAACATTTTTTTTTCTAGAATTGAATAGTAGAAGTTGGTTTTCTGGTCATAGGGAATATGCATTAATTTTTATCATTGGTTGCAAAATTCACTTCCCCTGGTGTGTCCTATCACTCTGCAAAAGGGTTTGAGGATGAATGCTCACTATATTCACATAAAATCCATCTTTAAACTCAAGTATTGCCATGCCATTGGCAAATTTGCCTTCTGATCTTCAAATTCTTTATTCTTTTCTGAATGGGTCTAATAATCTTGCAAAGTCTGATTTTCTGCTTCACAGATGAGTAGCCCTGATGGTTTCACACTAAGATATGCCTTGGAAATGGAAGTAGCAAAGTTTTGACTCTCAGAAATACTTCCAAAGCCAACTGTAAAGCTATTGGAAGAACTGTGAGTGGAACATGAGTCAAGTTCACTTTAGCTGTCAAGCATTTCTGAGAGCAAAATGTAGCTTCACAGTTATCAACATCACTCCATAGCCTTCATTAGGAAATTTTTGTTCTTCTCCCAGGAGACATTTAACCAATAAAGAAGGTTATCCATGCACATATATGTATCTGTCAAGTCATTGGTAATGAGCCATTCACTCCATAGACAGAGCAACAGCATAATGTTCTATATTCACCTTCCTTCAAATATAATAGCTCTGCTCTGTAAAAAACATTTTTGATGGTTAATTATACAGTATGGAATGATTTAGTTTTATACTGGGGACTCAGAAATATATAATCCCATTTCACCTTTAAGAAACTATAAACGAGACATCAATATTCTTATTAAATGGAGATGCCAAATGTCAGAGTTTAAATAAAAGCCATGTAGCTAGGTGGCAGCAGGACCACCATGCACCCGGTAGGTCTAAGCTAAAAGTCAACTCCTCTGGTGTTATTCCCTCTGCTGTTTTTCAGAGTGTTTCCTGTGGTCTTATTAACCCAGTTCAACAGTTTCATGTTCACCACGTTATCTGCAACTTCATCTTCACCTTCATCCTGAATGGTTCTGGAGACAAAAGATGAACATCTTACTATTTCCCTGCTTCAACTCTTGACTCAGATGCTTTCAAAAATTATTTAATTCTATTTTATATACATTGTGTTCTGCCTGCTTGTATGTGTCTGTGAGGGCTTCAAATACTTTGGAACTAGAGTTATAGACAGTTGTGAGCTGCCATGTGGATGCTGGGAATCGAACCCACGTCCTTTGGAAGAGTAGCCAGTGCTCTTAACCACTGAAGCATCTCTACAGTGTCATCTTGACTCAGAGTCTTATCACATAGGTTATAACTTGCTTGCCATCACATTAGTATTTGTTTCAAGTTAATTAAGAATTTTGTTCTAGTACCTAACCAAGCGCTCTCTCTCTCTCTCTCTCTCTCTCTCTCTCTCTCTCTCTCTCTCTATATATATATATATATATATATAAATCATATATATATATATATATATATATATATATATATATATATATGATTAATAAAAAATTTGTTCCTCATGCAGAGTTTTTTTTGCAATCAATTCTGGTCATTAAACAAGTATCCAATAAATATGTCAGGTACAATGCTGGTTGCTAGGGATGCCATAGTGACAATAAGAAAGAGAAGACTGAGCTGGGCAATGGCTGGAGACTCCTTTAATCCCAGCACTTGGTAGGCAGAGGCAGGCGGATTTCTGAGTTCGAGGCCAGTCTGGTCTACACAGTGAGTTCCAGGACAGCCAGGGCTACACAGAGAAACCCTGTCTCGAAAAACCAAACCAACCAAACAAACAAAAATCCAAAAAACCAAATAGAAGACTGATATCCTAGAATATAATCATTAGGTGATCAGATAATCACATGCATTTAACATTGCAATGGTGATAAATATTAAATAAATCACATGGTGCTAAAAGTCTACTTTAGAAGTATTGGGCTTTGTCTTAGAATCTAGAACAGGCTTCCTTGTGAGAAGGATGTTTAAGATAAAGTCCAGAGGATAGTGGGAGTTATATAAACAAGTAGAAATAGGGAGGTTTTTTTTATATATATTTTATTTACATTTTAGATGCCATCCCCTTTCCACATTTCCCCGCCTTAGAAAACCCCTTTCCCATGCCCCCTTTTCCTTTTTGCTTTTATACATTTTTTAAAATGTTAATCAAAGGCTTTATAAGTTTGGTAATGCTCAATCAGAAGTGTAACCCAATACCCAACCTAGATATATAAACTATCTTTGACTGGTAGAGACACGTGAACATCTGCCTCCATGCCCCCCTCTCTCTTTCTCTCTTTTTCTCTTTCTCATCACCTAGCTTCACGCTCCCTGTTAAAATAAAACTTTTCTCTCAAAATGCAATTAGAGCATAATTATTCCTAATTGTACCAGTGAGGTACAAGATAGTCCTAATACTCAGTTCATCATTTTGTTGACTAACCAGAACCTCTGTCATCTCTCCTAACTAAAACACTTAGTTTTGAACTTGGCTTTTTCCTTGGCTTTAAGGATGAATGTCAGCTGAAAACCATCCACTCAGATCTTTTCTCTCAAAGTAAATAGCCAGGATTGGCTATGAGACTATAGGTTTTCAACCCCATCAGAAATCCAGAAGGACTGAGTTAACTGAAATTATGGGAAGCACTAAGCATAGCTTCTAAAACTTAGCCAATTTATAGAGACTGCTGAACACCTGGAAAGCCCCTATGTTACCGACCGTTGGAGCATCAAATCTTCAGCCTTCTGGCCCAGGATCATCTGACAGACCTTAGTGATGCAGAGTTATTAAGGCCTGATTACTCTGTCTAGGCAGATATAATCAGTCGACTATTCTGCAAGTGTGTCCTTTTCTGGACAGTAATTTGTCTGTAGATGGAAAGAGGCAATTTTTGTCTAGTGGCTGTCTCACCACAACTGGAGTAACTCCAAGAATGCTCAATTTCTTCTTATAATGCACGACAGGAAGCTGTCAGGAGCAGACAGGTCTCTAATCAAAATGAACATTAATATAGAAATAGAGATAGGGAGTTTTAGGATAAGAGAAAACTATATTCAGGAATAATGTGGTTAAAAGGAGCATGGGAAATAGCATGGACCAAAATAGTGAGTAAGGGCTGAGCATAGAACAAAACAATACAAGATGCAAGTTGGAGGGAGAGGTCAGAGTGAGTCCATCCTGTACACTGTAAGCTCTGGTAAGTGTCCTGATCTTTGTGACATGTGAAGAGGAAACCATGGATACTGGTGGATGTGGCAGTAGGTAATGGAGACATGATCAGATAGATGTTCAGATTCATTCTTCCTGGCCATGGCTGTGTGGGTTATGTATAGTGTGATTATGCCAGAGGCAGACTGCTTAGTAACTTTACGTAGAAAAAGAGTTATAGAAGGAAATAGACAATGCTGAGTGATATGAGAGGTGAAATGTGCAACATTTAGTGATATTGGATTCAATAAATGGAGGAGATGGCTCCAAAGTTCCTAGGTTGTACAATGAGCCAAAGATGACAACTGAGAGAAAGAAACTGTAGCCACTGAGTTTGCTTGTTTTTAAGTTAATTGCTCCAAATAAAGTTTTTATAACTCCAGAGTGGGTGTAGAAGCCTACTCAAAGTGGCTTGAAAAAGACTTAATAAACTCAGTAGGATATATATGTATATATGTGTATATATGAGAATGTTTATATATAACAATAACTAAGCAAGTATAAGTTATGAACTTGAGAAGGAGTGGAGGGGGACATAGGAAGAGTTTGAAGAGGTCAGAAAATGCTGGAAATGATGTCAGTACATGTATGAAATTCTCTAGAATTTTTTAATTAAAATAAAAGACTTAATGTAACTATTTAGGGACTCTTACATAAGCTGTATCAGGAGGACCACGAGGAAAGGAATGCTTGGTAACCACGCTACTTTCTCTGGCTGTCAGACTGAGCCATAAAGTCCTCACTTCATTCTGTGTCACACTCTGCTTTGAGGTTTTTGGGTTTTTTTTTTTGATAACTTTGTCAGCTTTGTTTGAATAGTATTCACTGGAGCTACTGCAACTAGTTGTCAGTAATTTCTATATCCCAATTCAGAGAGAGGCGGTGAGGGTAGGGAGAGTGTTGCTCTGCTCCAATCAGGAGTATTGTGCAGTCAAGGAAGACAGCAGTATCTAAGTCTTCAGAATTGTTGGTCATGTGTTTTAAAATTGAGCTCAAGCCCACAGTCAAACAACTCAGTAGGGTTGATGGAGGTTCCAGGTATATATGTATTGGTCCTTGGCTCATCCTTGATGGATGCCGTTTTAGCCTATAGAAACACCTCCAGTGGTCTCTGTTGTGAACCCTGGCACTGACCTCCTTTTGAATAATTGCCGTTTATTTCTTTATTTGTATAATAGGGTAACTCTTTTATCTCCATATTATATTGGCAAATCTGAAGTCTTTCTGTTGTGGTCTCTGTCTGTTGTCAAGAGATGTTTCTTTGATGAGGGGTGAGAACTACAATTATCTGTCGGTATAAAGATAAATATCTAGAATGCAGTTAGGAATTAAGGTAGTTTAGTAAAGTGGCAGTTGTAAATTCTCTAACTCTTCCAAGAATCATGATCTCATTTGTTCTGGGTTATTGACTAGGTTTCCAGTACCAGGTATGATTTCCCTTTTATTGAATGGGCCTTAAGTCCAATTAGAGAACTGTTGGTTAGTGTTGGTTAGAGTTACCGTGTCATGTGGGTCATTGTTGTAGTTCATGGGCATCATGTGTGTGTGTTTTTGTGTGTGTGTGTATTGTGTATATAGAACAACTAAATAAAAAGAAGCTATAAATTTAAGAGAGAACAAGAAGGGTTTATAGAGCTGGAGGAAGAAAATAGAAGAGAGAAAATGATGAAATTATAGTATAATTTCAAAAAATATATATTGTTCAAAAAGTAAATCTGAAGGCTAATAAGATGACTTTGGAAATAAGGTTGGACCTCTCTTTCCTATAGTCATAAATATGAATGATGACTTTAATATACATATCTATCAAGGCAGTTTCTGTACTACTTGTATTACATCAAGTTCTTCTTGTACTTACTCTTTGTTGATGATGACCACAAAATGAATAAAACCTCATCAGTATTTTATTGTCTGTATTCAGGAATTGGAAATGAAAGTCTTAAATCACTGCAAGTCATCCCTACTAAACTTCTTGCAAGGAGAATGGAAGGAAGTCCTTAGAAAGTCAAACCAAGTGTTGCTTGTAATGGTCTGGCATTTTACATCAAACATTTCTGATTGTGAAAGATCCACTCTGACAAGTGCCAGCCAACATGTCAGCTCCATTACACACATTGTTTAATTACAACAGATCCCAGTTCTAAGGCCAATAGAATGTCTATGGGAATGTCTAGTTTATAACTGTTTAAAGGTGAAATAAGAGTATATATTTGTGAGTCCTCAGTATAAAACTAAATAATTCCACACTATAATTAACTATACATTTCTTTTTATACAGAGCTAAGCTATTATATTTGAAGGAAGGGGAATATAGAACGTCACTCCAGGTTTCCAATGATGATGCAGGTCTGTCACTTCTGTGAAACCTCTGCCTTGAGCTAAGAATGATTCTTATTTGCAAAATACAGAGATGTCCCTAGACTCATGCCTCTTAGAGGCTAGCTCTTTGAGACTTTCTTTAACTAAAGTCTCATTCCTGGAAATCTTCTCTTATTATTGGTCAGATCTCTCCTCTCTTCTGCTTCATGTTCTACCACACTGACTGATGGTTATGGAATTCCTGCACTGATTCTTCTTGGTTTAGTGGTTTCTAGATTCCACCTCACTATTGGTCCACACATTATCTCCGTTTCTCTAGTTATCATGCACTTTCAGGGTATCTTACCCATATGTCTCCAACCTTGGCATTTCCCTGAGCTCATGTTTTCAATAACATCTGGAAGCTTTCACTCATCTACCCTATGAACAACTGACATCTAACAGGGAATGATTAGGAGGTGTGACCTTATTGGAGGAGGAAGTGTTATGGGGAATTGACCTTGAGGTTTCAAAATCCCATGTCACTCCCAGTTAGCTCTCTCAGCCTTGTGGATGTGTCTCAAGATATGAGCCCTCAGTCACTGCTCCAGTACCATGCTTGCCTGCCTGCCACTATGTATACATGATGGTCATGGACTCTAACTCTCTGAAACTGTAAACCTGAAATTAAATGCTTTGTTTTGTAGGTTGTCTTGGTTATTCTGTTTTATCATAGCAATAGAAAAGGAAATGAGATATTTTCTTATGGATGGGACTTTTATTATCAGATAGATAAGTAGAAACAGGACAGTCTTATTAGTCTTACACATGAAGAAAGTGATACCAAGAAAAGTTGTGTGACTTGTGCAAGGTTAGATAAGTATGTGGAAGAGGACCCCCAATTTGCTTAATTACTCTGCCATTTTCCTTACCTAAGCTATGTTGAGCCTGTTTCTATGTGCCTTGGATCAAGCTACTTCCTCTGCTTTTTGCTGTTATCCTTGTTAAAAGTGGCAACTTACTACAAAGCTCTCTTGACTATAAAGCTTTATAAGAATTTTTGCATCATAGTAGAGCCAAGGGTGCTGCCTTTAGCCTTTCTCCACCACGTGCATCTTCTTCTTAACACCATCTTATATATAACTCACAGTGCACCACATAGTCTAGGGTGAGCTTCTCAATGTGTCTGCATTGAACTTGGGTGACACCTCTGTAAAAATCTGTTCTGTTTTACTTGTTTCAGGTCTTCAGTGTCTGGAACAGTAGTTTTTAGTAGGGATATTTCTTTATTCTTATTAAATTTTTAGTGATTAATCTAAATATTTATTCTAATTGAAATAAGTTTAGGTGTTAACATATGAACATTACGACTTCTCAGTAGGCTGATCAGAGTTTATGATAGATTGTGAGCAAGTGGTTTCAAGAAAATTAATTGAAACCACTTTGAGGGTGGTTACTTCTGTAGGAGGTATAGAGAGCCTTGGTAGAGATGTGATACAGTGAATTTGACATTCGATGAGATACTTCTTAGAGTGTTAAACAACAGGAAGCCCAACCAAGTCACTAAAGGATTGTGACTGTTTTCTATTTTAGAGAAGAACAGTATTTCTTCAGAGCAGAATTGACCCAGACCCTGTGATTCCTTGGTTTTACAGTTCCCTGTTGTGGTCCTAGGGCTGCAAGGTGGCTCATTCATGCTAGCAAAATATGTGTGTGTGTGTGTGTGTGTGTGTGTGTGTGTGTGTGTGTACACGTGTGTGTTTCCCGAGTAGTTAACAGATTCTGTTTTCAGGTGAGTTGAAAGGTATAAAATGCAGTCACCAGGCATTCCTATGCTACATCCAGCTCATGAGTCTCATATAACACTGGTTTTTCTTAAACCAATGGACTGCAAGGAGAAAGGCAGACTCAGCAAAAACCTGGCTGCATACACAGAGCATTGGGCAAATGGGTGGTGGGGAGCCAAGCCACTGTGAGAGACTCCTACAGTAAAAGATGGAGAGGCCCTGGAATACTACAGCCACTGCTACCATTCCTCTCAAGAGAGACTTACCTTGGTCTCAGGGAGGAGAGGCACAAACAGAACACTATATCTATTTTTCTGTATCATCATGGCATTGGAATAGGGAGGTGTGTTAAATATTCTCACTCTCTGGCATTGCAGTCTAACTGACCTGATGAGTATTGAAGAGCCTTTCTGACCCAGGATTGGTTTAACCAGTTGGGACAGTAGCAAGAATGCCCTTTATATGGGTGCTTTTGTTTCTTTCCTGCTAGGCTATGGCTTAGTTGTGTCCTTGCTTCTGCTAGCCAGCCTCCACACACCTATTCCTTCTAGGTCCCAAATAACTTCTTACCTGCTTTGCTTTCTCAAGTCCTCACATTTGGGGGTTCTGCACTGCTGGTTTCTCCAAACTCTGTCCACATTTTTGTAATGTTTTTCCCCACTAAACTTATCTCAAATTACTTAACCAGAGTATGTCATTTGCTTTCTACCAAGACCCTTACTGATGAGTGAGAAATCATTTCTCCATTTCTTTCCTAACATATTTTCAATCAGATCAGTGCCACTTTCCCAAAAGAGAATGATTACATTACTGCTAAAGGTAAATGTTCTTTAATTAGGAGGAAATGGAGCTTCTTTTAGTCAATGTGCCCATTTGTGATTCCTTTGCCTTCCCAGTGACTCTACCTCGGGACATGAGCAATGGCCAGGCAGGCTAAAGAGTTTTTCTAATAATGCTTAGTAGGACCCTCCTTTTAGTTTACACATAAATTTGAAAATGTATATGTAACTCTGGACTCCAGATGAAAATAATGAGTGCAAATGAATTTATCTTAGTAGCTTAATGTTTTAGGATGCCTCAGCATGAATAGTTGTCCTCAATAATAAGTAAAAATTTTAACTTATAAAGAAATAGTATTTTTATTCTATCATCATGACAATAGTATTTATCACTCAAATTACCAATATAAACTTTTCTATTTTTAAAACTCAATAAATGCTAACCTCAAAAGTGAATTACCTAAAATTATGTCAGTATCCTCTAAAAAAATAATGTCAGTCTTATTTCTTTTATGCTGGAATCCTTGCCTTTGTCAAATGATTTTAGAAACCAAACCACTAATATTTAAGGATCATATCTTGGTATTAAATTCAATTTTGCCCTATTGGTTTTTTGGATTTCTTACTTAGATATAGTTCTAATATGATTTAAAGTTAGAAATGATGTGTTTGTTAGCATTATAGGATTCCTTGTCGTTAATACAGAAGTGCTTGCATCTTTAAGCACTTCAACATAATGTCTGAGGCAGACTCTTGGATCTAAGCTTTAAAATTGTAGTTTAATTGGTCCTCAATAACTAGTCTGTTACCCAGGTTAAATGTACTACCTGGTTTACTAGGAACTTTGGGAGTTCTTTGAAGCCATTCATCTGTTCATTCACTCAAGCAATAAAATTTAAATGCTACTTATATCTCAATAACTATCCTAAGATCTATGGAGATAAATATTTACATAGACATGGTCTGTGTTGCCATAATGATTATAGTCCAGGTTGGAAGCAAGCAATTCATGAACAGCAATAGTAATAAAGTAAGGCATGTGCTTTGTTGCCAACGTAGAGCATTCTGTAAGCATGTGAGAAAGGAGCTGAAACGCACCTTAAGGGGATGGTCAGCCCCCCCCCCCCCTTAGATGACTGGCTCACATATCACAATGAGCAGTAAATGAGCAGGTGAAAGATGAAAGAGGACGAGTAGGGTCAAGAAGAACAGGATGGGAGGTGAAAGAAAGCAAATTCCTCATATGTGAAGAACTAAGTGAAAATTGAAGGAATGGGCACAAGTGAAGGATGTGGAAGACACGCGGCTTGAGAAGAGTATTAGGGGCACTGTTATGAATCTATGATGGGTTTTGTCCATGATTTTGGATGTGATGGAAAACCCACTGAATTATGTATTCCAGGAGTGCCCCTGTTAGCTGCTGAGGAGCATTCCTCTGGCTTCCCAGCTGAGGAGAAAATGCAGACTGTCTCAGATGAGAAGAGTGGAGACAGATCAAGAAGTGTGACATTGTCAGAGTCACTAGGGGACAGATGAAAAAGGTGCTGTCTGAATTTGAAAGTGGACTCAGCCAGGACAATGGCCATGTCTGGTTCAGGCAAATGCTCTTCACCAAATCAGGAACATGGGTAGACTGAGGCAGGGTGAGTAGGGGTAGAAGTGATGAAGGGCAGATGAAGAACTATTTCTCTGTAAAATGAGGGATGGGATTGGAGATTTAGCTCAGTGGAAGAGTACTTTCTGAACAAGATCAGGTCCTAGGTTCAGTCACAAGGATCCAAATCCAAACTAAAGCAAACCAAATAAAACCACCAAAAAAAAAAAAAAAAACAAAAAAACAAAAAAACAAAGAAAGAATCAACAACACAAAAATCAGACAATAAACCAGGGAGTAGCTTAGCTGATAAAGATGCTGGACTCTAACCTTGATGACCTGAGATCAGTTCTCGAGATGCACATGGCTGAAGGACAAAACCATAGACCCCCACCCCCCTGCAAGGTAGTGTTTTGACCTTCATACACAGTAACACACTCTCACCCAAATCACCGCACAAAATAAATGAATGAATAAAAATATAGTAAATATAAAAACCCCAACTGCCACCACCGCTACAACCACCAACGACCAAAAAAAAAAAAAAAAAAAAAAAAAAAAAAAAAAAAACCAAGGAAAAGAGCTGAATGAGTTAGATTTAGCAATAAAATTCTGTGACTTTCTTGTCTTATCTTCCAAAGGGAGAGCAAGTGTAGCACCACTCAGGCAAATTAAAAATTCTCTAAACATTTTCCCTTTTCTCCTGAAACTTAGCCACCACTGCTGTAGCCTTTACTTACTAATTAAACTCAAGGAACAGGACACTTTTGTATTCCTTAGTAATTAAACTTAAGCAAAAGAAAGCGAAGGAGGTCGGCATCAGCTGGAATATACAGTGGTTTTCATAAGGATGAAGATTAAAATTTATGAGTCTAAGTTTTCTAACACGGGTGATTGTAGATCGTCTGTGGTCAGGCTGGCTTTATTGTCCCATAATTCTCAATTCTGTGATTTGCGTGTGCTCTAGGCTTGAGCAGCTCTCCCAGTGGCTTATGGCTTGGCTGTTGCTGCAGGGGAGTTGTTACACACAGATGGCTTTTAGCAGGGGAGTCAATTTGCTGGGCATTTCCCTTGATTACGGTGCATTCTCTCTGCACTGATTGTTAGGAGAGTGAAGATTCTTGCACGGTGAAATGTTTCAGGCTTCGGATAAAGGAACACTGCACTTGGCAGATGATTTCCCTGTGACTACACACTGATGCAATAGCTGCCTGGCTCCTCTAATTTATTTAGATTAATTTCTAGAAACAAGGATAACGCTAAAGCAGCATGAGACACTGAAGGGGAGAAGCAGAATTTGCAGCTGTGAGTAGATATTGATTCGTATGGATAATTACCTCCATCTTGTTATATGGTCTCATTTTCTTCTCTTGCAACCTTGCATATAAGTATAAAAATCTTACCTGACAAACCTTGTACCCATTGAAAGAAATTCATTTCACTGGTTTTTCCTAGAAGAGCACAGGTATAAAAGGTGATAAATATCCCTCTTATTTGAAACTGATTTTATTTCATTTCTTGTGTTAACTTTTAAATCATCTCTATCTTCCATTGTTATGCAAGTTTCTTATAGAAATACTGAAAAACAAAGTCAGTTCTTTAACTTAAGTTTATATCCAGCTGTCTCTTTGAGTATGGAGCCAGTGGACATAAAAAGATCGTGGCTGGCCAGGCTGGAGATTTTGCATTCAGCCAGTTTTGTGATCTGTACCAGGTCAACTTTGTACCTATCTCTGGGTGGGCTTTTCCCCTGAGATTTGGATGGAGTGGATCACAGTAAGTGCTTTCCTAGGAATGATTAGCATCATTCAGAGGCTATGTTACTCAGCTGACAAAAGTAGGCTTCTCTGTCTTGTGAGAACCAGAGTGACACAGAAGACATTTAGGCTTGGAGAAGTCTCTTCTACAAGATCTGCACACCACAGCAGACATTAACTGCAGCAGAGTTTTCATAAGGTCCTTCCTTCCTTCCTTCCTTCCTTCCTTCCTTCCTTCCTTCCTTCCTTCCTTCCTACCAGAACTAATTCTTAAAGATCACCTTTAATTACTCCATTTTGATTTTGAGTCTTACTAATCATCTCATCACATCTATTGGAAATATTGAATATTAAAGTAATTGTCCTCAGCCTATTTGTTTCTTAATTATTTGTTCTAGAAATCACTTTTACTTTGGCTTTCATGATGCCTCTTTGATGCCATCCAACATAGCAATTATAGAATGGTTTCAAGATGCAAGATATAATGACACTAATGATGTCCTGTGCTTTCTGTGATTTTATGACTCACAAAACAATCTTTACAAATTTGAATCAATGATAGTTTCAATTTATATGCAGGGGAAGGAGGCTGAGCACAAGTGGCCGACAAGTGCCTCACCTGGCTCTTGACCTTTCTGCTGTTACACCTGTTATGGTATTTGTAACCACTTTCATATTTGCTTCGAAACTAGGCTAATTAGATGACAGTTACTTCCTACTTTGGTAAATCAACACATGTTCTCCGGCTCTCCCTATCACATGAAGGGTTTGAATCAAATTAAAGCTTATAAATGGTTATAAATGAGCCCCGTGAAGATACATCTTAGCGATATGATATTATTTCACTCACTTCTAATCTCTCTTCTCTTGCGCATGTGAGAAGGCAGTTTTCCAACTTCATAGTGTAAAAGACATCATATCTACTCAGTCAACATGTAGGTTACTGAGTGTCTTAGTTAGGGCTTCATTCCTGTGAAGAAACACCATGATTATAGTAACTCTCATAAAGGAAAAAAATTAACTGGGCCTGGCTCATGGGTTCAGAGATTTAGTCCATTATTATTGTAGGAAACATGGCAGCATGCAGCAGACATTGCAATGGAGAAGGAAATGAGAGATTTACATCTTGATCTCTGTAGCCAGCAGAATCAACTGTGTGCCACACTGGGTATAGCTTGAGCATATGACACTTCAAAACTCACGCCACAGTATCACCTTTTCTCCAACAAGGCAATAGACACTCCAACAAGATCACACTTCTTAATAGTGCCAAGTATTCAAATACATGAGTCTGGTGGGGCCATTTCTATTCAAGCTACCACAGTAGGTACTGTCCCCATGAGGTTCTGAGTAGTCAAAGGAATGAGGCCCTATGCTGTGGGTGAGCTATGGCTGGTCCCCTGAAGTTTTATAAGCTGAGGGCTTGTTCTCAATTTTAGCAGTAGTGAGAAGTGATGAAGAATAGTGGGATACAATGAGGGTATGTATGCAACCTTGGAAGGGAGTAGTGCCTATCTTGAGAGAGTAGGTTGGATCTTCCAGAAGCCAATTGATTCTCATCAGAATTGATTGTTATCCCCCTTTCCATAACTTGTTGTATTTCCTTTATCCCTTACTATATGTTCGACTCCCATATTGCTCTCTTTCTGATGAATTCAAGTCATGTGATGCTGTCCAACACACTTTCACCAGAACCCAATGCTTTTGTACCTCAGGGGTTGTGCATTACAGATATTTATTTTCTTGGCACTGGCAATATGGCTCAACTTGTGAAATGCTTGCTACCAACCTTGGTGACTTGAGTTCAGTCTTTGGATCTCACATAGTGGAAGGAGAGAAGCAACTCCTATAAGTTGTTTTCTGACCTCCACATATACAAATACATATCACCACAGATGCACATGCATGTACACACACACACACACACACACACAAAAATAAAAGTAAAAATGTAAATATAAACATTTCATTATAAAGTACTCATTCTTAATCTTCAAGTATTTAATTACATTAACCAAAATGGACTAAGCCACCTAAGCACCTGCATCTTTTAACTACTCTCACAGAAAACACTGGGCCAGGCAATCTAAGAACCAATTTGGGGGAAATACTCTTTTCATGGGGCCTCATTTCACTTAAATCCTAGGTATATTTGCTACTGAGATAAATTTGAACATGTTTCACATCTTTTTTTTTTTTGGTGAATAATCTTTAAAAAGTTTAAAGAATAGGAAAACTGCAGAAAAATGGTCATACCCTCAAAACAGAACTTTTCTTGCTTTCAAATGACCATCTAGAGAAATGCTCTCCTTAAGGTTTCTGAAAATAAGTAGCTGTGAAGAACCTTTTGAGATCCAGAGGCAGCTTCTAGATTCTGGAGAACACAATGGATGAGTGTGTGTTAGCAGCACAGGCTGTGTGATTATTTATTTATTTATTTATTTATTTATTTATTTATTTATTTATTGTCGGACATTCCATCTACACTCCAGATTTCATCCCCTTACCCCATTTTCCCCTGCCCAGGAGCCCCCCATCGCATCCCCCCTCTTTCTGCCTCTATGAGGATGTGCCCCCATCTCATCCCCCACTCCCACCTTCCCACCCTCGAATTCTCCCACACTCAGTGTTCAGCCTTCATGGGATCAAGGATCTCCTCTTCCACCTATGCCCGACAAGGCCATCCTCCCCTACATATACAGCTGGAGCTATGGGTCCCTCCCTATGTGCTCCCAGATCCTTCTCTCTAATTCCTCTATTGGGAACTCCCCACCCCCATCAGTTCAATGGTTAGCTGTGATAATCCAACTTCAAATATGTCAGACTATGGTAGACCTCTAAGGAGACAGCCACATCAAGGCTACTGTCAGCATGCACTTTCTGACATCCACATCTGCATCTACCTTTGGTGACTGCACATGGGATGGATACCCCGGTGGCATGGTCTTCAGACGGCCCCTCCTTCAATTTCTGTCCCACACTTTGTTTCCATATTTGTTCACTTGAGAAATTTGTTACTCCTTTTAAGAAGGACCGAAGCACCCACACTTGGTCTTCCTTCTTCATGAGCTTCATGAGGCTTGTGAGTTGAATCTTGGGTATTGCGAGCTTCTGGGCTAATATCCAATTATCAGTTAGTGAATACCATGTATGTTCTTTTATGATTGGGTTACCTCACTCAGGATAATATTTTCTAGTTCCATCCATTTACCTAAGAATTTCTCAAATTCATTTTTTTAATAGCTGAGTAATACTCCATTGTGTAAACGTACCACATTTTTTGTATCCATTCCTCTGTTGAAGGACATCTGGGTTCTTTACAGCTTCTAGCTATGATAAATAAGGCTGCTATGAACATAGTGGAGCATGTGTCCTTGTTATATGTTGGAGCATCTTCTGGGTATATGCCCAAGAGTGGTATATCTGGGTCCTCAGGTAATGCTATGTCCAATTTTCTGAGGAACTGCCAGACTGATTTCCAGAGTGGTTGCACCAGCTTGCAATCCCACCAACAATGGAGGGGTGTTCCTCTTTCTCCACATCCCCTCCAGCATCTACTAACAACCACATTTTTAATCTTACCATTTTGGCTGGTGTGAGGTGGAATCTCAGGGTTGTTTTGATTTGCATTTCCCTGATGACTAAGGATGCTGAACATTTCTTTACATGTGGCTGTGTGATCTTAACCACAACCCTTTCCTTCTTTGACTCTGGTTGAATGGAACTTTGTGTGTGTGTGTGTTTACTTCTGCCAAAATAACATTTATCAAAGTGTTTAACTCATCAAAGAATTTTGGCAACAACTGGAAGTAGTCTTCTAAATGCTTATTTTTGGATGTATCATGATTTACTTTGAAAACAAAGGTTACTTTTTGGTGGGAATGCTTCCATTCCATCATTTACACATGCTAAGTTTAGCATGCAAGTAATAGTTTATGTTAAATATCATTGAGTAAAACAGAACCTCCCATAACTTTAATACCTGCTGTATCATCTCACAGCAGATTACAAGTTTGTGTTTGAAATAGAAAAGATATTTCTAAAGATAGTTTTCAGGTCTCTGACTTAAGATGTGAGGAAACTAAGTAAATTTGCCATTTGATACACTGACCTCTACCTCCAAGTCAGACTTCTGTGATGGCTGAAGACTGAGAAAGCGTTCTGAAGGAAAAGTATTCATCTGAAAAGTGACAGCCAGTTTGATGTCAACTATCTAGTGCTAAATTTATTGACCTAAATCATAAAAGATTTTGTGATTCTGTAAACTCTCTTTGAGCTCTATATGAATTCATTGACCTCAGATTGAACTTGTACTTGCAAATGGTTATCAGAATGTCATTTTTCAAAAACCAAACCAAAACAACAACTTGATATGTACATATATAGTGAGATTTAATGCAATAGTCTTGTTAAGGGTGAGTCACCTTCATTAAGCATATTGATCTTTTTAAGTCTCACATTTCCTCCCTGTGAACTCCGGCTACTAATAAACATTTCAGATTGTCCATTCCTTGCCTATTGGCTCTGAGGAAGGAAGATGGTTTGAGAAACATTCTAATCTAGTTGAATTCTGTTATTTCCCACAGTAAGACCTATCTCTGGCTCCAAGGAAGAATCTGTGAACTTAAAATGAACCATATTTAATTTTGTGGGAAATCAAGGAGCTACAAACCCACACAAGGAAATACACATTAACTTCAAAAAGCCTGATCTCCCTCAAATGTTTTCCTAAGCTTGGCAGTAACCATCTCTGACCTCTATAACACACCATGAATTAAATCCAGTTAAAAACTGATATACCCCAAACCAGTGACAAACTATTAATTTGCACAACAAACTATAACTGACAAGGCCATATGTTTATGTTTGATTAGCATACCTGGACTCTACTAAAGAGAAATATACTCACAGAAAAATATTGTTTGCAGTTTGGGTAATGAGCATGGTACTAGAAAGATGAATTTAGTTGGTTGACCTTGAGGTTTAGGGCAATAAATTAAACAAATATGCTGGAGGCATTTCTGCTGTGGGCAGACAGTGAGCTGGCTTTGTGTTCCTAAATGAATCCTCACATCAGTGACACTACACATGACCTCTGCATACAAGCTATCTGGGATGAGACTCTCATTTTACAACTTAGAGCTTGGTGGCTTCTTACACCTTCCTTATTCGCTGACCTTACCTTCTGTAAAATCCTGTTCTGCTCTGCTTTGTTCTTTTTATAGATGCTGAATTGTGGTAGAAAATCCAATCTTCTTTATTTCCTGGTTTTTGGAGTGCATCTCTGTGTCACCCCACCCCCCTCCAAGCCACTCAAACTTCAAATTGAAAATTCACTGCCTTACCTTCTCTGAGAAAGGACAGATGTCTGCGGGAACGTTCTTGTCCCATAAAAGAACTCAATGGCCAACTTTATGGACTGTTTAACTTCTGGGAGAAAAGTGAAGCCTTATTGTCCCATCTTTCTCTAGATGGCCTCCAAATGTGACAATTACTGACAGTCCAGACTTCAGATAGAAGGGCTGTTCGAAGATGAAAATGCCAATTTCAACTCAGTGACTGCTTCCAAGACCTCATTAATCTCTCCATGTTTTCCACAGATGCTACATGAAGCTACTCCAGGGTTTTACCTGCTCCTGTTCTTTCTATGTGAAAAAAATTACGGAAAAAAAAAAAGCTTCATCAAGTTATTGTAGTGAGCTACTGAAATTTGAATAACCTGTCTCTGACAGGTACACAGAGATGCTGACTGCTCAGGAGTCAAAGGCTACCTGGCAGGAATTACAACGCAGGGCAGCAGAGACATAATTTAAATTCTCTAAGGAATGCAGTTCTTAATGAAGTTTTTGTAGGCCCATATGGAATACATTAAAAGTTAGGGGAAAATCATAAAATTGAATGTCTTCTTACTTCAATACTATGTAGGAAAGGTGCTAGATTGATCATAGAGACTCCATTTAGAGTTATTTTCTCTTGGAGAGTACAGCCCAGTAGGGGAGTTGGGCATTGTTCAAATGATCATGTGGAATTTTAAAGAGATCTGTGCTTCGAAGGGTGCCTGATAGGGAGGGAGATAAGAAAAACTGATTCTGAAAAAGAAAGAAATGAGCTGAGACATGGGACACCTGTGGCCGTGAGTTATGTGAGCCAGAAGGAAAAGGTAACACTGTGTGCAAGCTTAGGAGGCAAGGGGGTGACATTCAAGGGGTGAAGTGCAGTGAGCAGGGCTGGAGGCTGGGACCTTATTGTGTAAGCCGGTGGGATTCACAACATCCAGGCAACGATATAAAGCAGGTGCTTTAGAAAAGCCACAACATGCCTAAAAGATAAACAGACTAATCAATAAGGAAGCTGGAGACAGAGAAGGTGGAATATGTGCAGTCTTTACTGGAGGAGAGAAGGAGGGTTCCACAGTGCCAAGACATTCATTTCAAGAAAACAAAACCACCCCGCACACTTGTTTATAGTAAGAGGCTTATTTTGGTTCTTCATGTGGTCCTCAGGCAAAGTTAACAAAATCTTCATTTTTTTCACCCTCAAGACATGGGATTGGGAGATCATTTCCTCTTCTGGCAGTGGAATTGAGACTACTAAGCACAATGGTGACTCAGTTGCAATCAATGAAAAAGCCCAATTTCAACCATGCGTGAAGCATCTGATGGATCTTTAATGCACACTCTGCTCTCTCCTCAGTCCCTACCACTGTCATACTCTTTCATGCTGATTTGTTTAGAAATGGTGTCTCACTATGTTTTCCAGGCTTGTCTTAAGCAACTGGACTTTTTGTGATCATCCTGCCTCAGTAATGGAAATAGAAACATGACCAGGAGTTTCTGTCTCCACTTGTCACTTGGACTAATTTAATGCCAGCACCAGGGAAGCTGTGTCTGCTGACAACTACTACTAACCACTGTGGTCACACTAAAGTGCTGTAGGGAGGATCATAAGGTGGCAGAAGACTCAGTTGTTTGATGTTAGGACTGAATGAGACAGGTAGGGGTTCAAAGCAGGGCTAATTACTGTTTCCCAGTTGGCACATCACCTTTTAAAGTATTTTAAAGACTCATTCATATATGTGTGTTAATTTTCTAAACAATAACACAAATTCTATCAAGACTCTCCTCTTATGTATGACATAATGATCTTTCTCAGTCTCCCTTTCTACTTATATATAGCAGTGTAGGTGACCGGAGTGATGGCTCAGTGGTTAAGAGCACTTGTAACTCTTGTAGCTCCTGCAGGGGATCTGGGTTCAGCTCCTAGAACCTGCATGGAAGCTCACAATCATTAGTAACTCCATTACAGGGGACCCAATTCCTCTTCTGAAATCCTTAGGCACCAGGCATGCATTTGGTGCATATACATACGTGCAAGCGTAACACTCATACACAAAAATAAATAAGTCTAAAAATTAAAAATATGTGCTTACTTATAAACATTTCAGCAAGATTTTACAGATTCTTTTATCTTTAGTAAAAGTAGTAAACAAAATAGAAACTGTCTATTATCACAAAACTTGTCTTTTTGGTCTATAAAAAAACATTCATATATGCCATAAAAATAATATGGACTTGACTATAGAAATTTATACAATTTATAATCTAAGTATTTTCAGCTTTAGTTTCTCTTCTCAAATTAAACTACCTTTATTAAGATAATTCCATCTTTCTAATGTATATGTATGTATATGTATATATATATGACGTATATGTACATGTTTTTGAGGAACCACAGTGGATAAGTTACATGTGGTTTATACACAGCAAATATAGTCCATACTGTCCTGCCATGCTTATTTATCTTCACAAAGTATCCTAGGGTTGTTAAGCAGCCTGAGAAGCAAAGGTTGTACAGTGTTTCCATGAATGAGTTCTGGTTCTGTATATACTGTGTTTAAACACCAGCTCTACTGCTTAATAGTCCCATGACTTTTTAGTAATCACTTTAACTTATGAATACCTCAGTGGCTCTTTTTCCCGTGTGTGTATGTGTGTGTGTGTGTGTGTGTGCGTGTGTGTGATGTACACACTTATGTAGGTCAGAATTTGTCACCAGGTGTCTTTTTCCATTGGTCTCCACATGATTTTTGAGACAGAGTCTCTTACTGAACAGTCTCATGTAAACTGGCTGGTCAGTAAGTCCCAGGATCTGCTGTCTCTGATTTCCTAGTTCTGGGATTACAGCTGTTCATCATCATGTACATGGCTGCTAGGCATCTAAATTTAGACAGTAATCCACAAAGTCATCTTCCCAGGCTTTATATTCTCCATTTAGACACAATATTTTAAAATACTATACAAAGTATTAATTTATTTTGTAAGTAGTTTTATTTTCAAAACAATTTCTAATCTGATATTACAGCATATTCTTTAATGTTTTCTTTAAAAAAATCTGATCCAGATTTCTTTAGTTGCCTCAAAAATGCCATTTATTTCATTGAATTTGTCTAAGTCATGCTTCAAATATAACTCAGCACTTGGTTGCTATGCATCATTATTTCATATTTTTCTGTAATAGTTTACCCTCCCTATCCCCCTTTTCCCACTGGCTTCTTTACATGATAACCCATTTGGAGTTGGCTAAATGCTTCCACATTGGTGTTCTTTAATGTCTGTTTCTATTCTCAATGCTTCATATAGCTTCTCAGAGCTAGAGTCCCCAAAATATAATGTCTCCTGAAAATCCTCATTTTTCTAAGCACTACATGGTATTCCTTGAAGTGGGTGCATCACAGTTGATGCACTTGTTCTTTGGGTAATCCTCCAGGCAAGTGATGTGCGCAGGTGTCTTTGAGCTCTTGTGTATTACTGGAAGTACAAATTCTATCAAAGTGTGTAAGATTAGTAAGTCTGAAGCTTGTTATTCTCTTCTTTGTAAGTTCCTCCTCCTTTTCTAAGTTATAGATGGCTGGAGGACAATAAAGGTGAATTAACTGGGGAGAGCTTAAATGCCAGAATGTTAAATCTGGAGACTTAACCCTAATAATCACAAACCAAGAACATACAAATTGATAAAAAATGAAGGGCTGAACTTCATGTGCCCAAGGTCCAAGTGCACAGTGCAGTAAAAGGAGAGACACAGTAGAAATCTACAATGCATTATTTTAGCCTACCTTTTTAAAATTGTGACTTTTACATGCTACATGAATGTGCTGGTTAGTGTTTGTCAATTTGACACAAAGCAGGGATACTTGAAAAGAGAGAACCTTAGTTAAAGAAATGCCTCCACCAACTGTCCTGTGCACAAGTCTGTGGTGTACATTACTTGGTTAGCAATTGATCTGAGAGGTCTTGGTCCTCTGTGGGTAGTATCATGTTGCCTCATCTGGGCAGGAAGTCCTGGGCTATATACCAAAAGTAGCAGAGAAGAGCACACCAGTTGGATATCTGGTAACAAATATGGTTAAAATAGTCAGTCCTACAAACATATGTGCAGTATTATACAGACTGAACAGGTTGTGTTCTTTATTTAGGAATAAACACACACACAGACACACACACACACACACACACACACACACCACAACCCCCCCCACACACACATACACACACATACACACACACACATGGGGGCAGCAGAGGAGGAAGGTAGCTGAGCAAATCATGGATAGCAAGCCTCTAAACAGCACTCCTCCATAGCCTCTGCTTTAGCTTTTGCACTGAAGCTCCTACCTTGAATTCCTGCCTTGACCTCCCTCAGTAATGGACTGTGACATAGGAGTTGTAGGTTGAAATCAACCTCTTTTTTGTCAGGTTGCGTTTGGTCTTGGTGTTTATCACAGCAACAGAAAACAAACTAGAACGATGAGTAACTAGAAAGAAAAAGACAAGGAATAAATAGCCACCACCATAATTTTATTACTTAACAATAGTTACTTCTATTAATATTTTGTTGCAGTGTTTTAATATAATATTATTTTCATAATTCTGTCATACTTTATACACATGATGAATTTTTTACTTAATAGTATATTTTCTCTCATTACTTAGATGTTTCTTTAGATATAATATTTAATAAATACATAAAACACACACAGAGTTAACATATCATATTTAACTGTTATTATGAAGCATTTGTTTACTATTTAGTATATACTCAGCATTATAAACATTTTCACAAATGTAATTATGGCTCAACAAACATTTATTAATTTTTTAGTTATTAAAATATATTTGTGCTAGAGATAAAACTTTCCCTCCTTTTCAGTATTTTCTTTATAAGTCAAGAAAGGAGAAGAAAGAGGTACTGGGGAAAAGAAAGTGAAGATGGAATTTCACATGTAGCCATTTATTGCTTAAAACGTGGGTGTGACCCAAAAATTAAAATTTTAGTTTAAACATAAGAAACTACAGTATGTAAAAACTACTATCTGTAATAGTACACTTTTTAATCCATCCAGTCCAGGTTCTGTGAAGCTTTGAATTCATGAGAGACAAGGTCAACTAGAGTATGTTTTGGCTGAAGAGATGATTCTGTTCTTAAGAGTGCATACTGGTCTTATAGAGGAAGTGGGTTTGGATTCCAGAACTCACATGATGGCTCACAACTACATCTAACTCTAGTTTCAGGGGATCTGAACCTTCTTCTGGTCTGCAAGTGCATTAGCCATGTACTGGTACACACACACACACACACACACACACACACACACACACACACACAAAATTCTCATATACATAAAAAAATAAATAGATATTGAAAAATTAAAATGCATGTGGTCTTATTTATTGTGTACCTAGCTTCTCTCCATTCCCAAATTGTCTCCAATTATTGCCATTCATCACCTAAAAAATGGTTCTGAGTTATTTTTTAATTTTCTGTTTAATCATTCTTTATAAGATCAATATCCCTTCTCCTCACCTTGATTAGGTTTCTAATATGTGATAAAACACCATGACCAAAGCAACTTGGAGAGCAAAGAGTCTGCTCTACTCTACAGTTCCGCAGCACAGTCCATCACTGAAGGACGTCAGGACATGAAGTTAGAGGTTGGAGCTTATGCAAAGACCATAGAAAAATGCTGCTTACTGACTTGCTCATCATGGCTTGTTCAGCCTTCTTTCTTATATCAGTGAGGACCACCAGCTCAGGGGTGCCACTGCCCACATTGAGGTGAGTCCTCACACATTAATTGTCCTCAGCCAATCTAAAGGAGGCATATTCTCAACTTTCACAAGAAGAGAGAGGAAAGGGAAGCTACTTAAGGTAAGTGCAGAGAAAAATAGAGACACAGAGGGATAGATGGTGTGGTGGTTTGGGAGTGTTACTATTTGGAGGTGTGACCTTGTTCCAGTAAGTGTGCCACTGTAGGCATAGACTTTAAGACCCAGATACTAGCTGCCTGAACCTGAATTTCCTCATAGAAGTCTTCAAATGAAGATGTAGAACTTTCAGCTCTTCCTGCACCATGCCTGCCTGGATACTACCATGTTCCCGCTTTGATGATATTGGACTGAACCTCTGAACCTATAGCCAGTCCCAATTAAATGTTGTTCTTAGAAGAGTTGCCTTGGTCATAGTATTTGTTCACAGCAGTAAAACTCTAAGACAGATGGATAGATAGAGGTGGGAGAAGGTGGAGGTGGGAAAAGATGAGGGAGAGGCAGTTTTCCTGGGAGAGGTTTACAGAGATAGGTTGAAGAGAAAACAAGATAGACACAGGTGAAGACAGAAGGAGTCAGAGAATAAGAAGGAGCCAGAAGATTACAACATATTGCCAAATTTAGTATGAGGCCAAGCAGAGCAATTCAATAAGAAACAGAGAATCTGGATTGATTCACTCATCTTAGAGAGGACTTCGAGCCAGAACAACTGAGTTAAATCAGCCAGCCAGATATCACAAAGAACAAGGAAGGATGAACGTATTCAGCAGTAAGTCTCAGAGGCTGAAAACATTCTAAGCCTAGATAAGATTGTATGAAACCTAGAAGCTTTCAGGACTAGGCCTAGGTTAGCAGACAGAGGGAGTACGCCCTGGAGACAACAATTAGATCAGGAGAATAAAAATTACTTTTATGGTGATGTTATTAACACAATCAATCCTTGGTCAGTGCCATATTTATGAGTTTTTTAAAAAAGAATTGTTTTGGCCTTTAAAATCTTGATTCTGACCCTTCTGGTCTGCACTGGTGCCCAGAGCAGTCCTAGGGCACCAGCTCTGCACCCAATCCCCCCAAACCCAGAGGAGGCTGGACTCCCAGGAGCTCTAAAATGCCTAGGATTGTAGGTATTTAATATAGGGGAGAGGGAATGTTTGTGGTTTTTTTTTTTTTTCAGGATGCTGAAGGAGCATGGTGGCTGCCAGACTGACGAGTGAGGCATGCTGATGCTGGGACAAAGAATGATGCTGACTTGTGAGCTTGCTGAGTGCCCTGACAATGGTGACTGGGAAGCTGTATTGGACATATGTTCCTGACACACATTTGCTTACCTATACCCTTGATGGGACAAGCTGCCTTGCCTTAAGTTTTTTTAGACCTTGTGGAACAGAGAATCAAAAAGAGAGGTTATAATGACTCTTGTATTTTTCTTAAATGTGACCAGTTACTCGAACTCAATCATGTACTGGTCTAGAAATCAATCCAATATTGGAAACAATAGTCTTCATTTGGAAGTCTGGTTCTGGACATTTTCAAAGACATATTTGGAAGTTAGCTGCAGTTCTCTATGATGTTATGTTAGCAAGAGATAAAGTTGGGACAGGATCTGGATTTCAAATAAGTGTTAGTACATGTGTTACGGCTCTTTTAATTGTCAAGTTAAAATTACTTTTGTTTCTTCTACAGTATTTAATGTAAGCTGCACTGATTGTATACTCCCTAATTGTGTTAGTGTGTTGAAACCTGGCATGTCAGTTATGGAGGTCTATCAACCAGCTTTTGTTTTATTGATCTGAGTATCACAGAACCTTGGTCTTCTGATAAAAGCTTGCAAGTACTGAAAGAAGTGAGTCAGGCTTTAAGCAGAAGCAAGAGGGTAGTGGACTTAATTATTGCTGGAATAACAGCTTTGATTACATTAATTGCCAGCATCACTGCTTCTGCAATTGCTTTGACACAAGAAGTTAAGACAGCTACTTTTGTTAATCATTTAGCAAAAAATGTTACTAATATGTTGAATATACAAGAGGATTTAGATAGGCATTTGGAACAATGGATTGATACTCTTTATCCTATTCAAATTATTGAAAGGAGGTTCATAGTTTAAGAGTAAGGAGCCATCTTGAGTGTTATGCCAAATACCATTGGATTTGTGTTAGTTCTAAAATTTACAGTGGTAGTCATTATAATTAGGAAAAAATTTAAAGACACTTACAGTGTTTTTGGCATAATTCTAACACCTCTCTGGATGTTTTAACTTTGCAGAGTGAGATTATGAATTTAAAGAATGCTGCTCTGCTGAGCATTAATGCGGCAGATATTGCTGATAAAATTACCCATGGCCTGAGGTCAGTAGTTCTATTTTGGTCAAGCTTTGAGAATGGTAGATTTAGCTTGATCATGCTAGCCCTTTTTGTCCTGGGAATACTTTTATTCCTGCCCATCATGTTAAATCTTGTCTTTAACAACATCAACATGTTGGCAGCTAAAGTGAATGGCTTGAAACTGAAAATAGACCCCCAGACAGAGATATTAATTTAACAGGCTGGCAAGCCAAGGTCAGGTAAGATTCTGCACAGAGCCTTATCAACCTAAGACAGAAGTGCATTGCTTTTGATAATGCATATTTCATGATGGGTAAGGAAGGCATTCTTGGCAGAAAGACCTAAGACAGGTTCAGTCTTGTTTATGAAGTAAAAAAGGGTGAGAGGTGGAAAGATTTTGGGGCTGTTTGGCAAGAATCTGACATAGGCCAAGGACAAGGAAGTGGCTTCAGACAGGAATCTGATATAAGGCTAGAGCAAAGAAGAAATTTCAGAATCTATATACTAGGCTAGAACAACATTTCAGACATAAAAATGACTTTGGGCTAGGACAGGGAAGTTGGCTTAGATATTTTGGTCATCCTGATAAGCCCTTAGAAACAGGGATCATGGGAGTGTTCACAGAATTTTGTTTATTGCCTTGCTTGTTCTTTGACTATTTGTGTTTATTGTCTTACTTGTTCCTTGACTATTTGCATCTATTGTATTGCTAGTTCCTCAGCCTAGAACTGACCTTAATACTTGCATATAATTAAAATGGTATAAAAGCAAAAAGGAGGAGGGGAATGGGACAGGAGATTTCTAAGGAGGGGAAACCAGGAAAGGGGATGACATCTGAAATGTAAATAAATAAAATATCCAGTAAAAAAGAATTTAAAACATACACACACATACACACACACACACATACACACACATGCTCACACACACACATGCACATGCACACACACAGACACATACAAAATAAAATCTTGATTCTAAATTATTCTTCAAATTCTTCAAGTAAGCAAATCCTTTAATTAAAACAATACATAACTAAATATAACTATATATATATGTAAATAAAAAATATATATATGTATACGTATACATCTTCTCTCCTCTCTCTGTATATGATGTATATGTACATGTGTATTCATATCCACAAGTATATCTATATATCCAAGAAACCAAATCACAACAATAATCATGTCATTTTGTAATTGGGAATACTTAACGAAATCAGCTAGATTTTCAATTCTGTCATCCACAGCAAAGCTTTTGTAACTTTGCTTTTCTTCTTTTTCATTTGGGTGTGCTGTGAGTGAATCTGCTTTCAAGGCCTCATTGGATCTATAGCCTCTTGAAATATACACCAGAAGTAACTCGAAAAGAAGCACAAAGTATATTACATTTTTTTAAACTCTCCCTTTGAGTCACTTTATTATCTTTTAGGCCTTGGGAAAAGAGCTGTGTCTTTGTTTTCACACAGCGTTAAAGCAGATATTTCATTACAGCCTCCAAGGGGCCAGGACCAAGTTAATTGCTCTGAACTGCATAGAAGTGTCTTGGTCCCTTTGGGCTCCAACAGTGAGAGGCTCTGTATCTTTTCTCTCCTGTGCCATTTTAAAGCAGCAGAACACAAACACCAACTTTTCCAGCTCACACATAAAATAAGCTCTTAGAATGATCTGCAAATGCTTAGAGGCATGAAGACCTTTACATGCAAGAGCCACGCAGCAGCAGGGAAGGTCAGCGCAGTTGGCAGCTGCATTTCAAACTTACTGTGCAAAGTCCAAGAAGTGATTTACTTCCTGTTGTCTACAAATGAGCAAAATCGCATCCTTAATTTCAGACTCTTCAGCAGTGATATCATTTCTAGTCTATGTCCGCTGCTTGAGATTTACAGTGGCGAGAGCTTATCTGCATTCATTTCCTAGACCATTGCTTTGGTACTTTCAAGGTTTTATCCAAGCATGACTTTTATAACCGTGTGGAAATTGCAGTGATAAAGGATGCATCAGCAATTTTCAAACCCATTTCTTTTTGTGGAGCCATCCCTCAGCCTCCCTTAACAGAGAGACAGAGAGAACCACAGCCCCCCACCCTCTTTTTTACTGTCTTCATTTTTAAAGAGCTTTGTTTTGGTCAATGAGACATACAACTGTGGAAACAAGGCCAATACAAACTTTATGGTGTTTTTGCATTGAATATCTAACTACCCTTGATTAGATGTAAAACGGGTCCGGCCTACCATTTTATATCCCGTAAAATTGGTTTCAGAGGAATTGGTTGTAATGGAAATGTCAGACCCTTTAAATATCGAACCTTTAAATATCATACAGGCATATGGTTGCGCATGTGACTTTGCCCGTTCTTAGATTCTAGTGTGCCAAAATGTCAGAGCTAAAGGAAGAAATATAGGAGGGAAGTGGACTGTTGCTCAGAAAGACATGATGGAAACAATTAGACCCGGTGAGCGTGTGAGGTTGGTTACCTTATGGTCTGTTGGAACAGGGTCATCGTTTCTCTGAAAGGCACAGCCTATGTACAATCGGCAGAACAATGGAGGTTGAAAATTGATGCTCATGGCTCATCGTTTCTTCCACCCCACTTCTTCCCATACTCTAGAGGACCGCCTGTTCCTGAAATAAACTGATTGTCAGTATAACACTTTAAAAAATGCAGTCAGAGAGCTTGTTCTTTGAGGAAGAAATCAAACTCTTCCGACTGGAGAACCCAACAAAGCCTGCTTATTTCTTGTATATCCCATAGAAGCCCAATTAGGTTACTATTGCTGTGATAAAACATTATGATCAAAGCGATCTGGGGAGGAAAGGTTTTATTTCAATTTGCAGCTTTCAGGTAGGTCCCACTCCATCACTGAAGGAAGTGAGGACAGGAACTAAGCAGGAGCCTGGAGGTAGGAGCTGATGCTGAGACCCTGGAGGTGGGCTGCTTTCTGCTTAGCTCTTCATAGCTCAGCTTGCTTTCTTATACAACCCAGAATCACTTGCTCAGGGATGGCACCACCCACAATGGCCTAGGACCTCCTCCATTCATGATTAGTAAAAAAAAAATGTCCTTGCCTAAGGTATATCTGTTGGAGGCATTTTCTCAACTGAAGTTTCTTTTAGCAGATAACTCCATCTATGTTCATTCCTAGCAGCAATAACAATAGCTAGGATACATACGAAGTAAAACATTTATTTATTTTCATTGTGTTTTTCTGACTACTGGGGATGGAAAAAGGCTGGGAAGGCGCAGACTCAAGTCACACAATGTTCTAGAACTAGCTGTGTGACTTTGAGAAAGCCACTCAAATTCCCCTAGTAACAGTATAATAGTGTTTACTTACCAACATCCTGGTAATCCAAGAACATGATCGCCCAAAATTCCTTGAAAATATAAAAACCCAATGAAAATAATAAAACTGGTGGGCTCAGCGGAGCTTTCAAGTAAGAGGCAAAAAGATGTTTTAGCAAGTTTATGCATGGTTGAGACATCTGCTTCAAATGGAGACAGAAAAGGGGAAAAGGCAAATACGTCTATATTACACAGGAGGCCTGTGAGAGCCTTAAAGCTTTGCGATGTCTTTAACACTGCGGAGTTGCAGAGATGAACTTGTTACACCCTGTGTGGCATGGAAGTCCAATGTCAAATGAGGCTGTGAAAGTCTGCCAGACAAATAAGAGCTTGGGATGACAATATTAGCCTTAGATCATAGAAATAGTAAAATATGAATGATATGGCAATTCCTAGAGGAAGAAAGCCTTTTAAAGTCAGTTTGTATAACGAACTGACTCCAGTGGCAGTCTGAAGATACTTTGACATTCAGCAGAGATTTTTCATCTAGAGAAAGTTATATGTGACAGGAATCATCTCGGTCTTCACAGAGAACACACACGCACGCACATACACCCTCCCACACACACAAATAAATAAGTAGAAAGAAAAGAAATTAGTACTTAGTAGACAACCATCATGAAAAGCCTGGGGTTGTTAAAGTTCAGCTATTGTGTGAGTTGTCCTTCATTTTCCACATAAAGAAACAGGGCCTTGGGCTCAGTAGTCTCCTGCTGAGGGGTGAGGCAACTTTCCTGTGTCTTCCTTCATGTTTTTATAAACTGTGTTCTGTTGGAAGGCTCTATGACCAAATAATTCGAGCAAATGGTGCATGTCCTAACTCCTCCTTAGAGATTTGTTCTACTAAACAACAAAGGCATGGTGAATTCATAAAATTAAAAACTTTCTAAAATACTTTATAACGCTTTTTGTTTTATATTACCATAAAGTAAATATTTTCCTCAAATACATTAGCAACCAAAAAGCGTGACTAAAGAGCAGCTCTTATCCCCACTTCTCCACCTCCCCACCTCCCCACCCCCATGGTCATGGGAGGTACCTTCCCTTCCAGTTTCATGTGAACTTGTTCAGTGACAGCCTGTATTCTAAGAGTGAATGGGGGGAGGAGGTGTGGTTTCTTTTTCTAAGTATGTAACTTTGTAAAAATTTACTTTATAATTTTTTTTTTGTTCTAACAAGAACTCCTATTTGAAAGGAAATGCCTAAATCCTGAATCAGTTTCCTCAGCCATGGAATTCTCGAACTGTTTCATGGACACTTCTGTGGCTAGTAAGCTCCTTAACTACCCGCTTCCTTAAGTCAGTCTGAATACATTGATACAAATGGAAAGAGAAACATTTAGTTACGTACTGCTCTTCTCAAGATGTGGAGATGCCTATTGAAGGGTATAAAGTTCTGAAGATTTATTGGTAGCATGGGGACTATAGTTGCTAATAAGTTATTCTATTCTTGGTAATAGCTAGGTGTGCAGATTTTAAATGTTCTCATACTATGAAATGATAAGGATGTCAGATGATAGACTTGCTAATTGGCTACATGTAGTCATTCCTTGGTGAATTTGGCCATCTCACCGTGTAGCATAAATGTATGCAACTTGGCTGAAAAGCAAAGAAGAATCTTACGTTTATTGAATGTATTAATTCATTCCATAACTCTGAGATAATATTGTTTTTTGTTGTTGTTGTTGATCTTTTATAAAACTAGAACTAAAGCCAGAGCCTTACAAAAGCTAGACCAGTGCCAGACTACCGATATTTACTAGCCCTATACTAATGTCATAAATAATTGCTACCTATATTTCTAGTTTGTTGATGGAGAACATGGATCACATGCCCAATGAATAATCTAGATAGGACTGGGACATTTGTCATGGCCCCTCCAAATGCGGTTTTAACAATCATACTAAATGGCTAAGATGAGATAAGGCAGGATATTTATGATGATGATGATGAGATGATAATGATGTTAGGGGTCATATTCATGGATGGTTGCCAGGCCCTTTCTATGTTCCAAACACTGCATTAAATGCTATGTATTTTGTTATTTAATTTCTACATTGTCTCTATACAATAGCTGTCATTATTCTACTTAACAGTACCTAACTTAATAATAACCTAACTTAAAAAGACTATCTTCTTTTCAAGGTCACCATGCTTACTGGTGACATGGTCACATGCTTACTAATTGGTAGAGAATATAAACCCAAATCTTTGATAAACTAAGCCACTTCAACGGGACAAACAATTCAACCACAAAACCTGGACAGCAGGTGTTGAGTAGGAAGTTGGGGGTAGTTTTTGCACTAATTCCATACTAAAACAGTTTTTTAATCATAGCAAGGAATATCTATTTGCAATCTGGACACAGTGTCTCTGCCAAGCCTGGGGAAAGAGATGTCTTGATGCACCCATCTTCTGAGCACTGACAGTCTCCTGAGCAACGGGCCCCGAAGATTCACCTGGTCTAAGCTGAGCAATGAGTGCTTTAATGTGAGCCATGCTTCCCACATAAAGCGACAGAATGGCCACTCACCAAACCACTCTTCAGCCCTCTCTTCAATTATCAAGGTGAGGGTTCTGAACCTTCACCCTTCAGAGCAAGGCCTTTAGCTAGATGCGACCAACAAAATGCAGCTTTTGACAGTAGCCAGAAGTAAACAACAATTACCCGTTGCTTGTCAAACCAGTCTCTTTCAGGGCAGAGAAGGCAGCAGAAGTAGGCAATGCTTTTCCATCTGTCAGAGCAGTTATAAGGCCAGAGACCCAGCATAACAATGTAAAGTGGGACTCTGGAGCTGTGCTACCCAGACTCCTTGAGCAGACAAAGACTGGAGAGATGTACACATGCTTGGATTCAGCCATCTCCTGACATAGACTGTATTTATTAACGTCCTAGAGCTGTGTAATAAATGAGCACCAACCATACTGTGAGTCAGAGCAAAAGGCTTTCTAGGGAGTTGAGTGGGTTCATTCCAGTTGACACAAATCCAACCCAAAACCTTCTGAGAATCTTCTAGAATTTAGGAGGATTTTATTAATTGAATGCTATATCAACAGGAAAATTTATAAGGTTGAATGTTGAACCTTTCTATTCTTAAATAATCTTCATCTACTTGGAGGAACAAATTGGCACAGTACCTGCCCACTAAGCTAACTGGAGCCTATCATTGTGACAAGGCTTTGAATGACAATGAGGCATCAAAGGCCCACAGTGTGTTCCTGTGAATCTACAACTGGTGCAGTCACAGTGGCAGCTGTTTCCTCCATCCACACATAGAACTCCATGGAGAGGTGGCTGATTGACAGTCATCAAAGTTGAGCTCACATTGATCTCCAAGGAACCCAGGTGCACAGTCACAGAAGTAATCCCCAAGAGCATCTGACACATGGCACCATGGAAACATGGCTGGGATCCATAATCATCAATCTCCAGCTCACAGTTCACACCAGAGTACTTTTGAGGACAGACCCACGTATACCTTCCTATCTTATGGACACATACAGCCTCATTCATGCAGGGATCAGAAACACTTTCATTCATTTCCAAATCACAATGCCTGCCTCGGTATCCAGGCACAGATGCAGAAGGAGTCATTGATTCCATCCTGGCACACAGCCCCATTGTGGCAAGGACTGGAATGTACTCGTGATCCATCTCATAGAACCTTCAGCCCTATCCAGCAAGGTAGACACAGGCAGGGTGCTCAGGGTTTTTATGGCAGGTGCCTCAATGTTGGCATGCATTCCCTCCATAGGAATTAGTGGCACATTCATAGTTCAGCACTCTGTACCCAGGAGGAATTGACACAGGAAGCTCCTTTCCTTTCAGGTATTCACACAAACGGTAATTCCTTGGCAGGGACTGGAGAAGCAAGGGTCTTTTAGATCTTCACAGTCTTTGTCCAAATTATTGACTAGGTCTAAGCTATAGTTGATTTCTTGTGGAAAATCCTTGTACAGTTTTTATTGCAAAGTGAATCCTGGTACCTCAAGTCACTGCAGGACTAGGCAAATCCTCTCCCTCTGAGGTCAGTCAATACAACCCAGTTAGGAGAGCAGAATCCACGGGCAGACAGCAGAGTCAAGGTAAGCCCCTGCTCCACTTGTTAGGGAACACACATGAAGACCATGCTGCACATCTGATACATATATGTGTGTGGGAGTAGGTTCAGCCTTTGCATGCTCTTTTGTGGGTAGTTCAGTCTCTGAGAGCCCCCAAGAATACAGGTTAGTTGACTCTGTTGGTCTTCTTGTTGAGTTTCTAACCACTCCTGGTTCCTCAATTCTTCCCTCCAACTCGCTGAGCTCAGTCTAATATTTGGTTGTGGGTCTCTGCATCTCTTTCAGTCAGCTACTGTGTGGAGCCTTTCAGAGAAGAGTTATGATAGATTCCTGTGATGGTTTGTATTTGCTTTGCCCAGGGAGTGGCACTATTAGAAAGTGTAGCCTTGTTGGAGTAGGTATGTCACTGTGGGTGTGGGCTTAAGATTCTCACCCTAGCTGCCTGGAAGTCAGTCCTCCACTAGCAGCCTTCAGAAGAAGATATAGAACTCTGAGCTTTACCCACACCATTCCTGCCTGGATGCTGCCATGCTTCCTGCCCTGTTGATAATGGTCTGAACCTGTAAGCCAGCCCTAATGAAATGTTGTCCCTAATGAAATGTTGCCTTGGTCATGGTGTCTGTTCAGAGCAGTAAAACCCTAAGACAACTCCTATCTGCAAGCATAAGAGTGTCAGAGGTTGGTTCTTAGCCATGGGATGGGTCTCAAATTGGTCCACTCATTGATTGGTCATTATTTCAGTCTCTGTGACATCGTTGTCTCTGCACTTCTTGTAGGCAGGGCAAATTTTGTGTTGAAGGTTTTGTGGGTGGGTTGGTATCCTTATCTGTTTACTGGGAGTCTTGCTTAGCTATATGAAGCAGCCACTTCAGGCTCTGTATCCCCCACTGCTAGGAGTCTCAGCTAGAGTCACCCCCATATACTTCCTGGAGCCTCCCCTCTTCCAAGTCTCTGATGCATCCTAAAGATGCTTTCCCTGCCTCCCCTCCCCGATGGTTTCTCTTCACTCTCCTGGCTCTTTTTCTTTGGCTCTACCTACATTGATCCCCTACCCCCATTCCTCTCCTCATCCCCTCTCCCACCCAATTCCTTCCCACTATCCATTTCCCTCCATCTACCTCCATGACACTTCTGAGTGAGACTCATGCATCTTCCCTTGTGCCCTCTTTCTTATTTAGCTTCATTGAGTCTGTGGATTGTAGCATGGGTATTCCATACTTTATGGCTAATATCCACTTATCAGTGAATACATACCTTGCATCTCCTTTTGGGTCTGAGTTACCTCACTCAGGATGATATTTTCTAGTTCCTTCCATTTGTCTACAAATTGCCTAATGTCCTTGTTTTAATACTAATTGAGTAGTATTTCATTATGTATATGAACCACATTTTCTTTATCCATTCTTTGAGGGGCATCTGGGTTGTTTTTAGTTTTTGGTTATTACAAATAAAGCTGCTATGAACATAGTGGAGTAAGTGTCCTTGTGTTACAGTGGACCATATTTTGTGCATATACCCATGAGTAGTATAGCTGGGTCTTTCTAATTATCTCTTCTGAACTATTCCTAATGTTCTGAGAAACTGCCAAATTGATTTCTAGAGTGGTTGCACTCTTACCAGTAATGGAAGGGTGTTCCCTCTGCTCCACATCCTTGCCAGCATGTACTGCCTCTTGAGATTTTCATCTAAGCCATTCTGATGTGGCAACACCACACAATTTTTACATTTGGAGAGAAACATACATAAAGGAAAAGAAACACTGAAATCCAGAAGCTCCCATTAGTAAAGCAGATTACAGTGGGATGTAACACTTCCTCATGTCAAGGTGAGAGAATGAAGAAAGTTGAACTAACCAATGGCACTGGGCATTCATGATTGCCATCTATAGCATACGATATGTTCCAACATACACCAATAGTTTAACCACAGATTACTAAGCATGTCGCATATGCTCTGTCTCAGACACAGATGCATGGAAGGGTTTGTACTCAAAACTGTTTTTTTAAGAAAAATCTTTGAAATAGACATGAAGGTATTCATTATCCAAACATTATTTTTTCTTTATGGTTTATATGAATACATTGTAAGCATCTGCTTCTCTATTGTCAGCATCTTCTGTAGAAGAGGAACACACCTCTGTTCAGGATGAACCTTAATGCCGAGAATAGTTTATATAACATAGTTGACACTCTATAAACATATATTAAGTAAACAAATGAGCTATGAGGACAACAGAGGATTATTAATTCCATACATAATTAAAACTCTCGAGATGATTCAAAAGAGATAATATGTATGAAAGTAGCTTATAGTCCATTAAATTATAAAAACTGATTCATGATTGTGGTACATTGTAAAATATCTGGCTTAACCATTATAGCTTAACTTATTAACTCAATAAAGGTAGAGAAGACCTAGATAGTAGTCTGCTTATAATATTTAGTCACATGTTTACACTTCTTTAGAATTAGAAACTTTAGAACTAGTTAAAATACTTTGAATCAATATGATTACCTCTGGTTAGCACTGAGTGGTAATTAAGTCTGCAATTATATGTTCAAATTTTCATATCTTTCTTGCATGTGCATTTTGACAGTAATTGAACAAGGCAGCATTTGCAATATCCACTCTGAAATTGTTTCACAATATTTCATTATACGCCAGATTAATTTGTTAGACTTACAGAGCAAATGAAAACTTCAACATTGATCTAATTAATCCAACTGAGGGACTTTCCTACTAATATGCCTCAGCGGGAAAAGCCTAAGGGTTGAGCAAAGTTGGCCAAAGTGTCTAGAAAGATTAGGTGTGTAATGGGATGGAGGAGAGCCAGACAGTAAGCTTTGTTTTTGCTTTGAGTTATTATTTTTATCATTAAATACCATATATTTCCAGAGAATCTGTACAGTGAGAGAATTAGTAAGCCTTGAGGAGATATGTATTTGAATTTTGTAAAGACTTGGGAAGTTTCTGTCTCTGTCTCTGTTTGTCTGTCTCTCTCTGTCTCTGTTTCTTTCTCTCTCTCCATCTTCTCCCTTCCCCCTCCAATTCCCCTCTCTTTCTTCCTCTCTCTCCTCATCTCTGTTCACGTTTTAGAATAAAATGAAATGACTTAGTTGAGACTTACCTTTTGAAATTCCACAGTTCTGTTTTAAAATATGTATTCTCATGTGTAAGGGGTAAGTGAATTGACCTCTGGTTCACTGTGCTATAATCTGGAACCTTGAACTACAGAAACATTCAATATAAAATTCCTTTAAGTGTAAGTGCTCTCTCTTTTGAACAGATAAAGAAGCCACTCTCATTGGCTGAACAGCCTCTTCACATGCTCATCAGCTCTGCCATTATAGGTTTATTTGTACATTGTGATCCACCACCCAAGAAATGCCAAGTATCTATAATAGTGAATCAATGCTCATTACAAATGCTGAGGACACCAAGGAGAGAGATTTGGAAAAGCAGACTTCTGCAAGTGGTAGAGGTAGTGTTTGCTCTAGAATAAAAATTGGAAACATACAATTTGGAAGAGAAAGTATCTACTTACCAGGTATCTCTGTCTGAATTTGTATAATGGCAAAGCACAGGGATTCATAGAGATGTTGGGGACTCCAGGCACTTTGTAAAATCATACAAAACATTTCTACAACTGTGTTGTGCGAAAGCAGCTAACTTTCATTAGAAACCCAAAAGGATCTGAGATTCACAGAAATTAAAACCCATGGATCTATATGATTTAACTTTGTAAATCTAGATAAGTCATATTTTCTCAACTATGCTGTTGAAAGAGGTAAGTTGTGAAGATTTATTAAAAAAAAAAGAAGGAAAGAAAAAAAACCCACAAATCCTGTGTGCCCTTCTGTGTGGTTTCTTCAATGGTAATATTAGTATGATCTTAGGACAAATTACAACCAGGTATGTAGACTTTAAATCTCGTTTTGCCACTTAACAAATGCACAACAGTAGATGAATCATGCCAGTTGACTGTCCATTTTCATTCTTGCATCAATAAGGTTCACATTACATCATATACATAGAAGAACATAATATGTAAAGACCTGTGTCTGGTGTGGAGTAGAGCTGGTGACTTTAGTCACTGGGATGATACATAATGCCACCTTCTGACAGAGCAGTGAACATTGTCCAGTACATGGTAACTTTCTTTACTGGAGTATACTTCAAACACCCTTAGTCTCCACTGCTTTTCTCAGTATGGGCAGGTCCACAGTCAATGAAAAAGAATAGTTGAGGAAAGGAGAGAAGAGAAGTCAGACTCCCAGTTGCTGTAGTTCATCATTTCAGAGTCCAGCCCTCAGTGCGCAGCCTCAAGACAGAGTTTAGACTGTCAGGCACATCCAGTGCCAAGTACAGTCCCATAACAAATTGCAAGCTTCAGCAAAATGACCATTAATTTTGTACAGTATTTAAATGTATTTATATGGTTGTACTTAACTTATATATAATTAACAAAGTATTTATATGATTTTAACAAGTGAGTGTTGAATCCTCTGAGCCTTTGAACAAAAGCTTAAATTTTATGCCTGAGGAAGAAAGCACAGGGAAAGAATGGATGTGTTGGGAGGAGAAAAAGAGAGAGAGAGAAGGAGGGAGGAGATATAGAACAAGAAAGGGGGGAGAGGAGAAGGCAGAGGAAAATAGAGAGGAAAGAAAAGAAGAGAAAAGAGGAAAGAAGAGAGGAGAAGAGAGAGAGGGGAAGAGATAGAACAAAAAAGGGGAAGGAGAGGAGAGAGGAGCTAGAGAGACAGAGAGAACCCGAGAGATAGAGGCAGAGACAGAGACACAGAAATAGAACAAGAGTGTTCTTCCTGTGGCTGATTTCAGAGTTGGCCATCATGTTTGTGTTTAAAAATTTAGCTGAGAGACCTTGGGCACTAGCTCTGCACCCAGTCACACAACACCCAGAGAAATCTGGACTCCCAGGAGGTCTAACACGCTCAGAATCATAGGTGAGGAAACCACAACACAAGCCCCAAACACATAGTAACTGGGATCCTTGAGGGTCTAGGGACTCAGGAATCCACACATGGCCAGTGGCATGGTGTGTTTTTTTTTTTTTTTTTTTTTTTTTTTTGTCTGCACCAGTGCCCAGAATAGACCTGGGGGCCAGCTCTGCACCCAATGCCACAACACTCAGGGGAGGCTGGACTCCTAGGAGTTATAACACACCTAGGATTGTAGCTCTGCACCCAGTATCTCAACAATCAGAGGAAGCTGGACTCCCAGGAGCCCTAACACACCCAGAAATGTAGAATCATAGGTTCACAGGATCTCAGGAAATTGATCACACCAGGATTTCAGGATCCCAGAGGCAGCCTGACTCCTAGGAGTTCTTACACCCAGATTCTTAGGATCACAGGATAACAGAGAAAGCTGAACTCTGAGGAGTTTTGACACAAGCAAGATAACAGGTGAGACAGACTCCAGTCAGAGACAGTGAGTGCAGGTAGCACTAGAGATAACCAGATGGCAAAAGGCAAGTGCAAGAATATAAGCAACAGAAACCAAAGTTACCTGGCATCATCAGAAACCAGTTCTCCCACCACAGCAAGTCCTGAATATCCCATGACACTGGAAAAGCGAGATTAGGATTTAAAATTCACTTCTTATATTGATGATAGAGGACTTTAAGAAGGACACAAATAACTTCCTTAAAGAAATACAGAAGAATACAGGTAAACAGGTAGAAGCCCTTAAAGAGGAAACACAAAATCCATTAAAGAACTATAAGAAAACACAAACAAACAGGTCAAGGAATTGAACAAAACCATCAGGATCTAAAAATGGAAGTAGAAACAATAAAGAAATCACAAAGGGAGACTATGCTGGAGACAGAAAACCTAGGAAAGAGATCAGGAGTTATAAACACAGCACCACCAAGAGAATACAAAAGATAGAAGAGAGAATCCCAGGTGCAGAAGATACCATAGAAAACATTGACACAACTGTCAAAGAAAATGCAAAATGCAAAAAGCTCCTAACCCAACATATCCAGGAAATCCAGGACACAATGAGAAGACCAAACCTAAGGATAACAGGTATAGAAGAGAGCAAAGATTTCCAACTTAAAAGGCCAATAAATATCTTCAACAAAATTATAGAAGAAAACTTCCCTAACCTAAAGAAAGAAATGCCCATGAACATACATGAAGCCTACAGAACTCTGAATAGACTAGAGCAGAAAAGAAATTCCTCCAGTCACATAATAACTAAAATACCAAATGCACAAAACAAAGACAGAATATTAAAAACAGTAAGTGAAAAAGATCAAGTAAAATATAAAGGCAGACCTATCAGAATTACATCATACTTCTCACCAGAGACCATAAAAGCCAGAAGATCCTGGACCAATATCATACAGACCCTAAGAACACAAATGCCAGCCCAGACTACTATACCCAATAAAACTCTCAATCAATATTGATGGAGAAACCAAAATATTCCATGACAAATCCAAATTTACACAATATTTTACCACAAATCCAGCACTTCAAAGGATAATTGGTGGAAAACTCCAATACAAGAAGGGAAACTACAACCTAGAAAAAGCAAGAAAGTAATCTTCCAACAACCCTAAAAGAAGGTAGCTATACAAACATATCTCCACTGCCAATAACAAAAATAACAGGAAACAACATTCATTTTTCCTTAATATCTCTTAATATCAATGGACTCAATTCTCCAATAAAAAGACATAGACTATCAGATTGGATACATAAACAGGACCCAACATTTTGCTGCATACAGGAAATGCACCTTTGTGAAAAAAGACAGACATTACCTCAGAGTAAAAGGTTGGAAAACAATCTTCCAAGCAAATGGCCCCAAGAAACAAGCTGGAGTAGCATTTCTAGTATCAAATAAAATTGTTTTTCAACCAAAAGTAATCAAAAAAGATAAAGAAGGACACTTCATATTCATCAAAGGAAAAATGTACCAAGATGAACTTGCAATTCTGAACATCTATGCTTCAAATGCAAGGGCACCCACATTCATAAAAGAAACTTTACTAAAGCTCAACACACACATTGCACCTCCCACAATAATAGTGGGAGACCAACACACCACTCTCAGCAATGGGTCATGGAAACAGAAACTAAACAGAGACACAGTGAAACTAAGAGAAGTTATGAACCAAATGGATTTAATAGATATCTATAGAACATTTCATCCTAAAACAAAAGAATATACCTTCTTCTCAGTACTTCATGGTACCTTCTCTAAAATTGACCTAATTGGTCTAATAATTGGTCACAAAACAGGCCTCAACAAATACAAGAAGATTAAAATAATCTCATGCATCCTATTAGATCATCACAGACTAAGGCTGGTCTTCCATAACAGGAAAAACAATGGAAAGTCCACATACACAAGGAAACTGAACAATGCTCAACTCAATGATAACTTTGTCAGGAAAGAAATAAAGAAATTAAAAACTTTTAAGAATTTAATGATTGTATTTTTTTTATTTTTTTATTTTATTTACATTTAAGATGCCACAACTAATAAGCAAGTTGGGGAGGAGAGAGTGGGTATATTTGGCTTACACTTCCAGATCATAGTCTATCAGTTGAGGAAGTCAGGATGGGAACCCAAGCAGGGCTGGAAACTGAAGGCAGTAACTGATGCAGAGTTCATGGAAGGGTGCTGGATACTGACTTGCACCCAAAGCTTGCACCGCCTGCTTATACAACCCAGAATCACCAGCCCAGAGATGACACCATCCACAGTGGGCTGGGCCCTCCCTCATAAATCACTACTTAATAGAATGTCTCACAGATGGATATTATGGGAGCATCTTTTCAATTGAGGTTTCTCTCTTTCAGATTAATCTAGCTTCTGTCAAATTGACACTAAACCTACCTTCATAAGTTCTTGGTGTATTTGAAGGAGGACTGGACTCTCAAAAGGTTAAAATTTTTCTTCTTGAACAGACTAGTTAGAGTCTAAAAGACAAAATATGGTTTGTTTTTTGTAATTTAAAAGAAATTCATGTGGTTAATATTTGCCTAAGAAGGTAAAATTATGTTTTGAAATCTTTCTTTACAGTTGCTGGAGGAGATTAAAACTGTAAAAAGTAAAAAAAAAAAAAAAAAAAAGAATTTAATGAAAATGAGGACACATCCTACCAAAACTTATGGGATACAATGAAAGCAATGCTAAGAGGAAAACTGATAGCTCTAAGTGCCTCCATAAAGAAACTGGAGAGAGCATACACTAGCAGTTTGACAGCACACCTGAAAGCTCTAGAACAAAAAGAAGCAAATGCACCCAAGAGGACTAGATGGCAAAAACCAATCAAACTAAGGCCTGTAATCAACCAAGTAGAAACAAAAAGAACTGTCCAAAGAATCAAGAAAACCAGGAGCTAGTTCTTTGAGAAAATCAATAAGATAGATAAACCCTTAACCAGACTAACCAGAGGGCACAGAGACAGTATCCAAATTAATAAAATCAGTACTGAAAAGGGTGACATAACAACAGAAACCGAGGAAATTAAAAAAAATAGTCAGACCTTACTATAAAGGCCAATACTCAACAAAACTGCAAAATCTAGATGAAATGAGCAACTTCCTAGAGAGATACAAGATACCAAAGTTAAATCAAGATCAGATAAACCATCTAAACAGTCCCATAACCCCAAAGAAACAGCAGCAGCCATTAAAAGTCTCCCCACACACAAAAAAACAGGACCAGATGGTTTTAGTGCAGAATTTTATCAGATCTTCCAAGAAGACCTAACACCAATTCTCTTCAAGCTATTCCACAAAATACAAACAGAAGGAATATTACCCAGTTCATTCTATGAAGCCATAATTATGCTCATACCTAAACCACATAGATCCAACAAAGAAAGAGAACTTTAGACCAATCTCCATTATGAATATTGATGCAAAAATACTTAATAAAATTCATGCAAACTGAATCCAAGCACACATCAAAACAATCATCCATCATGATTGGATGGGAGAGTGACAATACCAACCAACCAGAGATCCTAGGGTCTAAACAGCCAGCTTGGGAACACACATGAAGACTCATTGCTCTAGCCATATATGTAGTAGAGGATGGCCTTCTCTGGCATTGGTTGGAGAAGAGGCCCTTTGTCCTGTGAAGGCTTGATGCCCCAGTGAAGAATTCGAGGGCTGGGAGGCAGGAATGGGTGGATAGCTGGGGGCACACCCTCATGAGCAGGAGTGTGGATGGGATAGGGAGTTTCTGGGGGGTGGGGAAAGAGAATAACATCTGAAATGTAATTAAATAAAATATCCAACAAAAATAGAGTTTAGCTGATACATCATCGGGTGAATAATACATAGGTGAATCAATTTTCCAAGTGTCTTAAAGTGAGAAGAATTTTTAGGTTCACTCTATTAAGAGAATATAAATCCTGTGTCACTGAAGACTTTTACTGTGCCCATTAGATTCTTCTGGGAATTGCTTACATCCCAGGTTACCTGAACTGGAAGAAGCCTTGGGAAAGTGTTTCTCTCATAGTGTTGCTGAACGAGTCAGCAGAACTGGTCTGATTTACTGTGAATCCACTTGCTGCCACTTAATTTATGTTTAAGGGAAATTATTTAACCTTCTGTGTCACAGTTCTCTCCTCTGTAAAATGAACATGAATAATTCTCACATCCTGACTGAAGTTGAATGAGATGAATTTGCCTGGTGACAGAGGAAAAAAAAAATGTTCAGATACCAAACAAATGGCTGGCACCATTAGAATTAGAATGAGTATCAGAATTAGCACTGGTTCTTGTCACTGTTTTAAAATTATGTTTTACTTTTGATATTATAATTATATCACCTCTCCTTTTTGTTTCTTCTCTCCAAACCTTTCCACATACCTTCACTTGTTCTCTTTCAAACTAATGACATCTTTTTTCATTAATTGTTGCTGTCCATATGCGTATCTATGTACATGTATCTTTCTAAGTGTAACCTGCTCAATCTGATTAACATGACTCCTATGTGTGTTTTCGGGGTTGACCATTGGATCAGGGTCAGAGGTTAGTAACCAGTCTCACAGCTACTTCGAATTTGATTTACTGTTCAAATCCTAGGACTATAATCTTGAGTACCTGAGTTATTTCAATGACTTAGATATGGGCCTTTTTGAGGAAGCAGATGCTAATGATGTGGGCATGTTGACTCTCTACAACATTAGATGAAGTCACTGGTACTTTGAATACACCAGCTTTTGAGTGTTTCCACTGTAGCAAGGGGCTGACCTAAGGAGATACCATAGAGCAGAGAGGCTTTCTACTTTGCCCAGGACCAATTGCTTCTCCATGTTACTCATGGCTGCTTCAATACCAGATTAGTCCCACATGCTAGTTTAAAGAATGGAGGTACATTAAAACTCAGGGCCCTTCTGACTCGAGATCCCTCTATGCTTGGCAATGGCAGAAACCTCCTGGTCAAAATGTGTAAGGCCACACACACCCTTGCTCTAGAGGCTGTACTTGATGTTACTGAGGAAGGGAGCCTGCTTGGTGGAGATGCAGAAAGTAAGGGGCTGAATCAGACCTAGACCCTTTTTGTTGATGCCGATTTGAATTAGTGACTCATAAGGGTGGGGGAGGAAGCTACAGTGATGACCATGTCACTGGGTGCAATGGGTCATATTACAGAAAGATCTTGTTGGAAAGTCTTATAAGAGAAAGTATGTGGGATTTCAGTTTGTTTCTTGGTGTCCTTTTGACCCCCTAGGGGATAAAAAAGCAACCCCTTCAGAAACAGCACAGAATTTTAATGACATCTTGAATAAAGAAATGATATGGCCCTTCTAAACCTTCACATCAGAAAAGTTCTTGTTGGTTATTTTTGTCAGTGGCATCATTTATAATAAAAACACTGGAGTTGTTATCATAGGCTTAAAAATAATGCAATTTTCACTACACACATGTACCCTGGCACAGACTGAATGTTTGTGCCCTCTCAAAATTCATGAGGCAAGTCAAAATTCCACAGTGTTGCTATATTTGGAGACAAAATCTTTTTGGAAGTACTAAACATTAAGGGAGATCAGAGTGGGGTCTGATATTTCAGAATCACTGCCTACCTCTCTCCATAGACACATTAAAAAAAGGTTGTATATAAAAGTCACTGGCCACTGGCAAGCTCAGAGAAGTTCAGAAAAGCACCTGCCTTGCTGAGGTATTTAACCTGAAGTCCATGACCTTCTTGTGAGAAGAACCTTATTGTTGTTTAAGCTACCCGGACTTTGGGAATTGCTTCTGATGGCGAGATCAGTTCAGTCCCTGTGCATGCCACACTGTGTTTCTACCAAGTTAAACAGCTGGCCCTGTGGTATTATAATTATGTCCTTTGTCAGTGCATCTGAAGCTGACCAATAGTGTTTCCCTTTAAAATAAGAACAGTGAAAAAAAAGTCAGGGGTGAAACTTAATACATAAAATTTTAGGAATGTGAAAGAGTCAGATATCCACTTAAAAAGTAAACCGGGCTTATGTAAAAATCACATAACAAAGTAACAACCAAAATGTTATTCTTTTTGTCTTTCAGAAAGTGTCATCTTTGATACAATGTTGACCATCTAGAAAGAACAGTTTCTGATAGACATTGATATCTTCACAGGCCATGTCATCCTTGGCAGTTTATGAACTGGTCTTCATAGCTTTTTCTGGAAAAAATTGCCTGACTGTAGGATTTTTCTGTCTAACATTGGAATGACTGACTTTTTCCTTTGTCCTATAATTATATACTTGCTATCCACAGCGTGACTGATTTCTGCATTATTTCAAAGTGATTTTTACAGCATAATGGCCCACAACATTTGCAATTATGATGTCTTCCACTCATAATTACCTGGTTTGTGTTAAATTTCTCTTTTGGTTCTATCTCATCTTCATCTTCCCACCTCGCTGCTTCAGAAGCTAACATTGCTGTATTAGGACAATTTCAGAAAAATGTGTTGTTCCTAAAACATACGGGGTTTGAAATAAAGTAATTGAAAGATTGGACTCTCATACCCTCAGCTACCACGTATCACATGACTCCTTTCTTTGAGTGATAATTTTAGAGAAAATGTTGCCTTATGTTCTGTTATACATGTTAACACTTGGAGAAAAAAATAAATGAGTATGTGATGCAATTATATATCTATATATCTATAATCTCTCTCTCTCTCTCTCTCTCTCTCTCTCTCTCTCTCTCTCTCTCTCTCTGTGTGTGTGTGTGTGTGTGTATGTAAAAGAAGGAATTAATTTTTTTTCTCTTCACCCTTTTGCTCTCTGTTTGGACATGCCCTTCTATATCTGGATGAATTTCAGATCCACAGTAGTGATTAGAAAAACAAATTACAGAATGATATATGCCAATGTGACCTCAGTGTACACAAAAGCCTCTGACATGATATGCTTATTATTGATGAATGTATGCATACACATAAATGGAGAAAGTAAGGATAGATTAAGTTTAAAGACTAGTTTTGGAGGAGCCCCTCTCTCAACCCACATCCTTTCCCCAAGGCTAAGCTTTTTGGTGCAGACCTAGGGTCTCCTAGTTCTCCCTATGGCCCCTTTAGCCTTTCCTTCTGATATGTTCATTCCCTTGTGATTCTGCAGGCCCAAATGATCACTTCCTACTATGTGTGGTGCAAATATCTGCTCTCATCTTTGTTGGGTTGGTGTCCTGTTCTTTGCTTGCTTTTGGTCTTTCTGGGTCTTAGTTTTCTGTGGCTAGGTTGGGGCTCAGCAGGGGACCTTCATCCTCCTTCCTGTCTTCCATTCAAGTCTCCCCAGACTTACTTTTATCTCTGCTGAAGTCCACCTACAGAAGACCTTCCTCCAAGCCTACCTTTATCCCTTAGGGACTACCTCTTGATACAGACCCAAGGTACATTTTTCACCTGTATCTTTTTCAGTCTTCCTTCTAGTTCATCTACTTTTTAAATTAGTCCCCACTGACCCACAGAACAGCTCTCTCCTGGAGACCCCACAGCCACTAGCTTGTCTAGGATGCAAAACTAGTCTCCACCAGAAACCCACAGCCACAATATTTGGCTGGTGTTTAGGATACCACAGCTGATACGTGTGATTAGGATCCAAAGAGGACAAAAGAAACCAAAGAACAGAACACCAACCTAAGAAAGATGAAACCAGATACTTAAATACCACACAAAGTAATACTTCAAACGTCATAGCTCTGGATATCTAGATACCAGTGAAAAAACAAAAAATCAACCCCCCAAAATAACCCAAACTATACCAAAACATACATACTTTCTCTAAAAGCCAGAAGCCCAATTTCAATACATCTCCCCCTCCCCCAAAATATAGCTGAAGCACAACGTAAGGACTTCAAAATAGCAATTATGAAGATGTTTAAGGGCCGTAGCCAGCATGAACTACTTCGTGAATATTTTCTTTCACCACTCTCCACTCTTTTCCCACCCTTTCAACCTCATAACATTAGATTGGAGAGAAAAAAAGGATAGAATGAACAGGGGGTATCATTATTGTTAGACTACTTCCTCCTGATGAGTGGCATTGAGTTTTCTGGGGGTAAATTTGATCTTCCCTGTCAGGATATCTAATTTATTCTTTACATGTGACTACTTAAGAACCATGGCCAACAACAACCAACAACACCCAACAATCATCCCCATCTTTCAGGACCCTAGCATTTTTATACTCTCTAAAAAGTCCCCAGAAATCCAAATATCATGCAATTGCAGAAACTGTCTGCAGCTGGCAGAATCATGCCTCTGCTAGAGCATGAGACAAATCACAGTCAGCTGCTATGGACAATCTGAAGCACCCCATATCCCATTCCTGGGATTAAAACAAAAACATATTCCTATAATATTTCTGTGTTTTTCAACTAAACCAAAACTCCCAAATTGTCCCTACTAAAGACCTTAAAGATGATATGAAAAAATGCATTAATGAAGACCATGAAAATACAAACTGGTGACTGAAATAATGGAAACAATTCAAGCTGTCAGAGTAGAATTACTAGAGAAAATTTAAACTAAACTAGATGCAAATTGGAAATGAAAAAGCAGGATGTCAAACAAAAGGACTTGAAAGAGAGAATTTCAGGTCTTGACAAAATAGAAGAAATAGGTAGCTTGGTAAAAAAAGAAACCTCATGAAGTGTTAAAAGAAAAACTAAGGAACAAAAATGTACAGGAAGTCAGACTATATATGCAGGAAAAAGACTAAACTTATAAACAATAGGTATGAAGGAAAGAAAAGACACTCAGGTTAAGTGGACAGACAACATTTTTAACAAAGGCATAGAAGAAAATATCCCTAATGTACAGAGATGGTAACCAAGTTACAAGAGACAAACAGAATGCCACATAGTCAGGGCCAGAAAAGAATACATAATACAAACACTAACTGCATGAGACAAAGAAGGAATTCATGATCATGTTTTCTCCATTAAAGCACTTCTGTTTGGAGACACTCATATTAGAATGAGTGTTTTCCATCCAGGTAATAAATCAAGACTGATGCTATCAGCTGTGTTTTCAGGGAGAGAGGTAAGACTGACAAGATGCTGGAGTTGAAGAAGCAAAACTGGAGCCAAGAAGATGTCTCGTGGTGACTCTTCTCTTCTCCCTATTTATATCTGGGTCTGCAGCAGGCATTTCTCTTTTTTTCCCTTTTTTATTGGATATTATATTTACATTTCAAATTTTATCCCCTTACCCCATTCCCCCCACCACCCAGGAACCCCTTATCCCATCCCCCTCCTCCTGCTTCTATGAGGGTGTGCTCCCACCTACCCCCCAACTCCTACATCCCCACCCTTGAATTTCCCCCCACTCAGTGTTCAGCCTTCATGGGACCAAAGATCTTTATTCCCACCTATGCCCAACAAGACCATCCTCCCCTACATATACAGCTGGAGTCATGGGCTCCTATGGGCTCCTAGGCTGGTGGTTTAGACCCTGGGGAGCTATGGTTGATTGGTATGGTTGCTCTCCTCATGGGGCCACCAACCCTTTCAGCTCCTTCAGTCTTCTCTCTAACTTCTCCATTGGGAATCCCTTGATCAGATCAATGGTTAACAGCAGGCATTTCTCAATGTGGTCAGCTCCACTTTCAAATTAAGTTAAGTTTTTGGAGAAGGATTAGGAGAGTGGCAGTCTTTATGCATGCACGCACACACACACACACACACACACACACACACACACACACACACACAGGTTTACATAACATATGAGTTTTCCATATACTGTAATTTATAAAATGATTCATCTATAAAGGAAAATTCATTACAGCTGTGTTAGGTCTTTAATGTTGTTTTTCATGGCAACTCAGTCAAGTGTGCTTTGGGTATGAGCTCTCCAATTGGTTGCAGAGTCTCCTTTCAGGCATCTACACTCAGGTACTAACTGGCCCTTGTTGGAATTTGGACATCTTTCCCTCATCTAGAGTCAATCATGTGACAGGCAAGACAGCTAAGCTTTTGTAATAGACTGTGCACATCTTTTACAGAAGTGCCAGCAAAGCATTGTAGAAGAAAATTCACTTTAGTTTCCCACTGTGCCTAATTATAAATAAATGGTTGGAACATTTAAACATGCCACAAATGAATGACTAGACTCTCAGCAGCGCAGAATTCTCCTTTCTCTGACTTTAGATTAACTAACTGACATCCTTCATGTTTAATTTCCATAAATTAATCATTGTCCGTACCCAAGAAGGCTTATATTTGTTAATTCCTCCAAAGCTTAGGACTTATATGCACATTAGTTAATTATGCCCCATGGGAAATATCTGAGTGTCTCTTTCTCCTGACCATCTTGGAGCCACTTTTAATGCAAGCTCTGTTCAATAATAGGTTCTTAGGAAAGAAATAATAATTATATGCTTAAGAACAGTTCAAATCTTGCTTTTTCACATGATGTTGGGGGTGAACTCATGGCCTTGCATATGCTAGGCAAGTACTTGTTCTCTGAGATGTATCTATAACCCAAAAGCTTATCTTTATTAATTCATTCAATGCACATTCAAGTTCAAGGAATGGTGCTAGCTTCTGGGAGTGAGGTGATAATATAAAGATAACCCTGTTTGCTTGAGATTTAAATCCTGGTAGGAAGACATCTTCAAATACACATAGATGGTTTACTCTTACTTAAAATTTCATTTTCTCCCAAGAGCTAAGAGGCTAATTATATCTAGAGTTAGGAAAGCATGAGATTGCTAGGAACATTCCTGAGAGGAAAGCACAGGGATGAACAGGAAATGATCTGAAGAAGGGAGAGAAGGAAGAGGCATGTGGACAAGGACCACTGTGGTTGGGGGAGCAGTGGGAGGGGGAGGTTGGTGCATCTGTAGCACAGCGCAGATGAGAGAGGTAAAAAGGAGACTTGAGGGGTAAACGGAGATGGCCTTTGCAAGGGCGAGGATTCTAACTAGTTATTTTACTTCTGTGTTGCAGACGCTTTGAGTTATAGATTTTTTTTTTTTTTTACACCTGACGTTCATTGAACTTGTAAGTTTCGTGAGAATGCCTTCGAAATCACTTCATGCACTTAAGATAAACTTGCTAAATGTGCTATATTTCTGCTTCATGGGCTGGGTCACCAACGCCCTGGTAGGTTTTCTGTTTTGTATTCGGTCAACAGCAAATGAAAAAAAACAATGCTAAAACTAGTAAAATATAGTAGTTGTGGTCTAGCAAAAGCACTTTTCCCTAATTCTCCTGCCAAAACCAAAGCAAACTGAACCAAACCACCACCACCACCACCACCACCACCACCACCACCACCACCACAACTACCATCACTACCACCATCAAAAACTCACAAACAACAACAAAAAAGCTTACTTAAATATAGGTGTGTATCATTTAACAACAAGGATCCATTGTGAAAGAAATATTTTTAGGTGATTTTGCCATCACTCAAATACCATAGAGCATTATTATAAAAGCAGGTGACTGATTCATATTGTTATATAGGCTGCCTGGAGTTGTACTGCTAAGCAGTATGGGATTATAGATGTCTATGTTAGTTACTATCATTTTGCTTTGGCAAAATACCCAATGAAAGCAGCTTCAGGGAGTCAGGGTTTATTCTGGCTCACAGTTTGAGAGAAATATATTCTGTAATGGTAAGATGTCTTCTTGGCTGAGATGAGGATGCTGGGCACACTGCGTCTGCAGAAAGAGGTGAGTATTAGTTCTCAGATTGTTTTCTCCATCTCCCCTCTTTATTCAGTGTAAGATGCCAGCTGTCTAAACAGTATCATTCACATTCAGGGTGGATCTTCTCTCTCCAGTTAAACCTTTCCAGAAATTCTCTGAAAGATGTATCTAAAGGTTTGTCTTCTAGTTGGCATGTTTATTGGTTATTTTATTTATTTATATTTCAAATGTTATCCCCCTTTCTGCTTTCTCCTCCACAAGCCCCATATACTCCCCCTCCCCCCTGATTTCATGAGGCGGCTCCCCCATCCACCCACTCACTCCCACTTCACCACCCTATAAATCCAGTCGATACAGTGAAAATTAAGTTTCAGTGGCTTTGAATGAGAAACATTTGCCAAATTTTCACTATGAGCTGATGTTGGTTAGAAGCCTTTCTACCTGCTAGTGCTGGGGTATAGGTTATCTCAAAATAAGAGTAGCTGGAGTATTTAAATTTCATAAGTGTAGTTTGGGAACTTAATGTATATTTTGATGAATTTTATAATAATTTCATTTGAGACACTTCAATTATAATTTTAGACTAAGTTTTTTTTGGGTAGAGAATAACTTAGGGCATCTTATCATATTTAATATTTTAAAATACAAAATAAATTAATATTGAAATGGTTTAGCCCTTAAAATTAATTTTAATGATCTGCTGGTCTCCACGTCACTGAATTGGAACCTATGAATTCAGATGTGTACCTGAGCTTTTTAATAAGTTATTAAGAATTATGTTTAGATACTATCAGAGTCATACAAAAATTAGATTTTTGGATTTTAATCAGTTTATCCTGAATGTGTATCTCTAAAGTTAACATATTCAATAAAACTTCATGAGAAGCAATATATAGCTTTTGTAGGCAAAGTAAATTAGTGTTAAAAAATGGTTAAAAAGCATGAAATGGTTGTCAGAGTTCAACTGAATATTACTAACAGAATGCATGGCTTCTGAGACCAGCCTTGGAAACAGTGCAACGAAACTCAACAATTTCCAAATTCCTGTTATTGATGCATCGATTTCAGTGACTTATGCATTTTTTTTTATCCTTGGTAACATTTTGGTATACCACAATGTGCCTAGAAATATCAATTCTTTGTGCACATCCTAACAGTTCGAAGACATTTAAAGATGCCTCTTAAATACAGCACCTCACAAATAGTGATCAAATTCATTTGTAAGAAGAACATTTCATAAGACTACAGTGTAAAATTTTAAAGTGTAGCCAAGACAGACTCTTGTCCAAGGATGACTTTGACCTCTGCTTCAGTCAAGTAAACAGTGTGGAACCATCAGAGGCGTTCTCATGGCAAGCGCTGGCAGGAAAGCCACTGTAGGCCGTATAATCAGCATGTTAAAGACAACAGCTGGGTCAGACATCAGAGACTTTGGGGTTCTTGAACGTGAGACATAGGCGAGTCTTGAGAGAAGAGGAAAGTTAAGATCAGAAATGAGTTTTCCATAGAGCATTGTTTCTTGACTTCAACACTACCAAATATTGACTGGATAATTCCTCATTGAGGGATATTATCTTCTTCATGTAGAACGTTTAACAGCATCAGCGGCCACTAGATGCCACAAGCTTCCCTCTTTTTCAAGTCATGACACCAAAAGTTATTTCCCAGAAGATAAAACTGCTGCTGTTTGAGAATTACTGTTACCAAGAAACAAGAGACCATAGTTGTCAGTAAAGAAAGGTGGACAGCTCTGAGTTTATGCAAATATATAAATACTTGCATAGATATAGGTACTTCCTGTATCATTGGCCTAGACAGCTTCTCTGACATTCCATACCGCTTAGAGCTGCTAACATCTCCATTGAGAAGTCTCAAAGTGTGTACTCACTGTCTCCAAAACATACTCTCTTTTCAGGACTCTGGATCTCATTGAGGGTACCACATTAGAAAACTAGAGTTTATTTTGACTCTTTCTTCTTCCTCATCTTCTGCGTGTGATCAACAGAAGTCTGCCTCATGCACATCAAGAAGAATGACACAGTGTGATTTTTTTCATAAGATGGACAGAACTGAAGATTTTCATAGCATATGAGCTAAGCCAGTCTTACAAATACAAGTGTTTCTTGCTTTCTCTTTCTTGGAGGGGAGAAAATACACAAAAGTCAAAGGAAGATAATTAGAGTTGTAGGAGGTAAAAAGCCAGAAAGGCTAGAAGGATGGTACTGGAGGGGACAAGTATCATCAACGTCATGTAGGCATACATGGAAAGGGCTAATGGAGAACATCACTATGTATAATTGATATATATCAATAAAATATGTGTAGAGAAAATCCACTTGATTCTTACTATCAAATGTCTCGAGAATTTAAAGACTTTCCACCACTATTATTACTGTAGTCAAATTGACCTACTCTTTTCGTAAGTCTTCATTATTAAATCTGGAAGGGCTAAGTAGCTATCTCCGGTTTCTTCTGCGGCTAAGGGTACCCAGTGTGACATATTTCAGACTAATGAGATTTTAGTAGGATCTCTTCTGAGAGGTTCCAAAAGATGCTATTATCTAATAGAAGTCACTGGCATGTTTCAATTATCCCTTCCAATCACTCACTGTTCTGAAGACAGACTTCATGCTGAGAGCTGAAACAGTCATACTGGAACCCCTAGGAAAAGGCCACTGGAGTCCACAGAGTGCTAGTCTGACATTTCTCAACTGTGAGACTCTTGGCCAGAGCTGCTGCGATCATGCTATTAGGTAAAAAGAATGACTTTTGCTTGTAGAAGCCACTTTCGAGTCCTTCCACAGTGGTAGTCTGCTAGTTGATCATGGAGGCACTGGTTTTGTGATATTTTCAGTGGTGGTGGTTCTCTAAATGTTAGCTATTTTCCGGTAAAGTGACACAAAGTGATGTGTGTGGCTTGGCCCCAGAATCAAAATGGACTTTTTATTTCTTTTGCTTCATCTTAATAGTCTTGCCAGTTTAGACTATTAAGGTCCAGGATAGGAGCTTGCTCATCTGAAGCTCTCCTTCAGAGGGCGTAGCCGCATCCATTAAACTTAGTGCAGGAAGATGCATGAGTACAGGGAACGAGCCAGTATCTGACTAGCAAACAGCTGGCACACAGCGAACTCTTACTTTCCATTAGGCACTCTTGTACCAGCAGCTTCTAGTCCGAGAGAGCTTCATCATGAGGCTGAGTACTGACTGGCTAAAAATTGTAGTTTATATATGTGCACTTTGGCCTCTGCCTGGCTTTGTATAACTGGATCGTATTGCCTGAAAACCTGGACTGTGTGCTTAGAGCAATCACTGCCCAGTCTTGCCAGTGAAGGAGAAACATTGGCAGAGGCACACAGACAGGACAGATAGACAGCTTCTTCTAAAGAATTTTGTGAGATAGTCTGTTCCTATTTTATAGGTCTATGATTTATGATCACGAATAGGGAGAGATCTCTGTATACACGTCCTGACTTTTGCTTTCTTCATTCTGTTACCTTTACCATTCCAGTTGGGCCACCCAATGGATGTTCATCTTTTGGGGTAAAAGACCAACAGGTCATTGAGAACTCTCACACTCTATGTGACTCCACTTGTGATCATCCAGTGACAGATCACTATTTGTCCACAGAAGGCTTAAGGAATCAAAGTCTCACTGTAGTGTACCAAGTGGCTTTCTTATCTGGAATAGGTGTTTACAAAGATGCTCAATTCATTGACATTCCAATTTATTAAAAGATACTGTTCTAATTTTGGTTGCTATGGTTACACAAAATCACACAAAGTTAAGGAAGGCCTGTCAACTGATATTAAGTGGTAATAATTTCTTATTAGAGAATTTGAACCTGTTAACATTTTAGAATCCAGCTAGATTGGTGCATAGGGATTTAATGAAAATGAAGGCAGCACAGATAGCATACAGCAACAGTTCCTTGTGTCTTCACGAAGATAGGCTCATGCTGCTGTCAGTGATGACCTCTTCCTGACTGGCCTGAAGTCATTGCCCTTCGAAGTCAAGGCCCACATGGCTGAAATCATTTTGTTTGTTCAGCCTCCTGTTGGTATTACTTGTGTGGATCCTGCACCACATGCCCTAACCATCCTGCCTTTTTCTTCTAGCTGTCTGTGAGCCATCTTGCTTGTTGACCAGTGTGACATACATCAGGTAGAGCTGCCAAGTTCCAAAACTGGTCACCTGATGGTCCAGCACAGGGGAAGGGAATCTTAGACTCATTTGTGCTGATTCATAGAGGGGACTTTGCACAGGGCAGCTATAACCCTGGGCTAACAATTAGATGACAGGACACCTAGGGTTTCCTAGTTTAATTTGTAAAGCTGTCCACAGCATACACAGAAGAAAAAGTATGTACAGGGGAGAAACGTTAGAAAATAAATGCATGAAATTGACTAACAGGAAACTGCTGGGTTATCAACTGTTCCAGGAGATAGCTGCCGTCACCTTGGCTTTGCCTCCAGCCCTCTGAAATTATTTTTAGCTGTGGGTAAGAGGAATTCTTTCTTCTTCTTTTTCACATCACATGCTGTGCTGGATAGCAATCAAGCATGATGTCAACTCTAAGAGTTGCGTTGGCAGTGTTTCTGAGTAAGACCCAGGCCTCTTCTGAGGCTTGTAGCTGCAGGCCACTGGGAGGAACCATCTGTGACTGGAAGACAAAAAGAATGTCTACTCCTGTTGAAAGCCATGTTGAGTGAGGGGGAAAGTTCCCACTTAATATTCCACATTCTCCTGAGGAGACTCAAGGGAGGTAGGACGAGGGAAGGGCAAGGAGAGGGAAGACATTGCTTTACCACAAGTTCATTGGCATTCTATGGCTGGTCACAGGTTAACAGCATAAGAATGAGATTATTTTTTGATTCTGATACAGGCACCAGTGCAGCTGTTTTACGTGAAACAGTAAAACAGTCTTGTGTGCTGGTTGAGACCATTCTCAGTAGACAATGATGTGTAGGGCAGTCATGTGACTTACACAGGGTCAGGCTTTATATAGCCCCCTAGCTCTACACATTGTGACATAATTACCTAACAACAAGATAGGTGACGTCTCTAGAATGCTTTTGTGCTTGGAACAGTCTGACTACACTCTCAACCACTATGACTACTGAGTAGTATTACTTCCGTCTTTTAAGTGGGGAAAGTAAGATTCTGCGAACTTAAAAAATTCGTTACGTGTCTCTGGGCAAGATACTTGGCCTGCCACCGCTCTCTTTTCTAGTGCTATGCTAGTGTGAACGCTAAAATGAAAGAGAGAGAAGAAAAACAAAACTTGAGTTTCTGTGTTGAGAGTCTCAGACAATTAAGCAGCTTGGGGGAAGGATCTGCACTGACAACTGTGCACTTTACAAGGAGACATTGTTACTCATGTTTCTACCAAACACAGTGGAGGGAAACAGAGCCGGACTCTTGTCCTGAGCCCTGGCCCAGGAGGCTTCGATGATGGAGATTCAGACGGGTGAACTTTTCTTCTGCCATGGAGGGCGCCTGTGGTGATCCCGCCTCTCTCAGAAGCCACTTAGGGTGCCAAGTTCAAGATAAAAGCATCTTATCATATGGTAGTTGACACTCAAGAAATCAGGTCAATGTGCTGGTAATCCGACTCTGCCACTTACAAATTCCATTTAATCTGTAAAATGATCAGGACTAATGTGTTGCAGTTTCTAAGAGAAAGCACACCTAGCTCTTAGCATAATGACTGGCCTACAGTACACACTCCACATGGAGTCTTCCTTAAATTTTTCTTGTGATGATTTATCTGTTTCATAGATACTCGAGACAACTTTCTTGTTATATGCACATTTTTACCCCTAGGGAGGGATAGTAGTATTGACTCCATCTCTTGAAGGTATACAAATTATAGAATTTAAAACAGAAGTTAAGATTGATTTTGACTGCTTCCATCTCACCTTCTCCACAGACTGGACTGCAGCTATCAATTTGGACTCAATATTACAGTTATGCCCCAACAGTTCCAGTGAGAAGAGACAGATCTCAGCATGCAAACAATCTAAGGAACAGTACTGATTCCTTTTTTTTTTTCAACTCTGATTTCTTACAGACAGATGACTGGTGTGTGTGTGTGTGTGTGTGTGTGAAGGAGAGAGAGAGAGAGAGAGAGAGAGAGAGAGAGAGAGAGAGAGAGAGAGAGAGAGAGAGAGGGGGGGGGGGGGGAGGGAGAGGGAGAGGGAGAGGGAGACGGAGACGGAGACGGAGACGGAGACGGAGACGGAGACAGAGACAGAGACAGAGACAGAGAGACAGAGTCCTGTGTAGCCCAGGTTGGCTTCAAAATCACTATAAAGCCAAGAATAGCCATGAACTCCTCCTGACTCTACATCCCCAGAGTTTCTGTTATAGGCTTTTGCTACTACACCTGGTTTTATGCAGTGCTGGGGATCAAGCCTACGGCTTTGGACATGCTAGGCATGAATTTACTAACTGACCCTGGGTGAACTCATGACACCAGTCAGTTCTGTTCTTTTAAGAATAATGTGTGTTTTTTCTGTGACATAGAAGCCTATAAGCCACGAACACAATGCAAAGGATGCTTCGTAATGTCAGAGTCTAATGCGATGATGTCATATGATCTTATGAAGGCAGACACACTTTCTTCATTTTCTATCATATTAATTATATATATTAAAGTGAAAGTGAAACTTGTTCATGTTTGACAAATTTAATTATCCTCCCATGAAGAAGCAACAGCCTTTTTTTCCTTTACGGCGTTTTTCTGTTCTCTGCTGCTTTAGCTTGTCTCTTTTGTCAAGCATTCTCATGGAGTTTCTTTGTTCTCCTTTCTGAATTTTATTATTATTTCTATTATTTTTTATTCTAATATAATCAAACCATTTCCCCATTCCTGTCTTCCCTCTCAGCCTTCTTATATACCTCTCCTTGATCTCTTTCAAATTCATTACCTATGTTCTTTAACTGTTATAATCACATATATTTCTAAGTACATAAAAATACTCTGCTCAATCTTTACTGTCACTTGTATGTATGTTTTCAAGCACCACCTTTAAAAATTATTTATGCATATGATTGTTTTGCTTGCATATGTTTGTGTAGAATATGAGTGCATTCCAGGAGGAAAGAAAAGGGTATAGGAGTTCCTGGAATTAGATTTATAGATAGTTGTGAACCTCCATGTGGTTGCTGAGAATTGAACCTGGATCCTCTGTAAGAGCAGCCATCTCTTCCAGCACACAGGCTAACCATTTTTATCTAAGTGAATACATATAATACATTGATTTTAGTTTTAAGCATGGCTGAGAAGAACATTTATCACTCAGTCTGTGCATCTTCATTCTTCTGTCTTTGTATGTAAACACACATATACACATGTGAATATGCACACACACACACACACACACACACGCGCACACACACACACACAAATACATTTGTGTAAAAGCTATTGTAGAGTGTAGTCCTAGAAATGGAACTGCTTATCTCCTGGAAATGTGTTCTGTGAGCTTGGATAGAAATGCAAAACTACTCTTGGGAGAGATTGTATCTTCACTACCAGTAAATAAGAATGAGTCTTTCCTTATACATTTGTCACAAAAATATTATTAGTCTACTAAATTTTGGCCATCTTTATATATTTGGAAAAACTGACTGTAATGTCAAGACTACTGTGATATTAGTTCTGAAATAAAATAATCACCACATATTGACGGTAAGGGCAGACACTTCTAAATAAATTCCTGATTTTCCTTTAATTTATTCTTCATAACAGGGTTGTCTGTCAAGTTTACCTTCTTCTTGGAGATATTAACTCATTGATACTATTCTTCAAAGAAGCAGTCTGTTCAAAAACTGAAGGCATAGAATTAAGACAAAACTCAGTCTGGAGCCATAATATCTAAATGAAATTTTGTTAGTGCCTAATTGGAAAGGATGGACATAGCACTTAGAAACAATTTGGATACTGCCTCTTAGACATGAAGCAAAGTTTAGGAAAACAAAAGCTGAAGAAAAAAGGAAAAACAAATGTCATAAAAAGTTTACCAGTACAGTGGTTTGAGCGAAACTGTTGTTTGGTTCCCAGTTGGAAGAACTGTTTAAGAAGGGTTAGGAGGTGTGATCTTGTTGAAGTAGGTATGTCATTATGGGTGGGTGGTGAAATTTCAACAGCCTACAACAGGCTCAGTCTTGCTCTTTCTCACCACTGCAAATGGATCAGGGTGTTCGCTCCAAGTTATGGCACTAGCCCCATATCTAACTGTCTGCTGTCATCCTCCTTCCTATGATGTTTGTGGGCTAACTTTCTGAAGCTGTAAGTGAGCCCCCAGTTAAATCTTCCTTTTATAAGTTGCCTTGGTCATGTAGACTCTTTATAGCAATATAATAGTAACTAAGGCAATTAGTATGGGTTATTCTAACCCTAAGAATTAGACAGAGGAGAGAGAAGAATAGTAGAAAAAGGAGGAGGAAGAGGAATAGGGGAAAAAAGAGGAGGAAAAAGAATACAAATTGCAAAGGATAAAGTTGGTTGTCCTTGCTTTCAGATGACATGGTAGGTTGGAAAAATCATTAAATTACACACACACACACACATATACACACACACACACACACACACACACACACACACACACAATAAGTGAATAAACAAACAAAACCCCAAACAACAACAACCACAACTACCCCCAAACAGCAAAAAAAAAAAAAAAAAAAAAAAAAAAAACCAAAAAAAAAAACCAAAAAAAAACAACCAACCAACCACTGCCAACAACAAAAAACAACCTGTTCAAACTGAGGAATAAATCAGTTTCAGGATACAAAATTAACAGGCAGCTTTTTAGTATAGTAATAATAAACTTGCTGAGAAGGGAGCTGATGAATGAATGAAGCAGAGCCCCATGGACCACAGGAACACTTTTTTAAAAAACTAATAATTGTAGTAGGGATATGTAATAAGCTTTTCTTTTTTCATGACACAAATTTGTTAACCATAGATATGATGCTATACAGAAGATCTCTGGTGTCTACAGTACTCATCACCCCTCCTTCGCCAAGACCCAGACAACAGCTATTCTATTCCACTTCTAGGAGTTTAATTTGATAGACACTACTTTAATCTTTCTGTGATGGCTCCATTCACTAAATATAACACCCCAAGCCTCACCCATATTCTTATCATACATTGCAGGCTCTCCTCTCCTTTTAAGGATGAATAATAGATGCCATATCTAAGTACCACATATGATTTATCCATTCTTTCACTAAGGGACATATTATGTCATCTCACATCTCTGCTGCTGTGATTAATGCTGCCATGAGTACAGAATGCATAATCTCTTCCACACCCTGATTTCAACTCTTTTGGATAAACATCCAAAAAACCAGGTTGCTGGGCTATATGGTAGAACTTATATTTTATTTCAAGTGTGAGGCTCTCAAGTGGAAGAGTCATATGATTTGATTCACATTTCAAAAAGATCAGTTAAGTTCCATGTTAGAAATAGCATTGCTTTTCACAAACAGAAAGCTTGGAGAACAGATAAGAGTTATTACAGCAATCAAGGATAAGAAGGTCAGGGTCATATAGAGATATTTGAGATTTTCTAGAGAATGTCAGCAAAGTGATGAGGTAAGTGGCCCACATTTGCTGGGCTTCTGTGCTTTGCTATGAGTCTGTGGCTTCACAGAGAGAAATCTATGCAATACCTCCACAGGGACTAGTTCTGGCCTTAGCATTGGAAGTGGCTCACACTGGATGGTAGTAAATTTGATCCGTTTGTTTCTCATTTCTGGCTGTTTGATGGATTCTGTTGATGAACTGAGAAGTCTTCTGCAGGGGAAAATATGTAAGATTAAGCAGATAGGATATGTAGCGCTGGAATATTTACAAAGGTGTGCATTTGCTGATGTTTATTCTCAGGAACATATTGTGTGTTATGTTCTTGAAATTTTTTTTTTTATCAAACTAGAGGTTGGAAAGATTCTGCCCTGCTTGTTCAGTCCATAATGATGAAGGACAGGACCAAAGAAGTTGAAGAACAGATCTGTTCCTATGTTCAAAATAGGAAAAAGGAGCATTTTGGAGCTTGGCTATTTGGAAAGAATATGGGAACTTTCCAGAAGGGTAGGTCTCAATGTCTGTAGCTCACTTTAGAAGAAATCTAGATAATAGGTAGGTAAACCACAGTCAAATGAAGCAAGTCATAATCAGGAGAAGAGTTAAGAATGCATGAAGAAATTTATCTGTTCTTTGAGGGAAGATCTATGTGGAATTTTGACATGGTTGTTAGAGAGGGCATCTAAAGGCAGAAGATGATGGGGGTTCAGATCCTAAATAAAAGGAGTTATGAAGCCAACGGGCTTAGATGGGCCTGCCTATGCCAATCACACCCACTAGGGAAATGAGTCAAGTGTTTTTGATTCTGTGTTGGTTTTTCTATTGCCCTATTGTCATCCATAGATTGAAAGAAAATTTGAGGCAAATATGATCTTATAATGAAAAATAAATTGCTTCTATAAGATATTCTGCACTCAGAAGTGAAAAGAACTATTAGTTCATGTTTATCAAGCATTTCCTGTGGGCTACTAACTCTTCCAAGACCTATACATCTACTTGAAATTTTGTATCAACCTATGGAATTTAAACAATTCTGTCGCCATTTTATGTGTCAGAATACAGGTTTGGTTATGTTAAGTTGGTCTAGCCCAAGGTTGTAGCCAGGCTCAGTTCTGATAGCATGTACTGTTGTCATGGTAACACACTTCAGAGAGATTCCTGGTTGTTCAGCGTTCTGAAAGCAATGATAGCCTGCTAGTTCAAAGCATCACTTCTAAGGTCAGTTTTCTTGGATTTTAATTCTGAATTCACTGCCTAGGCTAATTGCACAAGACTCTTTGAGCCTCAGTTTTTTCATTTCAACAATGGAATAGAAATTTAGTACAATGTCTGACCAACATGAATGACAAGTGATTTTTTTTCTCATTTTCTATCATATGTTTCTTCTTTAGAAACATCAAATAGCTTTGCAAAGACTTTGAATTCAAGCTAGAATCTAAACCTACATCATATTTCCCAAGATAGCACAGGTATTCATGATCAAACAAATTTAGGTAACATATCTTAAAGAACTGTAATGCAAGCCAGCATGTTAACAACTGTAAAATCCCATAGTGGAGAAAGACTGAGATGGTTCAGTCTCCGGTCTCCAGCCAGATGAGTTTTCCCTGTCCCAGATTGCAATCACCAGATAGGAAAGGATGAACAAATGACAACGTTATTAATGGATTTATAACCTATTATAACAAATGTGAACCCAGATTAATAGGCTTATAACCTATTAATTAACAATTAGAAGGGAAATTAACAATTTTGAAATGAAAACAGGTCACCATAGGGGAATGAACGTTTGAATGAAGAGCGAGACCTTTGAACGTTTGGTAGCAGTGGAATGCTAGCTGAGTGCTTGCCAGTAAGAGTTATAGCTTTAGGAACTGGTTCGGTTCTGCAGTCTCTGGAGCAGCAGCAGGAGTTGAAGTTCTCAGTATTGGTGGGTTCTGGAGAGGACTCAACAGTACTAAGAGTGAATTTCTGTCTGCAGCCAGAATGTGGAATCTCAGAGGCTGACACAAATGAGACCCCTGCTTGAAGCTCACATCAAATCTTAGATGCTGGAGCAGTGGGAGCCCAAGCAAGCTACTGGCCTAACCTAGAAACTTATGACACACTGAGCCTCCAATGAGTCTGTCTCCTTGAGTTTGTCTCCAGTGAGTTTCTAAGGCCTTCCTCATCCTTTTCCTCCTTGAAGAAGAGACCTCACTAATCTGAACGTCCCACATACTCTCTTATATAGAGCAAAGTGGGCCCTGATTGGGTGAGTTTGTATGCAGGCAAATGAGGTGCACAAGAGAGCCAGTCTGGAAAGAGCTGTTAAATTTGGAGTGATGACGGGAAGGGGGTGGTGGTAGTCGTGCTGTAGTGGTGGTGTGGTACACCTGAGCCCGAGTGTTCCTGGTCATGTTGGTGGGTTTCCTTTCCCATCATGAGGATGATATGGATGATCTACTGTCAGAAATGTGTCACAGGACAGTTTGCACTCAGAAGTTTGTTCTTTTGGTTTTTTTGTTTTTTTTTGTTTTTTTTGTTTTTTTTTGTTTTTTTTTGTTTTTTTGTTTTTTTTGTTTTTTTTTTTGGTTGCGAAGGTGACATTCGTATTATCTTTGTACTCAGAGCTCCTACTGTGATCTCAGCCTGGAACTGTCATCAGGCTCCAATGGATGGCTGTAGGAAGGACATTTCCAACTTTGGTCATCCTCATTTGACTGGACCTACAGCCTGTCCCTGGCCCAACTGGTTTGGGGCTTTTCACAATAGTTTCTGTTGAGCCAGGATTTTCACATTTGGGTCCTGGCTACAACTTTGCTGGTAGCTGGGACCTTCCTTAAACATGGCAGGATGTTCAGATGAAGCCCACCACTGCTAGCATCTTGCCCATAGGACCTGAACTTCAGGTTATTATAAGGTTATGAATCTGGGGCCCCTCCTACTTCTTCAGTATTATTTACTTCATTATTCCCTAAGTGATTAGACCATGGAACATTTTATATGGTTGCTCTGGACACTGGAAAGGGAAAGCAAAGCGCTGGTTTTAAATTTAGAACCATTACCTTTTTCCTTGGTTGGATCTCAGCCTCTTTAGGTCTTAGTTTTCTCACCTGTAAAATAGCAATGATGACAGAAATGTGTTCATAGGGTAGATGAGGAAATGTGTGGACAATGACCACGTCAAGTTGGTCCTTAATAAATGTGGGCTCATTATTGCCATAACTATTTTATTTAAAACCCGAGTACTCATATCAATAATCCTTTGTATATTTTTCTGTGGCCCCGGTATTTGTTTCTTTAATTTATCACTCCTATTACCAAGTGAAGCTTTTGGTTGTATGTGCATTTAAATTGTGGAATTACATAGATTGCAAAGAGCATCACAATTGCCCAGAGCATTGCTTGGGGCCACACATTGGACTGGAGACAGTACCACACCAATTAAAGTGTTACTGTAATTCACTCCTCTCTGAACTTTTGAGCCGTGAGAGATAGGAGCAGTAGGCTGTATGGTCACCTCTGGTGAGGATCCTGCTGTCACTAACCTCCCATCTTTGATGATCTCTCAGCCTTATCTCTGTGCACTCTCCTTCAGCCACTCATTTGTCACATCTAAAAGCTACAGCCCATGGGAAGAAAATTAAAGCTCATTTTGACAAAAGTGCACTCTGTGAGTCATAGCTACCTGTCTTTTAAAGAAAGATCCAAATTGATTTTGGTATCTGGGTAGTAAGCCTGTATCTCAGAAAGATGTTTACTAGTTTCTTTAAAATGATAACTAGACAGACAAAAGATTAAGATCTAGTACATCATTAATTTACTTTCTTGCATAACTACTGGAGAGTACATCCACAGCTCCTGGGGGCCTCCTATTACTGTTAATTATTTTTCTAATTAACATGTGTACTAATTTATTATATGTATATTGAGAGGTTCTTGGGTACTAAGTACCATATTAAGCTATTTAAGGCAAAACCAGCATACACATCTTGATTTATCTAAGTTCAAAGAAGGAAACACATATGTACAAATAATTTAAATTTAAAATATTTTTAAAGTAAGTAATGGATATGTGGCAGGAAAGAGTTTCTTAGCCTGGTAGATATAGTATTTCTTCCTGTACTCTTACATCTTCTTGTTACCTTTAATATAATTTCTCTCCTTCTAGTCCCTAGAGAATTTTCCTCTTCCAGATAACTTCAGAGAGAAGACAGAAAGAGTGGGACAGACTCAGCAAATGGACACAGAAGGAGAATAAAAGGAAGGCTTGCAGGAAACACTTAGTTCATTTAACTTTTTCTTATTAATTCTCTGAGAATGCCATACAATGTGTTTTTATCATATTTACCCCTCTCATACGTTTCCCAGATCTATCCCCTCTTCCTTACCCATTCAAATTTGTGTCTTTTAAAAGAGAACTATCCAGAACAATTTGTGCTGCCCAATATTTGTGGATGTGTGGCTTTCCACTGGAATGTAGTCTACTTATTGGGGCCATACCCTTAGGGAAAAATGACTCTCTTCTTCCAGTAGCTAGCAATTTCCAATAACTCCCCAGCAAGGTAGGACTTCCTGACCCACTCCTCTCTCTACTTGGGTTTGGTTTGGATTGGGCTTGCACAGATGCTGAATGCACTGACACAATTGCTATGAGTTCATATGTGCAGCTGCCCTTCTGTGTCTAGAAGTCACTGTTTTCTTGCTGTCATCTGTCACTTCTGGCTCTTGCACTCTATTCCTTCTACTGCAATGATGTTTGAGCCTTGGGTGGAGGGTGTGTGTTATAGATGTTCCATTTAGATCTAAGAATTCTGCTATTTCTTCTTCTCAGCACCTTGTTCAGTTGTGGGTCTCAGCATGAATTGCCATCTACCACAAATAGAAGCTTCTGGGATAAAGAATGGAAGATGCTTTCATTTATTGGTATAATGATAAGTCAGTAAAAATCTGTGTAAGACTGTGACCTTTTAGAAGACAAATGGCAGTAGGTTCTACCTTAGGGCCTATGACTTGTTTAGAACATGTAACCTATGTTCTTGAGTTTCATGACTTGTTCAGAAAGACATGCCCTTGGATCTAATAGTGGTATTGACATCATGGGAGTGACCAACCACTTTCTGGTTGATTACTTTCTGGTGTTGCTCTACAAGAGGAAAAATCTAATTATTTTGATATAATAAATATGATAAAGAAGATGTGGGGTAAAGTGGGAGATGCTTGTTGCTGTAGTGATTAATCCACTCTAATCTTTCTGGAGGCAGTGGTACAAGTTTCTTGCTACTGCCCCAATGGAAATACATACACACTCAGTCTTCTATTTTAATATGCCTTAATCAGCTCAATGGCTGGGCCACTTCCAACAATGTGGAAACATTGTTAATGCCTCCCTCTTGATACTCCTGAGTTATTACTTACTAAAATCTATATTCCATCTTTGCTACCCTAGACCCGGGGGTAGGGTCTGGGACCACTCTTCCCTGGCTCTTATATGATTGGTAGTCTGTCTTCTGCAGATCTCAAGCTCGCATCTTATTCATTTCCTATCATGACGATTTTCTCACTTCTCTTGGTCACCTTGCCTGTGAATCCTCAAGTTCTGCCTCTGTCTCCCTATTCAACCACTGGCTATCGGTAACTCTATTTGTCAATTAGAACCAACTGGGTGCAGGAACCCTCAGTGTCTTACATGTGGGATTCTCATGCAATTTGGGGAACCCAATTAACATAATACAAGCATAAAACCAAATCCACAAAAGATGCATCATGATGTAATACATGTTTTTGGTTGACACTTGTTGAATGTATGGTAGGAGAGAATGTCTTCCTGTGGGTATCAAAGTTTCTCAAAGGAAAAAGCACTAATGGGTTCTAGCCCTCAGAGGGTTTTAAACCTGGAGAATCACAGAAATTCAGAGGACACAGAGAGATGCTAGAAGAGAGCTGGTCAGGGAAAGTATGATTCAGGGTAAAACTTTTGAGTTGGATGTTAAAAAAAAAAGAGACATGTTGAAATATAAAGATTTGAACGAGATACTGTAATTTAGGCATGGGACACCTTTTAAAGAAAACAACAGGGTGGTATGTTGCCATCAAGACTATCAAGGACAGAATTCAGTGAATGTGTTGTTTTGTTTTGTTTTGTATTGTTTTGTTTTTGTCAACCTGATACAGACCTATGCATATCTGGGAAGAGAAATAGCAATTGAGAAAAAATGCCATCATACATTTTTTTTGTAGACAGTCTGAAGGGCATTTTCTGGATTAATAATTGGTATGGAAGACCTAGCCTATTGTGGATGGTGCTTCCTCTGAGCAGGTGTTAAACAAGAAAGTTAAACAAGAAAGCAGGCTAAGCATGGTGAGCAAGCTAGTAAGTAGAAGTCTTCCATGGCTTCTTCATTAGTTCCAGACTTCAGTTTCTACCCTGGTTGAATTCCTGCCCTGACTTTTCTCTGTGAAGAACTATGACTATGACATGTAACCCCAACGAACCTTTTCCATCCCAAGTTGCTTTTGGGTATGGTGATTTATCACAGAAATAGAAACCAGACTAAGAGTGAACTAGCCACTAAGGCAATATCAGTTTGCCATGGGATGTTTCAGTGAATGGTGAATTGGTGGTGGACATACCTAGCTATTAGTTATTTTGTTTTCATATGATTGTGAGAAAGAGATACACTCCCATTGAGGTAAATTCTTTCCCACATATACCAATACCCATCTTGGTAGTATAATGCTAGGGAACCACCTTTCAATGAAGATTCAAGGAGGCCAGATCCTCTTTCCTGCCTTCATAAAATTGCCAGACAACACATGATCTATGCTCTGCCATCTGGAGCATTATAACTTGAGTGGATGAGCCAAGCAGAAGAGGAATGCTAGAGAGGATTTATTGCAGCAGCAGTTATGTGGCATCCTGGGATGTAGTGGAAATGGCCTCACCTTATAGCTGTTCTACCTTCAAGGTATAGCCCCTGTTCCCTCTGCTACCTAATGTTCTAACTACTTTTCCTTTTCCTTCCTGCTTTGAGGGATTCCCTACTCATGTTAAATGAACAAAATCATTTTCTATTTCTTACTCAAGAACCCTAACTGACCCTGGGGGCAAATGGTCATCACCATTCTGGGAGCAGAGACACAGTAGCTCAAAGGCATAGCAGTGGCAAAGCAAGCCCTTCCCTGTAAAAAACAGCACGGTCATTAAGAGGGTTCTACTTTTTTTTATAACTGTTTTCACCTTGTCACATAACTTCTCTCAAGGCGAAAGCAGGATAATTGTTAACTTCCCCAAATACCACAATGGAAAGCCCTGGGAGGTTAAGTGACCAGCCCAAGGCACCAGAGTCTGTCAATTTTTAATCCAGGATTAAAACCAAGTGTCTGGTTTCCCAGTGTATGGGGGCAGAAGGTTCAGCCTCGTGGAGGGACAAAGACCTTGGTTATCTTTCTTTAAAGGAATTAATCTCCTTTACTCTGAAGAAAATGGCAGGGGAGCTGGCTAGAATCCCCTCCCAATGTCCTTTTGTTGTGATCAGAAGTTTACACACATACTCTTTAGTGTTTTTTTCCCTCATAATCTACGTGGCACCTCAGGATTCCTTACATGTGCCATTAATTCTTTGGATGCTGAGTTGGATGACTGCAGCTTCTTAGCCCTTCCAGCTTTTGTAAAAAAGAAAGAAAGAAAGAAAGAAAGAAAGAAAGAAAGAAAGAAAGAAAGGAAGGAAGGAAGGAAGGAAGGAAGGAAGGAAGGAAAAAGAAAACCAAACACCCCACCCCAAATTTACTTCCTCCAAAAAAGGGAAGAACAGAAATTCTTTCCTTTGACTATCTCAGTATGTGTCTGACTTCTGCTCCTTTATAAAATCCCATCCCATCCTGATGAAAATGGTGTCTTTGGAACACATTACATTATTTTGTGTCACTGTTGTACCAGTTGCTGTTTGTAGGTCACAGTCTTTGCATCTAGGTGATGCTGATGATTGCCTTTCTCCTCTGGTACCATGCAGAGGACTTTCCATCACAATTAATGATAGTCAGTAGTGGTGAAGATTCTAGTTAGACACTAATTAGACTTTTACATATTCAATGATATGTTTTCTTCTGCAGTGGAGCTATAGCATCAGGTTGTTGATAGCCTTGGCAATAGCTTGTGATGTTTCAGGATCCCATAGGACCCCTTTGGCCAATGACTCAAAAGGATTCTTGGGACTCGAGCTTTTACTTGGTAGCATGAGATGTATAGTTGGGACATTCACTTCCCTATTATTTAGTGACTTTACTTTGTAACCAACCATTTTTTTTATCAGATTTTATGGGTTCCATGAGATGGAAGCCATACTTGACACCACTAAAGTAATTAATAACCTGAGACTAAATAGATCATGGATCTAGGAGAAAACCTAATCCTATTATTTTGCTGAAGGAACACAGCAATAAAATGATATTTTTTGGGAGGCATGCTCTTTTCTGAAGGGAAATGGAGGAGGCTTAGCTCTGGAGGGAGGAGGGAGGGAAAAACTAAGAGGAGTGGAGGGGAGAATTATAGTTGGGATGTATTGTATGAGAGAAGAATAAATAAACAAACAAATAGAATGACTCCAGTGACATACTGCTATACTTATAGACCAGTACTTGATGAGCCCACATCAGAGAAGCTCCTTCCTTCTGCAGATGTGAATTATCAGAGATAATGGACAAAACACAGAGAATGAGGGACTTTGGAAGACTCACTTCTAAAGACTGTGGTAGTACACACAACAGCTATGTTTGAGAAGGACAAGATCCCAGTTCTCAAAGATGGAAGTGTACATGGAGGTCCATCCTTAATCAAGAAGCTATTTACAACTAGCAAAGGGAAAATCGGTTTTCCCCAATAGCGTGTACTAGGTATACCAAACACACTCCAGAGCAAGATCCATGCCCAGGAGTAGTTGCCCAATACAAAATGAATGAACCGCACCCCTGACTTTGTCTGTATTTTTGTTTAATTTTCTGTCCTTTTAGTCTTCTGATTGTTTCTTTTATTTTCTCTTCATGAGCTTTTTTTTTTTTTTTTTTTTTTGAGAAAGACAATAAGGAAGAGATAGAACATAAAATATAGTAAAGCATGGTAGATATGGAGGTGGGGAGGATCTGGGTGGAGTTGCAGGAGACAGAAAGCACGAGAAAAATATATCATATGGAAATATTTTTAAGTTAGAACATTAATGTAGATTTTTCTCAGTTTTTGATATAAAATTGTACATGGGTTTATAACCTTTTTCTCATATGTAAAACTAATGTTTATTCACATTTATTTCTTGGTATTGAAAGAAATCAAGTTGATTGCTAAGTAATCATAAACCTCAGAAAAAAATATGCTGAAGAAAACCAGTAATAATGTTAAATGTAGAAATAACTATTCACTATTCTCCTTTGGTCTCTTTCTATAGCTCCAGATTTATGTTTATCTATCACTATAGCTCATTCTTTGAAATTCTTTGTCTTATTTAATTATACGTTTTGCTCAATAATGTAGTGTCAACATTTCTTCATGATTATCAATGACCATGTAGTATTTTAATCATTTAGATGCACTGTAATTCAGTCAACATCTATTATTAGAGCATCAACTATTAACATCATCAAATATTAACATCAATTATTAGAGCATTTCTGTTCCCATCCTCCCTTCCATAAATAACATTATTCTCATTGATTTTATTTCCTTTAGATATATTCTTAAAAACAGAATTGTTGGGTCTTTGAGAAGAATTAATTTCTTAATTAGGTTCCTTGGCTTTCTTTAATTTGCTTTGTTGTTTAATACAGAAGCCAAGATGAGGCCAAGTAGCATGAGAAAGTTCAGTACTCTGGAGCACATGTTATGAAGAGCTGACTAAAACTCGGGGTCTTATGGAGTTATCAGTAGAGCCCAGGGAAGAAGGATTTTCAGACTTAATGTAACCTAACCAGGGACTGGAAATGATAATAAAGTATAGACAAACAATACCTCAAGTTCCAAGGCCAACACTAAAGCTTTCAAAAGCTGCACAGTGCCATAGATGCCTATGAGAAAGAAGAAACAATCTTCCTTTCTTGACAACAGTAATAATCCTTTTGATCTATGCCCAGCTGTCCAAAGCATTCATCCAGATGTGCACTCCAGAATTTGGCTCACTTGGTAAGCTTCTTCCCATTAACTGTATAGTCTCTGAATGTAAATAAACCCCAGAATAGTCTAGCCATCTGCTGTGCCAGTACCTCTTGAGACTGGGAGCATGGAGCTCCCTGACACTGTGAATACGGTTAGCTTGGTAATCACAGCGGTTTGTGGCCATTTGACAATCTCCATTCACCAGTACACAGGCTTTTCTACTTACTTGGAACTCCTCCTAAGTTGTTGCTAGAAAATACTTTAAACACATTGTATTCTTTTTCCAATATATACTAGCTATGCCAGTAATTTTCTCCAGAGTTAAAATTAAAAAAAAACAAAAACAGGAAGGTTATTAGAATGTTCAAAGAACATGGGCTATTATGATGGGAACAGTACAGGAAAGAGTCAATGTTTAAAAGAGATCTCTCTCTCTCTCTCTCTCTCTCTCTCTCTCTCTCTCTCTCTTTCATTAGTAAAGAGTCACAGGAAATGAGTAAAGCCTTAATGTTCTTGAGAAAGTCTGAAACAGAGTGAAATCTGGAGCTCAAGGAGCATTTTGTTTGAAAAATTGCCACTATGATAGAAACAGACAACACCTGCAAGCTCAAGGGAGAGGTAGCAGGAGTAGGAAGGGAGATAGCCCAGGCCATGAGACAGGGCTGGAACAACTGGAAAAAGAGAGGGAAGGGGAAATGTGGAGGAGTGAATTTAGGACACTGCAAAGTCCTGGGAAATCTCAGGAGGTAAGGTGTCCACAGGAATTAGCAGCCCATTAGAAAAAATGGGTGTCACACCTTAACCTCGAAGATGCCCAGTCATTGGCTGCTGTCAGAAAAGTGGAGACTAGCCCTGGTCAGACATACACTTTTGTTTTGAACTTGCTGGCCATTTCCTTTCAGCAACTTTTGCAGGCTTACCTTACGTTTCCAGGTCTTTACATGTTGGATTTCCCAGGCAATTTTTTTCTTTGCTGTATGTTCACTATTTCTCAAGTTTCTTACTGGTGTTGACTTTAATATGTCATCAAAATACCCAAGAATTACTGGTTGATATCTCTGCTCCAGACTCAGCACCTGGTTTCTCCAGCTGTACAACTAAGTGTCTATTTGAACATCTATTAGATATTCCATGCCCAACAAGTCTAAAATATAACCATAAAAAGACTTAAATGATGACAAAGTTCTATGTGTGTGTGTTTATCTTCACCTATGTCTGAATATAAAGCCCGTGAAAGATAGGAAGATAAGTATCTTCTTTTGTATTTTTCCAACTCCTATATCCCCCAATATAGAACACATTACTGTATGCTTACATGCAAAAGATATTTCTAAGAACTTAGGATGTAGGAATAAGCAAACGTGAGTCTGACAAGCAAGTCTAGGCTGAAGCATTACATCATTTAGCATTACCTAAGGGAAACATAGTAATTGGATACCCAAATCTATCCCATGAGATGAGTTAATGGGCACACCTAATTATTACTCAATGAAGAATTTTTATTCAACGAAAAATGTAGAGTAAGTAAAAATTTAGGGTTTGAATTAACTCACCATTCCAGCAAAGTCTAATGAGCACAATTAAAACTAACAACATTAATATGCTGAGCTGATTGTTCTGTGTAAATCATTGTGTGTAACCTTCACAACAGACATAAGGGAGTAATGGTAACATCATCCCTGCTTTAGAGTTAAAGAAATGACAACCAGAAAGAATTTCTAAGACATTTTCTATGAGACATAGCTAAAAATTCAGGAGATTAATCTGAAATATTTTTATGTATTGAAACTGAGGGTAAATCTGCTCAAAATGAAGGTTTCCCTGAGGAGGGCCAACAAAGCAAAGCAAAACAGAACAAAACAGTCATCACTAGGGTTATTTAATGTCAACATTAGACAAAATAAAATGTCAGTCTTAAAGCAATTTTATATGGGCAGTTTAGATTGATAGATATAAAATGATGTGTCCCTACCTGTAATGGTAGTAATAGCCCCTGATAGAGCTAAGAGATCCCCTGCTTCATACACTCCTTAATCTCAACACCATGATCACATACATTGCTTAGATTTCAATGATCAAGCTTCCAGAAAGGAGGACAGAATTCTTGGGAATAGGGATGTTTGCAGTCTGTTCTAGAATGCAGGAAGTCCAAGTCATCATACCAGTAAAGAAATGAGCATCAGATTTAGCACAGGTTGGGAGTAGCAGAAGTAAAACTTTGGCCTGTGCTAAGGAGAGAATGACAAAAAATAATAATTAAAAAATATATGGAGCCCAAGGACATTTTCACACAGTAAAGCGAGTGAGTCATCAGATCACATGTCAGAATTCCCCAGAGGACCAACAGGTAACACTGGAATTGGGGATTATAAAACTCATGTTTTAAATCTGCCTGAGAGTAGGAATAGATTTTGAAGTTGAACAAACTATCTCTCATTTTTCTCAATGCTTTATCTATATAGAAATTTCCATTCCCACCCTGGCTTTATTATTTATGATTTAATTCTTTCCTAAAAGTATTTGGAGAGTATACTGAGGAGAGACCTAGTGATGACGTCATTTGTTTCAGCACAGTTGTGCCAGAACTTGACTCCAAAAGTATTACATTTTTAATTTTAACCTTAACCCTTACATAGATATCTCATCAGGTTCTTCCTTAATTTTATATTGCTCAACTAAATTTTAAGATTATTCTGTACATTTCTCAATCCAGTCTGCTATTGCATGTTTTCCACTTCTCCTCCCATGCACAATTCATGTTTTCTCTCTCATTCTTAAAGTCTTCCTTTTCATATCAACCCCTGTCCATATTTCCTAACTATTAACCTTTTGTCTTAGTCATGGTTTCTCTTTGATAAAACAACGTGATAAAAGAGCAATCTGGGTGGAAAGGGTTTATTTGGTTTACAGTTCATATCATAGTTCAGCATCAAAAAGTCAGCACAGGAACTCAAGCAGGGTGGGAATCTAGAGGCAGGAACCAATGCAGAGGCCATGGAGGGGTGTCACTTACTGGCTTGCTCCTTGTGGCTTTTTCAGCCTGCTTTCTTATACAACCCAGGGCTACTTGCCCAGGGATGACATCGCCCACAATGGGTTGGGTCATCCCTAATCAACCACTAATTAAAAAAATGCCTTACAGGCTTACCTGTAGCGTGATCTTATGGAGGCATTTTCTTCATTGAGGTTCCCTCCTCTTAGATGAGTTTAGCTTGTGTCAAGTTGACATAAAATTAACCATCACACCTTTAGCTTAACAATTTCTAAAATCTATGATATTAACACTATCCTAACCTTTCCCTTCCGGATTCTTTCTGCATCTTGAATGTATTGCTTATTTAATATCTGACAAAATAGGCTAATATGTATTCACAAAATAATGGTAGATTCAATTTCATAAAACAAACAGTGCTACATGCAAAGATACAGGTTAGCCTTAATACAATGACAGAGAGTTACTTAAATACTCTGTACACACTAATACACAGACCACCCCAATCAAAACATTTTGATTAAGGATAGAGAGACATTCGAGAAGACTCTGGTAAGGAAAATAGGATAATGAAAAGGAGTTATTCCAATAGACACAAAACCAGAAAATCATTAGGCTATACTTTAAAAGCTTCTATTCCACTAAATGGGAATTGTAAACATAGAGTGTTGTGGGAAAGTTGAATATCTTTTTCTCACTCTGTAATAAAATATGCTCCAAGTGGATTCAGAATATTAATTTAAGTCATGAAACTAAAATTTATAGAGGACAGAGTTACGGGACTCATTTAAGATGATGGTATATGCACACACTGTATGGATACAACTTCTGTTGCTCAGGAGTTATTGCTACAGAGTGAGACCTTGTCTTCAATACCTAAAGAGATTAAGAAAAGAGAGAGAACATTCTTAATGTGTTCATGAGTATTTAAGACCCGGGCTGTGGGGTTCCAAAGAGTCAAAGTCAGCAAAGAACGGAGAGAAGAACTGCAACCAACATCTAGAGGAGGCCAAGTTACATTCAGCTGCACAGACTACCTGCCTGTTGTTTTTCTCTAGTGGACAGGTTCTGTTTTTAAAGCATCTGGACACTGTGAAGAAGGCTCTTATTTTCTGGAATCTGACAGGTAGCAACATCCATGAGTACCAGAATGCATAATAAAAGCTTGTTTAAGAAGTAGTTTCTACAATGAAGGAAAAACAAACAAACAAAAAAAACTAAGCAAATAAAAAATAAACCTGAAACTAAGAGCAGCAGGGAGAAGTGAATCTAATCTGACTCATTCTAGCCCAGGGAAGGTAAGAAATAAGGAGAAGCTAAAACAGAAGAGTCTTCAACACAACTCCCCCTAGAAGGTGCCCCCCAGTGACTTTCAGTCTGATACTCAAGCAAACTCTAAAGTGTTCATGAATCCTGTCCTTTGGTCTTCAAAGCTGCAGTCAGTTTATGAATCAGTCAATCGAATGTTTCAAAACCATTAGAATTGCTCAACATCTAATGTTGTCTCTGGCTTGCATGTCTCTTTCATTCTCTTCCAAGAATATTAAGCATATAAAATATCTAATATTAATATACCATCAATTAAAATGTAAATTATTATATGCAAATGATAAATGACTTTGTTGATGAGCACTTGCCAGAATGTTGAGCTAAGCTCCTTAAAATCCAGGAGTAAAGAAAAGTTCTTATGTCTGTTGTTTGGGCTTCCAGCTTCCCAGATATCAGCCATTCAGGGATAGAAGTTCTCCTGCCATTATCTCTACTTTCTCTTCTAGGAGTTGGGAATCTGATATTCTTTTTAGATACGGCTTGCTTTATAATATCATCCTTCTTCCAAAACTGTCATTACATGGAGAATCTTGGGGTTTGCATGGTATCATCTGTTAAAAATTTGGATCACCACAAGCTTTGAGGGATTAGTGTAACCTGTACTGGGTACATGCATGTACTCAACTTCAGCTGCTCTGGCATGCTGTAAACTTGTACTCTCATTCCTTCTATATGTGATTGATTGTACCCCTCGGAAAGAGCTGAGAAAGGAAAGGTGTAGTGTGTCTCAACCAAAGCATATGCAATCAGAAGAGGAACCATTCTGTGCCTATGAGGAGATGATCCAGAACCAGTGGCTGGAAAAAAAAGAGTGATTAAAGATCATACAATCATTTTGGAAGGTGAACTCTGTCTAGGTAGCCCCTAGTGCTTGATTTAGAAAAGCCTTTCTGAACTGTGGTCTGTACTTCATCTGTATCTTCCACACTGGCTTCACATTACACAAAATGTAGGGCCAATTAAGCCATCAGTAGTAGACAAGTTCTTGAACCAAGAACTACCCAGAGCATGGAGAATGCTTTTAGCCTTGGCAGATTGTGTCATATCTTGGTGCCTAGGAAGCTGTGTTCAGAGTTCCTCCAGTCCTCCAGTGCTGAGATGGTCATAGCATAGAGTCATGTAGAAAACTGTCTCTGTAGAAAACTGACGGGGGGGGGGGGGATGAATTTCTCATTAAGCATCTTTATATAGTGAGAATCTTGATTTTATTAAAAACTTAGTTACGTTATGGGAATCTCTTTTTGTTTTAATCCCAGGTGTGGGATAAGAGGTTGCTTCAGTTTGTCCACAGCCGTTAACTACTGTTGCCTTGTGCTCTAATGGGACATGATTTTTTTCTAACTGCAGTCACTTTAATTCTGGGGACTCTGGAGAGGTTATAAATGGCAGGGGTCCCAAGGGGGGATGTGGTGACTGCTGCCCCCACTGCTGCTGTCCCCACTGCTGCTGTCCCCACTGCTGCTGTCCCCACTGCTGCTGTCCCCACTGCTGCTGTCCCCACTGCTGCTGCCCCCACTGCTGCTGCCCCCACTGCTGCTGCCCCCACTGCTGCTGCCCCCACTGATGCTGCCCCCACTGATGCTGCCCCCACTGATGCTGTTGGTTCCTGCTGCTTCTTTTGCTACTGCTGGGTTGATCATTTGCTGTTACATTTTCTGGATTAGAGATATTCTAATAACAAAAAATTTGCGAGTGTGAGATATTCTGCTTCTTACTACACATCTCCAAACCCCATTTTCGTTTTGGTAAAACGAAAGAACATGTTTCTGAGGAAAGATAGATAAAACATGCCTGTGAGATGTTAAGCACAGAATATGAAGTGAGATAGATGGTCAGAAACTTATGATCACAGCAAAAAACAGCTTACCTAGTTAAAAAACCAAAAACCTATTATGACATAGTGCCTGGCCTGAAGGAATATATGCACCAAAGAATTCAGTGACACACACTTCGTGAGGAAATGAATTTAAGAGCTATTTAGAAGCATAAAAGCCAAGATCTATGGGACTGAAAGAAAAGAGTAAGCATCTCTAACTTAGGGTGCTAGAAAGGGGTTCATCATAAATATGACATATATTCATATTTCTCGTTGTATGGGATGGAACTGAAGGCCTCTGTGCTAGGCAAACACTGTGCCACCAAGGTCCATCCAGCCCAGGAATAATATTCTTTTTACTGTATTTATTTTATTTTTTCTCTCATATATTACATCCCAATCACAGTTTCCCCCACCTCCCCTTCTCCAGTCCTCCCCTTCCAGACATCTCCTCTCAGATTCATCTGCCTCTGCCTCTCCTCAGAAAAGAGCCAGCCTCTCAGAGACAGCAACCAAACACAGCACAACAAGACCAGGCACATACCACTACAATAATGATGGACAAGGAAACCCAGGAGGAGAAAAAGGGTCTCACAAGAATGAAAAAGTCAGGGACTGTCCCTACTCCCACTACTAAGATTCTCACAAGAACACGAAGTTATTGAGCCATAAAATATATGCAGAAGACCTAGATCAGATGCCCCTACATGCTTCCTGATCTCTGTGAGCCCCCATGAGTCCCTTGTTCTTCTGGTGTGTCACTGAGCCCTCTGGTTCTTCCAATCCTTCCCTCTCCTCCACAAAGGTTCCCCTAATGTTTAGCTATAGTACTCTGCATTTGCTCCCATCAGTTGCTGGATGAGTCTCTCTGGTCTCTTTGATAATGATTAATCTAGGTCCCAGTCACAACACAGTCTGCAGGCAGGACAAACTCTAGGTCTATGGTTTTGTGACTGGACTGGTGTCTCAATCCCTCCACTTGACGCCCTGTCTTATTGCAGAAAATGGCATGTTTAGACTCTATGGCACATCCTCCACTCTAAGGTCTATGCTAGGGTTGCTTTTATAGATTCCATGGAGCTACCATTCCACTAGGTTTCCACCTCTTACAGAGAGGACACCTTGTGAGTGATCAGGGCATTGATGTAGTTAGTTTCAAGTTGCAGAGGAAACTAGAAATTGCACATTTGATTGACAGTGTAAACAAATATGGAGGAAAAAAATCTTTGAGAGTTAAAGGAAAGAAAGAAATCAAGGTGTTTTACAAAGAGCAGAAAGAGTGAGGGTCATTTGGACATGGAAGCGGGTAGGGAGAGGGGAGGGCTTCAGGGTGGCCTCAAGAGTCACAACTCACACAGGAAAGGCTGAAACCCGTCTGCTGGTTGAAGCACTAAGACAAAGGTAAAAATCTTCATGCTTCATGCTTATAGGACCAGGGAAGGAAGAGGGTGAATAAAGTGGGCCAGGGCAGCTTTGGAATATGATGAAGGAAGTTGCCAAAACAAGCTTAGTCAGGCTTTACTGTGAAGAAGAGTTATTGGAATTTTATTTGCTACTTTTACTGGGAAATTCAAAATAATCCTGATTTTTTTTCTTTGTTAGACTCAATTATTTTTAAATATCTTATCAGCCAAACAAAGTAAAAGGCTGGATTTGAAGATTTATTATGTATTTAAACTTGATTTATGCTTGATACTTTTGAGTATATATTTGTTTATTTAAATTGAGGTTTTTGTTGCCATACATTGTTTCCGTGGATTTAGGATATGTGTGATGTATATGTAACTGATTACTGTTACTAGAAATCTAAGGCACAGAGATTTGCCTTTTCTGAGAAGCTGATTCCACAAGACATTATAACATTTAATTTTAATGGCTCCCCAGACATAGCCAATACTTTAACACATGGACTCTGAAGTAAACTCATGGTTTCTCACATTATAAAATAAGTGTGTGTGTGTGTGTGTGTGTGTGTGTGTGTGTGGTATGTGTGTATGTATGTGGTGTGTGTGTATGTGTGTGTGTACAAGTGTCTATGTCTTTGTTTATACACATGAGTGTTTGTACAAGCAGAGGTTGTGTGTGTGTGTGTGTGTGTGTGTGTGTGTGTGTGTACAAGTATTTATGTCTTTATTCACATGGGTGTTTGTATAAGCACAGGTTTTATGTGTATGTGTGTGCATGTGTGCATATGCACATGCTCTTGTGTGTGCATACACAGGTGGTTGTGTGATGCTTATATAGCTTGCTATATAAAGGAAACTATGAACAGTTGTAATTTGTTTGGGTACAAGGTTTTGCTAAGTAGTTCAGGGTAGTCTCAAGCTTATTCTGTTGGGAGTATTCTGTTGGGAGCCGACTTTTAGCAGAAAGCGGTATCAGCTTTGCAGCCATCTCAAGCCATATACCCTGACGTGAGACTTGTTTTTCAACAGCCTACAACAGCTGAAGCACACTCTGATATCCCACATATTTTGTTTTGCTGTTTACTGCCCCCAGCTGCAAGGCGCACGTGGTATCCATGACTGCAAGGCATGCAGTTCATGTGCTGTCCACGTGCTATCCAAGCCATACATGCCTGTAAGGTGCACGTGGTATCCAAGCCTGCAAGGCACACGGTGCAAGTGCTATCCACACTATAGACGCCTGTAAGGCTTATGTCATATCCACACCTTCAAGGCACGCAGTATCCACGCGCCTACAAGGGACGTGGCAAAAGCCTATAAATACCCCAGATTTCCCTTCAATAGAGAATACAGGAGACAATGAGAGATACAATACAGGAGAGAGAGACACAATAAACGAGACTTGAGACTTGATCAGACCCTCTGTCTTGTCCCCATTTTTCGCTTTACTTGCCCCACACTCTCTCTCGCTAGACCCAAACCTGCAGAACAGAATGGGTGTTACAGTTTGGTGCCCAAAGTTAGGCTCCAGTAAACGTTACAGTTTGGCGGCTCAACGTGGGGCAGCTCGGTCTCTACAGTATTCATCACGTATCTTCAACCCAAACCACTGGAATTACAAGGTCAGTAGCATTATTAATAAAATACAGAACTACTGGAACTTGAAATGTAAGAATATAAAAGAAAATTTAAAAAATTTAAATCCTGTGTAAAAACATAAAGATGGCAAGATATCTTTATCTATCTATCTATCTATCTATCTATCTATCTATCTATCTATCTATCTATCTAATCTGTATGTATCTAGTGTATATGCATGTGTATGTGTGAATTTTCATATGTGGATGTATGTTTAAGAATTTATGCAGTGTGCAGCACATGTGTGCACATGCATATCAAGTTTAGAGGACAGTTTTGGGTTTCATAACTTGGGTGCCTTCTACCTTTTATCTGAGAAAGGGTCTCTGATTGGCCAGGGACTTTGACAAGTTGGCTAGACCAGCTGACAAGCAACTCCCAAAGATCTGCCTGTACTCACCTTGATCTGATTACCACTGAGATGACAGGGATTTCTTATGGTATCTATTTTTTTAGATAGTTTGTGAGCATTGAATGTGGGTCCTTATGCTTCTAAGGCAAGTGCTTCCCAGTCTAATTTTCTGATCTACTTTTAAATGAACATTAACAAACTGATTGTTGAACCTAATCATAAAAAATTTATAGCTTCTGCATGGAAGTATGGTGCTAGCTCAAATATTTATTGTGAGCAACACTTCTCAAGAAATACAGAATAAAAATGGTATATGACATGACAGCATGGATGTCATTGAAGAGAAATCCAAATTTATCTTTCAACACACCATCATAAAAACAACCAATATAAGCCTAATGTAAAACTAATCTTCATATAGCAAGCTTTGATGCTATTGAAACAGCAGACAAATCTTTTTGAAAATATATTAAAATTCCAGAAAATAAATGTATGTGTTTCAATACTGAAAGTTAATGGCAGAGAGCAATGTCTGAAGCATACATCTGAAGATAAAATGGGTCAATTAATTCCTTGTGCAATTATTCCATCTTCTTATTGTGCAATTCATCTTATCCTGGTTGTCTGGTAACTTGGTGGTTATCTGAGATCATCACACAGTAACGGTGGGGACAATTGTGATTAAGCACACAGTGCCTGCCTCCTTTCAGGCTGAATAGACATTGGGACAGCCCATGGGTCCAAGCATAAGGACTAGGCCTAAGGATGCGGGGTAGAAGATAACTGTTCCACCTCTGCTAACTTACTGTCTACAGCTCTTGTGGAAGTTATTTTAATTGAGGCATCTTCCTCTTTTCTCAAATGTGTAATGGAAATTGTCTTAGCAAGCAAGTATCCTTCACAGTTGTTATGAACTTTCGATGAGATCATGCATGTGAAACAAATGTATTCTACACTTATCTTCCATCTCAACAGCATAGCCATTGCTGCCACTGAGGGGAACAAACAGGATTTGCTGTTGGAAAATTTGAAATGAGTCATTACTGAAAGCTGGAGCTGAAATCTATGAAGATACTTTGCTAGCCATAGAGAATTCTTTAATTGAGACAGGAACAAATTGACTTCAATTATAGCATAAAGTAATTTATTGAAAGGATTTCCATGGCAAATACTGAGAAAGTGCTGGAGATGTGCACATAGACATTCATAGGAACCAGAGCATTTCGGGACAGTAGTGTCATCATGCTCAACTAGCTGGCCTCCAGTTTTATTACTTCTTTTATTTTTTTGTGATTATAATGTAATTACATCATTTCCCTTTCTCTCTCTTTCCCCATCAACACCATCTTTTAAGAAATCCTCTTGGTCTCATTAATTTTGATATTCCTGTTCCAAGCATGAAAGCATAGCTAACTGGGCTCCTTTGGGTTGTAGGCTCTCTTTTTTTTGCAATTTTGTTCACCAAAAAAGAATCGAGACACCATAAGAAATAGTAAATGAGAACTACACGGCCAAGAAAACTACAAAAGCAAATTTCTCAACTCCAAGAAATAGAAACAGCAACAAAATCCTTTATGTCAACTGTCAGAATTATGTGTGGGAAAAAAAACCCACTGAACTATGCATAATGAAGTAAAGAATTTGATTATGTAGAAACTTGAGAATTATTACTGTAATATTTACTCGGTGCTTATTATATGCCAGGACTTGTGTGAAACTCAGCAAGCAGATTGCACAATATACATAAATATGTGAAACATAGTACTGAATGCCAACTAATGGGCAAATTATGAATTTTCTGAATTAGGATTTTTTTATGGATAATTGTAGCTTTCATTTCATTTCCATCCTAATCCTCACAGTAACTATTTATTACAGTTATTGAATTACTCAGGAGTCTTTTGCTTAAAAATAATAGAAATTCAACTGCAACTGAATTGACCCTCCTCTCCAAGGCATGAATTAATCACCAGGGAGGAAGCTACGGTAGTTCCTGGACTCCACAGACTTGCTTACTACACGAGGCGGATCCTGATCCAGTTGCACTGAGATTCCGCACTGCCAGATCTATCAATATCTCTCCTTGGGTCCTACACATGCCATGGTTTAGTAATTTCAGTTTTTCCACTGCAGAAGAGCCTTCTCTGTGTGCTGTTGAGATGACTGCTGGGGTATTCAACCTTCTTGTCCCTGGCATTCCGTCTCCGACAGAGAAAAAAAGAATAGATGGTCATTTTTAGAAATCCTATCTTTATTCATTCTAATTCGGCCTTAGTCTCCCAATGGGTGGTAGAACAGATAAGTGGAATGAAATTGATTTTTTTTTTCATGTTGAGGACCGAAAGTTCTATGGAAAGAAGGCAGAGGAGCCCTTTCCTAAAGAGTAGAGATGGAGATGGCTGTCCCATTGGAGTCGCTCACAGCCACCCTTCCCACAAATTCTTTACTTCCACTTATTAAAAATTGATATTTCATGTTGATTTGTGTGAGAGAAGAAAACCACTCATATTTGTCTTTAAATAAAAGGTGTTACTACATAGAGACACCCTGACGTCCGCTGAGCTTTGCCCCTAAGAACAAGTAGTTCCCAACTTGTACTGCTGTAGGGACTATTAGATAATCTACAAGCTCTCTGAAGTCAGAAGGCTTTTGTATGTACTGGGCAGGGATGTTGCATGAGGAAAGAGGAGGAAAACAGCATGACTGGTTGGCCAAGAGATTAATGCAATACAAACGTGCTTTCTGTTTATCCACTTCTTTGTTTTAATGGGATCTGAAAACATATGATACTTTGTACTGCTTCTGTGTCTGTGATTGGATCAAATGGTTCCCAAGAGCTATCTTCTAGGGGAAAAACGTTGATGCACAAGTGTGAGTCCTTGAGTGGAGAGTGTGCTGTGTGGCAGCAGAAGTAGAGTTTGTCTAGAGCTTTCCTTCAGTATTGCTTTACTTATGGAGGCATTATCTTAACAAATTATGAATACAAATACACAAGAAACTGTTAGACCCTGTGGTTAAAACAATGAGCAAATGGGTAAAATTCTTAGTTACTGAATTTATAATGTAAAATAAAATAGCAGAAGATCCTTAAACTATAACAAATGTAATAGAGCTTATCATAGGAAAAATAGGTATTTTTATATTATTTGTGAAAGTCCATTGACTTTTTGGCCTTGTGCTTTCATTGGGCTCTACATTAGGTTAAAACTGAGAACATTTCTCCATTGCTGGTAGGAGTGCAAACTTGTACAACCATTTTAAAAATCAATTTGGCAATTTCTCAGAAAACTGGGGATAGTTCTACTTCAAGACCCAGCTATACCACTTCTGGGCATATACCCCAAAGATGCTCTACCATACCACAAGGATACCTGTTCAACTATGAAAAGCTTTATTCATAATAGCCAGAAAATGCAAAGAATCTAGATGTCCCTCAATTGACTAATGGATAAAGAAAATGTGGAACACTTACACAGTGGAATATTACTTAGCTATTAAAATCAAGGATGCCATGCAATTTTCAGGCAAATGGAACTAGAATATGTCATCCCAAGTGATGGAACTCAAACCCAGAAAGACAAACATGGTACATTTTCACTCAATCCACAGCCCCAAAGACGCTAAATAACAAAGATAGCCCTGGGGGGCATTTGTATTTTACTGAGTAGGGGTATAGAATAGAAATAGGGTAGATGGAGAGAACTGGGTGGGCAAGGGGGTAGGGAGGGAAACAAGAGACATCTAGTGGGGGAAGGATGGAAGGAGAGAGAACTGGGAGAAAGAACTAGAATCTTTGGGGAGAGCATCTCTCAGATGAGCTAGAAATCTAGGACAATGGAAACTCTCAGAATCTATGAAAGTGACCCTAGCTAAGACTCCTAGCAATGAGGGATATGGAACCTGAAATGGCCATCTCCAGTAACCAGAATAGACTTCCAAAGGAGGGATCAGGACACTAATCTATCTTCAACTCACAATTTGTCCTGCCTACACGTTGTGCAAGAGTAAAGATGGAGCAGAAATTGAGAAAGAGGCTCACCAGTGAATGGCCCACCTTGAGACCCATGTCATGAAAGAGAGCCCACCCCTGACACAATTCATGATATTCTGCTCTACTTGTCAACAGGTACTTAGCATAACTCTCATCTGAGAGATTTCATCCAACAACTGATGGAGACAGTTACAGAGACTTACAGTCAAACATTATGTGAGACTTGGGGAATCCTGTGGAAGAGGAGGAGGGTGTATTGAAGGAGCCAGTGAGGTCAAGGACACCACAAGAAAAACTACAAAATCAACTAATTTGGGCCCATAGTAGTCAACAGAGACTGAACTGCCAAACAGAGAGCATGCATGATGCATGATGCATGATGCATGATGAGGACCTAGGTCCTCAGCACAGATGTAACAATTGTGCATCTCATTCTTCATGTTGGATTCCTAACAGTAGGAACAGGGGAAACTGACTCTATAGTTTGGGATCCCTTTCCTCTAACTGGGCTACTTTGTCTGGCCCATGATAAGAGAAGATTACGTAGTCCTCCTACAACTTGATATGCTAAGGCAGGTTGATATCTATGGAAGGCCTCTCCTTTTCTGATGAGAAATGGAGAAGTAGAGGGTGGGGGGTGGGGAGATGAGTGGGAGGGACTGGGAGTAAAGGAGAAAGGAAAGCTGATATCTGGATGTAAGCAAATTAATTAATTAAAAGACATTTACATAATTAGGGGATTAATGTAGAAACACAGTTTTATCTACTTCTCCTTTAAATCCATGTCAGTGACATAGAGAAATGTGTATGTGACTTGGAAACACAACCAGTAAGCCATGCCTGTGTCTGGAGTCCTTGTCCTAGGCAGATTGACTGACAGATTCATGTAGAAAAAATTTTTTATAGACAACCTAAAAGTCTCAGTTAAGACCTCTGCTTTCATAAATGCTGTTGTGTGCATTTTTCACCATCAACAAAATACCTCCCAGGGTGCTAGCCACCAACAGCTTACTTTGACAAAAGAACGAGGGCACACCTTATGGATGGAGGCATGTTCGTTGATGACTCTAGTGCTCAGGGTTGTCTGGCCAGGGACAGACACCTGGTAGGAGTGGATGGATGGGTGGATTTCAGTGATTAAGATCTCCATTTTTTTTCATCACAGGCATCCAGGATGCCAAGAAGTTGACAGTATGACAGATAGTAAGAAAGAAAGCCATGCTAGTTAGAGATGGTCTTCTATTCATGATTGGCAGCCAAAAATAATTCATGACTAAGAAAGCCAGCAAACTCACATTCTATATACATGTTCATTCTGCAGGCATTTGTAGTGATGTGACCTCCACGGAGTTCTGGCTGGCTTGGGATTTTAATCATTATGTAGTATATCAATATCTTTTGTTAAAAGTCCTTTTAAACTGTTTGTCTAATTTGAAACAGTTGTCCCTATATATGACAGTCAGGTTTATTCCAGGATTAAGACCTCTGCAATAACTATTTGCACTGTCCAGAACATGTGATTTTCAGATTATCTCATGCTTAAAATCTCTTTTTTCAAGTTGTCAGGAAGCTTTCCTTGGGGTCCATTTAAAGAAGCTAAATAGTAGCTCTCAGGCATGCTATATTATTTTATTGTCAAGCATATTTTACTTGTTGGAATTGTAAAGTTTTTGTAATTGTATATCTCTTCATTTGATTTCCTTCCAGTCTGTAGAAAGCTGTTTTCTTATCACTGGACTCTGAGTGTCTGGCATTTTACTACTGTATTCCTTGAAGGCAAACATCATTTCTTAAGACAATTTCATAAGCCAAGTGCCCACTGAATACACAAAGAGACAAACTATATTCTGTTTTAAAATAATTTGACAGTAAAGATAAAGTGGACCTCTTTATCTGCCAAGTAGCTCGGTTAGCAGTTGTCACATGATACTTCATAAAGCTTATTTGTATCTATTAGTGAGGACTATGTATAAATGGGCACCTTTAATGTTCATTGACCATGTTGGATGTTTATTTTCTTCTTGGAGGAAAGCAATTTTCTATCATTAATATCACAGTTTTGTGAGTCTATAGAATGCTCCTGTGGTCCCATGACTGCAATTCCTCCCCAAGAGTCTCTTTACAGGTGATTTTATATTGTGTCAGTAGACACAATATATCTAACCAGCACAAAACTTCCCCCCTCTTCCAGAATCTTTTTTATTGATGCCTCTCAAAATACATCCCAGCATCAACATTAAAGGGCAAAAAGGAGTATTTCAGAAAAAAGTGAAGCCAGGAAAAAGGCATCCACTGCTATTATAATATCTGACAAGTTGAGCTTCAAACCAAATCTAATAGAAAAGATAAAGATGATTTCTTCATATTCAAGGGAATAACTCACCAAGAGAAAATTGCAATTCCAAATATATATGCACCAAACACAGGTTCATCTAATGTCACAAAACACCAGATTCCACTAGATTTAAAAGTTACAGACTAACCTCAGGATACACCTGTTGGGAAGGAGAGTTATAAAGGAGGGGTGGGTGAGACAGACTAACAGGAGCCAAAAAGGACCAGAATTTATAGTTGCACACATAATACTGTAGAAAAATAATGAATACATTTTAAAAGTGCAAAAAGTTTAGAATACACTAAGAATTAAAAAAAAAAAAACCTGTAAGAGAAAGTACTAGTAACCCTTCTCTTAATTCTTCTCTTAATAGAATAGGCTTTGTCTTCTAAAATGTAGATGAAATGGCTCCTCCTTTCTAATTGTTCGAAATGATGCCTATTTTCTTACATATAATGGTATTTTTTAAAGATAAGGCTGAGTAAGTGAGTAATGCAAGAATTAATGACTGGATAGAGAAGAGAAGCATCAGGGGTCAAGGGGTCAGATATTACATTATAGAGACAGGGTTTGGGGTTGTATCATTGCCTGGAGTCGTTAACTTGTGAAGTGGATGGTATTTGTTTTGCATTAAAGAAATACAGTTTCCTAGTGTAAATACCACAATTTCATCCTTTCTGGAATGCTCCTGAGGTTCTATACCTGTATATGTTCAAAGTTTAAGCACAGAGCATAAAATCAGATGTTACCATTTCCATGAACCCTTCCCTGCATCCCTTTTTACTGCCTCTGCACTCCTCCAATGGCCTATTGATTCATATCCTGCAGCATTTGGGTTTCCAATTTTGAATCACTATGCTTTATATCTCTGAGTAGTCTTATTTTAGACTCTCAGCTCTTCAAGGGTAGGCTTTATTAATGCTTTATCTGAGAAGGTAATCCTGCATAATTTATTCAATAAATCCTCCTGGAAGATATATGACATTCCAAGTGAAGCATTACTTTTTGAGAAACAGTTATGAGCAACTGATATAGAGGAAAGAATTACCACTTTGTCCTATAGAGTTTAATAATACAGTGTAGCATTAAAGGATTTTACTCACTGAGCACTTCAGCCAATTTGACAAGGCACTAATTTCAGCATACGGTAGTAGTTAAAAATGTAGGTCTCAATTCATAGAGAAATATTACACTCTTGGCTTTGTCATTCACCAAATGTGTGCCAATGTGATCTCTGTCTGGGATATCAGAGTAGGTTTAGAAAAAAAATCCATTGTGCTCACCTAGCTGGGAGTTGCCTGTACCATTCTTTTGACCTGGGCTAGGCTAGCTTTTTCTTATTTTGGATAGTCTGTGTCTGGCTGAGTTATTAAGCTACCTGGCTGCAAAACTGGTTTAGAATAAGCTAATCCAAGATGGTTCTTTTACACACAATCACTCATCCTTCACCATAATCCTGGTTCTTTAAATATGGTTTAATGGCCCCAAACAAGTATTGGAAGTTCAGAATTAACACAGTATTACTACTGTTGCATACTATTGGCTGAAAAAAAATCACAAGGACCACTCAGACTCATGGGGTAGGAAAACAAATCAATATTTTCATAAGAATTGCTACAAAATCACATTGTACAGGGTATGAATACACTGAGCATAAAATTATTGGTTATTTTTGTACTTTACTGGCTATAATTTTGTGGTCATTAAACAAAAATAAATAAGACTTTATAGATGGATTATAAATTATATAGAGAGCTTTGAAAAGAAGGATACAGTGCTTTGCTTTTATAAAATAATTGTTAAATGTTGACAATTTATTATTGTATCATTCGACTTTGCAGTTAATCATATACATGCAGTATTAGAATTCTCATCTTAGACATGAAGACACTTAGAGCCACAGCTCCTTGTTCATATCGTGTTGTCAGTGTGGAGCCTGTATTCAAAGCAGTTTGTTAAACTTCAAAGGTTGTAGCAGAGATTGTGGTGTGGTATGTATGTATGTGTGTGTGTGTGTGTGTGTGTGTGTGTGTGTGTGTATGTGTGTATGTTGTTGTTGTTTTTGGTGCCTTCCTGTTATTAGCTGTGGCTATGTGACTCAGTGCTGAACAGTACTTCCTTGAGCAGCCTCCATACTGACCTTTAGAGGCTTCCTGTATAGAATTTCATTTTTCTTTTCTGTTTCAAGCTTGGCATAATTTGTGCTTTAAGCATTCCACTTAAACTCACACTCAGTTTAACTTCTATAAACCGCTGTGTTGTAGTCACGACTCTCACAGGTGATGCTTTCATCACATGGGGTACTTTTATCATTTGCTAAAGAAATGTGTGTATTCTAAAACCAAGCCAAGGTTTCATACACTTAATACTGTGCACCAGTTCTGTTGAATCTCATTATCTACCCGCGAATTTCACAGTTCCTTATCACTCAAAGCAATGTATTTCTCATGGGCCAAACCAAATTGACTATAGTGCTAATATACATATAATCTTTCCCAGAAGATCAAATTCTATAGATTAATAAGTTTAGGATGCATTCTATCTACATGAAAGAAAGAAAATCATAATTTTAAGCAAAATGAAAAAGTGGTTCTTTCTACAGATGAAAAATGTTTCTTTTAGGATCTATAAGTCTTTAAATTCTTAAGCGATTGAGAAAAGTAACTTTAAAACAAATTTTCAAGTAAGCAGGAGCTTAAAACTGAAAGTGAAAATTATAAAGGTGGAGAAGTAGAGGAAATGTGAAACAAAACAAATGCCAAGTAATGTACAAGGTTTCGCGCACCAGACTAAGAGAAAAGTCTTGCTAATTGTCATCATTACAGAAGCTTCTAGATGCATTTATAGCCTTTATTTTCTATTATGGTTGTATGAAATCTTTACCATTGCATCGTTCAATAATTTTTTATTAACTTAGAGAACCTTAGAATCACTGATAGGCTGATTATGTAAATTTGGAGCCATGAAATATGAGGACCAGTTTCATTCCTGAAAAGAGAAATAAGTTGCATCCAATAAAAGGAGAGTAGACAAAGGGTATGTGGTTCATACACACGTTTTCATCTACACAGAAGAATGGAATTATCCTGTTTGAATGAAAAAGGATGTAACTAGAGGTAATCATAGTAAGGTAATTAAGTCAGTCTTTCAAAGGCAGACACCACATTTTTTTTTTTCATTTGTGCGTTCTAGAATTTTAGACATAAAAATTTTTGTATGTACAGATGTCATGGAAGTAGAGGCAAAAATGTCTAGGAGACCAAGTGTGAGCAATAGGCATTGGTGGGAAATGTTGAGGTTTGCTCCTTTGCTCTGTATTATAATGCTAAGTGCGGACCCCCAAGAACCTGGTTGCCCCAGAGACTAGAAAGTCTGCATGGAGACCCAAGTGAGCTATGTGACCTTGCCCCCAAATTATTTTTGATTGGTGAATAAAGATGCCAACAACCAATAGCTGTGCAGAAGAGTCATAGGCAGGTTTTTGGGTCCCAGGCATTGGGGCTCAGAGGAGAATCACTAGAGGAGAATAAGTTGAAGGAGTGAAAAAACACCATGGGTTAGATGAGTCAAGAAAACATGCACCTGAGGGCTGACCAGTTGGGGTTAAGATCAGCCCAGATGAAATATAGTGAGTAATAATGTGGGGTTATTAATAGAAAATAAAATTTCTATAATGAAAAGGAAAAAAAAATGAAAAAGAAAAATACAAAATGTACAGTTTGAGAAGAAAAGAAGTATCAGGAAATGTAATGGAGCCCAAGTCCAGTGCTCAATGAGAGAAAAGGTTTAAAATAAAATTTAATGGTAAATGGAATAAAGGGAACAATGACGTCAGGACAAGAGCTCACTCAGCTAAGCTTCCAAGTAAGGAGCAGGAATTAAAGAAACACTTAAGCAGAGAAGGAACACAAACACAAAACAAAAATCCCATCAACAGCAGAAAGCTAATGTAAATGAATTGAAAGAGAGGAGTGTAATTGTGGCTTCATAAAATGAATAGTTTGAAGAGAATTGGTATGAGGTCTTCCTTGAAGGTCTGATAGAAAGAAGTCTGCACTAAAACCATCTGGTCCTGGGTGTTTTTGTTTGTTTGTTTGTTTGTTTTTTTGTTTTTTTTTTTTTTGTGGGGAGACTTTTAATGGCTGCTGCTATTTCTTTAGGGGTTATGGGACTGTTTAAATGGTTTATCTGATCTGGATTTAACTTTGGTACCTGGTATTTGTCTAGAAAATTGTCCATTTCATTCAGAGTTTCCAGTTTTGTTGAGTATAGGCTTTTGTAGTAGGATATGATGATTTTTTTTAAATTTCCTCAGTTTCTGTTGTTATGTCTCCCTTTTCAGTTCTGATTTTATTAAGTTAGATACTGTCTCTGTGCCCTTTGGTTAGTCTGGCTAAGGGTTTATCTATCTTGTTGATGTTCTCAAAGAACCAGCTCCCTGTTTTGTTGATGATTTGTATAGTTCTTTTTGCTTCTACTTGGTTGATTTCAGCCCTGAGTTTGATTATTTCCTGCCATCTACTTCTCTTTGGTGTATTTACTTCTTTTTGTGCTAGAGCATTCAGATGTACTGTCAAGCAGCCAACCATTGAACAGTTTATAGGGTTCCTAATGGAGGAGTTAGAGAGAAGACTGAAGGAGCTGAAGGGATTTGTGACCCCATAAGGAGAGCAACAATACCATTCAGAGCTCCCCAGGGCCTAAACCTCCAGCCTGGGAGCACATAGGAAGGAACCCATGGCTCTAGCTGTGTATATAGAGGAGGATGGCCTTGTAGGGCATTGGTGGGAGTGGAGGTCCTTGGTCTTGTGAAGGCTGGATGCCTCAGTGTGGGGGAATTCAAGGGAGGGGAGGTTGGATTGGGTGGGTGGGGGCACACCCTCATAGAAGCAGGAGGAGGGGGGATGGGATAGGGAGTTTCTGTGTGGTGGTGGGGAATGGGGAAAGGGAATAGCACCTGAAATGTAAATAAAATATTCAGTAAAAAAGAAATAAAAGAGGGGAGTAAGTTCTAGTCTCATCAAGGAACAGAATTTGGCAGTGTTGGTTAAATTATTCTGGCTTTATAGTCAAGAATCTAAAAGAGGGATTGTGGAATCTCCCTTTATAGCCAAGGAAAGCCACTGAGGCCAGGCATGTGTCAGGGGTGTCCTTGCATGGAGAGACAGAGGAGCAAATACAAAGATGGAGCCTGGATTATGTTGGAGATCCAAGATATTGGAGAGGCCTGGGTCATTGAATACCTGTCAATAAAAGCTGATAAGAGGTGTCGAAACAGTTCAAGAGAGAGACGTATGTATGGTCAACAAAGATAAAATGAGTAGGAGATCTGAAGGTGCTTCAACATCAGACTTGATGATCTAGAATTTGGAGTTTGCCTTATTTGGTTTTGGTCCAGTATTTCCTCACTATGCTCCCTTTCCTCTTGTTTGGAATGGTAATGCATATTCTGTGCTATTGCATGTTGGAAGTATGTGATGAACTTTTTAATTTTGATATTCAGGGGTTATAGTTATACCTTGAGTCTCAGAGGAGACTTTGGGTTTTGAATCAGTTTTAAGACTGAAAGATGCTGAGCATTTTTGAGGCTGGACTAAATATGTTGTGCATTATGATATGGCTGCAAGCCTATGTGTGTGTGTGGGGGGGTGTCAGAGAATGTAATGTGGTAACTTGAATGAAAATGGCCTTCAAAGGCTTTTATAGGCATTGCCTTGTTGAAGGAAGTGTGTCATTGGGAGGAGGTTCTGAGATTTCAAAAGTCCATGCCAGAATCTGTCTATCTCTCTTAGCTTATGGATGAGAATGTATTTCTCAGCTATGACCCAAGTGTTGTGCAGGCTGTCAAACTTTCCATCATGATGAAAAGAGACTAAGCCTCTGAAATTGTAAGCAGGCCCCTAATTAAATTTTTTCTTTCATAAAGATTGTGTTGGTCATGGTTTCTCTTTACAGCAATAGAACAATGACTAAGACATATACTTACAGGAAAATGGTCTTATGTTACCTGTATACTAAATTGAAAATATATAAAATAATAAAAACATTTTAGGGAAATAGAAGTTTACTTTTAGCATATTTTCAATTCTGTGAAGCCATTCTAAAAGAAGTAATAATAATAATAGTAATAATAAATTTCATGAACATGTACTCTGTGCCAAGCACATGAAGCTAAAATAGAAATAAAAGTTTGTGAATAGTAAGAATAAGGCTGAAATCAGGTATTCTGTGGATACAAATAATTTTAAGATGTACAGATTTCAGAAGACACACTAACCACAGACTTGGGTTGAGTCTTGGTTCTCACACATTAGTGCATCAGCCTTTTCAATGCTCAGTTTACTCATCTGAAAACTAGGACTGATGATACCTTTTCCTTAGTGTCTATTGGCACAAAATACACAAGACATTTTTCCAAGCCATAAAACACAATGCAATATAATTATATTGAAATCAGCTCTTTAATTCACACATACACACACACACACACACACACACACACACACACACACACACACACCATTCTATTTCACAATGGACATTTTGAGAAAATTTAAAAATATTTCACGCATTTTTTGTTTACATAGAGCAAAACACTTCACGTGTCACTAATATTTCTTCATTGTCCAGTAATTGCAAAGAAAATATCTAAATAATAACATTTCAGAAAGATTCCCATATCAAAAAGAAAGGGACAGCTTTCAAAGACATTTGCAGATGTTTGCTATGTGATGAAAAACAGTAAATGAGGTGATTCACTAATAAATGTCATTACTTCCAGTAAGTCATTAGATGCTTAAGAGAAGTGGTGTATGCCAGTTTTACTTGTCATTAAATATTCATATTTACTAATGGAAATTGTTCTCACAAATTGGGTAAATTGAGCAACTTACAAATTTATGCCTCAAAAAGAGAAGTTCTAGAACTCCCAGCGAGCAGGCTAATGCTGTAATCATTAACACTCCATTGATTTTATAATTAAAAAGTAGGGAAGTAAATAGAGTGTGTGTTTTAAACGGTGTGATATCTGCCTATCTCAATACGTAGATCACAAGCCTTCTGATGGCAGATACCCATTAGCTCTGAAGGATGCATCTGTGGTCCATCAGAGAATGCTCTTTCTGTTCTCTGGGGATGAAACTCTTCCCTTATGTCACCTGTAAGGAAGAAAATGCCTGTAGATTATTCTTGTCATTTGTGAGGTAGGGCAGGGTAAGTTCCAGAAAATCATAGACCAGAGATTGATATTACTTTTAATTCTTTAATAAATAATCAGAGTATATTTTTTTTTTTTTGCTGTTCTAGAAGCTGGCAAACTCCAGATCTAATACATTTGGTTCTGGGGAGGGTTTGCTTTTGACCTGTTCATAGCTATCTTCTTACTGAAAGCCCAGAAAGCTGCTTACAGACTCAGTTCTCATTCTTGGAGGGTCAGGGGAAACATGAGTTTCTGAGAAACCCAGATAGAGAAACTTACCACCCCCATTATTCAACAATAACCTAGTCAATATTTATTAAGCATTTACTATGTGTTTGGTGAAGTGTTCTAAATATAATGATAAATGAGAAAAATGAAAAATGTGGATCTTGATGTCAGAGGCTTCAGAAGAAAATGAATTTTCATTGGTAGCACACTGAGGCAGTTCTAAGTCCCTACTTAGGTCAGGAAGGATGAGCAGGCCATGCATTGACCTAGCCAGCACAGTCAGTCAAAGGGTTCTTTAGGGAGGAATCTAGGATTGAAAGAAAAAAAAAAGACAATTATATAACACTGTAGTATAGCTCTAGCTAGTTCCGAGGCTGAAGTAGGTGATCATTGTGATGACAAACTGTGTGGTGAGCAGGAAACTGGGAAGAGCATAGACATTCTCCTCAGAGACCCTGGTCACACCCCAGGTTCTCTCTAAAGCTTATTTCTCTTATTTCATCTGGTAAGGCATCTGCTTAAAGGGATTTCTAGCATAGCTTTTGTCTCTGGGTTACACCACTTTATTTATTTATTTATTTATTTATTTATTTATTTATTTATTTATTTATAGGAAATTATTACTTAACCTCCCATATTGCTTAGTAGTAGCTATCATGACAGGAGCCCAAGAGGTATATCTTAGGTTTAAGCCAGGTCACACTGAAGCTTTGTATTAATCTTGTAGCAGGAACCGTGTGAATCAGGTCTAGTCAGAGACAAAAGAATTGAAGGCTTTTATTTAAGTATAAAAGTCTTTCTGTTGTCTCTTCCCTTCTCTCCTTCCTCTTTCCCCTGCTGGTAAAAATACTGGTGAGGTAGAATACAGAACTTACTTGATAACCATAAGGGAAGGTTCTACTTGAATTTGAGCAAATACAGAGAAATGCTTTGCACAGAGATTTAAAAACAAAACAAAACAAAAAAACCCAAAACCCCAAGACTAACGCTTGGAGCAAATATTTTGTGGCCCCAGATACATCTATATCTGATGTTAAAATATACATTCCTGATGGTCTACTCTCACAAATTTCTATAGTCTCTGTTTCACTAAAGACTCTTTGATGTGGAGCTTCTGTTGCCTGCAAGGCAAACATCTTTAGCAAAATTCCTAAGCATCATAAGTGTATGTTATCAACTTTAGACAGCTTATAGAATAGTTTCCAGAATTTTCTTGCAGGAAAACTTAGTTAAAGTAAACATTCTTATGTATTTAAATATAGATTTCATTTTAAGAAATATTTTTAGTTGCTCTTCGAGTAAGGCATTTTCTTATCTGTCTTAGTTAGGGTTTTATTGCTGTGAAGAGACACCATGACCAAAGCAACTTTTAAAAAGGAAAATATTTAATTGGAGCTGCCTTCCAGTTCCAGAAATTTAGTTCATTAACATTATGGTAGGAAGCATGGTGGTGCACAAGCAGACTTGGTACTGGAGCTGAGTGTTCTACATCTTGATCCACAGGCAGCAGAGGAGACCGTGTACCACACTGGGTGTCGCTTGAAAATATATAATGTCAAAGCCTTCAACAGCAGTGACACATTTTCTCCAACAAAGCCACACCTACTCCAACAAGGACACTCCTCCTAATAGTGCCACTCCCTATGGCCAAGCATTCAAATACATGAGTTTATGTGGGCTATTCCTATTCAAGCCCCCATAATATCTATTCTATAAAATTCTATTGCAAATAAATACTATGTTTATTAGATACTGCTCTGCTTTAAGAGTTGTGACAACTGTTTACTTGCTGGTCTTTCCATTTCTCCATGGTCTTTTGAATGGTAAAGTACTACCACTAAACCCAAAACCCAAGGGAAATTCTAGAAATAAAAATAGGAGTGAGATCTTTCATTTGAAAAGTTCTAAGTTTTCAATGTGCAGGTTCTGTGCTCTTTAAGAAGACGATTAATTTTATCACCTCCTCTTGTCATAACAATGACAATAACAACAACAACAACACACACACTACTAATTTTCTAGCTATAATTTTGGAGCAGTTTCAAATAGATTTTCTCTCTAAGTTGTCACTAGAATAAATAAGCAGAATAAACAGGCAGTTGGAGACTGAGCTTGCATTTAGACTTCCCTTGTACACCTGAATCCATCATATGATTATTTAAGAGAACATTCCAGGTCTCCCTTTGTTCACACATAGTAAGTTTGAGGCTTTTGTGGTATAAAATTTATGTTTTAACCATCTCTCTTGGAGAAATGTATACACACTAAAGTTTTATAATTCTGTTCTTGCTTTGGAGAAAACCCCATAGGCATGGTATGATCTATGGTAGGCATGCATTGGCTTTGAGACATAGATAATCACACTTAAATATGATTTATTTGCTCTAGTCTACCTGATAGTAAGGAATTATTTTAATCACTATAAGCATTTTACATAGAAGATGTATTTTCTAAACTTTACTTGCATATTAATGTATGAACAGAATGTTATTTATCATATATAAACACTAAAGATTTTAATGACTATTTTTAAATTTAATTATAGACTATGACCTTTGTCTAATGGGAAGATAGTGAATCAATATTAGTTTGGAAAAGCTGGGCTACTGTTTTATATTTTAAAAAAAGAAAAAATATTGTTCCTATGATTTTTAAAAAAAAATCATTTCATTCAATATCTTGAAGCTACCTGCCCAGACTTCTTTCATATTGTCCTAAATTAGGAGTGCTCATGTTTATTTTAAATTTTCTTTTGCTTTACAAGCATAGTTATTGCAATGGATCTATGGTGTAAGAACTATGTCCGAGCATGGGGTCTGTGTTATAGTCCTGGTCCCTAGTGACTTGGAGGAATTGAAAGCAATATTCAGACAACAGCAGTTACTTAAGATGCTTCTTTTCCAAGTTCATAGGTCAGGCAGGCTTTATTGTGCCCCTACTACTTTCTGGATTCTGGTAATTTTCCCATTTTGTTTACACTTTGGGTAAAACATTAAAGCCTAACAGTGAACTATGGAAAGTTTTCTTTCCAAACACAACTGTTAGTTCATTCAACGATGGCCTCTGATTCTGGCTGACTAACTTACCTTTATTTACTTCATTCATTAGTTCAGCTTACAATTGTCAAGCATTGCACTACTGAATGTAATGAACCAGGCTTGTCATCCTTCAACTCATTATTGGTCACTCTATTTACTTCTGCCCTTGAGCCTATGTGGAGGGATCCACAGCCAACTCTGGCAATTTTAAGAACACTTTTTAATTACCATACATTAAAAGGCTTTTTAGTTTACTGGATGGTGCATACACTGTTACAAGTTTTATAGACAGCGGCCTGTTGTTCTCAGTTAAATGTCCTATACCATGAATGTGGGAATTATTCTATTAACTGTCATTACCATAATCTATTTTCTTGCAGGAAATACTCTCACAAATGGCACAAGATGACCATGACTTTTGCTAAGTTATCACTCAAATCTGCAGCACACATACTCTGATTTCCCTCATTAGGAAGAAATGTAAATATTTACAATGACCCCAGAATAACTTTAGGAAGAGGGAATCTGTCTCCATGGGCCAGCTGTGACCTTAACCATTCATTGGATTCCATCAGGCAATGCAGCAATTATGATCAGTAATGCTTAGGATGATAATTAGACCAGGCCACGCAGGTGTGAGCAATTGTCCTCCATTGGTGAGTGTGGGATCTGTGGGAACAAGGGCTCACACAGAGCTGTTCAGTGAATTGTTTAAGACGTGCCAAATGACTGTCATCATGGCTAATGAAAATCAGGTAAATCTCTTCTAATTACCCAGATTTCTAAGTGGTGAGATTTCCATTGATAATGAGATACGGTTTCAAAGACTAATGCTTGGAGAACCTGCTCAGCCTTTTCCAGTTTTATAAAATAATCACAAGGAAGAGAGATTTGATGTAATATCAAGGCCATAAGAACACTGCATGAAGGTGAATTTAAAGCAATGCTTCAATTTTTAAAAATTACACAGCACTCATCACAAGCACAGCCCACATCAGTGCCTTTGACTTTTGAGTTAGCTAGGAGGGAAACTGAGTTAGAAGTTGATAGAGGTCCTGTAGCACTTGGGCTTATCTTCAAGGGGGCATTCCTTGTACATGCACCATTTCAGGTTAGTAACTTTCCCATCAACATCAGGACGAAGGCGATGCAGGCTATTCCTCATTCTGTTAGTGGAACAGATCCTGTTTTCCTGGTATTTCTTGAATTTATTAAGAAAACAATGACTTCTGGTCATGGATTTTAGAGGCGAACCTGCAGCTTGCACTTTACTAAAGCAGCACGATCCTGAGCTGCATTCTAAATATTTGTCCCTTGTCTTAGTTGGAGTTTTACTGCTGTGAACAGGCACCATGACCAAGGCAATTTTTATAAGGACAACATTTAATTGGGGTGGGCTAACAGGTTCAGAGGTTTAGTCTATTATCATCAAGGTGAGAGCATGGGAGTATATATAGCACAGGAGAAGCTGAGAGTTTTGCATTCTCATCTGAAGGCTGCGAGGAGAAGACTGGCTTCTAGAGAGCTGGGGCGAGGGTCTTCAAACCCATGCTCTCAATGACACACTTCCTCCAACAAGGTCACACCTCCTAATAGTGCCACTCTCAAGGCCAACCATATTCAAACCATCATGTCTCTATATCCACAGATAAGTGTAGTCCTCACCCCTCTTCAAGGAAACTTCTCTTCACAAGACTATTAGAGAAAAATCACAACGAATCAAAATGCAGAGTAGTAGAGTCCAGTCCAGTAGATGCCTCACAACTACATATACGGCACATTTGCACCTAAGGCTCAGGGATCACTGTGGATGAGGGAATGGAAAGATTGTAAGAGACAGAGAAACAGGGTGTTTGCTGTGAGACAGTGTCTCTAAGAATGTGAGAATCTACACCCATGAATTCTCACCAACTTGGCTACCTAAGCATGACTTGAATCAGGATGACAGCAACACACATGTTAATGTGAGTGGTGAAGTAGTTATGGGGAGGGGTTCACTAGGCCCCAACCCTGGACAAAGAACTATAGGTAACTAAGAAATGCTGAGGGTGAAATAGTATTCCTCAGCAAGAGCCTACCAATTGTTTCTCTAATACTAGAGAGTCAGTCATGAAAATAAATACATATAAGTAACATTATAGACTGAGAATTTAAATATTTATGTTTATGTTATTTATATGTTTATAACAATACAAATATAGAATATAATATGTTATAATATAAATAACATTTATAATTTATACATTATTTATATATAATTATATAATTATAGGTTTTATAATAAATATATTTATATCAAATATATAGTATTTATATATTTAGAATATATGTATGTGTATGTATATATGTTTGTAAACTATAGTTATTGAAAAAAGAGGACATGAACTAGCAAAAGAGCAAAGTAACAAGCACATGGAGGATTTAGAAAGACAAAAGGGAAGGAGAATGACATAGATGTAATTCTGTCAAAATAAAAGAAACAAAAAATAAAACTAAAACAAAAAATCAAAAAAGAATTAAAAGTGGCTTCTGAAAATCTGAGATGTTGGTAATTGCAGTAAAATCAACAAAGTTAATATTAATATGCCCACAGCATACATCACACTCTGCAAAGTATACTGCACATTTTTATGTTTGGTCTTTGAGGCCACTCACCCATATGTGAGTGTTATTAACTTAATTTTACAAAAAAAAAAAAAAAAAAAAAAAAAAACCCAAAGACCAACAAACAAAAAAACCATCAAGATGCAGTGAAGCCTCACATAAGGCCACATGGCCTGGAAGAGACAGAACTAAATCCAAATCCAGCTTCACTTCATTAAATGTCCTCCCTTCTTTCCCTAGGTACTAAATGCCTCCCGTAGAGGGTTATGGATAGTATCATGTGCAGCCAAGGTTTACTCTGAACTATCTTTGTAGGTAGAAACCTGTATAATTAGTATCAAGATGAAGATATAAATTCTTAAACGGCACCAATTTACTTTGATTACAAATTTTAAGGTTTTCATTGGTACGAGCTTCTTATTGATATAAGAGTGAGATGAATATTCTTACTCTCATAGGCATTGTACCAGTATAACACATTTAGGAATACAAGGCTTAGACCCAGCCCTTCTTTAACTTTTTTAACAGATTTGAGATGGTCAGCCTGTGAGTTAAGGGACTATAGCAAATTCATGGCTTGGAGTTTATTGTTAGGGTGTTTTCTATGTTTTATTTAGAAATAGCTGAGTGGAGTTAACAGGCAACAGTCCAGATTACTTTACATGGATAGTTGGTTTTCAAAACATCAGAAATCCTTAGAATTGACATGACAAACATTTCTTTATTAATGTCCATGTTGATTAGAGACCTGTCTGCTCATGACAGCTTCCTATATTGAATTCTAAGAAGAAATTGAGCATCGTTGGAGTTAATCCAGTTGTGGTGAGACAGCCACTAGGCAAGAATTGCCTTTTTCCTTCTACAGACAAATTACTGTCCAGAAAAGGACACACTTGCAGAATAGTCGACTGATTATTTCTGCCTAGATAGAGTAATCAGCCCTTAATAATTCTGCATCACTAAGGTCTGTCAGATGATCCTGGGCCAGAAGGCAGAAGAACAGATGCCCCAACGTTTTGAAGTAGAGGGACTGTCCAGGTGTTCAGAGGTCTCTATAAATTGGCTAAGTTTTAGAAGCTATGCTTTGTGCTTCCCACAATTATAGTTAACTCAGTCATTCTGGATTTCTGATGGGGTTGAAAACATATAGCTATTGACCTTAAGAGAAAAGATTTGAGTGGATGGTTGTCAGCTGACATTCATCCTAAAGCCAGGTTCAGAACTAAATGTTTTAGTTAGAATAGATGACAGAGGTGCTGGTTAGTCAACAAAAGGATGGACTGGGTATTAGGACTATCCTGTACCTCACTGGTACAAATTGGCATAATTATGCTCTAATTGTATTTTGAGAGAAAAGTTTCATTTTAACAGGAAGGGTGATATGTAGGAGGAGCTAAGGTGGGAGGAGTACTGAGAGGAAGAGAAGGAGTAAGAAGAGGAGGAGAAGAAGGAGAGGAGAAGCTAGGTGATGAAAGAGAGAAAGAGGGGGGAGACAGGGAGGCAGATGTTCATGTATCTCCACCAGTCAAAGATAGTGGATATATCGAGGTTGGGTAGTGGGTTACACCTCTGATTGAGCAATACCAAACTTATAAAGCCTATGATTAACATTTTTTAAAAAATGTATAAATGCAAAAAGGAAAAGGGGGCATGGGATAGCGGTTTTCTAAGGGGGGGAATGGGGAAAGGGGATGGCATCTAAAGTGTAAATAAAATATCTAAAAAAACAAGGGATTTTAATAAGGATCAAAGATACTAACAGTAATAAAGCTATCATAGGTTAGTGCTAATGCGTGCATTCGGATACATTTCCGTTTCAAGTATACTACTGTGTGAATAACTTTGAACACATGATTTAAATTTTCCAAGACCTAGTTACCACCACATGTCTTATCGTGTGACACTGTAAGGATTGGTCACATCACCCATGTAAAGAGGGGAACATGATGATGATGATGATGATGATGATGATGATGATGATGATGAATGCTGAGATTTGGTCTTTTGCTATCTATTTTAATTCTGTGTGCTCCCAAGACTTGGTTGTCCCAGAGACAAGAGAGTCCACATATATACCTTGGCTCCAAGTTATTTCTGATTGGTAAATAAAAATGCCAACAGTCAAGCACTGGGCAGAAGAGACATAGGTGGGGTTTAGATTTCCTAGGCTTAGGGAAGAAGTGTGCAGGAGGAGGAAGGAGAAGCTGCCATGGGTTAGGATTCGAGACAATGTGGCCTTGAGGGATGGCCAAGTGGATGTAAGAGCAGCCCAGATGGAACATTGTAATAATTCAGGGTTATCCATAGGAAAGTACATCTAATAGCATAGAGGGTAGATATCTGTCTAGCTCTTGGGATGTTTAAGGCTTATTATAAATGTAAAGGTTGGGTGTGTCTCTCATCTGGAAATTTAAATAGCAAAGGCAGGGTAGAAACTCCAGGCTGGAATTTAATACTTTTTATGACAGACAAGTATGTCATCTGCTATCCTGAGTGTGTCCTAAATGCCAGTCATTCTCTGGATTGCATTTATGAAAATTCTTGGATTTATTTGCTGTTTGGTGTCTTGCTATGAAGGCAAAGCCTCTTCCTTTTCTCCAGACATTAAAAGGAGCTACTACAGGCAGAACTTCCCCATTCACATTGCTCCTTGATTTTATTTATATGAACTTTAGGTCAGAGAGCTCAGATGCTAGCCCTGCTCTCTGTTACACACCCACTGATAAACAAGGACACTCAGTCACTTAGCACATCTGAGCCTATGTTTTCTTTTATGGAAAGTGGGGCTATGATGTTGATCATTCTCCTACAGAGTCAAATAACCAGAAGCTGTAGCTGATAAGAAAGTGGTCTCAATATTGTGTCTGCAGACAAGCTGTAGCAAGACAGCACCCACTCTCCTTTGTTAATATACTGCCAGGGTCCTAGTGGTTCTTAAAAGGATCAGGTGAGTGCTTCCTTCTAGAACCAACTCCTCAGCAGAGTAAAAAGTTAAAGAATAAAGACAGCAAAATCATGGTAGTTCTGTGACTCCATAGCAGTCCCTTTGTGAGATAGGGATGGGATTCTTATTCCTGTTGGCTGTCTCATTCTGCTGCTGGGGCTCCCAACTGCTAAGGACCCCTGTGACACTTTATTCTTCAAAACACATTCTTTCCTGAGAGTTGAGTTTAATTCTTTTTATTGAAGTCAGTGTCTGCAAATTCATAAATGTTTTAATGCATATTTACTTTATTTCAAGATACCATAAATTTTATATGTATCTTAAGTTCTTCACAGGCAATGAAAGCATTACTCAGATGATTGACATCATTATGGTGATACACACACACAGACACACACAGAGAGACACACACACATGATAGGTCAGATTAATCTTGAGAAAGGGAAATCAGGAACAACAGAATGCAAGAAGAATATGCTACAATGGAGAAAGTGGAGTCTGCACATTATCAGTTTTAATAAATTAGAGCAAGACAGTGATGACAACTGAGTATCTTAGCACAGTGCTTAGGAGGAATCAGGGAAGAATGCCAAAGGAGCCAATTCTAAAATTCTCTGGATTGCTTCTGTGAGAATACTTGCTTTTGGTGTGAGAAATATTTAGCATGGGCTGTCAGCTAATTTCCAAAAGTTGCAGGCAGTTCCAGGCTTGCTGAGTGGGAGGTTTGTAGGAGAATAGCAGAGCAGTGGTAGGGAGAGGCTCTCTGAAGTTGTTTTGAATGTACCTCTAATGGGCAGTTATCGTCCAGAGATTCTGTAGCTTGCTACTTATAGCTGGTGAAAAATTAGCCTGCATCTTAGAGGAGGTACTTGTCAGTTTGGCTCCTTTTCAAACTCAACTTTACTAAGTAGTTAGTTCTTAGGTTTCTTCTTCTTTCTTCTTCTTCTTCTTCTTCTTCTTCTTCTTCTTCTTCTTCTTCTTCTTCTTCTTCTTCTTCTTCTTCTTCTTCTTCTTCCTCCTCCTCCTCCTCCTCCTCCTCCTCCTCCTCCTCCTCCTCCTCCCCCTCCCCCTCCTCCTTCTTCTCCTTCTTCCTCTTCCTCTTCTTCATTCTCTTGTTCTTCTTTATTACTAAAGTAGGCAAGTCTGATCTGATAGCTATGATTAATAGATTAATGGTCACTGCTCCCCATAATGTAATGCTCATCATTGGCCCCAAAGAGCTATGCATCATCTCCTGGGTTAGGTAGAAGTGAGAGTGCTGTTCAAGCAGGCACAGGTAGAGTGAGAAGTCAGTGGCTCTGAAGACAGAGAAATGCCCTCCAACAACAATTTTGGGAGTCACTGATTTGACTTGAGCATTGCACTGACTTAATTGGAAGACATCTTAATGATAACAAACTACAGGAGCATTCAGAACAGGGGTCTCTTAGTCACTCCAAGCCTGCTGGCTCCATAGCTCTTTCAGTTTCACTAGAAGAGAGCAATTACTCACACTTGACTGCCACTGGTATTGAGTTTAATGATTTAGAGTTGCACCTTGCATGACCCCACTCTTTAGAGCTGTGTGGTGGGTGTACTAGGGTGATGATCAGTTCCTTTGTAGCTCCATTAACAAGGGCAGTTATGTAATGCTTACATTCATCCCAGTTCTTCATTTGGAAAATGAGGATAATAGCAGATCCAGCTTGTCATTGTTCTATTATAGAAATCACTCTAGTGTCCATGACAGGTTTAATAGGATACAGAGTACATATTCAATAAGTGTGAACTGCCATCACTAAGTCATGTGGATAGATAAACACTTGTGGATGATAGCTGTGTTGATGGTTTATTATTCATGTTGGCAGAGGGTTGGAAAACTATGGTCCTGGATGCAAATGTAAGCTACTCCATGTGTTTGTAAATAAAGTTTTATTGGGCCATAGCTACACTCATTTGTGGAGACATTGTCCATGACTTCTTTCTATATTAAGAGTTAACTAGTCAAAAGCAAAGATCCTATAGCCCCTAAAAATTCACTCTTCAGACCTTTCTATGGAAAGTGTGACTGACCCCTGCTGCTTATCAAGTAAAACAGTCAAGGTTCACACTTTGTATAATTTACATTTAGTAATATACTGACTACATTGCAATTTGTTTAATCTTTCCTCTACTGATAATGAATAGCTATTTAGGAGATCCTATTTTCTCATTCATAAATAATCATGCAATGGACTATATTTTTAGGATGGTCTTCCATATGTGAAGAACTTAAGGGTAGCTACTGGGGGCATATCAGCTGGTATGATCACAGATTTGCTGATGGGACACCGTAAAATTTCTCAACACTGAAGCTGTCAGAACTGAGTACAGAATTAAGCTGTCAGTTCTAATTTCCTGCAACAAGGTTTATCATTAATTAGCTTCTTTGATCTAGCCAGAGGTTGCAGTCCCCAAAGAAAAGAACCACAACATTGAAGCTCAAGGAATTGACTACTTGTCGGACAAAATTAATTATCAGGATTCCTAAATCAAGATTCCTAGTCACTGTGGGTGATCCTTTGGCTGGTCACTGCTTCTACCTTTTGAGTTGGTGGTGCTGAATTTGGACTGTGAGTAAACTGTGTGGACAAAGTCGTCAGGCTTAATGTAACTCATTGTCTGGCTTGTAAACATCTGTTTTCCCTATAAAGCCTTACAAACTCTGAACAACACTATTCTATATAAGGTGATCGTAGTCCTAAAGCCCAATAGCTTTATAAAACATGACTCAGTACAAAGATTTGAGTATAGGAGTGTTCAGTTTTATCCTTCATAAGCCTTTAAATCATGGCACCTCCAAAGATTCAGCTGATGAATTCCCATTTCTGTACAAGATGACAATGCATTGTTAATAGGTTGTATGAACTCTCACTGTGCCCCAACACACACATGTGACACTGACTTAGAATGCTAAAAACAGAGAGCAAGATCTCATGTCCAATCAGGGATCTGAACCCTGAAAGCCGAAAAGGGCCTAGCAAGAAATATTGGTAGAAAACTGGAATGCAGTCTGCAGAGATGAACTGATTCTTAGCTCTGGGTCATGGCTTCTACACCATCTTATTTTCCGAGTGGAAGTCAGAAAAACACATCCTTATGTGAAAGTGCTCCAAGGTTTAGAGTAAAGCCACAAAACCCAAAAATCACATGTTGTAGACCATTCGGAAAATTTTTGATGTTTTAATCCACTGTGCAAACCATACCCACAAATATCATATCTGCAATGTATATGGATAAATAATGTGGATAAATAACATGTGGATTAAAAATAGTATACCCACAGTCAGAACTAGAATGATTGATATAAGTATGGCTTGGAAATGGAGCATCTACCACTAAGCTCAAGATTTCCATCAAACAGACCTCCTACAGGATGACAGTTTTCAGAAAGTAAAATGAGAAAATGTGTGTTAAGTACTTTGTACAGTCTTTCATATGGAATAGGCCTTGAGTAGATAGTAGTTAGTATAACATAAAAATGTAATATAGAGCTGTCCTTATGAAAAATATCATGAAAGTCATCATTGATCTAGAGTTATTTTATTCTCTTTAGGTATTAATGTGTTTAAGACTGAGATTGCATGCAAGATTTCTGTCTCCTATATAGCCACTGAGAAATCCTGCCAGATTGCCATTCTATCACTGGTTCTGATGTGCTAGGAGCCAGAGAACTGCACATTCTACAGTACAGATGAAGGCTGGAAACACTGATAGCTTAGGGCTTTATTTTCAATAAAATTACTTTATTCTAAGTAAATTACAAGTAAAACATCACACAGCCCTTTAAGGAAACACTCTTGACTAGTCTCAAACTCTGTATATCTTGGTGAAGCCCCTTACACTTAACATAGTGATTCTAAAGCAATGGAGCTGTGCTTAGAGTTTATAGTGTTACTCCCATTCCCTTCCCTCCCCTCCCATACCCTTCTCCTCTTCTCTATAATCTACTATTTCTTTCTCCCCTTCCCCTTTCTTCCCATGCCCTCCTTCTCCTCCTCTCCTCCCTCTCTCTTTTTATACTTTAATAACCAGGAAGTTAAATTCACTTATTTACCATAAAAGAAAACACTATGACCTAGTTAAACCTAGAAAAAAATTAGCTTTGTCACCTTTTTCACATGTTCTTTTGTCAAGATTCTGCCCTTTCTCATCACCCAATATTATTATTTTGCTTTAACAGTTGTTTTTGTTGATTATTGAGTCATATATATGTGTGCATAATATATATATATATATATATATATATATATATATATACACACACATATGGAGAGAGCAATATTGAGTCATATATACATACATTTGTATATGGATATTATATATATGTATATACACACACATATAGATAGAATAGATAGATAGATAGATAGATAGATAGATAGATAGATAGATAACTAGTGAATGAGTGGTTCCTTAAATGGCCATGTGATGTTTTACTTGTGATTTACTTAGAATATATCATATCATGTCATGTCATATCATATAATATAATATTGTGATTGAGACTAATAAAATGTTGAACTGATATTAACAGTCCATTTTTTAGTTTTAATATTAGAAAAATTTCTAATTTTAGTAGACAAGAGAATTCTGAATGTGATTAAGAACAAGTTTGCAAAGGTAAATGTATACATTGTTTGTTGGAAGTTGGGTATGACTTGCTGTGTGGGAATGAATTAGAATTGAGGCCTGGGAGTTGCATTTAGGTATCTGTCCTAAAATTTGAAATCTTAGACTGCACTATCAATTTGACCTACTTAACTAGAAAGATATTATTTTCTGGGAAATCACTGCATCTGTTCCTAAAATGTTTTATTTCAGGCTCTCAAGGGACACTGTAGTCTTAGATAATTATTTTACTCAGTGATATAGTATTTAAACCAAAGAGAAATCAAATTATGTAGTCTGACTGTTTAGACAAATGGATTTTCCATTGCCATAGCCGTTCATTTTATACATATAAATAAATATACATGTAAATATATGTAACACAGTATACTTAATAATTTGATTTTAACAACTAGTATATTATTTAATTTTATATTAATTTGATTAATATTTCCATGCTGTAAGCCATAGGCATAATTAATGCTTTAAATTGTGTCACCAAGCGACTTACTTTTCATTCAGTTCTTTATTAGTCATAATAAAAAACACTATTATAATTTCTCTCAAAATATTAATCTTATCAAGTTGTTACTCTTATGTGTATATTCACACGTTGTCTTTGTAGTAAGATAAATTTCCCATGGAGAGTATCTTCTGTATGTGTTAAATATCTGTTTCTCTCATTCATTTTATGAATATTGCCTACTGTTAAGCTTTCTGACTTCTGTGATTTTCTCCCAACCCCTAGTTCCTTTAATAACTGGCTTATTTGGCACAGCTGCAGAAAAAAAACCCTTTGAGATAGAATCTCATCACATGGATCTGTCAACCTCCAGCTCAGAGCAAAATTTCTGATGGATAATTATAGGTGTCATTAAAACTAAATTCGTGATAGTCAGGGTGTTAGAAATCTGATTTACGAATGCTCTGTTAAGGTGCATTGGGATTTCCGTTTTGCCTTGGAAAAGCATTTGAACTCTGCACAGCTGCTTGAGTTTGTTCCTATACTTGGTCTTTCCCTACTCCACTTCTGTTTGAGAATCAACTGTGGAGATTTTGAGGGGTCCAGGCAGGGGTAACTTCAGCTACTGGCATATTTTTTCTCGGGTAGTATTCATTACTAACTAGTACTGTCTAGTAGACTGGAACCATTCTATGAACGTTAGACATAACATTAATTTGGACAGTTTCTTCAATCAAGTTTATAAGTCAGCTACTATTTTTGATTATTTTACCAATGGAGATGCTGGAACTCAGAAAGTTTCTGTAGCTTGCTCAGGGTGACATAGCAGTATCTAGTGAGTTCATAGTTTTAGATGTCATTTTCCTTGATCTTTTACATGTGCGTGTTTCACGTTTTTTTAAAACTCTGTTTTGTTTTTAGACATATGTCACTAAAGGTGATTGAATATTCACTGTAATATCTTTGGTGTGACACATCCATTAGGATAATATCACAAAGAGAAACTCAGTGTTTTTTTTTTTGGTTTTGTTTTGTTTTTTTTTTTTGCATTTTGTGTGTTTTATTTCACTTTTCAACCTCTGTGTGAAACCCAACAAACATTTTACCAAGATGTGTGTAACTTATCCCTACTGGAATGCAGTTCAGTGCTTGCAGACATAAATAGTATTTCTTACACGTTAAAGACTTTGCCACTTGGAAGTTATGTTTTTAAGTTGTTTACAGGCACATCAGGTTCTTCAGAAATACTGCCACCAGCACCCACTTTCTGTAGTAGGACACTGTGGCTTAATAACCAAATGTGGATTACTTATTCTTACATCAACCAGAAGCTTCTTGATTTTTTTCTTTAATATTTCCTTTTGTCCAATGCTAGAAATTCCATTTTGCATGTTGGAGACCTCAAGACTTTACATAAACTCCTAATTGCTTCATGATCAAGGGCATTATAGTTCCTCACTGTAACTATTTTGAATTAAATACTGTATTTTACTTGCTATTGAATATGCATAAATATGTCTGTGCATGTATGTCTGTGACTATATCTATGTGTGCAGTGCCCAGAGGGTCACAAGAGGTCAATGGATCTCTTGGAATTAGAGTTACAGACAATCTTGAGCCACCATATTGGTGCTAGGAACTGAGCCCAAGTCCTCTGGAAGAGCAGCCAGGGTTCTTACTCTGAGCCATCTCTCCAACCTCATGAATGCCTTATTTGAATTGTTTGATTTTTAGATATACTGGATAATGACTTACACATAAAATAGTGTCTCCAGAGTGGACTTTCTGACTTTGAAGCTGATGGGTGGTGTCTCTAGTGTAGGGTTATTAACTCTGATTCTGGTGGATGGACCCTGAGCATATGTACTAGAGACAGCTTCTGGAGCGGTGTTTCTGAAATATCTGATGCCTGCCATCTTGGATCAGAAGATGCATTAATACCTGCATTGCTGAGTTGACTGAGACAAGGACTCTAGCAAGCCTGAAAAAGAATCCCAAGGACACAGGTTGTCATTGAATTCACTGACAAGACACTAAATTAATGACATAGTAAAATGTCTCCAAAAAATTGAAAACTACAAAGTCACAAGGCACATTTGTCGAAAATACCCTAGGAAATAATCTCAATCGAATCCTCTCTCCTAGATGATAAAACTAGACATGTGATAAGATATACCCCTTGTCTTTTTCTAGGATAAATAGTTTTGTTTTTGGGTGTTGAAAATATTTAAACATTGGGCTTTCACTTGAGAAAGCCTAACACCAGAGGACTACTATCAGTCATTAACGCTTTAGTTTAGCAGTATGCCACAAACCAAGGAAAGTGGATAGTTTTCCTCTTTCTAACTACATCTCAGCAGTGTAACATGCATAGGTGGTGGATCTGTACAATGGTTCCTCTTCCATTCTTGACAGCCTACCTGCAAGTGTCTTTGCTTGGGTTGGCTGAAACCTCTCTCACAACTGGCAGATATATTGGGAGAGGTGAAGACTACATGGTTTATAGGTTTGCTGAGTAAAATAGTCTGGGTTTGCATCTGTGGTCTTCTGGAACTTAGAGAAAGGATACTGCTCTAGGCTGTTCTGGTTTTAAAGTTTCCATTGTGAAGTCAGTTGATATTCTAATGGATTAGTCAGTTGATATTCTAATGGATTTTTCCTTTATAGATGACCAGTGGTACATTCTTAAAGGTTTTCAATGCCCTCTCTTTTTTCTCTATATCAAATGTTTTAATTGTAACACAATGGATGTGAGAAGTTTCTTTTTCTGATCATGTCTAGTTGGTGTTCTATGTGCTGCTTGTATCTGTATAGACATGTCCTCTAATTTGGGAAAGTTTTCATCTATGATGTGTTGAAAATTTGATCTGTACTGTTAACCTGGACCTCTTCTCTGTCTTCTATGCCTATCATTCATAAAATTAGTCTTTTTATGTCATATTTAATAGAATGTCTGTGTATTCCTTTTGGTCTTAATTTTTTCCATATTATTTTGAAATGGTTAAACTCCTCTACTTTATTTTTGAGTTCTGATATTCTATTTAATATACTCTACTGGTAAGGCCTCTTCCTAAGGTTTCTAGTTAGATTGTTGAGTTTTTACTCTGTCTTCACTTCAGTTTGGATTTTCTTTAGTATTTCTATCTCTTCACTGAATACAGCTTTAAGATTCTAGATTTACTTTGTCATTTAATTTGTTCTTCTAGTTGTATTTTCTTGGACTTAACTCTGGAATTTATTCCTATTCCCTTCAAGTTAACTGAGACATTTGTTCTGTTCTTCTTTAAACTCTTGGAATTTGTTTATTATGTTTATGTTTGTTCTTTTATATTTGTGTCCTGGGATCCAGCTAGATAATTCTTACTGGAGAACATATCTACAGGACTGGTACCTGTGTGTTCAGGAGCTGGTGGCACACTATCTTGACATTTTATATTGTTTGTGTTTGTGCAATGTGACCTGAGCCTGTAGACTTCTACTGTTGATTGTGTGGGGTGAGATTGTAGCCTGCTCTGTCAAGTGGATATATGATTTTGGTTTTAGTTTTATTTGTTCAAGCTTGTTTGATTTCCGATCAGATATAAAGAATTGAAAGGTCAGTTTTTTGGATATCCAGTGTTGATTTCTGGTTGAAGGGATAAAGTGAATCCAGCTCAATGGTAACCAAGAAAGACTGTGAATACAACTTCTGACTGGGCTTTCCTAGGCTAGTATAGGAGTTGCCCTACCTAAGCTCTGCTGGACAGTATAGACTGGTGCAGGTAGGCTGGGATCTGTATTACTAACCAAGCTAGGCTGTCACATGGGCTATTTGCCTGTTTTAGGTTGCTGTGTTAGGAAACTTCTAGAAGACTCTCCACACTTGGCACTTACAAAAAGCTAGGCCTAAGAGTCTGGAATCAGGGTTGTATATTCAAAATATGAACCTGTGGATGGCATTTAAGATTTGAACCATAACAGGTATTGCTACTTCCTTATCATAGGTGAGAAAAGTAAAGCCTGAAGGTTAATTATATTTTCCAAAGATATACAGTCAAAAGTCTGTAGAGAAAGGCTTTGGGCCAATTAATTTTAAACACATATATTACTTCTTACTACTTATATACCAATCTCTTGCTAGTAATGGAATAAAGAGAGGGGTAACCTGAGGTCAGATGAAAGTAGTGTGAATTGATTTTTATGCTCTGCAGCGCTGAGTTTCTGTCACTCTGACTTGTAGCATTCTCTCACTTGAATTTGTACACCCACCACTTTCATTTTCTCCCCTTTATCAAATTCTGTCACAAAATACCAAGGAGGTTATTCACAGAATGGCAGAAATGACTAAATAACTTCTTTTCCAGGTTTAGAAATTATTTATTTATTAAAATGGATCATTCCACAACTAAACATAATAAATTTCTGATTACGGGGCAATAAGACATTTTTTGGAAGAGTTTGTATGAGAGAAGATACATTACAGATTCTTCTACTATTATATCATCAAGCTATTACTGCTGCAGTCTGAGGAGGTGGTATATCATGATAGAAAGCAAGGTCTTTGGATTCAATCTTTGTTACACTTCTGTTGTATATTTGACTTTAAATTTCTATCCTTAAAATGAATCTAAAATGCCTCATTTATATGTGTTGTGAACATTAAAGAGGTATGGAACAGAATACATGTGCAGTGAATGATGTGCACAATGTGTCCAGTAGAGAGTCTCAGAACACAGAAGATAGCAAATAGCAAACAAGCATTGGTTAGGGCCAGGAAAGGATGTGATAGTGGGAGATGAAAAGCCAGAGCCAAGTGTGAAGAAGGTTGAGCTTGACTAGTGATTTCATGGACTCAATGAAGAGACATTTGTCTTGGTAGATGAACAGAGCATTTCTAGGAAGGGTTATTTGAGGAGAAAAAAAGTGTCCCCTATAGTGGGTATCACCTTCCGGAATCAGAAGAGAATGCATTGCTGCTTGCTTGCCTGCCTTCACTTCTTGCTGATATTCATCTAGTTTTGATGCTTCTGCTATTGCTTCCACCATCCTGATTTCAATGTATTTTTGCTTTCCAACAGACTTGAGGCAAGATAAAAAAAAAAAAAAACAAGGCAAATGATGGGGATACCTAGAGAGAAAAGAGTACCTCATTTGTGTGTAGACTGTAGGTGAAGCGTTTCACCAGCTGAGAGTTGAGGATGCCAGCACAATGAACAATTGCTGTGAAAGATGCCCACATGTGGTAGTCCTTTCATACAAAATACCTTCAAATCAAAATACTAAAATAGTAATAAACTTGAATTCATATGAAGCAAAGCTAGAACTTATTAAGAAGGCATTACTAATATATTTAAAATCAGGAGTTAGTAGAAAGGCTCTCTGAGGAAGAGTTTGACATGCCCAAGTGTGGGTGTGGGTTTCTCAAAGAAGATCAGACTCATTGTATTTATAATAATTATGTATATACCATATTGGTGGATTGTGAATCTGTTATTTTCAAAGGATTTTTCAGAAATTTTTATGAGTCTTCTTCATATTTCCAGACAGACTGGTGACTCCCCCAAATACTCTAGGTCTTCAAGCATTAATGGAACTGCTAAAGCATCCCAGGGTGTTACATTGGGCTACTATCAGGTTCTCTGCCCCTCCAGCCCATAGACTGTCATTGTCTGGCCATCCAGACACTCCTGGACATACGCCATCCTAGAAAATACTCTACTAAGTGACAAAATCAATAAGGTCATGTTCTCATATAAACCAGATCTTTGAACTATAGATGTATATGGTTATTGGGCAGAAGATAATGGACTTTATATACTAAAATTACACCTTCTAATCTTGTCATTGTAACAAGCAAGGGGATATCTGCTGTGGTAAGGTGGTATGGGTGGTCGCAGTATGACCATGCCAAGATGTGAAGAACAAGACTTTGTTGAAACCACAGCCTGGCCAACTGGCACAGGAAATAATAGGGAATTAATTAGATTTTGGTTGTAGCCATCTCGAGAAATACTAACAACATGAGTTATTATGACTTTGGTCACTTTTGTGTTGCTGAACTAGCAATTCATCTGAGTCTGTTAAATTGCTCGACTGTTTTCTATGGATTCCCTCTAGAAAGCAGAGACAATACAAAAGCAGCAAGATGATGTGCTGAGAATTTGGTGACATGTTAGAGTAGTTTTTATTAATCGTTGTGCACTTCAGACTATAGGCATTTAAATCTGGAACCATGAATATGTAGGGGAAAGGTTCAAGCATGAGAAAAGTAAATGTATCAAAACAATAGGCATCTGAGTTAAATTGCTATTTAAATAGTCTTATTCATTGAGAATTGCTATTTTATTCATGCATCCATAAGTGGTAACTTTATGTGAGAGACTGAGTTTTATGGGGAAAGGAGACATATGTCTCATTGTTCTTCCTCGTAGAACATGACACAGGAGTTTCTGTCATGGGTCTGCATAAGAAATTTCACCAGTTCAAACTAAGGAGACGTTTATAATCTCAGTGTTTCAGTTGTGATGTGTCATCTAGGGAAAACAGATGAAGGACCTGTGAGCTGGCCATTATATATGTTCCAGATTGTTGAGTCCTTAGAGTATCTAGGACATCATTCCCTGGGGACATTAGAATGTTCCAAATTGGTTTAGATATTCCTTTTAGTCAGCATGGCTCTCTCTCTCTCTCTCTCTCTCTCTCTCTCTCTCTCTCTCTCTGCTAAGCTTGCCTCTGCTTCACTCCAAAGAAATGTGAGGATGACTCACAAAAGACCAGGCTGCTCTGTATTCAGCTGTAGGGGGCTGATGACATCTGGTTTTTCATTTCCCCTAAGGAAAACAAACCAATGATAATTCACATACATGGCCCACTGGCCCATCCTTCTTTAGTTAGAAGTTAGTACTCTAATTTCTCAACATGATTCTAAGCTGACCTACTTGCATACTAAATTACTTTAAAACCAATAGGGTTACTTTTTAATTTTCATGGCTTTTCTTTTCAATAGTGTTTATCATATCATTCAAATACAAGAATGAATTGAAATCATAAAATTATGGGTGACTATGAAATGATGATTCTAGGGAAAAAAATAACCTTTATCCACCTTCATGACTTATTGTATAAGGATGATTGATTTGATTTGTGATTGTGGAGAGTTGGGATGGTGCAGTTCTAAAACAAAATTATCATGGAGTATATTTAACCCATAATAACTATCAATTGCCAGCATCTGTGTTTGACCTAATGCCATAGTTGTCTATTAGGTAAACCATTTCAGAATGCACTGAGACTACTTCCTTCTACCAAGAAAAGAGTAAGAATCTCATTAGACAGGATCTGGAGCCTATGGCAAAGACCTCTCTGCTTTTCTGTACCCTGCTTGCTTTCTGTTTTCATCCCATGTTTTAAAATGCTTTGATTTATGACTTATTTTGTTCTCTTACTATAAAAGTTTCATGGAACTGTTATCCTAACAGAACATGGTATTGAGATAACCTAAATCTCTGTTCTCTAGCTATAATCACTTATATTCGGTTCCAAAATAAATGGTCTCCTGTTCCCTATGAGAGGAGAACTGTTTTTGCATCAAAAAAACATACAGTTTGTGTATGTTTTCTTAAAATTTTTTGTCTGTGTATGAGAGGCTTTAGCACTTTTTATCACTCTTGGCATTTTGGACACAATAATCCTTTTGCTGCTAGAGGCTGACCTTTGGATTCTGGGGTGTTTATAGAATTCCTGGCTTTTCCTAACTAGATGGAGAAATTTCTATTCTCAACCACATACTCATAGCAAGAAAAAAAATGCTTTTGAGCATTGCCAGTGGTTGGAGGTGGGATGTAAAAGCGGCACTTGCTGAGAAGCACCACCAACCATTCTAACCAAGTCCCAGGTTGGTGGTACAACTCTGCAGTCTACTAACTTCTTATGAATAGAGACTCTAGCTTCAACATACCAGGAAAACTGACATTTAGATCTGGAGCAAAGCAAAACCAAACAACAACAATAGCAGCAGCAGCAGCAGCAGCAACAACAACAACAACAACAACAAAACCCAGATCACAATCACTGCAACACTCAGTGAGGAGCACTAAGAAGTCATATTCATACAAGTGTTTTTATTCTAAGGTAAAACAGAGCTGTGAGGGGTGGTTACATGAGACAATCACACTTCTCTGGTTTCATTTTTTTCATCTACAAAATTGAAATTCTAACTCCTGCTTTGCAGTGATTTTAATATGCTATTCAACATATGTTTGTTTGTGTGTGTGTGTGATATATTTTGCTTGATGTGCTCTTGTAGGGTTAGTGGTAGTTAGAAAAAATACTAAAAATGAATGCACTTGCACATTGAGCTAACACCTTGAAAGATATTAACAAACATTTTGGGCTGGAGATTGAAGGTTCTAGGTCTGTCAGGAAAGGTTTCTTTGGGTGATGGAGATCTGAGAGATGAAGTCTGGCCCACAGGCCTCTGGCCATTTTCATATTCTGTGACTAATCTGCTACAAGTTTAAGAGCTGTCTCCAGAACCAAATCAACACAAGCTTACTGCTTTGAGAAAGTCATGATAAAAACACCAGGAGAAGGGGGGCAGCTTGCTAAGTCACATGGTATACATGCCAGTGTCCAGACCATCTCCTTTAGGCTTAAAGTAGGGACTCTCTCTTTTCTGTTAATTTTACTCTTGGGAGCTGTCCAACCTCTTATTGCTGCATTAAAATATAAACCAACTTTAAAAAATAATGAAGGAAAGATTATGCAGGCAGTTGTCAAGGGGATACTGGAACTTAGTCCTGAGATTCTGTTGTATCACACCACACAGATCTTAATCTGTCCCCTCAAGGTTTTTGTTACTGCACATCCATGGTGGAAAGGGAATTATTCAAGAGTGAGCAAGTGTGTTCATCACTATTGTGAGCTCAACGCAGAATGAGACACCCTGGGGGATAATGAGAAGACTTGAGACAATCTCACTGCCCTAACGTTGTCTGGTCTAAAATGCAAAGGCAATCATATGAAAGCATCAAGACATTTAAAGCAATATCTGAGGACACGGAATCATTAAATGCTTCCAAATGAAGGGCTTAGTTGTTCAGCAAGCAGAGTAGATGAGGGCTAGGGAGTCAGAGAGATGTTCCTGGGAGAAGAGGAATTGGTACTAAGCCTTGGAGACATAGCTGACAGAGGCCAGGAGAACTGAGGTCATGGATGTGTGAGAGCCTGTGTTGTGTGGATAGCACTTTAGTATGAAGCTAAGGCATGTTAAGAATGTACCTGAAAGACTCTGAGAAAGAAGCTCTGAAACTTGGGATATGAAAAATGATGGATGACTTTGGAGGTTAAGACACAGAAAATCTGAGAAGTGGAATCCTAGTTGAAGATTCTTGAAATAGAAGTGATATGGGAAAAATTATGTAAGGTAGCCATAGGATTTGGGGAGAATGATCGTTCTCAGCTCTCACTCCAGGAGAGATCATCTGTACACTGTGGGCAACACCTGTCCACATATCTATACCTGGTCCACTTTCTGAGTTAAATTACATGATAAATGTGAAAGTGTCCTATTGATCTTTAGTTATGTTCATGGGAACTGTGGCTAGCATTGTTGTCATATGCTGTCTTTTGGCCAATTATCTTTTACAGAATTCAGGCCAAATAGCTGAGTAAGCTTTACCTTGCTACTGATGAATTTTTGCACCGACTATCAGAGTGTTTTGTGCAGAGCTTGTCCACAGGTCCGGTGGTACCTTGTCATCTCTAGGATCTTATGTGCATCTGGTTTGACAGAATCCAGTCTGATGAAATAACTCCACAGATGAAACAACTCCACAAAACAAGGAATTGAACCCATGATTTAAATCAGTGAGGAGTTTTGATCAGCTTTAATTTTTAAACTTTGATCTGAGTAGGGATTTTGCGATTATGTCTTAAGTCTTCTGTGTCTTTCAGGGTTCCCTGTGTCTTACAGGATGCCATGTAGCCTCGATAACTAATGGCTGTGTAGACAAGTTCATGAAGGACTGTGGGGGGGGGTAGATTATGCTCCTACTTGTGGTGAAAGGCACTGAGTTAGTGCTTTTCCATCATGTTTTTTAGCTGTTTTTTTTTTTTTTTTTTTGATGACCAAGATATAAAAAGTGGTGTTTAGTGGGCTATCTTCAGGGCTTCCTTTCATTTGCAGTAAGGCTGTATTGTCTTGAACACAGCTGTGCCCGCTTAAACCTTTGGCTTTTCTGTATTTTCTGTAAGGCCTGTGCTGTGTTTTTTTGTTGTTGATGATGTTTGTTTGTTTGTTGTTTTTTGAAGGAGGTGCTATGCATTTTTCTGTAGGTTTCTATGCAGTGAAGATCTACAAAGACAGGCTGTTTGATTGATGACTGTATTTAAGAAGCTATTTAAAGTACTATTAGGGTCCCATGTTCTTTTTTGCTCAGGATCAGCTTTTAAACTGCTCTTTCTCAGCATCTTCATTCTGACAAAGAACATTTTGTTTGCATTTCATTTTTATTTTTAGGCATTTGCAAAAGAGCCTGACTTAACCAGCAGTGTGCTTTATCCAGAGGGGGGCAGAAGAGTGTCAGAATTCATGTGTTTATCTCATCACCATTTATCCAGCAAGGGAGGCATGGTGGGCCATGTTTTAGGGCTGTGTTAGAAGTAGCTCAGTAGTACTCTCAAAGAGTTCATATATTTGTAAAGATAGCATGGCTTATAATATACTTGTCATAAAGGGGAAGTATCGGGAGCTAGTAGAACATTCTGAATGTGGACAAAACCATCCAATAAACTTAGGAGTGAGAGCAACACACCTCAGTTGTATTTCTGAGATGTACCCCATTTCAGTAACATTTGAGGATAATGTTGGCTTGGAACAGAACCAGCTGTGAAGATGGAGTAGTGTCTATGTATGGCAGTAATTAGAAGGTTAACAATGGCGGGAGTCAGCACTTGTGAGGATGTGTGTACAAGGGAAAAGGAGGAAGTAAACGGGATGTGCCAGTTTCTTGGCATTGCACCGAAAGTGAGAAAAAAATTTTTGATGTAAGTAAAGGTAAGAACCTTTACCTTTCAGGTCACTAGGAAGAATCCACCACCCATCAGTCACTCACGTTAATTATCTCAACTCCTTATCATCCTCACAGAAAACATCTCAACCTCCAATTACCAATGGCCATGAGTATTGCTTCCTCAAGGAAAAAAGGATACTCCCAAACAGAAGAGGCAATTAGTCTGAACTCTCTCATGATGGCCTCTGTGGCAAAATTAATTTTTAATATTAGTTGATTGCTCTTTAAGTATTTACTACCCTTCTGAGCATGTGTGGCTTAGCCAGTGTCCAGTCACACTTTATTAATATGTTTATGCTAGCGTTCTGATAGTTCATTCCTCCTACTTAAGAAGTGTGATTTTTTTTTTTTTTTTTTTTTTTTTTTTTTTTTTTTTTTTAGCATTTCCAGAAACCATTGATTTTAACTTGAGAGATTCCATCTTTCACACTGACTTTAATAGTGGTTGAAAAATTCTCTAATCTCTCTGTAGACACAGTGTTTGGCTCAAGTACTCAGATATTAGGACTCAGTTTGAGAATTTTAAATGAACTCTTGAAAAAGACACAGTTTCTTTCTTGAAGGGTTGTAGGACCTTAGGTATCTGGGAGATGACAGGAGGGTCAGCCTGAGAGCAAAGGCAACAACCGAGGTAACAGCTAAGCAAGTCATCTCTAGAACACTTCTTGATGATGCCATTTGAGATTCTTGGTGTTCTATTTTGCCAGACCTCAGCATTATCAATTACATGACCCAATATAACTTCTCTGTTTTACTGTGTTCAAGTTGTTTTTCTGTCACTTGTAACAAGAACTCTTTCAAATGCTGCATTATAAGACAGAGATCAACAGACAAAATTAGTGTCTGATGGTAATAAATATTTATTTAGCTCTTTCTATGTGTTGGATGTCATGACAATCAGTGATTACCATTGTTATCAAAGTTATCTAAGTTTAATCTCCCCAACAAACTTAGGACAGGAGTAAGATGATCTGCACCCAGAACAGATGATTCTCACTCAGAAGGACCACCTAAGGTCATTGAGCTAATGTTCAAATAGAGGCAACCTATCTCCATTAAGAGCCCATGCTTAAGACTTCACAAGAATAAAAAAATAAATAAAAGAGGCCATGAACTTAAAAGAGAGAAAGGATGGGTAAATGGGAAAGTTAGGAGGAGGGCAAGGAAGAGAGAAATGGTGTTGTTATAATCTCAAGAAGAAAATAAGAAAAAATATTCAATTTTCTTTAATAATAATAATAATAAAGAGATACCAGTTAAAGACATATCTTAAGAATCACAAGTCCTCCTGTTTGAGGAATGGGATCACCCACCAATCTCAAAATTTTTAACACAGAATTGTTCCTATCCAAAGAAAATGCAGGGACAAAAAATGGAGCAGAGATTGAAGAAAAAGCCATTCAGAGACTGCCACACATAGGGGTCCATCCCATCTTCAGACACCAAACCATACATTATTGCTGATGCCAAGAAGTGCTTGTTGACATGAGTCTGGTATGTCTATTGCCTGACAGGCTTTTCCAGTGCCCGACTAAGGCAGATGCAGATATTCACAGCCAACCCTGTGGTGGGGCAGATGTGGCACCCCTATATAACCCAACAGTAACCAATAAAAATCACAAGCCCTCTACTTTTTTATATTTTCCATATAATAGAAAAAGGAAATAAACAAGTAAACATATCAGTTATATAGTCTAGATTAAATCCTGCCCATTATTACTGTGTTATACCTGACATTGACAGTTTTGAGTATATAAAAAAATTCTCCAATCTGTGTAGCCATGAAAACTCCATGATAACAGAAATGGTTCCATCTGGCTCAGTACTGTACAGCCAACTACCTTCATGACATCTGAAATTAATTCTTTCATAGGATTATGAATTTTGCACGTCAAGAAAATGGGTTCCTGATTCCAAATGCCACCTCAGCCCCTTCCCCTTGCTGATTATTCTATTTTAGCCAATGGAAGCATCAGGTTCTTGCTTTCTCAACGTCTTAGTGTATGAAAGCTTACTGAGCACCCTTTCTTTTCCTCTTTCCCATTCATCAGCTAGTTGTCAGATATGTATTTAAGCTGTTTCTGGAAAACACTCTCCACCCCCACAGGACTTCATGGGTTATCAAGACATATGATGCTAGTAAGTATAATAGGACATCTATTCTTTAAATTTCTCCTGCCTCTGATTCTTACTGTGGCTACCAACTTTGCATAACTGAATTACTGGCTTCACTATCCATCTTTTAATAACTCTTTTTTGGATCACCCAGGTACCAGTCTCCATCCTGGGACACTTTCTGTAATATTTCTCAAGGAGGTTGGGGAGGTCTTCTTAATAATGATGTTCTTACTTATTTCTTGTGTTCTCCACCATTACAGCACGAGCTTCTTAACCTAGTTTCTTTAGTGCAAGCCCACATCACCACTGGCAAAGCAATGTTAGACATATCAGAGTTGCTTCATAATGTAAAATGTGTGGATAAATGGGCTTAGACAGGGAAGTGATACACAGAGGCAATCATAGCTTTCCCTCACATGGTCTACTTATACCCCACTGTATATCTTTGAATCTTATTCTCCTTGTGTGTCAAAGAAGAGAAGGAGGGTAATTATTACTTTCCCCTCCAGAATTGACAGAATTACAGACCTTCAATTGCAAAGAACATTGGCAATGTAAATATCCAGGAACAATCATTCATTTGTGACCCATGACTCAAGAGCCAGGTGCCTAGAGATCTGGAGCAATGACAGTAATGACATGCTGGAGCTCAACAGAACCAATCAGTAACATTTTCACAGCAATTTGTTCACACAGAGTGAAATATCTAAATTTGTCGTAGAGATATATTCAGCAGTGTGAAATTCTCTCTGAAACTGAAAAAATATTTCTAACTTCAGTGTCCATGCTAATGTGCACCTTTTTAGTTAAAGGTTCACTATTTAGGGTATTTTCACTCAGTCTAAGTTTTGTGACTGACAAAATTAAATCATTGGTCAGAATAATTACATGTAAATGCTGCTGGGCTATTAGTCTCAAGGGCTCAATTTTTTGAGCCATTGTTGGAATCTAAAATGTCAAATTTATTACACAGAGGGCATGAGAATACACAAAATCTATAAATAGGATATGAAAGATACCAGTCAGGACAGTGGCAGCAAATGCTGAAGATGGGAGTTGTTGCTTGAGTTAATGAGATTATGTAAATTAATTTCATAGACTACTGTAAGGAAAAGAAACCATCTCATAATAGAACTACCACCTGAACATAAAAGTTCATTAGTTCAAAGACCATTGCTTTTGAGGAGTCTATTTGTTTTCTACCATTTCATATGCTCATAGCCTTTAAGGGTCCATGAGACAAGGCACAGAATGAGAAAAAGAACACCTTGTCTCTATCGGTGTCTTACTCTGTGAGCCTGGGAAAGCCACTTAGCTTCTGTGAACTTCACTGTTCTCTTCTGTAAAGATAAGGCTGCGTTGCTCTGATAGCATCCCTGAGGGCTTGAAGGAAGGAATTGATATTTAAACATCTTGTAAAGCTGAAGATGCTATGCCTATGTAGAGCTGTGCTCTATGTCATCACTATTTGCTGATATTGACCTCCTTAATGTCATGTCTTCTCATTTCATTAATGGACAAGGACCCTAAGCATCAATTTGAACTACTATTCCCTTTATTTTAGTTCACATGACCTAGTTCATCTTTTCTAAAGTCTATATAACTGGGACCAGCAAGATGGCGCAGTGAATAGAAACACTTCCTGCCAATATTGTGGGCCTGTGTGCAATTACTGAGCACCACATAGTTAAAGGAGAGACCCAATATTTAAGATGGGTCAGTGGTTAAAGGTACTTCTTGCTGCTGAGTCTGAGGATCTAAATTTGATTCAAAAATCCACATGGTAGAAGGATGACACTGACTACCAAGAGTTGTTTTCTAACCTCTTTATGTGTACTTATGTGTGTGCATATAAGAACCCACATGCATGGGCACACAAACACACATATACACAAACAGAGAGAGAAAGAGAGAGACAGAGAGACACAGAGACAAAGACACAGGCACAAAGATACAGAAAGACAGAGAGAGAGTCAGAGACAAAGACACAGAGATGAAAGACACGCACACACACACACACACACACACACACACACACACACACACACACGGTGACAGACAACAAATAATGGAAGATAATCACTTGTCCTACTTAGCTGTTAAGTGTGAGAACCACAACAATGATCAGCCTGGCAAGACCCCAGTGGTACAATAGTAGCACTGATATCTTGGAGACAAGCAATCAGTCTAACTGAGCTTAAAGTCAGCTCAACATGAGGGAATTCATACTTGGTTCTGTAAATCTAGCCAATACTCATGTGTGAACTCATGTCATAAACACTAGAGGACAATCAACTGCTACCATTTTTCCTAAACCTGTATAATTTCTACCTGTAATCTAAATACTTAATTTTGTGTCAATAAATAAAGACACTTCTTGTCTTGGTTGAATTTTTGTCAATTGGACCACAAGCTAGAGCAATCTGGGAAGAAAAACTCAGTTAAGAATATGCTTCCAACAGATTGTCTGTAGGCAAGTTGTAGTGTATTTTCTTGGTTAGTGAGTGATTTGGGAAAGTCCAGACACTTGGGAGTGGTGCCAAACTTGGGCAAATGGTCTTATGCTATATAAGAAAGCAGGATGAACAAGCCATGGAGAACACTCAGTAAGCAACATTCCTCTATGGTTTCTGCTTTCATTCTGGCCTTCAGGTACCTGCTTTGACTTTTCTCAGTCATATTCTGTTACCTGAAAGAGTAAGATGAAGTAAAGCCCTTCTTCCTCAAGTTGCTTTTGGTCATGGTCTTTTTCAAAGCAACAAAAACCCTAACTAGGACATCTCTCATCAAAGAAACTTTTTCTTTCAGTGCAAATAGAGATCCACACCTGGTGAAAATTGAGAGAATCAGTCACCTTAGGGTGTATAGCTCAACATCTGTACCTCAGGCCCCTATACCTATGGTTCAGGGAGTGTTACCGAAGAGGAGGCAGACAGATTGCAAGAACCAGAGGACCAGGACACTTGCTGTCATGTAGTGTCTTATGTATAGAACAGGAAGCTGCTCCCATGATATTGCAACCATATGGTTGCTTACAATATACAATACAATACAATACAATACAATACAATACAATACAATACAATACAATAACCATATCAGTTGACATGCTAATGTGGGTAAAGGGAATTTCACAAGGCCTCACCAAAAGATCAAGGGCACCAGGCAGTCAATGGTTGCTAAGGAACGAAAAATTAGTTTTTTTTTTTCTTGAAACATCCTCCCTGATAGGTACCCATTCCCACGTGGTCAGCTCTAGACCCATGTACATATGAGTAACACTAAATGGACTCAGTAGGTGGGCATGCATGTGGGTGTGGGCGTGCGTTCCTCTGTGTGTGTGTGTGTGTGTGTGTGTGTGTGTGTGTGTAACAATAGTAATTACACAAGAAGGGGCTATGAGTTCAAGAGTGAGTGAGTAGAGGCTTTGGAGTCCAAACATCATATCATGAAGTGCCATCCCGAATTTCCTTTCTAAGGAGAGTGATACCATTGGTGACAGCTTCATATGCTTTTAGGACTCAGCACAACCCAAGATCCTACGAGATATACCCAAAGCCCTGCCTCCGAAGTGCTAAGAGAACACTTTATAGTCATAATATTTGAATTGTAGATGAATATGTAGCTAATTATTCTGAGAGTACCATGAGGTATTAAGGGATGATATAGCTAACAATTCATCTCTTGCCGAATAGAGGAAAAGCAAGGGATGTATGTATTTAGGAGAAGTGTTGACAACAAAGGTGATGTAACAGTATCTTCAATCCATTGTGAGGTCTTAGATTTTACTAACAGTCTCTTCTTACCAAAAGTACTGCAGGGAGGAAAACTCAGATGCAAGTGATTTAAACTGGGCCAAAGACCAGCTAGGGCTAAAGCTCACTGCTGGTTCCGGCATTTGGGTGGAGTGGCTTGCCTTTTGCAAATTTTGGCTTTCCTAATAGGTAAGGCAGACATTTCTCCAGGTGCCATATACTAATGACACACAGTACTCTGCAAATGGTAAATACATATGAAAGAAAATTGTTCATGAATAAATGACAACAGTGTTCATCACAATGACCTTTGTAACCTCCTGTGACCCCTGGTGGTGCACAGTTCAGAAAGGGTAATCACTTTTTATTGAGATGCACAACTGTCCCCTTAAATTCATTAAAAGTTTCTGAAACAAATAAATAAAATATAATTGATACAGATCCAACCTCCTTTCTTTCTGTACATCATTAAGAAACTGTAATTGCTTCCCAACCCCCAGGAAGCTCTCGTCTCCAAGAATAAAGTGTTAGTATGTGACTCCCTAGCAATTGTTATTATTTGGAAGAATTAATTTACTCTAATTAGTTTTAAGCCTATTAACAGAAATAGAAAGCGGAGCAAGGAAGAAGAGAGCCTGAAACAACATTTTCCTCGTCTGGTCATAAGAACTCTACACACTTGGCATTATGGTCACTGTCAACCAAACCTTGTTCAAAATCATCGACATCACCTATAAATCATAATTTAACTAGTTTACTTTCTAAAAATCTTCTTTTCTTTTTCCTTATTTCCTAGAAGTAAGAAATATTCTATAATTTCCCTTTTCCAGTAGTGATCCTTAAATCAAGTCCCAAAAGAGCCTAAAATCAAATAATAATAATAATAATAATAATAATAATAATAATAATAATAATAATAATGATACTTGAGTTCACAGATGGCTGGTTCTACTTAGGTACCTTCTTGGTTGATTCCTAAGGTTGAGGTTAGGCTGTGTTATCTATGAGTGTAGATTCTGCATCCTTAGTCACCATAGGTACAAGCCCCCCATGACAGAAAGAAAGCAATGTCAACATATTCCTTTATCTGCATCTTTATGTAGAGAGGAAGCTGTATCATCCTGATTATCTCAGGAGAGCTGATACACCTTATGGCTTAGTCTCTAGGCAGGCTGCTGCAGGGTTACTTTGAAGAGCAGAGGCCAGTGTACTTACACAGAAATTCTCTGGAAGACAAAGGCACTGCTCTCATCATCGAGGTAAACTAGGTGCTAAGCTAAAGGTTATGAATTCAGACCTGATTTTATTGGCATGGGGAGAGTTGGGGATTTTTAAACAAAAGAATGGCAGGCAGAGAACCATGGTACTTCATGGAACATAAAGGATCTATCTCAGGAATAGAATGATGTAAGGAAGAGAAGCCAAGAGAGCCTCATGATAGGGATGGAAAACCCAGACAGAAGGACAGTTGAGGGGGTAAGAAAATATGGATTTGGCATGTTTGTGGGTTGGGATGAGGAGAATGTAGTGAAGATGTAATGTAGTTAGAGAGACTCGGACACTTGGAGCTTAGATAGACAATGGGTCTTCTGAGAGTAGTACCTGAATTAGGGAGATCCCCAGTGTCTGTGACAATCAATGAATTTCATTTTAACTGAAACGAGTAAACACTATTTTTTAAAATGTGTGACCTCTGTGAAAAATATTCTATTGTCTGTAATTCAGACATCATGTTTTTTGTGTAGCAGACACTGCAAAATTCATGTGCGGGTTGAATTAAGAAGGAAACAAATAAATGCAGGCTGGTCATGGGGGTTAAAGGCCATGTCCACACAAGGCCATGTTCATACAAGGCCATGTCCAAAGGTAAAGCTGTCATCCAGCTCCAGAAATGTAAGAATTTCAGGAGGAGGAGAGCAGAGTCTTTAAGCCATCTGACCCCTAGATTCCAAAAGAGAATTCAGAAATAGAGACCTTAGGGAAAACAAACCAGATTTCTCGATGTTCACAACAAATTCAATGGATTTGAAATGTGTCTGCTTTTATTATTATTATTATTATTATTATTATTATTATTATTGTCATTAAAAGTACAGATGGACTAATTCTGGTAATGTCTGCTGAGTTCCCTAACGGCTCCAGTTTGAAACCAGATGATTTAAACTGAATTACTGCAGAATGGCAAGGAATGGTTAATTGAAGCATCCTGGGCACGCACTTTTGAATGCTTATAATTTTTCTAGTTCAATGATAGAGTCTGGGGAGGCACAGGCTATGCTACAACCCTCAGTGAGCAGCTAGCCTCATTGGCTCACAGAAGAACTCAGCTTATTTTGTCCATCAGTGCCAAACAAGGACATGTAGGAAAGTCTTAGGAAAGCTCCAGGTTTCAGACAAAGGAGAGCATTAAAGGGGAGCCAGAAGGAGCAGCAAGAGCTAGAGAATGGCCTCTGACTTTAATTTCTAGGTCAGCTGCTGTTATCCAGTAGGTTTTATGATTTGTCCAGGGAGGCAGACATGGAGTTTCTAAAAGCAGGTGGAAATGAGTAAATAACAGGTGGAAGTCACTGCTGCAGAAATGCCCACTAGTGGGATGCTTGGGCAACTTATTCTATTTTATTCTTTAAAGTGTTTCTCTGTCTCTGTGACTATGCCATCAGTATGTAGCTAACTTAAGAATTAGAGATTAATATAAATACACACATTTACATTAGGAGATAGTGCATCTGCCCAAGATGGAGATAATTGCTGAAGCTGGAGCATTTCATCCGGGGCTAGGTTACTTGGCCTAGACCAACGAGTGAGAAAAGCATGTAGGAAAAGAGCAAGATATCCTGGCTTGGAGAGGATGGAACAAAATGGAGGGCTTGCTATGTCAGCAGACTGGCCTTCGAGATCCTGGAGTCTGTTGAGTCCAGATAATAGACTCAGAATTCACTTTCCACGTTACAGAACATTCTCCTCTTTATCATTCTATAAATTTTTAAAAATCATTGTTAAAACCTCTGACATTAATATTGAGGACTAACTTATTTGTTAAGGACTAAAGAAAATACTTTGTCGTGAGTTGGTAGCATCAGTTCATTTAAATACGCGTGTTTCTGATAGGCAGAATGGATTTGTGAGACACATCAGATCAACTTTGTTCAGTTCTTGCAGGAGCTGCTTCTGGGCCCAGGTGAGCAGAAATGAGGACACACTTTTGCATTTCCCCTCTGAGAGGAGGACAGAAGAGTATAATAACTTCTCAAACACTACACAGCATTTGTCAGACTGCCATGCTTTGGGAATGGGTAGTTTTTAATGATCTGTCTATCTATCTATCTATCTATCTATCTATCTATCATCTATCTATCATCTATCTATCTATCTATCTATCTATCTATCTATCTATCTACCTACCTACCTACCTATCTAGTAATATCAAGTAAGATATACCTTTTCCCACACATTTAGGCTGAAGTCTACATCTTCTGCCTTCTGCCTTTTCAACCAATTTCCAGTGTGCTGAGCTGGAAATGTTGGAATGATTCTCCCCTAAGGATAACACGCAGGTTCTCATGCATGATAGAGTGTGTTGCGTTCTTATCATATAGAACAGAGAGAAGGGAGAGACTGAAGAGAGAATGTCCACAGGGAGTGCTCCCGAGGACACTGGGCCTCCCAGATCTCTCTGAGACAGTCAGTGCTGATGTAGTCACGTAGTTCATTGAACCTAGGGTTCTCACATGAATCTGCAGAACTAAGTTAAGATCTCTCCCTAGGGATACTGCCTTTCCTGTTATGGCAGAAAATGTTTTCATCATGTGCACCTAATGGATGCACTGGATACCAGTTAGAATTCTCAGTATAGAGAAAGCTAAAACAATAATGGTGCTTAATTGCTTTCTGGCTGACCTTGAAAATTTCCAATGTTCTTTCGGTATTAAGTATGCTATTTCTCTTCAATTTCCCTTTCAAGGGTTCTGGTTCGTCCCTTAATAATAAACTCAACAAGCAGTGAAGCAATCACAGGATTATTTCTTTGGGTTATCATTAACAGCTAATTTCATACAAATCAGAAAAGACTGAAAATGTATGTTGGCGTGAGTTATAAACAAGAGATTAAAACTAGCTCTTACCCAGAATAGTCACATTGTCTTTTTATTTTGT